>NW_028243495.1:0-619323 GCF_964263255.1 Lissotriton vulgaris | reverse complement strand
GGACAACCTCGCCAACCTCGGACTCAAGCAACTAGTGAACACCCCCACCCACTACGCCGGCCACACGCTCGACCCAGTCTTCACATCCAGCAAGCACATCTCCTTCAGCCACACCACCGGACTCCACTTGACCGACCACAGCTGTGTCCACTTCAGCTTAAAAAAAACCACGACCCACCACCACCCGCAACAGGTCCCCTGCCGATGCTGGAGCAAGATCACCGCCGAGCAGCTCACCGCCTCCCTCAGCCAGAACATTCCCACCAGCACAACGGACCCCAACGAAGCAGCCAGCAACCTCACCAAGTGGCTGACCGCCTGCGCCGATGACCTCGCACCACTAAAGAACCCTCCCAGCAGACACAGCAGCAAGAAAACCCCCTTGTTCACTGACGAACTCAAGGAATCCAAGAAGAACTGCCGCACCCTCGAGAAAGCCTGGCGGCTCGACCACACCACAGACAACAGGACCGCCCTCGAGCACGCCATCCGCAAACACCATCAGCTGATCCGCGCCACCAAGAAGACGGCACTCAAAGAATGACTGGACAACAACACCCACGACAGCAACAAACTCTTCAGCATCGTCAAAGAGTTTTCCAACCCCAGCGCCGGAAACGACATCACTCCCTCGCAAGACCTCTGCAACAACCTCGCCTCGTTCTTCCACCGCAAGATCGCCGACATACACAACAGCTTCTACGCACATACCACGCACCCTACCACTGAACCAACGCCCGCCACCACCACCCTCTGCAACTGGACCCCGATCAGCACCGAAGACACCACCCGCACGATGAACTCCATCCACTCCGGATCACCAACCGACCCGTGCCCACACCACGTCTTCAACAAGGCCGACGCCACCATCGCACCCCATCTCCGAGACACCATCAACTCCTCCTTCCACACAGCCACCTTCCCGGAGAGCTGGAAGCACGCCGAGCTGACCGCCCTCCTGAAGAAACCAACGGCGGACCCCACCGACCTCAAGAACTACCGTCCCATCTCGCTCCTTCCTTTTCCAGCCAAAGTCATCGAGAAGCCCGTCAACAGACAGCTGGCTGCCATCCTCGAGACGAACGGATCCCTCGACCCCTCGCAGTCCGGGTTTCGGGCCAACCACAGCACCGAGACCGCCCTGATCGCAGCCACCGACGACATCAGAACCTTGATTGACAATGGGGAAACAGCGGCCCTCATCCTCCTGGACCTCTCTGCGGCATTCGACACCGTCTGCCGCCAAACTCTAGTGAAGCGCATCAGCAACATCAGAATTCGAGAAAAAGCGCTGGAGTGGATCGTCTCGTTCCTCACCGGAAGAACCCAGAGAGTCCGCCTCCCTCCGTTCAGATCCGAGGCCACCGAAGTCATCTGCGGCGTACCACAAGGATCTTCACTCAGCCCAACCCTCTTCAACGTCTACATGAGCCCCCTCGCAGCCATCGCACGCCAGCACAACCTCAGCATCATCTCCTACGCCGACGACACCCAGCTCATCCTCTCCCTCACCAGCGACCCCACCACCGCCAGAGCCAACCTACACGAAGGGATGAAAAACGTCGCCGACTGGATGGGGAACAGCCGCCTCAAACTGAACTCGGACAAGACGGAAGTCCTCATCCTGGGATCATCACCCTCCGCCTGGGATGACTCCTGGTGGCCCCCGGCCCTGGGCACCGCTCCCAAACCGACTGACCACGCACGCAACCTGGGCTTCATCCTGGACTCCTCCCTGTCAATGACCAGACAAGTCAACACCGTCTCATCCTCGTGCTACAACACCCTTCTCCTACCTGGAAGCCAAGACGTGGAACTCCCTCCCCACCCACCTTCGGCGAACCCAAGACCATCTTGCCTTCAGGAAGCAACTCAAGACCTGGCTGTTCGAGCAGTAACTTTCCCCTCCCCCAGCGCCTTGAGACCCTTCCGGGTGAGTAGTGCGCTATACAAATGACGTGATTGATTCACCAACGACATGGCTGATTATAGCCATATTTGATTGGCCATACTGTGCGGCCCTCAGCCAACACCCACGCGCGGTCCCATCCTGCTGCAGCAGCCAATCCTGGCACAGCGTTATCAGCGCCACTGCGCCAGGATTGGCCTACGAGCGGGAGACTATCTGCCCTAAATGAGCCCGGGGCCCCGGTTCCTGCTTGTCTGTGTGTGCTAGAGAGAGGGGGGGGGGAAGGGCTACACTGTGCGCATGCGCGGGGAAGTCAAAATATTGAAGACTCCGGGTTTTAGCTTGCGCAGTCACTGCCTGCTGCCTGTCTGTGCACTGCCTGCCTGCCAGTCACTCTCTCTGCTGCAGCCCCGCCCCCCACGGCCCACTACCTTATGGATGCCTGATTCAGTCAGGCTGGTCCCGGAACGGTCGCACGCAGTGCTCGGGTTCCTGAGTCAGTGCACATTTATTTTAAAATAAGTTAATGATTGGTTGGCAGTGCGGGTGCGGTCGTCCATGGCATGGGATAGTGGGGCAACGCCCCAACGCCCCCAATGGACGTACCGCCACTACCGCAGGTGGAGCTGGGGCAGGTAGCGGCCCAGTGCAGGCACTCCAGCTCCACGAATAGGGCAAACTATGAGGCGGCCCGGGGGCGTCCATCCTACCTGTCTGGCCGTACATTCCACAATTGGCAGGCGGCTTCCCTGCGGAACAATAAATATCCGTCAATCAGCCGCCTAGGTGAAATAATAGTACCCTTTACAAGCACAATGGCGCTCTAGTTAGAATACTAAAGACTCCCAGTTTATCCTGAGATCTACCAGTGCAGCGTGCTGACATGCTATTTGTTAGATACGACCCACCAATTGCTTTAACTGCTCTTCAAGATGGTCTATTTCCTGAAGATTCCTTCCTTGCTTAGGTGAATAATAATGCAGGTTAACGCATCATGTAAGTACTTCTTCAAAACTGTCTAAATAGATGTTTTCCTTTTTTTTTTGCATCACACACAGCAAGTTCTACATTATATAAACTACATAGTGCACTGCTGCAATGTAGCCAGGGTTGTCCCATGCCTAGTAAGCAGACTCGTTATCAGGTAGCTGCTTACCACTTTCTGATGTGCTGCCAAGTTCGTAACTGCCATCTTTATTCAGACCAAACATTTCTAACCAGGTATCTCCTCTGATAATTTTAGGAAGTAGGGGACCCCTATATATGAAAACCACTAGTTATACATAGGGAAAGAATATCTAGTTTGAAAAAGGTCTATAACTAGTACACATAACATATAAACGAATAGTGATGTAAGAACCCACTATAGATAAGTGATCATGGACCACTTTGTTGTACTTTTATTCAAAATTTATTATATTTGTTTGATTTTATAAAGAATATATACTTTTTTTTAAAAATTGAGTTTTTTAGAAGATGACTGATAAATAGTTTTAAAGAAGCCTTTTATACATTGCTAAATCAATAATGGTTTATCATTAAAGGTGCAAAAACATACATATGACGAGACATAAAATCAGACAAAAGGAAGATGATTGAACATGATGTAGGCAAAGCGGTAGATACACACTACGCGCGTTTCGACTCGTTAGCCTTCATCAGGTGACCCGTCTTTGACTAAAAACAGCTTAAGATGAGTGGAAAAGCTGGTCAGAAATCCTAGCTAGTTGTACGTTCAATCTCGTAGACCTAGCGTAATGGTAGGGGAAGTGCTGATACAGAATTGATATATAAACGTGTGATCTCCTTGAATGTATTTTGATCGCGACGTCAAGGATTTCATTAATTCTGGAAATGGGTATGGTGATAATAATAAAACTTCAAATATCTCGGCGTTGTGGATATTGGCTCTTAAGATATGAGCATCTAGAAGAAAGGAACAGAACAACTTCTAGTGGAATCCCCACTAGTATACCAAATGCACAACTGTTATAAAGTATATCACATTAAACAAAACTTAATATGCATCAATTATAATCAATTAGGAAACAACTAATTTGAAAATTCTGTTCTGTATTATTCATTTACGTATTCAATAAATCAAAAAATCATTTTAGAACAGCGAGCTTGCACATAGCGAAACCCGATCCATATGGCAAATGCTTGTAATACAAATTTTGGGCAAAAAACATAACCGTCAATCATTCATGTTTGTCATAAACAATATCACAACTCAACAAAGGCCCTCCTCAGGGGCACTGTAAAGATAATAAACATGAAACGTATTATCAATATTTGATATCAACCTTAGTTATAAACCAGCTTGTAGCTGGGTACTTACTCATCTTACAATAAACGTTCAAATAAGTTGCAAAGACAGGGATTTACTTAACGGCAATTCAAAAAAAGACAATTGGGTACAAGAAGGTACATTGCAATACTATTGATGAAATTATTATTAGGTCAATAATAAGCCAAATGTGGTACAGCAAAGAAAAGAGTTTCATAGAAAAAGACCTCAACCAAACTCAAACATCATAAGAGCCCTGATATTAACATATCACTCGTAGAACATTGTCCAATCAAGCCTCTCTGCTAAAAGTTGAAAGAAGTAGATCAAAGAGCTGTTGTGTGGTTAACAAAACAATCTGTAATTCACATCCACCGCAAAAATCGAATGAGTTCACTCTAGACTCAAGTGTTGCAATGATGCTCAGAAGAATGTAAAAATACCCAGCTTGTGAATCTGTAATTAGTGAACAAAGCATTCCAAGTATGAAATACTATAGTGTGTTATACATTATGTATTACTTAATGTCTGCGTGAAAATTCAGTGAATAACTCACCCAATGTTAAACACAGGCGTGTCCCTTGAGAAACTCTGTATATTCAATGTTGCACCGGTTCTGTAAAGAAACCGTGATATTGTCAAAATAGCTGCTGAAAAGCCTGGGTTGCAGCATCTGTGCACTAATACGTTTCTCGAATGTTTGTAGTTGCGTTTCTCAAACAGTTTTATCAAGAAACGAACTCACCCACAATGGTAGATTGACGAAGGGTTCCTTTAAACCTGTCTTTATTCAGTGACTGACCCGATCTGCAAAACATCGTAAATACGATAAGTGTTGCTGCACTGGACTACCAGTGTAACTCCCCAATATCCCTAATGTGTTTGAGCACTATTGCAGTGCTCTACTCACCGACTGGAAGCTCCATACGGTGATGTCTCTTGAACGCGGAAGACGCGACAAAGGCCGAAACAGAAATCAGCGGGTAGCAGTTTTAAATAAGCACGGTCTTCCCGGTAGCGTTACGTGCATGCGCATAGACAGATGACTGGGTGTTATTCTACCTACGATGTACACGGAAAGCTTGAGTGCCATGTTAGTGCTGTGCAACAGTCCGTGTAAATGAAACTGAATGTAACTGTAAAATCGTGTTGTACCCAGCAATGATGACGCTGCAATCAGGTAGTGTTAACAGTCTTTATTTAATACGTCTACCTCTGAAGAGCGCCGCGCCTCAACTGACCGCTAACGGTCTTACGCGCCAACCCACTATGCTGCCGCGTAGCCCTGCACGGGCGCGGCACGTCACGTGGCTTACGTGATGTGCATACACTAGTGCGCGCTACTACATATCTCCCCCTTTTACCCAACATGGAGATAGTTCCTCATTGTCCACTGTTCAACTCATAGTCTTTGTATCTTGCTGGTTTAACCACCACCCTGCCACTTTGGGTCAGTCTTACCGGGGTGCTGGTGTTCTCACATTCGTTACTTCCTTCCGACTCCTGCCCAGCCGCGCCTGCTTCTCCTTCTCTCCTATTTCCTCGGGCCATCCACTCCAACTCGTGCTCTCTTGTCTCTAGTTCCTGTGCGTCTTCTCCATTCTCCGCGAGTACTCCATCTGGAGCCTCCTGCTCTTCCAACTCTGTTCCTTCATCCTCCCAGTCCGTGGTTCTCTCATTCCAGTTCACAACTTTGTTACATCTTGCCATGCGGTCTTGTGACCAGACGTTGCCATCACTCAGTAGGGCCGCTCTGCCTCTTACTTCTTTTACTTGCATGGGCTTGCTGTATTTACTCTCTCCTTTCCTCTGCACATTAGCCAACCTCACTCGCACCCACTCTCCTTTCTCTAAACCAGTGTCCCGTACATTCCGTCTGTGATCATAGTGTTCAGTGTAGGTTGCTTGGGCTTTCTCAAGATTGGCTCGCAC
This sequence comes from Lissotriton vulgaris, assembly GCF_964263255.1. Taxonomy (NCBI): domain Eukaryota; kingdom Metazoa; phylum Chordata; class Amphibia; order Caudata; family Salamandridae; genus Lissotriton; species Lissotriton vulgaris. The sequence continues at coordinate 613,192 of NW_028243495.1, read as the reverse complement.
CACCGCGGGCGACCATTCACTGGTGATTGTCTTTTCTTTCCACACTCGATTGTCCTGTGTGAAGGGTTCTCTGCCTCGGAGTATTTGGAACGGGCTGTATCCTGTGCTGGTAGGTGTTATCCTGTACGCCCAGATCATGTGCCAAATCTCCGCTTCCCAGTCTTTGTCATCGGCTATGGCAGCTTGGATTGACCCCATCACCACTCTGTTGAAGCGTTCCACTAAACCGTTGCCGGCTGGGTGGTAAATAGCTGTGTGCCTGGCGCCTATGCCATTCCTTTTCATGAATCTGTTCCACTTCTCTGATTTAAACTGAGGCCCAATGTCGCTAAGCACCACCTTGGGGATGCCTTCTCTCACAAACGTGTCTGCTAGGAACTTGATAATTGCATCTGTGTCCATGGTCTCTCTTATCATAATCTCTGGCCATTTCGAATACCTGTCCACCATGACACACACATACTTTTGCACTCCTTTTATGTCCAGAACCGGACCCAGTATGTCCACGCTCAGTTCTTCCTAAGGGTTCTTTGGTATTTCAAACTTCCCCATCTCCGGTCGGAGAAGTTTTAAGGTTTTATCTGCTCCTTGACACCTGGTGCAGTTTCTGAAGTGTCTTTCTGCTTTCAAGTCCATTCCCGGCCACCAGTAATTTTGCCTGGTCCTCAGCCTCAATTTGCAGATCCCAAGGTGTCCCTCGTGGAGTGTGTCCAGTAACCGGTCTACGAGGTCGGTGGGTGGTATCACTCTCTCCCCCCTGTGCACAAATACTCCTTTGTCTCCTATCGATAGTTCCTCTCTAACTTCATAGTAGGGTCTGAGTTCCCTTACCAGCGCTCTCTTCTCAGGCCAGCCTTGTGTCACAAACTGCTTCACTTCCTTTAGCACCGCGTCCTCATCGTATGCTTTTTTCCATTCTGTGAGGCTGATAGAATCTTCCTGGTCCTCTGTGAGTGCCACCCATTCCTCGGTTCCTGCCGTAACTCCATCACTGGATACCATCGCAGCAGCTCTGCTTAGGTAGTCTACTACACGATTCCGGTTCCCGGGTACATGCTCCACATCGTACCGGAACTCTAGTAGTTTCAACGACATTTTTTATATTCTTGGTGTGGCTTCAGCGTGCCCAATTGACGTCAGCACCTTGAGCAGGGGTTTATGGTCTGTTCTCAATAGGAACCGTATGCCCCACAGAAATTGCCGGAACCTCGCAGTGGCCCACACTACTGCCAGCATCTCCTTCTCTATGACGCTGTATCTTTTCTCGGTGTCTGACAGCGTGCGCGAGGCAAAGCTTATAGTTTCCATCTGTCCTTGCCCTCTGTCCTGCATCAGGACTGCTCCCAAGCCCTTATCACTGGCATCCGTAGTTAGGACCGTTCTGCCTTGAGGTCATGCCCTTGAAGGGGAACAGCTTCTGTGATCGCTTTCTTGATGTCATCGAACTCACTTTGTGTCTCTGCTGACCACCGGAACTCAGTGTTTTCCTTCGTGAGTTGCCTCATGTGATGGGTTCTGGAGGCGAAATGTTGCACGAATTTTCCATAGTACTCGGCCATGCCGAGAAATGTTCTTATTTCTTCTTTGCTGATTGGAGGAGGTGCTTCACGGATCGCCTTGACATTTTCCGTCTTAGGGATCACTCCATCCACGCCTATTTCATGTCCCAGATATGTCACTGACGACATTCCGATGCGGCACTTTGCCCATTCTGCGGTGAGACCCTTTCCTTCCAAAATCCGCAGCACGTTCCCCAGTTTTGCATCATGATCCAGTTTGTCTCGGCCCATTATCAAGATGTCGTCTTGAAAGTACTGGATGTCGGTGCTCTTATGGAATAGCTGGTGCATCAGTTTTTGGAACACTGCCGCTGCAGACGCCAGTCCAAATGGCATGCGGAGAAACTGGTAACACCCGAACGGGGTGATAAATGACGTGAGCCGGCGGCTTTCCGGATGCAGGGCAATTTGGTGGTAGGCAGAAGTCAGGTCGATGGTGGAATACCATTTGATGCCTCGGTTGGCCAGCATCTCTTCTATCCTTGGCAGGGGGAATCTTTCCACTACTATATTCTTGTTCAGCTCCCTGACGTCCACGCACAGCCGGACCTTCCCGTTGGGCTTTTTGACCACCACCAATGGTGATAGCCATTCCGCACATGTGATGGGTTGAATGATCCCCTTCCTCTCCAGCTCTTGGAGCTCCTCTCTCACGGCCTCCCGTACTGCTATGGGGATGTTTCTGACTCGGTGTGCCACAGGTACTGCCTTGTCCTTCAAGATGATCCTATGTGCGAACTTCTCCAGCTTCCCCACTGTGCCTCCGAACACTTTGGGGAATGTCTTCCTCCACCTGTCTTGGTCCGGCCACTCTTCATGTTCCGTCAATAAGATCTGCTCCACTCCCCCTGGATCCAACTTGATGCCCAGGTCACCCTGGTCCAGCCATCCCAACACCGATGGTCCCTTTTCCGCTATGTAGAGCTTGCAGTGGGCCGATCGGCCTCGGAATTCGAAATTCAGTGGTCGGAACCCCGCCATGGGTATGCGGTCCCCGTTGTATGTGACCAGGCGGATATCTAGCTTCTCCAGTTCCGTGCCTAGCCGTGGTGCAAACTTCTCCTCCCACACAGCCCTCTGGACGATGGTATACGGCAAACTAGTGTCTGCTATTACACTGATCGTGACTCCTCCTATAGTCATCTCCAACACCGGCTTCATAGACCTTATTCCATCCACACTCATGACTTGTACATCCGCTCCCAGTACCTGATCGTATATGCCCAGCACCGTGGTTACTTCCTCTTCCGGTGTGTCTTCCTGCGTGTCACTATCCTGGCCGACGAGTCTCACTGTGTTCTTGGAGGCTTTCTTTCTGCACACCTTCTCGAAGTGTCCAACTATACCACAGTACATGCATTTGGCCCGGAACGCCGGACATTTCCTTTCATGCGCCTCGTGCGTCCAGTTACCGCACCTGTAGCATGGTTTCCGGTTGGCGCCCACGTTCCTTCCTGAAGGCCCGCCATTGCTGCTCCACTTGGCGCCATTCTTTTCCGTGGACTTTTTTGTCGATTGGTCCTTACGGGTCACGTCTTCATCAATCTTGTTCACCATAGTGCTGGTTGCCGTCTCCTTCTTAGTTGCATCTGCACATCTCCTCGCCAGCTCTGCTCTTTTGACAATGACCATTACGTCCTTCAGGGTGGTTTCTCCACTGGCCCACAACTTGTCCTGCACGGAAACGCATGTGGTGTGCATTATCACTTGGTCCTTTATGAACTCCTCCTCCCAGTTGTTGTACTTGCATGCGGCTGCCAGCCGTTTCAGCGCCGCCACGTACTCCTCTACCGTCTCTCCTGGCCGCTGTTTCCTTTGCTGAAAGTTGGACCTGTCCACAGATACACACACCGCCGGTCTGAAATGTTCATTCAGGTCCTCGATTGCGTGGGTGTATACATCGTCATCCGTGTCGTCCCTTTGCTTCGGCACCAGGCTTTTGTACACTCTCAAACCTTCCGGGCCTAGGCTCAACAGCAGGATACGTTTTTTTCTTGATGGTTTGAACGTCTCTTCGCTCTCGTCCTCTAGCACGCGAATGAAGTTGTCGATGTACTCCCTCCAGTCGTCCCACTTCATTAGCGGCTCTCCTGGCCTGCGCAGGAATTGCACCGGCGCCATCGCGTATCCAGTTTGGATGCTCATTCTTTCACTCTTGATCGTGGGCTGATAGCTTGTTTGTCCCTTGGGGCTTCCTGGGGCACTATCTCGTTCTGCTTTGTTCGCGTGGTTCTGGGGACCACCTGTGTCAGCCTCCTCGATCTTTACCATGGTATCCAGCTCGTTCCTTGATTGGTGGACGATACCTCGTGGCTAGCTGCTCCACGTGTCTCCTCGTTCCCACTGTTTTGGACTCTGGAGGAGCTTGTAGTTGTTCGGCCCTGCCTCGCTCTTCAGGGTGGTTGCTTGGTTGTCGTCGGTTCACTGCGGGGTAGGGATAGTACATCCCACCCTCGTCGCCATTGTAAAGTCGTGTTGTACCCAGCAATGATGACGCTGCAATCAGGTAATGTTAACAGTCTTTATTTAATACGTCTACCTCTGAAGAGCGCCGCGCCTCAACTGACCGCTAACGGTCTTACGCGCCAACCCACTACGCAGCCGCGTAGCCCTGCGCGGGCGCGGCACGTCACGTGGCTTATGTGACGTGCATACACTAGTGCGCGCTACTACAGTAACTTAGTTTAGAATTCAGTAATGTTGTGCTAAAACAAGCAGTCTTATGTTGACATCACAAGAAATTTAGTGATGTATAAATACTGTACAATTGCTGTACGTGAAGGAGCTGTCCGGTTATGAAAATGTATTATGTACAGCAGTGTCAAGGGCTCGGTAACGTGTTTAAAAAGGAACGCGAATTAACCTAGAAACTGAATGATAATTTGTGTGGAAACTAAAGTAAACTACTCTGAAAGGCCTCATATGATTAATGAGGAATTGAATTTCGAAGCTTCTGCAAAGAACTGTGTGAGTCTGAAGTTAAGAAAAATATATAAGTGAAAAAGATAGTCTGAAGATTGTGAAGGCATTTTATAATAGATAATGAAATCCCAATAACCCAACAGTGAGGATGAGGAAATTATACGTGAACATTTTTTTTTTTTGGTCTCAACATTGACCCAAAAATAAACTCATTTACAATTGTTAGTGATCCGTCACTGCATGCAACACAGTTTACAGTACTCTACCTATTTCACAGAAAACATTGCAATTCTATTCTATCGTTGAGCCACCCCCTGAGGAGGGCCTTTGTTGAGTTGTGATATTGTTTATGACAAACATGAATGATTGACGGTTATGTTTTTTGCCCAAAATTTGTATTACAAGCATTTGCCATATGGATCGGGTTTCGCTATGTGCAAGCTTGCTGTTCTTAAATGATTTTTTGATTTATTGAATACATAAATGAATAATACAGAACAGAATTTACAAATTGGTTGTTTCCTAATTGATTTTAATTGATGCATATTAAGTTTTGTTTAATGTGATATACTTTATAACAGTTGTGCATTTGGTATACTAGTGGGGATTCCACTAGAAGTTGTTCTGTTCAAGTAGGCTGGCTGCCTTTCCCAAATAGCACACTTCTCTAGTCAAACTATCGTTACACTTAGATAACTCTGTACTACAAACAGGAGTGCGCAGGCAACTACTTTTTGTTTATAACATCTAGAAGAAAGGCCAGATCGATTTTCATATGGAAATGATAGGATGATTTTTTTAAGGGTAGAGTGTGGTCAGTCGTCTGGCTTCTTCAACGTATCGTAGATAAAGGATCCCGGCGTCTTGTGTCGGAAACCACTGATAATCCCACATGTTGCAAAGGATTAGTAAAGCACCTTTGACTCCTCGCGCTCTGGAGCGTTTCATGTTTACACGGTCTCCCATGTGTAGTAGATTTTGCATCACACAAATCAGTTCTTGTAGCAATATTCCTTGATCAGTTGACCCATCCGACAAGAGACTAATAAATCTGGCATTTTGTATCACTTCAGTAATTTAAATGGTACCTGAAACTGCCAGCACAACGCCTTTGCATATGTAGTCGTAGATGTAATGGTCCATGTTCCAAATGGGGCTGCAAAGCTTTGTGAACCTAGCTAAATGCTCCCCATCTTTTACAGCCTATTAGACTCTATTAAGTCTTTTAATTGCATTTTTATGTCCGATTTTGCTAGGAATCCGGCTTATGCTTTTGCGTTGCATCTTTATGTAAACATATTTTTCCATGTCTTATATTTTTATTGTGTCTTTCCAAGTTCTCCTTTTTTCGTTGTTGGTTATAGACCGCTTTAGTTGTCTGCAGGCAGACCTAGTGTTTCTAACACAAAGCATATACTTGGAGTATGCGTGTTTTGGCTCCCCGGTCATAAGTGAATGGCTTTGTTGTCCCTCTCTGTAGTCTACTCTTTATTTCAGGGCTATCCTCTTTTCTTGCTTGTCCCACCCAGGAGCATTTCATCTCACAATGTTCTGATTAGATGAGTTGTATCCTTTCATTGCTGAAGTCAATGAACATGTTTTTGCTGTATTTTTTTTTCCTTGTTATTTTAGATTTAGCACTCTGGGAGTACGCATGTTCAGCTTTGCCCTCCAATGATTCTCAATCTCACTCTTTCTCTTTCTTGCTGTTTAGCTTACTCCCAACACCCCCACTACAGCCCTAGTCATTTTCTGTAGACCACAACCTGCCTTCTCTGCCTAAGTTCCCCTTCACCGAGCACTGCTGCAGTTTGGTGTCATGCTCTGATAGCAAGTATATTACTTTCAGTTTAATTGAAAGCAATACTTTAAAAAATAAAATGAGGCAACCGTGCACGTGCGCCTGAATTTCTATTGTGAAACATCTCATACATTGAGACAGACCGGGTATATAGCCCTGGACTACTAGGGAATAACCACTGTTGTCATTTTGCTGTTTTCAGTAGTAGATTTTCTAACCTATAAGCATTGTGTGGGTTTGAAGTTATGTGTATAGTGTGTTAGGCAGAAGAGAAGAAGACCATCACAAACGGGACCATTACCTCTTGTTCATGAGGCAGCCTGCTGTTCGCTGCCTCAGAAGTGTGCAATAGGGAATCCTATTCTAGTCCTCATCAAAGACACATATGTCTTACGATATTACAGCAGAGCACAGTCCGCAGTAGCAGGATTCAGTATTGTTTCACCAAGAAGGGTGCCAAGTCCGAAATGCCACTCACAGTACCTTCCAGAAGAGAATTTCAAGTAGTTTGAGTTCATTCGGTTGAAGTGATGAACCCCGTCCGATATTCTTTCTTCACGACCTGATCAGGAGAAGCTCAGAAAAAAGCTTAATTAGAAGTGAGCTTGAAGGTTCTGTTTTCAGGTCTTTTCTGAACTAATTATTCCGTTTAGCTTATGGACTCCGTAAGTTCTACACTCCGCCATCCAGAACACTATCCAGTGTCGTTATGCCATACCCTAGTAATCAGTTCGGTCATGGGGGCAGATCCTATGTGTGCTGGTAAGTGTGCCATGGTCAATATGGGGATAAGATAGGCGTTAGGTAGCAGCCATTTGTCTCTGTCTTTTGTCCTCCAGCAGCCTTCATCGTCTTTTAGTCCCACCCTAGCCCATTCAGTCAGTTCATGTGGTGTACTCGTCAGTTGGATGTCTCTTATAGTGGTCCTAGCATCTGTCCATTTCTCAGCTTGCGACCTGGTCACATACATCCGTGTTGTTGTTCTGTCTTCGGCCGTGGCTCGGGCAGTAACATCTGCTAGTGCATTTCCCTGTCCAATAATGTCCATCACTTTCTTATGTGCTTGGCATTTAATTACCGCTAGCTGCTTGGGGAGGAGAACTGCTTCAGTTAAGGCGGAAACTAGATCTCCGTGTAGGATGGGTGTGCCGTGCGAGGTCCGGAATCCTCGTTCCCTCCACAGGAGCCCTAAATGGTGAACCTCCCCGAAAGCGTACTGGCTGTCTGTGTATATGTTAACTGTCTTTCCTGCTTCTAAGATACATGCTCGTGTGAGGGCAATCAGTTCTGCCACCTGTGTAGCTCGTTGGGCAATTCGGGCTGTTTCAATAATGGTTCGGGCTGTGGTGACGGCATATGCGGCTGAGGTGGTGCCATCGGAGAGTTTGATGCACGAGCCATCTACCCATAGTTCCCCATCAGATTCTGGGAAAGCAGTGTCTCAGAGGTCTACCCTACTCTTCGTCTGTTCATCAGTGAGGGTCACACAGTCATGCAGGGGAGTCACTTTAGGGTCGTTTTCAAGCAGTGGCAACAATGTAGCTGGGTTCAGAGTGGTGCATCGTTTCAGAGTTATGTGTGGTGCCAGTAGGGTTAACTCGTATCCGGTCAGTCGTGCACTAGTCAGGTGTTGGGTTTTGGTCTGATTCAAGAGGGTGTCAACTGCATGGGGTACTAACACTGTAAGGGGGTTGGAGAGTACTATCCCCTCACTCTGGCATATTGAAACTGCGGCAGCTGCTACAGGACGTAGGCACGCGGGTAATGCTCTGGCTACGGGGTCAAGGGTGGCTGAGAAATAAGAGCAGGGGTGCTGCTTGGGACCAATCGATTGTGTCAGAAGGGACAATGCACATCCCTCTCTTTCGTGTGTGTAGAGGGAGAATGGTTTGGAGTAGTCTGGGGTTTCTAAAACGGGTGCCGAACAAAGGGCGTCTTGTAATTCTTTGAACACGGTCTGGCATTCGGGAGTCCAAGGGAGTGGAAAGGGAACATCTTTGGCTAGAAGGGAAAGTAGGCGTTTGACAATGAGACTAAAGTTCGGCAACCACTGTCAACAGAATGAGGTGAAGCCTACCAGAGAGCGGACTTGCTTCTGGTTCTTAGGGACAGGAGTGTCTAAAACGGTCTGGATTCTGTCAGGTGTGAGTTTCCTCCCTTCCTTTGATAAGAGGTGTCCTAGACATGTCACTTGGGGTTTACAAAACTGCAACTTCTTTCGGGAAACTTTGTGACCATTCTCTGCAAGAAAGTGTAGGAGCTGGATGGTGGCTGTGACTGCGAGCAGGGTGGTGCCTGCTGCTAGAAGGATGTCGTCCACATACTTTATCAACACCACCCCGTATGGTAACTGAACTGTTCTAACTGTCTCTTGAGCGCCTGGCTACAGATGCTTGGGCTTTCGGTGTACCCCTGGGTTGCTCGACAAAATCTATACGAGCGGGATCTTAGGGTGAATCCAAAAAGATAGCGGCTGTCTTGGTGGATGGGTATGGAAAAGAATGCGTTTTTGAGATCAATGACAGTGAACGTGGTGGCAGTGGACGGGATCAGGGTCAGGATGGTGGTGAAGTCAGAGACTACAGGGTACTGTGGCACAACTATCTTTTTGATCTCTCGTAGGTCGATAATGAAGCGGTATGCTTTCTCATCTCCCTCTCCTTGTCTTTTGATGATCGGTAGAATTGGGCTGTTACAGACATTGCTTACTACTTCTTCTACCACTCCTGCGTCTACTAGCGACTGTATTATGTCGATCAGTGCTTTCTCGCCTTCTGGTGATATCTTGTACTGGGGTACTCTCGGTAAGGTTGCGTCTTGACGTATTGTCACATGCACCGGGTCTATCATCATTCGTCCTACATCTGAGTCAGCTTTAGCCCTTAAGTGCGATGACAAAGTATCTAGTAGGGACACGTCTGCTTCAGCAATGGGGTACATGTGTTGGGATGGGTGAGGTCTTAGCTGGTGGTGGTTGTCATATAAGATGACTCGGACTTAGTCAGGTGAGCATCTGATAGTCGCTCGAAAATGTTTCAGTAAATTGAGACCCATAATGGCGTCTGGGGTATTGGAGGAGAGGAGAAATGTTGTGTCAATGATATTGTCTTCAAGATCAAAAGGGATCGGTTTGGACACGGGGTTAGTGGAGGGTGTACCATCAAATCCTATTGATGTTACGTGTGAGCCAGACAAGGGTGCCCTTGGGATCAGTCGTTTGGATAATGCACTACGTGTTGCTCCCGTGTCTACCAGAAATGGAGACTTCGTGCCCAGAACCTTTGCGGTAACATAAGGGCCTTGCTGGTCAACATAGAGCTCAACTGGATCCCTCATTTGCCCTTGGCACTCCTATGCAAAGTCGTACGCGTTGTCGCAGTCAGATTGTTGGTACTGATTCTGTCTGGGACGGTCAAATGTATTTGCCCTACCTGGCCTTTCTTCACTAGCGTCGTTTGTGTACCCTCTTCCGCGTCCTCTACCTCTTGGTCCGTTCGTTAATTCTCTCGCTCCTTTGTTCCTATTATTTTCTGACAGGACCGGGCATTGAGACTTCCGGTGGCGCTTGTAGTCGTGAAACTTTGCTTCTTTTTAAATTTGGTGTTTTTAAAGCCCTCGCTTCTGTACTGACCGGTACTGTTGCTGACTCACAACCCACATTCCACCTTGACACCTGTAGCTGCTGCTGGATTGCTATCTTTTTTAATTCAATCTGGGCGATAACGGGGGTGGGGGACTGCGAGGCCCAGAGGTCTTTGCGCTCTATTAACCTCGCACACCTGGTGCCTCTTCCCGCCCCTCCTCCCTGCTGATCCTTGCCGTCCTCAAACACGACACGTGGCCCCCCGCTCCGCGGGGACCGCTCGTAGTCGTGGAACTTTGCTTCTTTTTAAATTGGTGTTTTAAAGCCCTCACTTCTGTACTGACCGGGACTGTTGCTGACTGACAACCCACATTCCACCTTGACACCTGGAGCTGCTGCTGGATTGCTAGCTTTTTTAATTCAATCTGGGCGATAACGGGGGTGGGGGACTGCGAGGCCCAGAGGTCTTTGCGCTCTGTTAACCTCGCACACCTGGTGCCTCTTCCCGCCCCTCCTCCCTGCTGATCCTTGCCGTCCTCAAACACAACACGTGGCCCCCCGCTCCGCGGGGACCGCTCGTAGTCGTGGAACTTTGCTTCTTTTTAAATTGGTGTTTTAAAGCCCTCACTTCTGTACTGACCGGGACTGTTGCTGACTCACAACCCACATTCCACCTTGACACCTGGAGCTGCTGCTGGATTGCTAGCTTTTTTAATTCAATCTGGGCGATAATGGGGGTGCGGGACTGCGAGGCCCAGAGGTCTTTGCACTCTGTTAACCTCGCGCACCTGGTGCCTCTTCCCGCCCCTCCTCCCTGCTGATCCTTGCCGTCCTCAAATACGACACACGGCCCCCCGCTCCGCGGGAGCCGCTCGTAGTCGTGGAACTTTGCTTCTTTTTAAATTGGTGTTTTTAAAGCCCTCGCTTCTGTACTGACCGGGACTGTTGCTGACTCACAACCCACATTCCACCTTGACACCTGGAGCTGCTGCTGGATTGCTAACTTTTTTAATTCAATCTGGGCGATAACTGGGGTGCGGGACTGCGAGGCCCAGAGGTCTTTGCGCTCTGTTAACCTCGCGCACCTTGTGCCTCTTCCCGCCCCTCCTCCTCCTACTTGATGAACGCCCCTCACGCTACCACGGGACGCGCGCGGGACGAAGCACGGGGCTAAGCCCGGGCAAAGGGCGGGCTGTCTAAGGCCGTCCGAGGACGGTTGAGGCCGGGCTGGGCCACCCCCCTTGGTTTTCAGGTTTCACTATATATTGAGTTACTATATTCCATCTAAATTTACAGCTTTTTACCCATTAAAAGTGTTTATTGATAACTGTAGATCAGTGGTCATGACCTTATGCTCAGGGAAAAGCAGAATGGTTACTGTAAATACTAATGCAGGAATGGTCACGGGCACCCTAGATCAGTTTTTTAAACGGGCTACAGGAATTTTAGAGAAGGAGATAGCCTTTGCAGAAAAGCGCCTGTCGATAGATATCTTAACTGGCAAGCGGTCTTCCCTGGGTGCGATTACGTCTGCTGTAACACCGGCTCATAGTAGTGACTCGGTTGTTCTTGCAGATACTAGTCCGATTCCACGCTCTTTAGAGGAGGGTATAGCTGGATCTGCTACTGTTTCTATGTTGAGCTCAACCTTGCTCAGATTTCCTTCTAGTGACTTGAGCCATAGAACATCTACGCCAACGCCCCCACCTCCTGCTCCCAGGACAGAACAAGATCAGGTGTCGGGGAGAGTAAACAAGAAACTTATTGTAACCCCTAAGCATGTAAAAAATAAGAAACTGGGAGGCTAGAAGTCGGTCGGTGGTATTAGATTTGCGAAAACTCAACATCCTAGTGATGCTTTTCAGGCTGCAGCTCAGTACCCCATCCTAAATAACATATTAACTAATACTGATTCACTTTTGAATCAACAGAATTCTAATGAGGATCTTCTTGCCAAAATGGAAACATTAGTTAGGTCCCTAATATTGCCCTTGATTAATCGAACAAAATTAATTAAAGAAAAATTAGATCACTTAGAAGTAATAACAAAAGCAACACTTCAAAACTTGATGTACTAATCAAGAGAGCAAAAAGTAAAGATGTTAGAGCACCCCCCATTATATCCTCAGGTAACGTTAAGCCTCTTAATGCTCCCCTATGGCTCGGAATACCCAATTAGCTTCAGGGGTAGAAGGTGTGGCCAGTAGAAAGGACCAAAGCTTTGAGACAGTCATGGCGGCTGCCTCTAAACAGGTTTCAAATCAAAAACAAGTGGTTAAACAGCCTTTGAGTAATGCCCCTCAAGACAAAGTCGTGCAAAGAAAGAGGCTTCCTGTCAGATCCCAGTTTCAGCATGTAGTCAGATTGCATGCAGAAGTGTGGCTCAGGGGTTAGAGGCGGCAGACCCGGAAGCTGAGATCGGCCCTGGACCAGGGTTCAATTCCCCGCCTCGGCCGGTCTTGGGCTAAAAATTCCACGGACTCGATAATTCTCGCTCCGGTGCCTTCTCGACTCACGGGTTCACACTCTGCGACTCTGGGCAATAGCTTGCTTAATCTCCACAACGGCCCCTCGCGGCGGGATGCCTGGCTTTTACCTTGTGGATACCCTGCCGTGGCTATCTCACAGGGGAATACCAGGACGGGTTCCCTAAGCAAGAGCCGGGAAACCCACTGCGGGTAGCTGTGCGCTATATAAGCTCAAATACATTTACATGGGATTCCCAGGGTGGTCATTTCTGATAGAGGGTCCCAATTTGTTTCCCGGTTCTGGAGATCTTTCTTAAAGGGATTAGGAGTTGATTCCCGTCTGTCTACCAGTTTTCACCGGGAGACCTATGGACAGACGGAGAGGGTAAACCAAGATCTCGAGCAATATCTTCGTCTGTATTTGATGGACCAAGAGGGCGAATGGCCCTCACTTTTAAGTACAGCGGAGTTTGCTTACAACAACTCAGTTCATTCTGCAACTGGTTACTCCCCGTTTTTTCTCAATTCAGGTAGACATCCTAACATGCTAGTGGGTAGAGAGCAGGTTGAGGTTCCTGCAGCTAAGGAAGTGTTACAGAACTTGCATAAAGCCTTTCAGTCCGCTTCACTGAATCTGTCTAGGGCAAAATCTGATTATAAGAAGCAGGCAGATAAGAAGCGCAGAGAGAGCCCAATTTTTGAAACTGGGGATCAGGTTTGGATTTCCACCCGTCACATGCGATTGGTGGGGAATAGAAAATTTCAGCCTCGATTTGTTGGTCCATATTCTGTGATTAGAATGGTGAATCCAGTTTGTGTGAGGGTTGCTCTCCCAAAGTCCATGAAGATTCATCCTACCTTCCATGTCTCTTTGGTAAAACGAAATCCACCAAATCTCAGACGAGAACTTCCACCAACCCCGATCCCAGTCCAATCAGCAGAAGAATTTGAGGTAAAAAGGATTTTGGACTCCAAATGGAGAAAAAACTGTTTGTACTATTTAGTAGATTGGAAAGGTTTTGGTCCTGAGGATCGATCGTGGGAGCCTAGTCAGAATGTTCATGCTCCACGATTGGTATCGGAATTTCATAAGACATATCCCCAGAAACCTAGAGAGGGGGCTTTGGTGGGGGGTACTGTCAGATCCCAGTTTCAGATATGTAGGCAGATTCCCAAACCTTCTTTAAGGTTAAATTCTATGCAAGCTTCTCCATTCCCTGTCTGGAGTTGGAGGCAGCGATGGTCAGCTGTTATCGCTAAAAGATGTTGAGTGTTAGTTTTCTTTGAGAAACACGACCATGGATCAGCTTATGTAAATACTTCCTGGTTGTGCCATCGCAAACAGAGGTCAGCATTCTAGCCTATTCAAACAGTCGGCCATTTCGTGCGCTCGCGTTTAATACGCAGCGCACTTCAACTAAACATTTTGGCAGTTCAGACGTGTTTAGTTTCGTCGTCTGAATTCCGCTATTTCCGAGCCCTACGTTTGAGCGCTTGTTCAGGCTTATTTCAGAGCCTGATATAGGCGTCTTCCTGCGGACTTTGTTTGGGTTTAGCTCCGACCCTTTCTGTTGCGTGCAGTGAGCAGCGCAATCCTCTGGGAGCTTCAGTTATCTCTCGGAGCTCTTGAAGAAAACACGGTAGGCAGAGCCAAGTAATTTCAGAGGTCGCAGTTCCTGTGCACTGCGGTAAGAGTTTCAGTTCTGAGAAGTATCAGTGCAAACTTGAAAGCTTTTGGTTTCCAGAGTCTGCCTGCATATGTTCAGTTCTTTCCAGTCAAAGCAAGGATTTATGCTATCTTCAGTATGAGACTCTATTGAACTATTTATATATATTAATTTGTGGAACTTTCACAAGTGCTGCAACTTGTATTGGGAACCATTCTGCATAATTTCCCTGAGGATAGTTTCAGCCAGCTTCATCAAGTAAATTGGGGTATTATTGTATGCATATGATTATACGTTAGTTTACCACCTTTATTTGTCTGACAACTACTGAGTTCATCGATATACCCAGAGACAGTTTCAAGCCAAACAGCAGCAGGAAAATGTATGCTCACAAGGAGAGAGGCAAAGGTCCACACATCATAAGGTACAGGGAGTTCTGAGGTATTTAGTTTAGAGAGAGAGAGAGTCCAGATTCAGTGACTTGGAACTGTATTAATTTGTGCTTACTGTTTCAGGTGAATTCCAGCCAGTATAGCTGAGAAGACAAAGACACCTGTGTGGCAGTCTCTCTTGTCTTTCCACTTCCCCTTTCCCTGTCACTTCTGGTCTTGGAGAAATCCGGGTCCAGGGGAAACTTTGTAGTCAAGGTACACTTCTGACACTTCCGTCTGAAAATCTCCCCCCGGAATCTATGCCCCTGACTATCATTCTAACAGCGGTACCAGAAACTAACTCAGACTATCAAGAATCAGATAGGGAACTTAAGAATAAAGTTATTTTTTGGCTTAGTAAGAATAGGAGATTACCGCCAGGTTCCAATTCGGAGATCTTAGGTGTAAGGCGAGTGGCATGGCGGGGCCATAGCACCAAGGATCTCAAGGGAGATTGCATATTCGTTAATTTTAGAAACACATGGGCTGTAGAGCACATACGTAGGGAACCAAGGTTTGCCAGACTAGGCGATATTCAATCACTAGGCTTAGATTACTTCTACCCATATACGATTCCTAACCCACCTCGTCTCTCACAGAATTTTGGTAGGGGTGTACCCACTGGTCCCAATAGATTGGTTTGGGTACCGCAGAATCTACCACTAAGTAATAGGTTTGACCCACTTATGGGACTGGAGGGGGTGGACTGACTCCGGAATGCTTGCACTTTTAATAGAGGGGCAGAAGATACAGATAAGGGTAGGGCTGTCTGCCCAATGAGGAAAATCCTAGATGAAGTATCTAGAACTTGGGCAAAGACGACTATCAATACACATTTACGGACTAATTCATTAATTGTTTCCATAGTAGCGTTGAGGGGAGAGAGAGATGGAACTGAACATATAGAAATGGTACCCTTGGATCAAGATAATACTTGTATAGTAGCTAACCAGGGTGGGAGAGTCAACACTGAACAGGTGGAATTTGTATCCTTGGAAGCAGATATTGGCCATGTAGTAGTGATCCAGTGTGAGATTGATGTGACAGGCCTGGTAACAACATTCCTGGGGGAAGCAGATGGTCTGGTCGAGGGTTGCCCCTTTCGACTGATCTCATGGAATATAGCTGGCTTCACCAGGAGGCTAGAGGATCCAGTGTGGATGAAATTTGTCGAATCTTTTGACATAATCTGCTTCCAGGAGACCTGGAGCAGAGGGGACCATAGCTTGGATGGATACCAAATGTTTAATGTTCATGCTAAAGCCTCACACACTGGAAGAGCCAAGGGTGGTCTCACGACTGCTATTTCTGTGAAGTATAATATGATAAAAAGTGCTACATTGGTGGAATCCCTGTCGCGCTCTGCCCGCGTACAAACGACACTGGAGTCGGAGCTATGCTTTCATACATCTATCTTTATTCCCTGCCAGGATGTAACTGGCTTACAGGCTAGAATTCAGGTTCCTGTTTCGTTTTTCCGCTTCCTGTCTGCCTGCCCTGTCCCTAGGCAGAGTCAGGTACGACGACACGACAATCCCCTTAATATCAAATGCTTATGATTAAGGATTTATTTCCAGTGCCTCTGCTTCTAATTAATTGGTATTACAATATATTTGATGCCCATGAAACATCGGTTATTGAAAAATTGAGTTCAGACCCTGAAACACCCAATAAAGTTTAGTTCGAATCAGGGGGTTACCCTAAAGTGGGATAAGATGGATGCAAGGCAGCTGGAGGTGGAAGTTTTTTAAAACAAACTAAGGATAGATGCTTGCTTAATCTTCACCAATGAGCCAGATGTAATAATAGAGAATTTTGAGGCTCTTTTAGGCAACTTAGCTTCCCATTTCTTAAAAACTGTGGGTGTGAAAAAAGAAAATGGATGCAAAAGGTTTGATGCAGAATGTTCTAAAGCACAAACTAGACTAACGAAAGCACTACATCAAGTCCTACGGGATAGGGAGTTGGTTAGAAAGTCAAGGAAACTTTATAAAGATGGCATTATTTGGCGAAAATTAGATTTAAGGAAAAAGGCATGGGAGGATTTAGAAAAAGCCTCAGAATTTGAGGATAGTAGGTATTTTTGGGAGGTAATAAATCGCCCATTTTTAAAGAGCGACGAGGTGGGCAAAATGTTGGTGCATATATCAGGGGATACTTGGGAAGCATATTATGGAAAAAATTTTAACCCAAAAGGGGTGACCTTGACAACCCTTAATGAGGGCGCTAGATTTGGTCCTTGAACTGCCCTGTCGACTCCCTTTCTATCTCTCCTTGCACTTGGTCCGACCACCACCTGATTACTTTTGTTCTTCCTATTAGTTCTACAGCTAGGGTCCCCCTTCCTAAAAATGTCTGGGTCCGCTCGTGGAGCAGAGTTGACCCGGCGAACTTATCTGCCCTTTTAAGTGCTTCCTACCCTGCCTTACACGGTCTTTCCACCCTGGCTCAGGCCAACATCATTGAACAATGGCTCTCCTCAGCCAGCGAGTCCATTGCCCCCTTGGAGCGATTGACCTCCAAGCGGGAGAAAGATGCCAATCTGTGGTTTACCGATGACCTTAAAACCATCATATTATCGGTACGCCGTGCTGAGAGGGCCTGGAGGAGAAACTACTGTCCCATCCTAAGAGCTGATTTTACTACTCTACTAGCTCAATATAAGAATGCTATCTTGGCCGCTAAAACGGCCTATTTTTCCTCCAAGATCCTCACAGCCGAGAACCAATCAAGGGAAATCTTCTCGATTGTTCAGAACCTAGCCTTCTCAGATCGCACTTCCCTTAAGCCCTCCCCCTCCCAGGCCCTTTGTCACTCTCTGAATAGTTTTTTTATTGATAAAATCGCCGCTATCAAAGCTAATATCCCTTCACCTTCCCCGTCTTTCGTTGACCCTCAGTGCCCTCCTCCGCAAGGACAACTAAATGCTCTCCCCCTTCTGACCAAGAAATCCTTCACATCATCAATCCCCCTCATAAAATCTGGCTCTCCCCTTGATACCTGTCCCGCTCACATACTTCGTCACATTTACACCTCTTGCCCTGATCCTCCCCTTTACCTTCTCAACAGCTTCCTTTCTCAGGGGGTTGTCCCCAACCCTTTGAAATCAGCCATTAATTTACCTATTTTAAAAAAACCTGGCGCGGACCCTTCGATCCCAGCCAACTATCGCCCCATTTCTCTCCTACCATTTTTGGCCAAGGTGCTCGAGCGCCATGTCACCAGGTCTCTGAGCACCTTTGTGGAAGAGAATGGGGTATTGGCTTCCCGTCAGGCTGGCTTTCGCCCCGCACACTCTACGGAGTCCGTAGTCCTTTCGGTCCTGGAGAACCTCAGGGAGGGGAGGGATACCAATCAATTCCAGGCACTGGTCCTCCTCGATCTCTCTGCCGCCTTTGACACGATGGATCATACCATCTTACTCTCCCGTGTCGCGGCGGCGGGGATCGGGGGCACGGCCCTGGTATGGTTATCCTCCTTCCTGAGGGACCGCACCCAGGCAGTTCGCCTGGGTGACTTCTCTGCGGACTTCTGGAAGGTTCTGTGCGGGGTCCCCCAAGGTTCCTCCCTCTCACCTCTTCTGTTCAACCTCTACATTTCTCCCCTCATTTTTTCTTTAGAACAAATGGAGGTCGCCGTATATAACTATGCGGATGACCTCCAACTTGTTTTCAATCTGTCTTCTTCTCCTGCCTCTATTTCTAATTTCCAGTCTATTATGATTTTTATCAGGGACTGGATGGATTTCAACCACCTGAAACTCAACCCTGATAAGACCGAGTTGGTGTTGACGGGTGGTTGCTCCAGTCCCTGGTCTTCACTTTTTTGGCCTCTTTCTCTTGGTCTCCCTCCGGTCCCTTCTACCTCTGTCAAAACCCTAGGTATTAAACTTAACTCCCATCTTACCCTTCACTCCCAGGTTAGTTCTGTGATTTCTTCCTCTTTTCTTTCTCTTCGCACCATCCGCAAGGTCTCTCGATTTTTCACCTTTGAGGCCTTGAAACTGATCGTCCTTGCGATGGTCATCTCCCGCCTGGATTACGGCAACGCCCTATATGCAGGTATATCTGCATATAGCCTTAGGCGGTTGCAGATGATTCAAAACCAGGCGGCTCGGTTGGCCTTTAACCTTCCCAAATCCTCACATGTCACTCCCCTCCTGAAAATCTTACATTGGCTCCCGGTTCGGGAACGTGTCCAATTCAAGCTTGCGACTATCACCTACCAGGCTCGATTGGGCACGGCCCGGCTTTCATTTCCTCAGAGATTATCCCATACTTGCCAGCCAGGGAGCTCCGATCCTCTTCCCAATTTCTGTTGACAGTCCCCCGGTTTCGCCGGAAAAAGTGGGGGGGTTCAAAATTTGCGACCCTTGCCCCAACCCTCTGGAATTCATTACCCTTAGAGCTCAGATCCCTAACCCCATATCTCCAGTTTCGAAAGAAACTTAAAACGTATTTTTTCAGCAAACTCTTTATTTTGTCCCCTGTCACCTGTCCTCCTCCCTTTGTCCCTTGTGGAGATCTGCCAGTTACAGCGCCATGAAACCGCTGGTGTAAGAGCGCTATATAAGAACTTTTAAACTCAAACTTTTAAACTCAAACTATAATGTGAAGTCAGCCTTAACGCTTAGCCTTTCGCTTACCATCCCAGAGGTAGGAGACGCTCTTAGGAAGGGCACCCCATTAAAAGCACCAGGGCCAGATTCAGTCCCTTTGGATCGCTTCAAATATAATGTTGAGGTCTGGGCACCACTTCACCTAAATTTATTTAGAGCAGTCATGGTAGGGCTTATTCCGCCCTCCTGGCAAGAGGCTGTAGCGGTACCAATATTTAAAAAGGGGGACCAAGCTGATCCGTGCTGCTACAGGCCGATATCCTTAATAGATGCGTCCTGTAAGTTGATGGGAAGGGTGATATTGGCACGCTTGGAAACCTGGGCGGAGTCATCAGGTATTATTGTGGATTCCCAGTACGGGTTCAGGAGGGGCAAAGGAACCACTGAGCAGTGCCTTAAATTGGCACTGATTATCGGTAAGTACATGAAGGCCAAGCATGGTCATATAAACTTGGCCTTCATGGACTTATCCAGTGCTTTCGACACTGTTTGTAGAGTTAAACTGTGGCAGATGATGGAGACCGTGGGGTTCGAAGAACCGTTGGTCACTCTTCTCCGCAGACTGCATGCCACAACAACAGGGAGGATCCGATTTGGCCCAGGTGGGGAGAAGACAAAGCCCATTCCATCAACTGAAGGTGTACACCAGGGATGCATCCTAGCTCCTTTTTTTGTTTCTGGTTGTACACCAACGGTCTGGAAGGTTATTTGTTGGAAACCTCTGCAGATTTTACCCAGGTTAATGGTAAACGGATATCGATGTTATCTTATGCAGATGACACGGTGTGAATGAGCTGGGATCCTTTGATATCAGCCCGTGTTCAAAAGGCCACGCAATCTATAGAGGCCCTCTTCCATTTTGCAAGTAAATTGGGTCAAAAGCCGGTTGCAGAAATGAAAATCCTATATAAAGCTAAATGCATCCCTGTTGCAATTTATGGCGCGGGCGTGTGGGGGATACAAAACTGTAATAAAATACAAATCATGGAAAATAAGTTCATAAAGCGCCTTTTATCTGTCCCACCTGGTACTTCAAAAAGTTTTTGTCACACCGAGGTTGGTCTTGAGTTTGTGAGTGATACTATTCATGTCTCTCCTTTGCTGCTATGGAGTAAGGTTTGGGGATCTGATGACTTGAAACTCACAAAGGAAATCTTGCAAGACTGCCTTAAGCTTGCCCATTCTATGGAGATACCATGGTTATTATATGTAAGGGAAACCATTCATAAGATTGGATTGGGACATATATTCCTAAATCCCGAGATTGCTGGCAGGGAGATCAAATTAACAATTAAGGACGCCTACCGTACAAGTTTAGGTATGTTAAGAAGTAGTGAGCATGCAGTGTATGACGGGGGTAAGCTTCAACGGCAGCCCCACTTGTCATACATTACGCATGCCCAATGGCGTTTTTGCTTGAAAAGGTTTCGCATTGGCACGTTGCATTTTCTTTTTGCTTTTCCAAAGCAAGCAGGGTGGTGTGAGAGACTTCCCGCTTGCCCCTGTAACAATATAGTTTAACAAAATACT
Organism: Lissotriton vulgaris; assembly: GCF_964263255.1. Classification (NCBI taxonomy): domain Eukaryota; kingdom Metazoa; phylum Chordata; class Amphibia; order Caudata; family Salamandridae; genus Lissotriton; species Lissotriton vulgaris. The sequence continues at coordinate 592,613 of NW_028243495.1, read as the reverse complement.
GTGCACCTCATTCTTTTTTGTAATTTGTATAAAGACCCAGGAAATCGGTTCATTAAGCCTGTTCTGTTAACTCTTGGATCCCGCTATTACAAAGAGGGTTATGAACACTTATTATCCTTATCAAATCCAACCATATGTAGCGCTGTGCTCAGCTTTACTAGAGTAGCGCTCACTATCAGAAATCGATACTGAACAGCATTATTGTCTTCTAATGATTATTACCGGACACACATCCAACAGATTATTGTATATACTGGTATCCAAATGAAATGACACATGCATTTATAATATTTTCTGTTCATACATGTGGTTCTTAATTTTTTTTTTTATATAATTTTTTATTGCAGATTCGTAAATAAACAATGATTCATGTCAACCTTCCAATTTCTGACCATCATAAGTCCCCTGCCAGTAGTACAATTGTACACAGCCATTCAGCCCACATCCCGGAGGCCGGGCGGCGTTAGTTACAGACCTGTCGGAGATAGCAGACAAGGACACAAAACTAAAATTTCCCCCAACACCAAACCCTCTTTCAGCGAGGCAACAGGTCTACCGCACAATTTGGCTTCTGCTTTTTTTTTTATAACACCCAACTCTCCCCCCCCTAAATACGATCCACCGAACGCAGTGTACCCCGTATGTGCCTGCTCATAGTGTAAATGAGACTCAACCGCATTCAGTCATCTTTCATAGCGCTCCAACATCGAAATCTCCCAGCCTAAGACAGTCAATCAGTCCCACCATTCCATTGAAAATCTCTGTCATGGGAATCCCCACCTTCGCCCATATCTGAGTGTAAGCCTCGCTTGTATTCCTCATTAGCCACGGCGGGCGTCTCCCTAACCCTCCCCTTAAGCCCTCCCCTCCCAACTGCTGCTGATGTGGGCCCTATCTATACTCTCAAAGTTAAAATCTGTTACGATCTGAGGGAGCCTATTGTACTTGCCTCCATTTCCCATGGAACTTCCTACCCTAAACATTCCCTAGGGTTCCTCTACAATTAAATAGTCCTGCAAGGCTTGCACTATTGCTTGCCAGGCCCTTGCCATTTCTAGACCCTTCTCATTTGCTGTTCTAGTGGCCTGTCGAAGCCTAACCACACTTTCGCTCCGCGCCCATTTCTGCAATTCGTTCGTCCATCGCCTAATGGATGGGCCCTCTTTCGATTTCCAATGCCAAGTGATCTCTCTCTGAGCCAAAACAAGTCCCAAGTCGATGAATTTACTTGTGATTTTTGTCTTGGTCGTATGAGGAAACCAGAGCAACAAACACGCTGCCATGTCGAGCTCCGCCTGTCTATCAGTGACTGCGCTCAGGAGCTCCCCCACCTCTGACCAATACGTCCCTAGTTTCGGGCAATCCCACAGTAAATGGTCCAGCTCCACCTCCGGTGTCAAGCATCTGGGGCAGGCCACGTCCTGCACTCGGAAAAACCTCCTGATCTTTCCTGGGGTCAAGTAGGCCCTGTGCACTACAAAGAAATGCACTTGCTGAAATCGGGCATTTCTACACCCTTTCCCTATTCTCCTCAATATGTGGCCCCAGGTCGCGTCCGGTATGGGCTTTCCTACCATTTCTGCTTCAAGACTGTGAGCGGTCCCAGCCCCTCATGCAACATTCTAGAGTGAAGGCAGGTGACCGCCTTAATCGTACCTGCAGCCATTACTACATATTGGCAGGCCATGGTTACACAGGGTTCGGACAACCCTGCTTTCCAGTGCTTCTGTATCGCCGCCGTCACTGCCGCATGCCCCATGTGGTTCTTTAATTTGAATGCATTGCAAATTTAAATTGGATATATAATGTGTTTTTGGATGTTAATATAATTTTATGGCTTTTATGTTTTAATTCTGTGTAATGTCCTTTTTAAACTGTTTATACTTTTATGATTCTAATCTTTAAATCGAAATAAAGTTTCTTGACTTGACTTCCAGTGTCCATATCCTTTACAAAATGCACACTGATCTTCCCCTAGGTCCCTGCGTAGGGTGCGGGTACGTCATTTCTGGGCGGTGGGGTTCTAGTGGTATTCTGTTGTTAACCTCCCTTGTATTGTTCCTTTCCTATATTCACCCCTTGTAGTTGTGCTATCATCACTCGTTCTTTTAAATCTTTCTTTTTCCTTTCAGACGTTCTATTGCTTTCGTTTTTTTTGGTGTTCGTAATACTGGGCCATCTGAAGGATGGCCGCTGGTTTAGAGGCTGCCTCTCTCACCCCTTGTAGTTGTGCTATCATCACTCGTTCTTTTAAATCTTTCTTTTTCCTTTCAGACGTTCTATCGCTTTCGTTTTTCTGGTGTTCGTAATACTGGGCCATCTGAAGGATGGCCGCTGGTTTAGAGGCTGCCTCTCTCACCCCTTGTAGTTGTGCTATCATCACTCGTTCTTTTAAATCTTTCTTTTTCCTTTCAGACGTTCTATCGCTTTCGTTTTTCTGGTGTTCGTAATACTGGGCCATCTGGAGGATGGCCGCTGGTTTAGAGGCTGCCCAACTACTCTCACTAGTCTGCAGTTTCTGTGATACCTCCGGCAACAGACCTTTGACATAATTTTGTACAAACAAGTGATGTCCGGTCGCAGTGGTCAGGTCTTGTCCACTATAATCGGAGAACACCGTTTCGAACCGGGAGAAGTATACTGAGACGTCTTCTAGGGGTTTCTGGCGGCAAGCTGTTACTATGGACCAATTTATCTTTCTCACAGGAATTAGGGTCTTTACTTTTTGTACAATGTTATCTGGGAGGTCTAGTATGGCTTTCAGGGGTTTCTGTCCATGGTTTTGTTGTTTGTCTAGTACATCGAGTTGCTCCCAGGTATGCCGAACAAGTCGGTGTGGTTGATTTTACAGATTTGTTCCACACGTCAGCTGGCAGACATAGCCCAAAGAATAAGTCGATGTCGGCAAGGGTCATGATTGTCGATCCTAGAGCGGTACCTAATTCCATGTAGAACGCGGTGGGATTCTTTCGTAAGTCTGATAAGGATTTGCGAAACGTCAGGATGTCCTGTCTATCCCAGGGCTGATACACCCAGTTGTAACCTACTCTTCCTTTAGCGTCCTGGTGATTAATATCATCGTGAGTTCCCTGTCCTCTAGGGGGAACCCAGTAGGCGGCAGCTTCCTTTATGGGCATCATGTTGTCTAATCTCTCTATCGGGGTTCAGTTATTACAGGTGTGGCGCTTCTGACTATTCGACCTTGTTCTATGAGGTGGCGGAAGACTTCTAGGGTATAGGAGAAGAGTTCTGCTACATCACATACACTCTCGTCTCCCGTATCCACCTTTCTATATGGGGTCATGAGTCGGTCAGGTCCTATATTCTTGTATTTGTCTTCATAAGCTGTGAGGGTGTGCCAACGTTGGAGTTACACATATCTGGTATATACTCTTCCGTTTCTTTCCTGTCTACTAGGGTCTTAACTTTTTTCTCTATGCCGGCTCGTTCATTCTTGATCAAACGGGGGATTCTCCCCGGTTCTTTTTCTTTTGCTTCGATTCTTTCTGAGGTGTCCTTTGACAAGGTATGTAGCACAAGAGTCTCGGTCGGCACGGAGGCCGTGGGTACCGAGGCCCTGGCGCTACCTTCAGTTATGTTCTGTGATTCTTGGTGTTGTACTAGTGGATGGGTAGGGGCATAAGGAGGGGGCATATAAATAATCGGTGGACCTAAGAGTAAATCATCGTTTATCTTTTGTTTCGATGGTAGCTCAGGGTAAACCACTGAGGGTGTTCTGATTGGCCTGAGATTTTTGATTCTCGTGCCTTTCTAGCGTTTTCCTTTTCCCTAATTTCTTCTAACTTTTTACCAGCTAGGTAAGCTGATTTTCGTAGTTCCTTATCTTTTCTCGCTTTGTCTTTCTTCTTCCATTGCATTGTTTCTTTTCGCCACATGCCGAGACTATCAAGCATGTTTGGCGTAGTTTTCTTTTTGCGAAGGGCTATTTCTAGCGCTTCGATTTTATCGAGGTCAAAAGATCCCATCAGTGGCCACTGACTTTCTCGATCTTTCTTAGTGTGTTTATGCCATCGTTTACTGACCACTGCGCCCTTGGCCTGGTCGCCCCCACCTGCTCCTCCTCACCTGCTGCTACCTGCTGCCTGTGCCTCGCACTGCACCTCGCCCCAGCCGCCGCAGGACCGCCCCAGCGCCGCCCCAGCCACCGCAGGGCCGCCGCCGAGCCCCCAGGCTTTCCTTTTCCTGCCCGACTCCCGCGAAACCCCGCCCGCTGATTGGTTGCTGCGCTACCCGCCTCCCCGCAGACCCTCCCGGCTCCCCTCTTATGACGCCCCCAGAGTGACCGCGCAGCGGACGCGCGCAGCGGGAGCACCGATTGAGCGCCGAAGGTGCGCCAAAGGTAAGCCCGTCTGCGCCCGTCCGCGCCTGGACCGCGCCCAGTGCCAGGACCCCTGGCCCTCGAGGACCCCAGCCCACCCGCCGGACGTACACCGCCGCCACCCTCAACGCGCTCAACACCGGCCGAATCCCGGGATGCTACCAAGCCACCCCGAGACGCACCCACGGACCCTTCAGCTGCCACGCCTGCAAGTTCACCTGCATCCGGACCTGCCTCGCACCAGCACTCGCCAAGCCGAACACCAGCAGCAACCACCTCAAGTGCATCCTGCTCAACACCCGCTCCGTCCACAGACACGCCATCGAACTCTGGAACTCCTCGACACCACAGCTCCTGACGTTGCCTTCCTCACGGAAACCTGGATGAACGACTCCTCAGCGCCCGACATCGCCATCGCCATCCCAGAGGGCTACAAGATCACCCGGAGGGACCGCACCGCCAACCAGATGGGAGGAGGCATCGCCATCATCCACAGGGACACCATCCGCATCACGACCAACACTGATGACACCCTGACCACCGCCGAACACCTACACTTCCAGATCCACACCGACCCGAAGACCACCCTCAGTGGCACCCTGATCTTCCAACCCCCGGGACCACGCACACAATTCAGTGAGGACATCGCCGACTTAGTCAGCCCGCATGCCCTCCCCTCCACTGACTACATCCTCCTGGGGGACCTCAACTTCCACCTGGAGAACAACAGCGACCGCAACACCATCACCCTGCTCGACAACCTCGCCAACCTCGGACTCTCAAGCAGCTGGTGTCCACCCCCACCCACCTCGCCGGACACACACTCGACGCCGTCTTCTCATCCAGCAAAGATATCGCCTTCAGCCACGCCACAGGACTCCACTGGACGGACCACAGCTGCGTCCACTTCACCTTCAGAAGAACGACGATCCACCACCACCAGCAACAGGTTGCCCGAAGAAGCTGGAACAAGATCACAGCCGACCAGCTCGCCGCTTCCCTGAGCCAGCACCCTCCCGCCAGCTCAGCGAACCCCAGCCAGGCCGCCGACAACCTCACGAAGTGGATCAGCAACTGCGCGGACGAACTCGCCCCACTGAGGACCCCGCCCAGCAGACCCGGCAGCAAGAAAGCCCCATGGTTCACCGTCGAACTCAAGAGCTCCAAGAAGAACTGCCGAGCCCTCGAGAAAGTCTGGAGAAGGGAACCAACACCGGACAACATGACCACCCTCAAGCTTGCCACCCGGAAGCACCACCAACTGATCCGCGCCACCAAGAAAACTGCATTCAAGGACCGGCTGGACAACAACGCACACAACTGCAAGGAACTCTTCAACATCGTGAAAGAGCTCTCCAACCCCAACGCCGGAAACAACGACATCACCTCATCGCAAGACCTCTGCAACTCCCTCGCTTCCTACTTCCACAACAAGATCGCGAACATACACAACAGCTTCAGCATTCAACCGACGCACGCCACGACCGCAGCAACGCCCCCCACCACCACCCTCCGCGCTTGGACTCCGATCAGCACCGAAGACACCGTCCGCATGATGAACTCCATCCACTCCGGATCTCCGACCGACCCCTGCCCTCACCACGTCTTCAACAAGGCCGACGCTGTCATCGCACCCCACCTGCGGGACATCATCAACACCTCCTTCGACACCGCCACCTTCCCGGAGAGCTGGAAGCACGCCGAACTCAGCGCTCTACTAAAGAAACCAACAGCGGACCCCACCGAACTCAAGAATTACCGCCCCATCTCGCTCCTCCCGTTTCCAGCCAAAGTCATCGAGAAGACCGTCAACAAACAGCTGTCCGCCTTCCTCGAGACGAATGGATCCCTCGACCCCTCACAGTCTGGCTTCCGAGCCAACCACAGCACCGAGACCGCCCTCATCGCTGCCACCGATGACATCCGAGCCCTGATGGACAACGGAGAAACAGCGGCCCTCATCCTCCTAGACCTCTCCGCGGCATTCGACACTGTCTGCCACCGCACCCTAGTGCAGCGCCTCAGCAACGTCGGAATCCAGGAGAAGGCACTGGAATGGATCATCTCCTTCCTCGACGGAAGAACACAGAGAGTCCGTCTACCACCGTACAAGTGAGAGGCCACCGAAGTCATCTGCGGCGTCCCTCAAGGATCCTCGCTGAGCCCCACCCTCTTCAACGTCTACATGAGCCCCCTTGCGGCCATCGCACGCCAACACAACCTCAACATCATCTCCTACGCCGACGACACCCAGCTGATCCTCTCCCTGACCAACGACCCGGCCGCCGCCAGAGCGCGAAGGGATGAAAGATGTAGCCGAGTGGATGACGACCAGCCGCCTGAAACTGAACTCAGACAAGACGGAAGTCCTCATCCTGGGCTCCTTGCCCTCCGCCGGGGACGACTCCTGGTGGCCCCCCGCCCTGGGCACCGCACCCAAACCGACAGACCACGCACGCAACCTGGGCTTCATCCTGGACTCCTCCCTCTCCATGACCAGACAAGTCAACGCCGTCTCCTCGTCGTGCTTCAACATCCTGCGCATGCTACGGAAGATCTTCCGGTGGATCCCCACCGAGACCAGGAAGATGGTCACCCAGGCCCTCGTCACCAGCCGACTGGACTACGGCAACGCCCTCTACGCCGGAACCACCGCCAAGCTCCAGAAGAGACTCCAGCGGATCCAGAACACCTCAGCCAGACTCATCCTCGACATCCCACGAAACAGCCACATCTCCGGACATCTGAGAGACCTGCATTGGCTCCCCGTCAACAAAAGAATCACCTTCCGTCTCCTCACCCACGCGCACAAAGCCCTACACGATCAAGGCCCGAGCTACCTCAACAACCGCATCAACTTCTACGCTCCCAAATGCCACCTCCGATCAGCCAGTCACGCCCTCGCCGCCGTCCCCCGCATCCGAAGAACGACAACAGGAGGAAGGTCCTTCTCCTACCTGGCCGCCAAGACCTGGAACTCCCTCCCGACCGACCTGCGCCTGACCCAAGACCACCTCTCCTTCAGGAAGAAGCTCAAGACCTGGCTGTTCGAGCAGTAGCAGCCCCCCCCCTCCCCCCCCCCAAGCGCCTTGAGACCCTCCGGGTAAGTAGTGCGCTCTATAAATGTCTTTGATTGATTGATTGATAAGCTACAGCGACTAGTCCATACTTTATATACATGTCCTTATTAGGGGTGCCCTCCGGTGGAGCCGGATGACCGACCTCTAATAAACGATCCGGGTTGAACCAATTACCAATCAGTGGGGAGAAGATAGGCATGACGTATAATCGGACAAGTGAAGATCTCAAACAATGGTGGACAAAGGTCAGCACTACCTATCCTTCACTATCTGCAAAGAGAGAGAATATTTCTATTCTTTGTTGTTTGCAAACAGAGAATATCTCAAAGAGAACCAATATATCAAGTAGCAAACGAGGCTAAACGAACCAATCAATGCGTAATACTAGTATTTTCCGAACCAAACCATTCCAATATAATCAAACAATCAATCAATTGTCGTTCTTCACGACCTTACCCGAACCGTATGGACAGTTTCTCGTCTTCCACTTCCAGCGCCCGATCGTCCTCTAAATTCCCCTGTTATTGCTGCAGCACTCCTGTGGGATCACAGTCAGGACCGTAGATTACTCGAGAGAGGTCAAATGTAAATGTAAATGTAAATGTATAGGCATTTATATAGCGCACTACTTACCCGTAGGGTCCCAAGGCGCTTCGACCGCTGCGAAACCCTTCCTGGCTTCCCTGACAGATGGTCCCTTAATGGGTATCTCTAGGGTGAGACCAGGCATCCCCGGCGGTCTGGTGGGGCCGTTAGTGAAGATGAGGCAAGCTAATGCCCAGAGTTGCCGAGTGTGATCGCTGATCAGAGTGGGCACCGAGGCGAGAGAATTATCGAGTCCGCTGACCCTGGTCCAGAAACCTGCCGCGCCGGGAATCGAACCCTGGTCCCGGGCCGTCCTCTGCTCTCGGGTCTGCCGCCTCTAACCAGTGAGCCACACTACTTCACCTGTTCGGAACCTATGTAGTTCGGATGATCGGCTGCCAGACGAGGGTCTCTTTCAGGCAGGTGCACTTTTCCGATCGTTGCAGTCGTTCACTCCGTCGTTAGGACCTCTCTACCGGTCCCACGTGTCGCTGATGGACCCCGCCAATTGTTGAATAAGCAGATTTTCCCTAGTTATCCTCAAGCACTGCTTGGCGTTAGTCGCCTTTAATTCACTCTGTAATTATCAAATAAAGAGGCGGGCGCTGGAAACTGGAAAGCAATAAACAGGTTTATTTCTCCAGAGGAAAACACGTCAGATCAGACACGCAGAATGTCTTCTCGAGGTGCTCTGACTGCATCTCTGTGGCCTGGCCTTTTATACAGATTTGTAACGTTTTATTGCAGGGTAACACATTTCTGACATTTATTTAATGCATTGTAAAACATCTTTGAAATCCCCGCTTCAGGCCCGTTCCCACACATACCCAGCAGTAAATGTCCCCGACCCCAGTCTCAGCAGGTGATTGCTATCGCGCAGCTGGGCATTCCGGCAGAAGCTGAAAAAAGCGTAATCAGTCGGATCTCATGGAGTCGTGGCATTGATTAATTCTGGCCCCTTTGATGGGAGGCGAGATCTTACTGTACGGGGGCAATAAACTGTATCCGCAGGGGCTGGTTATGGCCTGTGTGAGAAGTTGGCCTGATATGTAGTGTTTCCAATTCTGGAACCACTTGGTATCAGTCCAAACAAACCCCAAAGATGTCTGGTTGTAAATCAACCTTGTTAGACAAGCTATCCTAGTGGTAGCATGGACTAAGCAGCCTTAAAGGCTTAACTTAAGAGGTCGTGTTAAGCGAGCTGTTTTACCACATACAATCCTGTAATCAAATGAAAGGACACCACACAAGTATATATTATAAAAATATATGTATTTATTTCTAAATTAATCCCCAGTACTCTTTATGAGGAAAGGGGCACAAGCGTTAAATCAAAAGCACAGTATAACATACAAAGTTGCACAATTTTGGATGAGGGCGGGTGGCCACTCAAACCATATACTAAAAAAATGGTATAAGAGATACCAATCGAACAGTGGTTAGGCCCAGGGCCTAGAGAATCGCTGGGAGCAGTCAGGACTAGCAATGCTGAAGTCGGGAGTAGCCCACGGAATTCAGGTGCAGCACGGAAAGTGCGGCTTGCACCAATGCAATGTCAATGGTGCGTAAAAGTTACACAAAGTGAGTTTAAAGATGATTCCGCTGAACCTAGAGGAACAAAACTTAAGACACAGACCCTAGAGGTGTGTACCAGCATGGGCACACCGGCGTTGCAATGTTACCTCACCCACAGGAAGTGGGTGCACAGGGTCGAAGTGGCGTCGGGTTTTGACATGCAGGTTCTTGGTGCTTGGAGCTGAAGATGCTGCAGGCGATGGGAAGCAGAAGTGTACGGTGGATCCAAGGGTGGATCTGAAGTGGTGAAGACCTGAAAGCAGAGGGGACAATGTTCAAAGTCACTGACCAGTGACCACCGTGGGACCAGATTGGAACCAGGCAAAGTCGGGTACAAACAGGTGATGAGGTGTTGCTTCTCTCTGCAGCCACGTAGACACGAAGAGGTCAAGGACGTCCAGGAGTCGATCACGAGCTGTCCCTCAAAGGCTCTAGCTGATGGCGGTGTCGGCAACTCGATTAAAGCAAACAAGCCTTGGCTAATGCAAGCCACGGGGAAAGTGAAAAAGGCTTATTACTCGGACCAGCAAGTTTAGAGCGGGTACTCCTTTCTACAGGAGCGAGGGCAAGTCTGGAGCAACCAGACCCACAGTATAAATTTAGGTTTTGTCGCCAAGATGACCGCTGACCACGTGACAAGCGGCCGGGTTGGTGCGTCAAGTGGCACAAAGCAAAAGGGCCCCACGCAAATCGTGGAGATGCTGGAGGGCTGATCTTTGGTGCAAATGCTGCTCGATGGTGAGGCTTCTTAAACCCCAAAGCACAACGTCAAGGGTGCCTCGGGTGCTCCGCAGTCAGCGTCTCAGGGGTCTTTCAAGATGTTCGCTCCCACTTCTCTCGGTGCCTCCACGGGTCCCTTCTTTGCAGGGACTGTGGACCGGGCTAGGAGAAGTCTGGGAAGTTGGGTCTTGTCAGGCTTTGCACTCGGGCTCAGGCGGGAGGCGGCGGCAAAGCAGACGTCGAGGTGCTGGGTGGTGCCTGTGTTCACAGGGTGGCCCCTCCTAGGCCACAAGGGAGATGCTCTTCAGTCTTCTGTTCATCAGAATGTCGAAGTCCAGTCGTCTTCTTAGTTTAAAGTTGATTTCAGGATGATCTGAGTTGCATTGGCACTGCTCCCACTCTTATTCCAATCTGAGGGGTAGATCTCCTGCTAGGTCCCTCCCTATGGGTGGGACCAGGAAGGGGAGTGGATACACCCCTTTCCTTTGTCCAGGTCTCACTGGAGCTGGGGCTGGGCTGCCCCAGAACCGGTTTGACCGGATTATGCATGGGGAAGCCTTGTGCTCCCCAGGCACTGTCTGGTTTCTTTCAAACCTCCCTACTACAATCCACTATCTCCTGTCTGGGGTGGTGTGACACCTCCCTGCGACAGGAAAGCCTTTGTCCAGGCCTCCTCTGCTGAGTTTTGGTCAGCAGCAGGAGGTCAGACATGTGTCTGTGGCAGAAGCATCCATTTTGTGGATCTGAGGCTCTTTTAAAAATGAACCGCGTTTTAACAAAAGTAACATGTCGTCCCCTCTAGAGGGGTGGAATGCTACCCCTGTCGCCAGGACTGGCGAGGGGGTAGTATTCCAATTCGTATGACACCTTACACGACATGTTTTGATAAAGCCAAACCAAAGTTGACATATAACCGCAAGGATTATAATGCACTTAATAGTATATGGTTTGGCATTATCCCGGAACAGCTAAGGGAATTGGTCCCGACAGCTGCAGACAGGCTCAGCTCATGCTAGAGCACCATCTCACATTAAACCACGCACTCTGCCTTCAGGATTGTTAAGGCCTGCCATAGGAGTGGCTCACAGGTTTATATGTGTCCAGATAGGTTTAGATATAGGCATACTATATCTAAGCAAGGGGTGATTACACCACCTTGCCCCAGCTGAGTGATCAGCCAGTTGTGTCAATTTCAGATAGCCAGCCAGGGGTGGCAAAAGATATGCTGCAGCCCCTGGTAGGCCTTGGAGGCACCTATGCCCTGGGCACCTATAGTGCTCTGTACAGGGGCTGATAAGGTGACCCAAGCCAATCTAGTTATGCACCTAGGGTACATGGAATCCATTTTACAGAGAGAGCAGATAGCCTGGGGCCCTGATTAGCAGGGAACCAGGCCAACTAAGTCAAAAACCAGCTAAACACAAGGCAAAAAATCTGGGGTAACCATAGTCAGGTAGCCACCTTCCTACAGCCTGGGATCGGATTGAACAGCCAGGTGCAGGGGAGGGGGTTATCAAAGGGGCTTGTTCGTGCGTGAGGGATGAAAGGGCATGTGGGTTTGGCATGGGAAGTGGCTCCGGGGCAGGGTTGCACTGAGGATGCTTTATGACTCTAGCATTTGTGCTTGGCGGCTGCCAGTGTGCGGGGGATGATAGCGAGGTCAGGGAGACTTGTAGGTGATCGTCAATGTACGAAATGGCCACGGTATCTTAACACTATGGCTGCTAAGGCAATTCCCCTCCTGTGCTGGGAATTGCCATTTTGCTGAGCTCGTCATGAGCATGGAAGGGGTTAAAATGGCTGCCGCTTACGCGCTCGTAGAGGCCTTGTTAGACGGACCGGGAGGGTCGGCCGAGGATAAGGGGAGCGGTCTCCAGGGAGAGCCGACTCCAGGGACCGTACAGACAAGTAACTTCCCCCCCACAGACGGACACCACACAAGGGTAAGGTTTAACGAGATTTTATAGGCGATTCTTAAAGTACGATAAAATGGTACAAGGAGGTCTGGACTCAGGGGTCCCCTCGATTCTGGTCTCTGGTTTGGGGAAAGGGTAGCGGGACAGTCTTGGTTACCAAAAGATGGAAATAGCTCTCAATCCTCGAGCTCGGCGTTCTAGATGATCGGGCCGCGGCGGAGCCAGCAGGTCCCGAGATGGACGAAGGAAGCGACGGTCCGCGGCGGAGCCAGCAGGTCCCGAAGAAGATGATGGTTGCAAACGGTCCGCGGCCACGCCAGCAGGTCCCGACGACGATGAAGGATTACGAAGGTTACGAAGGTTGCGGCAGCACCAGCAGGCAGGGTGATGGTGCACAAGGCAGAGCTACGGCAGCGCCAGTAGTCCGTCAAGGATGAGTTCTTCTTTACGTCTCTCGACTCCAAGATACAACTGCCTTCCTGCTCTGGAGCTGCCCCAGTTATAGGGCTGGTGTTCTTTGATGTCCGGACCCTCGCACTTGGAGGTCGGGAGGTCCGGGATGGGGGAGTCCAGACACCCAGCAGGGGGGTGGGGCCAGCGCCCGGGGAGGCGATGGGCGAGCGGCACTTGGCGGGGAGAGCCATCGACACCTCTTTCTCCCATTGACTTGCCAAGTAGCCCGCTCACCTCCTGGGTGGATGGTGGTGCCGGGATGTCTGAGGCCTGGCCAGGCCCAGGGTTGAGGTCGATCGGGGGCCAGGCGGCCTCGTGGTGGAGTGTCCAAGATGGCGCCCAGGATGGGCGCGCGGGCCAGCAGTGGACGGGTCCACGAGGTCGATATGTTCGAAGGCAGGGGTCCCTGAGGGGACGGAGGACGTGCAATGGTGGTGTGTGGTACCTGTGTGACCGGGCTCGGACCGGGTTGGGCCGGGGGAGAGCGGCCCTTCATGTGGCCTGTCCAACAGGCCTAATTTGGACAAGAATGCGCCGGTAATGTTCACATCATAGTCTAATTTTTAACATCGCTAGCACCCTCCTCGCCCACAACTCAGGATGCCATACCGCCTGCCACCTCGTGTCACCGTAGACCTGCCAGAACTTCAGCCACATCCTCACCCAGACCAGCATGCCAGATCCTCTCACCACCCAACAGACCAGCAGCACACTCGACCGACTCAACTGCATCCTCGTCAATGGGCAATCCCTCCACAAACACGCCAAAGAAATCAGGGATCTCCTCAACGTGGCCTTTCCCGACATCACCTTGGAAACCTTGATCAACCCCTGAACCAGACCAGGCATCGCCATCACCATCCCCGACAGATATAAAATCACCTGCAAGGACTGCACGGACCGAACAGTAGGAGGTATCGCCATCATCCACAAGAATACCCTCCGACTAACCACAAACTCAAATGACCCAATGACAACCATGTAACACCTCTACTTCCAGATCCAGACTAACAACAACCTCATCTACAGGCCCCCCGGCCCCTGCCCGCTCTTCACCAACACCATTGTAGACCTCATCACACCCCAACATCTAGCATCCACCGATTACATCCTACTCAGAAACCTCAACTTCCACCTGGACAACCACAGTGACCAGAACACCGCCCACCTACTTGTGGTCCTTGCCACAATTGGACTCAAGCAAGTAGTCACCACACCGACTCGCCCAGCTGGACTCATGATCGATCCCATTTTCTCTGCCAGCGGAAACATCACTTACAGCCACACCACCGAAGTCTGCTGGATTGACCACCACTGCGTGCATCTCGCCTTTGTCATGCCCACCGTACACTATGATCTTCATCATCCTCGTCGTAGCTGGAACAAGGCCTCAGAAGATCTTCTCGTGGACTTCCTCAGCACAACCATTCCACCAACACTAACAGACACCAACACAGCAGAGCAAAACCTTCACCAATGGATCTCCAACTGTGCCAAACCTCTGGCCTCCTCCTGAAGACACCAGGCAAGCAACACTCTAAGAAAGCCAGCAGGTTCACTCCCGCCCTCCATGAGTCCGGACGACTTGAGAAGAGATGGAGAAACAACAAAACCCGGAAACCCACGCAACCTTCAAATCCGCTATCAGAGCACATCACCTTCTCCTCAAAACCACAAAGAAAACTGTATTACAATACAGAATCAACACTGATGCACACAACAGCAAAGAACTTTTCCCCATCATCGAGGAGTTCACCAGGCCCAACACCACAGACATCCCACCCTGCCAAGACCTCTGCAACAAACTCAGCACCTTCTTGCACTGCAAGATCAGGCAGATCTACTACAGCTTCAACACCCAAGACCCTGCCACTATGTCCGCCACCACCTCACGCAACCACACCACACCACACCTCAACCGATCATGCTCAACTGGACTCTGCAAACCACAGATGGCACATTCAAGACTATGAAGAGCATCCAGTGAAAGAAGGGGGTTCCCCAATGGGCTTCTTGTTGGATGTAGGCAGGTCTTGGGGGGGAAAAAAACTGAACAAAGGACGTACCCCGCCAATTGATGTAGTGGTCCCAAAACTGGGATCCCAATATATGTGGGGTGATAAACCTAGGAGTTGGCACTGCACGTGACAAAATTAACTCAATTCAAATATATGCAAAAGAAGGTTTTTAGCAAATATATATGTATTTTTATTTTGGTGTAGAAAACATTTATATACATAAATAACACATGATTATCTTAAGAATATTGCACAACATACATAGGAAATTGGGAAAAGATAAAAGTGACAAAAATGCATTCTACTTTGAAGCCTACCCAGTAACACTTCACACTTCAGTCATACTTTCATTCTTTCAGCTTTTCAAAGACTAATCCTACCTAAAGTTCTATCATTCCACTTACATTCTTCCATACATTCCCATCGTTCTGGTGTATGCCACACATGGATGGTAAATATGTGGCATAGAACAGAATATTATTCCAGACAAATAATTTTAATACGGCCCCTAATTAATGCCACATAGTATGCCGTATTTCTGGAACCACGAGCCGACGCGCGTTTCGGTGACTGGCCGGGTGGGCCACACCTTCGTCAGGGCTGGGAGTTGTTGACTGGGAGGGGAGGAGATAATGATCTAGAAATAAAACACAGTGCCTTAGTATTTTTCTATATAACAATTGAATTTGTCAAGACATATATCTTTCTAATAAATTTTTTTTAAAAATAGAATTTCAACCATGATTATTGTCTTTAGTCTGATGTTTATGTGGTTGCCATTTTGAAGGTGTGCAGTACCAAATTACCTAGGGCCACTCCCTAAGCCAGACTCCCGGTAAGGTGAGGTCTGTGAAAGGCAATTAGATAACCTGGACTAAGTATCCAATCAAGAGAGCATTTTGCATCTTTCATATCTCACATTAAGTAGCATTATAACATAGAGTCATTCTGGGACACATGTTGACCAAGAGCAAGAAAAATTATTGTACATCAGGTTGGCAGCCAGGGGCTACGATGTTAAGGAGCCCAACCTTTGGCTGGAGGAGGGGATAAGTCTAAACAAGAAGAAGGAATGTGGATTATTGATACTTCTTGAACCTTAGGTGTCAATACAGGCAAGCATATACTTAATAAAGTAGATAAGAACAAACAATGGTGACATTAGGTAGAATCTGGTTAGTCCTAACTAAACATTGTTGCAACAAGGATATATGTCTTGACAAATTCGATAGAGCAGCCGCCTCCACTGTGCCAAGCTTTGCTACACCATCAACTGCTCCATCAAGGCCTCGCCGCAAAGCTTGTTGCCATGCTGCCTGCGTCAAAAGAAGAGGGGATGAATGTGCAGTATCTATGAGATAAGGTGCATTCCTGTCCTCTTTCACTGCGCTGGCACGCAAGTGACTGCCTTGCCCCAATGCATGCACCCTTGCACCATGGTGCAAGGTTTTGTGCGTTGTAAGAGTTATTATTTTTGTGCCGGAAGGTATTCCTCCCTGCACAAAAAAAATCAATGGAAGTGTTTTGCTCTTTCTATGTGGCCTGCTCCTTATACCGCCCCGTTCTCAGATTGATGCTACGTTGTAAATCTGGGAATGTGTCAAAATCCATCAGGGACACCCACCGAAACGCCACCTCACCCCTCCCTGATACAGGCTGAGGCAACGCGCGCTGCCTTACACCAGATCTAAGAGGCCATGAACCTCACCCCTCCCTGATACAGGCTGAGGCAACGCAGCAACGAGCGCTGCCTTACACCAGATCTAAGAGGCCATGAACCTCACCCCTCCCTGATACGGGCTGAGGCAACGCAGCAACGTGCACTGCCTTACACCAGATCTAAGAGGACATGAACCTCACCCCTCCCTGATACAGGCTGAGGCAACGCAGCAACGTGCGCTGCCTTACACCAGATCTAAGAGGCCATGAACCTCACCCCTCCCTGATACAGGCTGAGGCAACGCAGCAACGTGCGCTGCCTTACACCAGATCTAAGAGGCCATGTACGTCACCCCTCCCTGATACAGGCTGAGGCAACGCAGCAACGTGCGCTGCCTTACACCAGATCTAAGAGGCCATGAACCTCACCCCTCCCTGATACAGGCTGAGGCAACGCAGCAATGTGCGCTGCCTTACACCAGATCTAAGAGGCCATGAACCTCACCCCTCCCTGATACAGGCTGAGGCAACGCAGCAACGTGCGCTGCCTTACACCAGATCTAAGAGGCCATGAACCTCACCCCTCCCTGATACGGTCTGAGGCAACGCAGCAATGTGCGCTGCCTTACACCAGATCTAAGAGGCCATGAACCTCACCCCTCCCTGATACGGGCTGAGGCAACGCAGCAACGTGCGCTGCCTTACACCAGATCTAAGAGGCCATGAACCTCACCCCTCCCTGATACGGGCTGAGGCAACGCAGCAGCGTACGCTGCCTTACACCAGATCTAAGAGGCCATGAACCTCACCCCTCCCTGATACGGGCTGAGGCAACGCAGCAACGTGCGCTGCCTTACACCAGATCTAAGAGGCCATGAACCTCACCCCTCCCTGATACGGGCTGAGGCAACGCAGCAGCGTACGCTGCCTTACACCAGATCTAAGAGGCCATGAACCTCACCCCTCCCTGATACGGGCTGAGGCAACGCAGCAACGCAGCAACGCGCGCTGCCTACACCAGATCTAAGAGGCCATGAACCTCACCCCTCCCTGATACGGGCTGAGGCAACGCAGCAACGTGCGCTGCCTTACACCAGATCTAAGAGGCCATGAACCTCACCCCTCCCTGATACGGGCTGAGGCAACGCAGCAACGTGCGCTGCCTCACACCAGATCTAAGAGGCCATGAACCTCACCCCTCCCTGATACGGGCTGAGGCAACGCAGCAACGAGTGCTGCCTTACACCAGATCTAAGAGGCCATGAAAAATAATGCGGGGTTCCTTATCTGCGCCACTGAAGAATCCAAAACAATGATGCTGCAGCGGTGCACAGGGCTTGTAAATAAGCTCCGATGCTTCGATGAACCCATATTATGCAATACCTCAAAAACTCGGGACCAGCGATCTCTACAGTAAAGCTGAAAATAGATGCCAATAATCCTAGTTCCATGACTAGGATATACCAAATGGATCAGCTGCCACAGAAGGAGGTGACTACTGGGTAGTATTCATGATAGATACTGAAATGTACCACCGCTGTTTTAGAACTTGCAACTATTTCATAAAATTTGGAGACTAGGGGCAGATTCACAATAACTGGCGCATCCCTGCATATCAGCAGAGATAGGCCAGTTATTGTGCATCACGGCTCCGTCACCATGGATGCGCCGCATTTCCAATGCGGCGCATCATGGGGCAAAAACACGGCGCATTGCTGGAGTAGCATAACGCAGCTCCAGCAAGTTTCTGGGGTGCCCTATCTTTACAATGCTGCATCAATCCTTATGCCTGCTTCACGCAGGCGCAGGGTTTTGACGCAGCATGGGCTCCAAAGTGACTGAGTGACGCCCCCCCCCAGCGCAGGAACGCCTACTTCTGGCGCAGAGCTTTACAACGTGACGCATCTCCCAGAGGCATCACATTGTAAATACCCTGCAGCATGGCGCTGGTTTTGCGCCATCACTGCATCACAGAAGTGACACAACGGCGGCGTAAAAGAGGAGCAAGGGGCTTGTACATCTGCCCCTTTTGTTCATTTTCTAAACTTGTCTCAAAGGTTGCAGGAGCGAGTAGTCAAGGCTTAGTTAAGAAGATTTTAAATAGATTAGAACTCAAAAACACTATGAATAATAATCACACACATTAATCCAATCTCTGACTCCGTTATATGTTTTAATATTACATGATTTAGAGGATGGGATTTAGAATTAAAACCTCAAAATGCACCATAGTAGCTATGTCACTCATAGTATTCCTGCTGCCAGAAAACATTTTCTGATGTCTCAGTGCAGACAGTGTCTCTCTACACATACAAATTGTCCTGCGACGTGAAAATGTAAAGCTGGCCACCCTAAACACCGTACTTGTAAATGCGCAGAATTCTTTAAAAGTTTGATAACAACACAAGTTAAATGATAGTCCTGTTTGATACATCTCATGCCTTTTAGAATTCCAAAACTTGATTTGATTTCCTATTGAAAACTGTGTCCGGTTACATGCACATCATGTGTTTAGGTCCACAGCCATCCATCGATGCAGCTGCCATGTTTGAAGTTGCCTAGCGGGTAGCGCAAAGATCATTTTCAGTGCCTTATAAGTGATTTACTTCTGACAGAACAATATTGGATGTGGAAAGACCAGTACACGGAAATATGTTTTACTAAAAGAAATGCTGCTCGTGGAGGGCTCTAGTAGAGGGTTAGTTTATGACAAATGCCAACATGTAATTACTGGAAAGGTCCCACTCTAAACAGAACGCTCAGCACAGCAGGGGAATTAGCCCAGCACGCAAGCCTTCCATGGAACGGGTGCGGTCATGACGAGCTCAGCTCGTCATGAGCACCGGAGAGCCGCGGCCCAGGACGACCTGACCTCCTCATGAGCACACAAGGGGTTAAGCCGCTGCTGCGTCACAAAATTGAGGCAACGGCAGTGCAAAAGTGTCACAAGGGGCTTGTAAATTTGTCACAATGTATTTTTGTTACATTAAACTCTCAAATTATCCCATTCAATGAAAGAGTAGGCCGGGGGCACTGTTCCCTATGTCTGAAACTAAGGTCCATTAGAGGCAAAAGCCAGTATCTATGAAAAACAAATCAGTTACAAAAAAATTATATTTTACTGTTTGACTTGTGGCTCCTTCATATGTTTCTACATTGAAAGTGCCATTGGGCTTTGAGGGCCATAAACCACTCGTACATTCAAGGAGATTACATGAATTTCTTATTCCAGCAGTCCCTTGCTGATTTGAGATCTTTGTCCTATCTAAATTGTTGTACTTCCCTCTTATATCTCATGTTGTGTACTTGTGGAAATTACTCTAGCCGCATGAATGTCTAGCAAAAACTCCTCCCTAATAGCAAGCTTACCTCTCCATGTAACTTTTGTAGCAAGCACAAAATGTACTTTCCCAACTTTGCCCTATTCGGCAAAACCCAGGATTTACCTGTCAACCTCAGTCAAATCCTGAAAGGACTCCTGCATGACTTTTTAAACACCCACCACCCTGCCTCACTCTCACCAGTTACCCCTTGGCTGACAGAGTTGTTGATGACCGGAGAGCCACAGGCCCCATACTCTCTGTGACTATAAGCAGCAGGAAAGTCCACCCCGTATCTCCTTGTGAGAGGATGT
This sequence comes from Lissotriton vulgaris, assembly GCF_964263255.1. NCBI lineage: Eukaryota > Metazoa > Chordata > Amphibia > Caudata > Salamandridae > Lissotriton > Lissotriton vulgaris. The sequence goes on along the minus strand of NW_028243495.1, from coordinate 572,634 downwards.
ACCTTTGTCATAGCTTGCTGCATGACAGTCTTATGCTACCTGTATATGGACATCTATGAAGACTTGACTGACTCCTTTCTCATCACTATCTTCCAGGCTGTGTCAGTGTTCAGCGGCTACGTTTCTTGATCAGCAGATCTTTTTTTTTTTCTTTTTTTATTGAGAATATTCTGGTGCAAAAAGAAAAAAGGAAATCCAATACATAGATAATTAATTGTCATATAGTCATACAATATAAAAAAACAATAAGAAAAAGAAAAAGAGAGGCAGGTAAGACTTCAAATCTTGAAATCATACAACACACACAAACAAATAAAATAAAAAAATAAGGAAGTTACATGGCAGTTCGTAGTATAGTAGTCCAAACTATGATACCCAATTTGTACCTAAAAACGTACATTCATGAGCTTCAGTTTCTTATCTTAGATTCTATTCATAATTTATAGTTTGGATTAGATTTGAGTGTCCCTCTAGTTTTTTTAATAGGGCCCACATCTTTAGACCCATCTCTCGTGTATTCCTCCCCTTACCCTTGTAAAGGGAGGATTCAATATTGTGTATACCAAGGAGTCTCGTCAACCATACTGGCATAGATGGTGCGCATGTGTCCTTCCAGCCCGCAGATATAAGGATCCGTAAAACAGAGATACATAGGAACACAAAATCTTCCACCTCTTTCCGTAACTTCAGCCTGCTGTCACAACCCAGTATCATTAATGTGGGGATATTTTGATCTTCTGGACTAACAGTTCTTCCCAAAATTTCTCGATTTCCCTAAAAACTGGTTTCAATTTCTCAAAATCGTGAAACATATGCAGTTGATTTGCTGGTCTTTGCATGCACCTAGGGCATTTATTGTCGTCCCTTTTGCCCCACTTATACAATTTATCTCGAGTGCAGTATAAATTGAATAGCGTTTTATAGTGTCGAGCCCTTAAATTTGAGGACCGGAGTATTTTCCTGTCTAGATGCAATGCCTTATCTAGATCCACATCTGGGTAATTCAATTTCTGCGCCCTTGAAGCCTCACATTTCTCCATATCATCCTGTAGCTCACCCATTAGGATCCCATAGATTATTCTGATCCTGCAACCTCCCCTTAAAAGGAAGTCCAATAGACTGCGTCTAGTCCCCAGTGATATCCGAGGTCTCATAGCCTTTTAATGTCTGGGGTACCTGTATATATTTAAACCTCTGATTATCAGATAAGTCATATTTCTGTTGGATCATCTCAAAACTAAGGACTGCATTTCCCTGCATAATATCTCCTATGGTTCCAATGCCCGACTGCTCCCATTGTCTCCACAGACCATCCCTGCTAATTTGTGGAAAAGTCCCAGATTGCCACAATGGTATAAAATGGTTAATTTTAGGAATTGCACATAACCTTTGTATCACTTTCCAACCCTCCCATGCACTACGTTCAGCCTTAAATCTAGTTTTCCTATAGTACCGCCACTCTGTTTTTCTTAGTAGAAGCCCATACGCCTCCCTGCCCAACAATAGTTCATATATTTGATCCCTTATGGGCATATTGGGCCCTCTGGTGGATGGATCAACAGTACCTCCATCTGGGAGACCAAGCACGCCCAGTGATAATGTCTGAGATTAGGAATTCCCAGCCCGCCCTGTTCCTGAGGTAGGGACATGAATTTCAGTGCCCTCCTAGTCTTGCCACATTGCCACAGAAAGTTCATAAATATTGTTTCCATTGATTTTATCATGGCTTCCTCAATAAAAAACGGTATTGCTCAGAGGATATACAGAATCTTTGGGAACATTGTCATTTTTAACACATTCGCTCTACCTATGAGGGACAGGTGTAGTACATCAATTCTTGTGAGATCAGCAGTGATTGTTTTTAACAATGGTGTAAGATTATCCCCTAAGATTGATTCAGTATCTGTATTTATTGTAACCCCAAGATAAACTGCAGATTCAACATATCTGGCATCTGGTTTGACAACATTGTTAGTACAAATTATCTGAGTTTTACCCTCGTTTAATCGGTATCCTGAGTGTCCCCCGAACTTCCCAGTAATCTCAACGATTGCATGCATTGCCGAGACAGGTTCAGGGGTGGTTACTGCTAAATCATCAGCATAGGCCAGAAGTTTAGTATCAAACCCATTACTAGTTATCGGCGTAATGTCCCTGCATGCCAGTAGCTTCCGAATCAGTGGGTCTATGTACAGTGCGAAGAGTAAAGGTGAGCAGGGACACCCCTGGCATGTCTCCCTTGTGATGGCTATCTTCTCCAAGCTCTCCCCCATTAGCTGTACCCTGGCCGTTGGCTGGCTATACATAGCTTTAAGAGCCTTTAGTATTTTTGGGCCGAATCCCCTCCAAACCAAAACTCCCCATAAATATTCCCATCTACGCGATCGAATGCCTTTTCGGCGTCTAGGAGGATCATGGTTATCCGTCCCCCCATGACAGCATGGTAATCGAACAGAGTGATCGCACGTCTTATATGGTTAGTTTTTCTGTGGCCTGGAATGAATCCATGCTTCCAAGGGGAGACCAAATCGCCCACGACCCTCCCCAGCCTCTTGGCCATGATCTTAGCGTACACCTTAGTGTCCGCATTTATCAGGAATATCGGTCTGTAAGATCCGGGGTTCTCCTTGGGTTTGCCTTTTTTATGAAACCCGACAATATTAGTCTCTTTCCATGTATCACCGATACAGCCAGTGTAAATTATTCCATTAAATAGGTCTAAAAGCATTGGGGCTAATTCCTTTGAAAGGTTTTTATAAAATTCAAGGGGTATACTTTCGGGCCCTGCCGCTTTACAGTTTGCCAGCTCTTGAAGTGCCTCACATACCTCATTCATGGACACATCATGCTCTAGGGATTCTTTATCAACCTCATTAGGTTCATGGCCTACTTCCTCCCCTTCATCATTCAGTTCCTCCGACACCCCCTCTTCCCGGTAAAGCGTCTGATAAAAGTTTTTAAATACTTTTAGGATATCTGCTGGCTCCCCATAGTCACATCCGTTCTCCCGTATGCAGACTATTGTGTTTTTATTAGCTCTTTGTCTGATAAGTATCGCCAGAGCTCTACCTGCTTGCTCCCCTGTTTCATACATATTGCACCTGTGGGCCCTATATTCATTGGCAGCCTTTTTCGCCATAAGTTTATTAATCTCTGCCTTAATAGACATAATTTTCTGCTGACTCCCTTTCCCATCCCTTCCATGTAGGATGTTGCTCCTGTGTTCCTCCTCAGCGATTACCAATAACCCCAGCATCCTATCGTTCTCCGACCTTTCCTGTTTCCTCATGCGGGCAGCATAAAACTCATTGTTTCCCCTCTCAGGGCAGCCTTAAAGGCGACCGAGCACTAAGGTCGATAGGAGCGCTGGTGAGACTGGGCCACGTCTCTCCTATATCCCGGACCCATGACGATATAGGAAGAGTCTTTCAAAGTGCCGATTAATGCAATGATGGAACAGCACATCTAAAAGCATTTTGTGATCCCTGCGATCCGGTTGAGAAAAAGGGAGAAAAAAGGAAAGGTGTATCCCCACATGCAGTCAAGGCAAGGACCGCAATACAGACTCTGGGCTGTCTTCTCGAGGAAAGCGGAACGGGCAGTCAGAGATCGGCTTTCTCATCTTCTCATCTCCCTGACAGGGTCGGGTATGGTGCCGAAGCAGGCAGCGAGCACCAGGCCGAAGGCAGCGGCAGCTGCTGCTGCAGCGCAGAGACTGCGGGGAGAAGCAACCGCGGAGCGGAGATCAGCGGAGACCGGTACAGAGACTCGTCGGCCATCAATCACAGAGCCGGTGAGGAAAGGCAAGGGGGGGGGGCACATTGAAAAACCGAGTAAACGAACAGACTGTGTGAGAAGTTGGCCTGATATATGATGTTTCCAATTTTGTAACCACCTTGGATCAGTCCAAACAATCCCTTATGGTGTCTGGTTGTAAGTCAACCTTATAGACAAGCTATCTTAATGGTGGCATAGACTAAGCAGCCTTAAAGGCTAAACTCAAGAGGTCGTGTTAAGCGAGCTGTTTTACCAATCACAATCCTGTAATATCAAATGAAAGGACACCACACAAGTATAGATTATAAAAATATATGTGTTGGTTTCTAAAATAATCCCCAGTACTCTTTATGAGCAAAGGGGCACAAGCGTTAAATCAAAAGCACAGTATAACATACAAAGTTGCACAATTATGGATGAGGGTGGGTGGCCACTCAAACCATATATTAAGAAAGTGGTATGAGAGATACCAATCAAACAGTGGTTAGGCCTAGGGTCTAGGGAATCGCTGGGAGCAGTCGGGACAAGCAATGCTGAAGTCGGGAAAAGCCCGCGGGATTCGGGTGCAGTGCTGAAAGTACACGCATGAAACAATGCAAAGTCAATGGTGCGTAAAAGTTACACAAATAGAGTTTAAGGATACTTCCGCTGAACCTAGATGGACAAAACTTTAGGCACAGGCCCTAGAGGTGTGTACCAGTGTGGTAACACCGGCGTTGCTGAGTTACCTCACCCACAGGAAGCGGGTGCATAGGGTTGAAGTAGCGTCGGGTTTCGTCATGCAGGTTCTTGGTGCTTGAAGCTGAGGATGCTGCAGGCGATGTGAAGGAGAAGTGTCCGGTGTGATCCAAGGGTCGAACACGACGTCGCTGTAGGTGTTTCGGCGGGACGAGGGCAGTGGATGGGCGCCGGCTGTTTTACCAGGAACGGCCTGCTGGAACACAGTGCCCACACCCTCCTCCCTTGGACTTCCAGGACAACCTGTCCACTACTACTAATATTTATCATTCAGTATATGTTCTAAGACAGACACAAACTAAGGTAGCAAGACCATTTACACTGCCTAGGAACCCTGTTAAGCACTGCTCTCATCGTCCATCAACAAGCTTACAGACTCACACTGCTAATTTGGCATGGGAATGAACTAATACACATTCCGGTTCGTACATCAAGCTTACATTGTCCGGGAAGGCGCCCCTTGGACCCCGGTTCCTTTCACGTTATTTCTACAAGCGACGGATCACAAACTTGAAGCCCTGAAGAAGTCCCAGCTTGGGACGAAACGCGTCGGCTGTACGTTTCACTGCAAACTGCAAATAAAGATTAAGAGAAGACTATCAACATCTCTCTGAGAAATATTTCTTCATTGTGTTCAAATCCTATTTGCACTTATTGTCTTGTTTTCTGTGGTGCACCTGTGCGGTTGTTTTTGTGATCCAAGGGTGGATCAGAGTAGAAAAGTACCTGAAAGCAGAGGGGACAGAGTCTGGGTCACTCAGCAGTGACCAGGGTGGAACCAGGACGGAACAGGCAATGTCGGGCGCAATCAGGTGGTTGTCAAGGAGCTTCTCTCCGCTGCCACGTGGGCTCTGGGGCATCTGCGATGTCCAGGAGCGGGTCACGAGCTTTCCCACGCAGGCTCTCACCGTTGGCGCTGTCGGCTTCAAGATCGGAGCAAACACTTGGCAGGAGCAATCCACGCGGGATTAGAAGATTGCTTCTCACTCGGACCACGAGTGTCAGAGCGGGTGCTCCTTTTCAGAGGAGCGGGTGCAAGTGTGGCGCAACCAGAATCAAAAGTCGGTTTTAGGTTTTCGCCGGCACAGGGGCCACAAGCCAGCTGGGAAGTGACCAGGCCAACGCGTCGAGTCAAAGAAAGCAGAAGGGCCCCACGCAGCACTCGTCGAGTGTAGAGGGGTGAGCTTCGGTGCAAAAGTGGCTCAGGGATAGGGCTTCTCAAACCCCGGTGTACAGCTTCGAGGGTCACTCGTGGGCTGCACGGTCAGCGTCTCGTGGTCTTTTCAAGATGGAGTGCCCCACGCTTCCGGTCGCGTCCACGGGTCTCCGCTCTGCAGGGACTGTGGATCGGGCTGTAAGAAGCCAGGCAAGCTTGATCTCGTCGATCTCTGTCGCTCAAGTTCCGGCGGGAACTGCAACAAAGCAGACGTTGAGGTGCTGGATGGTGCCTGTTTGCACAGGGTGGTCACTCCTTGACCACAAGGGAGATTCTTCAGTCTTCTACGTCGAGTAGGATGTCGAAGGGTCCAGAGTTTTGTTTCAAATGTTTCATCAGGATAATCTGAGTGCGTTGGCACTGCTCCCATTCTTATACCAATCTAGGGGGCTGGATTACCTGCTAGATCCCCTCCTATGGGTGGGACCCAGGAAGGGGGTGGATACACCCCTTTCCTTTGATCCAGGCCGCGCTGGGACTGGGGCTGGTCTGCCCCAGAACTGGTTTGGCCGGATTATGCAAGGGGAATCCTTGTGCTCCCCAGGCAGTGTCTGGTTTCTTTCAAACCTCCCTGCTACAATCCATTATCTCCTGTCTGGGGTGGTGTGACACCTCCCTGTGACAGGAAAGCCTTTGTCCAGGCCTCCTCTGCTGAGTTTCGGTCAGCAGCAGGAGGTCAGACTTGTGTCTGTGGCAGAAGCATCCATTTTGTGGATCTGAGGCTCTTTTAAAAATCAACCGCGTTTCAGTAAAGTAACATGTCTTCTCCCTCTAGAAGGGTGGAATGCTATCCCTGTCGACAGAACTGTCGAGGGGATAGTATTCCAAATCTTATGAGACCTTACACAACATGTTTTGATAAATCCAAACCAAAGTTGCTATATAACCGCGAGGATTATAAGGCACTTAATAGTATATGGTGTGGCATTATCCTGGATCAGCTTAGGGAGTTGTATCCGACAGCTGCAGACAGGCTCAGCTCATGCCAGAGCACCATCTGACATTAAACCATGCACTCTGCCTCCAGGATTGATAAGGCCTTCCATAGGAGTGGCTCACAGGTTTATATGTGTCCAGATATAGGTTTAGATATAGGTATACTATATCTAAGCAAGGGGTGATTACACCACCTTGCCCCAGCTGAGTGATCAGCCAGTTGTGTCAATTTTAGATAGACAGCCAGGGGTGGCAAAAGATATGCTGCAGCCCCTGGTAGGCCTTGGATGCACCTATGCCCTGGGCACCCATAGTGCTCTGTACAGGGGCTGATAAGGTTACCCAAGCCAATCTAGTTATGCACCTAGGGTACATGGAATCCATTTTACAGAGAGAGCAGATAGCCTGGGGCCCTGATTAGCAGGGAGCCAGGCTAACTAAGTTGAAAACCAGCTAAACACAAGGCAAAAAATCTGGGGTAACCATAGTCAGGTAGCCACCTTCCTACAGACTGTGGCAGATTTGTTTAGGCGGGGGAAAGATCAATCTTTTCAGCCTAAGTCCACCCGCAACGAGAAAGTAGTCACAGACAATACAGGCACTGTAGACAGTATCACAGACAGCATAGTGACCCTAGATACCAGTAAGCAGGCCCCAGGATCGGGCTCCCTTGTAGAACTAGATTCTCCAGTAGGGGAAAGAAAGTTGCTAGACACCGCGAGCTCGAGCACTGTGGGAAAAAAACCTGTTGCACAAGAAGAGGCCCCCCCCGGAGTCAAGAGACAATTGTGAAGTGGTAGGAATCCCCACAGGGGCGAATGGTCCGATGATGTGAGCTCATCCCCAGGGGGTAGTGAACTAGATTCAGATCCGGAAGGGAGCAATACAGACACTCCAAACACTACTAAGAAGCTGGATCCTCTGGCAAATTCTTCAACGCGTAATAAAAAGAACTTAAAATGGGACTATTCCTCAGCAACGCCTCTTGCTGACAAAACTCCATCAGACGCCCCCACTCCTACCTCTACAACTACGTTAGATGTTATACATCAGGCTATCCTCTCCCACAGGGAGGAGACGCGCCAGGACAGTAGAAATGCACAGGCAGCTATGAGAAAGATGCAGGGGGTGGTGAGGAAACTCTCCAAGGCCTGCACCCATATTGACGAACGAGTGACTAACCTGGAGGAAAGGATAGTTTCAACGGAGGCAGAGGCATCCATTGCCTCTCAGTGAGCAGAAGCGCACAGTGCCCAGATCAGTGATATTATATACAATGGAAGCTGGAGGACTTTGAAAACAGGCAGAGGAGGAACAATCTCGGAGTCCTGGGTATCCAGGAAGGGGCAGAAGGGTCAGGCGCTAGGACTTTTATCATTGAGCTGTTTAAATCTGCCTTCCCTGGGATATCTAAGTGGAACTGGGCTGTATAGGTTCAGAGAGCGCACTGCACCCCATTTAAAATTCGAGACAATTCAAGGGGAGATGGAAAACCCGGACCCATCCTGGTCTTCCTAGGCAATTTCTTGCTACGTTAGGCAATTGCAGAAAAGGCCAGGGCCGAATCCAAGAGGTCAAGTGGGGGGTCTCATTCTTTGTATGCACTGACTTTTGCCATGCAACGGTCGAGAGGCGTTGGAGGCTAAGGCAATTAATCAGACCTTTTCTGGAGAAAAAAGTTCAGATGTACCTTATCAACCTTGCACAGTTAAAGGTGATACATGATGGGCGGACCCAATACTTCCCTTTGGAAATCAAAGTCAAAGACTTCTTGGGGACATTATGAGTCTGTCTTATATGGTTTAGCTCCAAGATAAGCTGGCAACGTGGTGGGAGGAACCTTTCATGATGTTTATTTTTCTTTTCTTTTTTTTCTTTTGCTGTGGCACTTTTTTTTTCCTCAAGTAAATGCTATGTGGGTTCTGGGAGTGAAATGACACATGCTTTAATATGACCCAGTCTACCACCGCTCTATCCATCACATGCACAGACTGAGGTCTGAACGCTCTCAGGGGGTGTTGAGCGGGGGGGAGCTGGGTGGGGGAGTGAAGTGGGTGGAGAGGGGGAGAGGGGGAGGGTGGGGGGAGAAATTGGGGGAAAAAAGGAGAATATACGGTACTATGTCCTGGTTATTAAGTCCAATACAAAATGTCTCATGATTGCACACTGGATGATTGAAATGTATAATCAAGTTGCTAAAAGTATAATGAATAATCCCCAATCTTAATATATGTACCCTTAACGTTGGGGGCTTAAACAACTGAAATAAAAGGCAAAGGCTGACGCAGTTTGTAAGATCAACAAGGCTGGACATATTATGCCTACAGGAGACACACTTACCATGGGGGAAAAGACACTGGCTGAACCTCAAAGGGTTTGAGATCTTGGCCTGCTCCTCCCAGACTACGAAAACTAGAGGAGTTGCAATCCTGGGCAAAACTTAACTAGGGGGTATAAAACGGAATAAGGCTGACTGTGAGAAGTTGGCCTGATATATGATGTTTCCAATTCTGGAACCACCTTGTATCAGTCCAAACAATCCCTTATGGTGTCAGGTTGTAAGTCAACCTTATTAGACAAGCTATCCTAGGGGTAGCATGGACTAAGCAGCCTTAAAGGCTTAACTCAAGAGGTCGTGTTAAGCGAGCTGTTTTACCAATCACAGTCCTGTAATATCAAATGAAAGGACACCACACAAGTATATATTATAAAAATATATGTATTTATTACTAAATTAATCCCCAGTACTCTTTATGAGCAAAGGGGCACAAGCGTTAAATCAAAAGCACAGTATAACATACAAAGTTGCACAGTTATGGATGAGGGCGGGTGGCCACTCAAACCATATATTAAAAAAGTGGTATAAGAGATAACAGTCGAACAGTGGTTAGGTCTAGGGCCTGGCCTAGGGAATCGCTGGGAGCAGTCGGAACAAGCAATTCTGAAGTCGGGAAAAGCCCGCGGGATTCGGGTGCAGCACTTAAAGTGAAAGGTGAGCAAAAGTTACACAAATAGAGTTTAAGGACACTTCCGCTGAACCTAGAGGAACAAAACTTTAGACACAGACCCTAGAGGAGTGTACCAGTATGGGAACACTGGCGTTGCAATGTTACATCACCCACAGGAAGCGGGTGCATAGGGTCGAAGTGGCGTCGGGTTTTGACACACAGGCTCTTGGTGCTTGGAGGTGAAGATGCTGTAGGCGATGTGAAGGAGAAGTGTCCGGTGTGATCCAAGATGGATCAGAGTAGAAAAGTACCTGAAAGCAGAGGGGACAGAGTTTGGGTCACTCAGCAGTGACCAGGGTGGAACCAGGGCGGAACCAGGCAATGTCGGGCGCAATCAGGTGGTTGTGGAGGAGCTTCTCTCCGCTGTCACGTGGGCTCTGGGGTATCTGTGACGTCCAGGAGCGGGTCACGATCTGTCCCACGCAGGCTCTCACCGTCGGCACAGTCGGCTTCAAGATTGGAGCAAACAACACTTGGCAAGAGCAATCCATGCAGTACCAAAAGATTGCTTCTCACTCGGACCAGGAGGGTCAGAGCGGGTGCTCCTTTTCAGAGAAGCTGGGGCAAGTCTTGAACAACAAGAATCGCAAGTCGGTTTTAGGTTTTCGTCGGCACAGGGGCCACAAGCCAGCTGGCAAGTGACTGGGCCAACGCGTCAAGCCAAAGCCAACTGTGCCTGCCATGGAGAGCCGCCCGCTCCTTATAGCTGCTGCCAACTGTGCCTGCCATGGAGAGCCGCCCGCGCCTTATAGCTGCTACCAACTGTGCCTGCCATGGAGAGCCGCCCGCTCCTTATAGCTGCTGCCAACTGTGCCTGCCATGAAGAGCCGCCCGCTCCTTATAGCTGCTGCCAACTTTGCCTGCCATGGAGAGCCGCCCGCTCCTTATAGCTGCTGCCAACTGTGCCTGCCATGGAGAGCCGCCCGCTCCTTATAGCTGCTGCCAACTCTGCCTGCCATGGAGAGCCGCCCGCGCCTTATAGCTGCTTCCAACTGTGCCTGCCATGGAGAGCCGCCCGCTCCTTATAGCTGCTGCCAACTGTGCCTGCCATGGAGAGCCGTCCGCGCCTTATAGCTGCTGCCAACTGTGCCTGCCATGGAGAGCCGCCCGCTCCTTATAGCTGCTGCCAACTGTGCCTGCCATGGAGAGCCGTCCGCTCCTTATAGCTGCTGCCAACTGTGCCTGCCATGGAGAGCCGCCCGCTCCTTATAGCTGCTGCCAACTGTGCCCGCCATGGAGAGCCGCCCGCGCCTTATAGCTGCTGCCAACTGTGCCTGCCATGGAGAGCAGCCCGCGCCTTATAGCTGCTGCCAACTGTGCCCGCCATGGAGAGCCGCCCGCTCCTTATAGCTGCTGCCAACTGTGCCCGCCATGGAGAGCCGCCCGCTCCTTATAGCTGCTGCCAACTGTGCCCGCCATGGAGAGCCGCCCGCTCCTTATAGCTGCTGCCAACTGTGCCCGCCATGGAGAGCCGCCCGCTCCTTATAGCTGCTGCCAACTGTGCCCGCCATGGAGAACCGCCCGCTCCTTATAGCTGCTGCCGACTGTGCCCGCCATGGAGAGCCGCCCGCTCCTTATAGCTGCTGCCAACTGTGCATGCCATGGAGAGCCGCCCGCTCCTTATAGCTGCTGCCAACTGTGCCCGCCATGGAGAGCCGCCCGCTCCTTATAGCTGCTGCCAACTGTGCCTGCCATGGAGAGCCGCCCGCTCCTTATAGCTGCTGCCAACTGTGCCCGCCATGGAGAGCCGCCTGCTCCTTATAGCTGCTGCCAACTGTGCCTGCCATGGAGAACCGCCCGCTCCTTATAGCTGCTGCCAACTGTGCCTGCCATGGAGAGCCGCCCGCTCCTTATAGCTGCTGCCACTTGTGCCTGCCATGGAGAGCCGCCCGCTCCTTATAGCTGCTGCCAACTGTGCCTGCCATGGAGAGCCGCCCGCTCCTTATAGCTGCTGCCAACTGTGCCTGCCATGGAGAACCGCCCGCTCCTTATAGCTGCTGCCAACTGTGCCTGCCATGGAGAGCCGCCCGTTCCTTATAGCTGCTGCCAACTGTGCCTGCCATGGAGAGCCGCCCGCTCCTTATAGCTGCTGCCAACTGTGCCTGCCATGGAGAGCCGCCCGCGCCTTATAGCTGCTGCCAACTGTGCCCGCCATGGAGAGCCGCCCGCTCCTTATAGCTGCTGCCTACTGTGCCCGCCATGGAGAGCCGCCCGCTCCTTATAGCTGCTGCCAACTGTGCCCGCCATGGAGAGCCGCCCGCTCTTTATAGCTGCTGCCAACTGTGATCGCCATGGAGAGCCGCCCGCTCCTTATAGCTGCTGCCAACTGTACCCGCCATGGAGAGCCGCCCGCTCCTTATAGCTGCTGCCAACTGTGCCCGCCATGGAGAGCCGCCCGCTCCTTATAGCTGCTGCCAACTGTGCCTGCCATGGAGAACCGCCCGCTCCTTATAGCTGCTGCCAACTGTGCCTGCCATGGAGAGCCGCCCGCTCCTTATAGCTGCTACCAACTGTGCCTGCCATGGAGAACCGCCCGCTCCTTATAGCTGCTGCCAACTGTGCCTGCCATGGAGAGCCGCCCGCTCCTTATAGCTGCTGCCAACTGTGCCTGCCATGGAGAGCCGCCCGCGCCTTATAGCTGCTGCCAACTGTGCCCGCCATGGAGAGCCGCCCGCTCCTTATACCTGCTGCCAACTGTGCCCGCCATGGAGAGCCGCCCGCTCCTTATAGCTGCTGCCTACTGTGCCCGCCATGGAGAGCCGCCCGCTCCTTATAGCTGCTGCCAACTGTGCCCGCCATGGAGAGCCGCCCGCTCTTTATAGCTGCTGCCAACTGTGATCGCCATGGAGAGCCGCCCGCTCCTTATAGCTGCTGCCAACTGTACCCGCCATGGAGAGCCGCCCGCTCCTTATAGCTGCTGCCAACTGTGCCCGCCATGGAGAGCCGCCCGCTCCTTATAGCTGCTGCCAACTGTGCCTGCCATGGAGAACCGCCCGCTCCTTATAGCTGCTGCCAACTGTGCCTGCCATGGAGAGCCGCCCGCTCCTTATAGCTGCTACCAACTGTGCCCGCCATGGAGAGCCGCCCGCTCCTTATAGCTGCTGCCAACTGTGCCCGCCATGGAGAGCCGCCCGCTCCTTATAGCTGCTGCCAACTGTGCCCGCCATGGAGAGCCGCCCGCTTCAAACATTGTTTTGATTTGAGCTTTCAGTGAGGATGCAGAGGCACACAGAGTAGTGTTTTCATATGTGCCCTGAGCAAGTGATGTCCAGGGCAGATGAGTCCCAGCTCCAGCCGTACCCTGGCTCTCCTGGCCTTTCGTGGGAGAGCTGGCACCTTCTTGTAGGCGGAGATTTGGAGGTTCACGAGGAGCTTATTGAAGGCGCCGGGACAGACGAAAAGACCATAGTAAAGAGAGGGAGCAGGCTTTGCTGTTAGAACTTTCAAGATGGGTTAGGCGTTTCAAACTGTGAATAATGCTTGCCCCTTGCTTCTTATGTTTCAGCTGGACTGTTGATTTTGCCCCTGATGCCCAGGTAGGTATAATGTGTGCGTGTTTTAATTTGCAGAGCGCCTGGGCGCCATTGGGCTGTTTTCTTTTGGTGGAACTTCCCAAAAATGAATATCTGGACTCCTGGTCTTCTCCTGGTTAATCGGGAGGTGCTTTTTTCGATGATCCCTGTGTTGGGCCCTTAGACCATGTGTGATTCATGATTGCAGCATGGTGGGCGTGCGAGGGGGGAGCTGGGGTCTCCTAGATGCGTGTGTAGGAGTCTCCTTTCTGTTGTCCTTTGAATTCTTCTCGGGAGTCCTGTCATTGAAAGCCTGTTTGATGGATCCATTTGTGACATCATGAGGGAGGTGGTGACATTAATAACTGTCATTCAGAAGTCGAAGTACTAATATGCGTGCCTGCATTTCTACACAAACATTCTAATTTGTGAAACAAACCAATGGAGGTTCCTTCAGGGAAGAGCGGGTTTTACAAATTGCATTAAGAAGCAATGAAACCTACTCATTAGTAAGGTCTATAAGTTGGACAGAGTTCCGAATCCTCTTACCAAGACGAAGAGCAGACTGCACTCTTAAGAGTGACGTGTCGAGACCAGGAATGGAGGATGGATGCTGGGAGGATCTATGCTCAAGGCTGCACTCAACATTCACACATCAAAAGAACAGCCCCCGAGCTGCTGAAAGAGGAAGGAAAAGCAAGGACTGCAATTTGACAAAACGGAATTGTAAAAATATGTTCGTTCAATTATGGTGTATTGCCAGGATGGAAGTTACAGAGCTGCTCTGGACTTCAGGTCAGATCTCCTAAATTTGAATGATTTCTTCATAAATCAAGAGAAAAGGAGCAGCCCAGGGTCCTCCATATTCCAAAGACCTTGGCGTACAGCTTTGGGGGGCATGACCCCAAGGAGCACCAGAAAGCCAGGTTCCTCCTTGAATGATTACACAGTGTTTTCTTAGATCGCGCGCTACATTACTGCAAAAAAGACAGGAGTCCTTGGTGGGACTTGAAAGAGGGCTTCAGAAACTGGTGCAATTTCTGTCATTAGCCACAGAAGCAGGAACCCCCAAAGGTGATGCACTTGACTCACTCTCCTGCACAGACGGGGGCGCTGGTGCCAAACATGGATCCAGGCGCATTCCCTTTGCCTGGCCGTGGGCAGCTTATGCAACGGAAGCGGGGCATGCGGTCCACGCCCCTGCCAAGGACTGGAGGCTGCGAAAGGCGCTCAAGTGACCTTTGGGAAGGACTTAGGAAAGGTCTCCTGCCAGAAGCCATGGGCTGCCCTGCACATTTAACAAACACGTGAAAGGTGTCAAGGGCCTCCTTAACACTGTCCCAAAAGGAGGAGAAATCCACACCTTCATAAGCAGGCAGCAACCTTCAAAAACAAGGACTCCAGGGGGTCTCGACGCAGGAAAAGGGGAGCAAGAAACAGGGCCACAAAGAAAAGCAAAGGGAAAATAAATGTGACAAAAAATAGGGCATCAAATGTATTGGGACATATCAATCTCTCTCTCTTGTCAATCCGTCCTTATATGGACGATCTATATAGGAAATGACATCACAGAAAGACAATGAAGCCCACATTGGCTTGGGAACGGCAGGCAATAATCCGTGAAAAGCCAGTATCTTACAAAGAGACATAGAGAAGGCTAGCCTCTCTCCACATCTGCCAGCCCCTGCCCTTCGTAGGCCTCGGAGCCCCGCTCCAGGTGACCGTGACTGCGGGCAGGGCCATGCGGTCTGGGTGGCGGCGATGCCCGTCTGTGTCCTGAGCACAGAGGCAGAGACGCGCTGCTCTCCTCCGAAGGTAAACCCCCTTGAGCAAGTTTGTTGCACAATGTCACACCCTCTCACTCGCCTCAGCTGGGGTGCATCACATTTCATGAAGCAACGTCAACACTTGGCATCGCTGGCGCTGCACTCCTGCCAGTTCTTCGCAGCGCTACCAAACAAGTGATGATGCAGGACAAACTTTTGTCACCAGGTGTGAACAGATGTTTTCTGACTAGAATCTCCTGCTTATAAAGGAGTATTAAACATATGATAAACTAATACATTTTCATTCATAAAACACCTTATTATACTTATGTTAGAACATAATTGTAAAGGTGATTTGATAAATGTAAGGTTCAACAAACACTTGTGGATATGTATGAGTTGTTAAACTGTAATGACCTAATGTGCTTGGGTCAACCTTTGTAGATACTCCGCGCATTTCATGAAACTCTGGTAATTGAGCCTATTTTAATGTAAAACCATTGATATAGAAATATTGAATCTGATTTAATTGAAGACTTAGGAATACCGAAGGGAATATTGCAATGTATATTCTAGACGCAGTATTGGTATTTTAGCATTATTGGTTCAGGAGGATGACAAAGACCCTCTATGCGCCAAGGAGGACCCTACGGTCGGCTTTGCTGGCCAAAGCCGATGTCCCGCCTATTAGACGGGCCCGAGTTGGTGGTCGCTCCTCCCGATATTTGGCTTCACGTGGTTGGAATGAGCTTCCTGTCTCCTTGAGGAAGGCCAACGGTCTCCTTTCTTTTAGAAAGGAGTTGAAGACCTGGCTTTTTTCTGTATGATCTCCTGCGGCCTCTGCGAGTAGCGGTGTTGTGTTTTCTTCCTCAGTTCTCTTTGCCAAAGCGCCGGGACACCCCTCGGGGTAGCCGTGCGCTATAGAAGATATCATTTGTCAGCAAGCCAGTTACAATTTCATATTTAGTGCAGACACTTCCCAGTAAGGCTGGGCCTCCCGTACGCACATTGGATGACACTGGCGTGTCTTAGACGAGGCGCTGCTGCAGTTTATGGAGAGCGCGGTTTGCGCACTAGCTGCTCCTACTGACGGCGCCATCAGCCTGAGGCATCAGCTCTCTTCGACCTCCTCTCCACACAGCTGCATTCCCGTAGTGCGCGGCTTTGCCTTGAGTATCTTGCGGCCTTGTGGACACTTCCTGCTGCCAGGGTGTGAAGCAGGCCGAGATGGAGCTGGGAGGCTCAGGCTCTCGGGCCTTTGTTATGCTGAACCTGGGAGAGTCCCCTTCACCCCTGATTCTCAGCCGCGGTCATGACAACGGAGGCCTCACCCTGCATCAGCCTGAGCTTGGGGGGGGCTGCCAGAGTGGATGGCACTGAAGGGGTTCTTACCTTCAAAGAAAAAAGTCTCTGTGGCGGTACATTAAATGAATGTGTTCTACTCAGGCGCGCAACACCCATTGGAGTCACCGGGCTTCAGCCCCCCCCCCTCGTGTGTGGCAGCCCGGGATGAGACAGATCCCGGGCACACACAGAGCCGCACCCGAACGTTTCACAGGTCTTTGAAAGACCGTTTGAAAGTTAATTAGGCCTTGCTGTAGTTTCACCCCTTCTAAGAGCCCCTGCAGCTCCACTCTGCCTACTGATTAAAGGTTCAGGCCCCCCCCCCCGAATTTTTTTCCTCCCCTCCCCCCCCCCCCGAAATTTGGCTCTAGTTGCGCCTCTGGTTCTACTCATATCATCCTTTCCCTGCAAGGTATCTGGTTAGCAGAGCTAGCAGACACTTCAATTCCCAGACTTATAAAACGGGCATTTGAGCACTTTTATGTATGTGCTTCGAAATACAGCGTGAAATCAACAACTAACTTGTTAAATAATCACAGGAACTGGTGGGAAAGCAGGTTGGTTTATTAAGCAGCACAGCAACATGAACAGCAGTCTCTTGGTCCACAGGAACAGTGCAACTGACCTGTAGGCAAGACACAGTAGTGTTCTAAGAACACTTAAAGAAAAACATGCAGGATTTAAAGGTACAGGAAAATGCAATGAGGATAAAATGTAACACATCTCCCTTTCGTAAAAAGAAAGATAAAAGGTTAAGAAGCATAAACATGAAATTTCACAGGAAGCGATCTAGGACGGTTAGATAACTTTACCCTTGAAGCAATGGAACTGCTGGTAGGCTTGGGAACGGCGGAAATGGAAGTTTGTTGCGGAGTGGGACACTTTGCAACCCGCTTAAAGTTCCATAGTCTGCCATCCTGGGTAATGACACTATTACTAAAAACTTTTACCAGTTTCATTGGCTTACCAAACTTATCAGAACCTTTTGAAAGAATACCAGGTCTCTTGATCCTTACCACATCTCCCACAGAAAAATCAGGAGACTTAACGTTCCACTTTTTGTCATACCACAGTTTGCTTTTTGATTGTTTGTTCTCAACTTTCTGAGATGCTTGCTCAACCAAGTCTTGTGAAAAGGACTTGTTGAGACATTTATCCCTGAACCACCAAGGACAAATGGTAGAAGCAGGATCACGTCCTTTAAGCAAACGAAAAGGGCTGACTTCAGTGGTTGAATGAGGGGTAATTCTGTAACACCACAACCTTTCTCTTAAAGAAGTCTTCCAATCTGACCCAGACTTGCAGACTTCAGATATAAATCCTTTTAAAACTCTATTAAAACGCTCCACAAGACCATTTTCATGTGGTTCATAGAAGGAAACAGTGTTGTGCTTGATGGAATGTAATTTGAGAAAAGTCTCCATTTCTAGAGAGGTAAGTTGCACGCCATTATCCGTGACCAAAATGGACGGACAACCCTCTCTAGAAAAAACTTCCTTGAAAAATTCTATGACAACATTGGTGGAAGTAGAAGAAACAAATTTAACTTCTGGCCATTTTGAGTGGTAATCCATTAGCACAAGAGCATATCGGGAATCAGAAGGAAGACACCTAAAAGGGCCAGAAATGTCAAAGGCAAGTTTTTTCCAAGGCAAAGAGGGCCAAGGGGTCGTCTTCAATGGAGGAACATTAACTTTCAACATTTTGTCATTTCCTACACACACAGAACACTCTCTGACCTTGTGTTCAACCAAACGATCCAACGATGGCCACCAGAAATAATTCCTAATCAATCTTTTCATGGCCGACATACCTGGATGTGTTTTATGTGCAAGATCTAGAATCAGGTTCTGTATATCAAAAGGTGGAACACATTTACCAGATTTAAAAACCAAATCATTCTCCAACTCAAGCTCAGTTGAGATATTAAAAAATGGCATAAAATCTTCCTTTAACAATTTTTTATCAGGCCAACCTTCTTGAATGAATTTTTTAATATTTTGTAAAGTGAGATCTTGTACATCAGCAGTTTTCCATAAGTCTTCAGAAATCTCATTGAAATCGGTAGATAGCACATCCTGCAAACAAGTGACCACATCAGTGTCATTCAGACTCTTGCACTCAGAAACCGGAGATGGATGACGAGACAAGAAGTCTGCCACCACATTTTTTTTTCCCGGGACATACTCCGGAGTGAAAGAGTATTCTTGGAGTCGTGAGATAAGTCTGGAAATGCGAGGCGTGGCATTCCAACCTCCACCTGGGGACAAAATGTTAACTAATGGTTTGTGATCAGTTCTGAGCACAAACTTATTTCCCCAAATGAAATTCCTAAAGTGCTCGATAGCCCACACACAAGCTAAAAGCTCTTTTTCAATGAACGCATATCTACGTTCCGTATCATTGAGAGTACGGGACGCAAAACACACATTCCACTCATCTTTGCCAGCCTTTTGAGACAAAACAGACCCAAGACCATACAAACTGGCATCCACCGTGATGACACACAACTTATTCAAACAGAAAGGTCTAAGTGTTGGAGCATGCAAAATATCAGACTTGATGCGTGTTAGACGGACCGGGAGGGTCGGCCGAGATTACGGGGAGAGGTCTCCAGGGAGAGCCGTCTCCAACGACTGTACAGATAAGTAACTTCCCCCCCACAGACGGACACCACACAAGATTGAAGGTTAACGAGACTTTATATGCACTTCTTAGGTTACGTTGATATAATACAAGGAGGTCTGGACTCAGGGGTCCCCTCGGTTCTGATCTCTAGTTGAGGAAAAGGGTAGCGGGACAGTCTTAGTTACCAATGAGTTCAATAGCTCTCAATCCTCGAGCTCGGCGTGGTTGCTGATCGGGCCGTGGAGGAGCCAAGCAGGTCCCGAGATGGATGAAGGGTGGTCGGCGGGCCGTGGAGAAGCCAAGCAGGTCCCGATATGGATGAAGGATGGTCGACGGGCCGTGGAGAAGCCAAGCAGGTCCCGATGCAGATGACAGTTACAACGGCCCGCGGCCTCGCCAGCAGATCCGGACGACGGTGAAGGATGAAGGTTACGACGGCTGTGGCAGCGCCAACAGGCAGGATGATGGTGCACAGGACAGAGCTACGGCAGCGCCAGTAGTTCGTCCAGGATGAGTTCTTCTTTCGTCTCTCGACTCCAAGATACAACTGCCTTCCTGTTCTGGAGCTGCCCCAGTTATAGGGCTGGCGTGCTTTGATGTCCGGACCCTCGCACTTGGAGGTCGGGAGGTCCGGGATGAGGGAGTCCAGACACCCAGCAGGGGGGTGGAGCCAGCGCCCAGGGAGGCGATGGGCGAGCGGCACTGGCCGGGGGAGAACCATCGACACCTCTTTCTCCCATTGACTGGCCAAGTAGCTCGCTCGCCTCCTGGGTGGAGGGTGGTGCCGGAATGTCTGAGGCCGGGCTAGGCCCAGGGTTGAGGTCGATCGGGGGCCAGGCGGCCTCGTGGCGAAGTGTCCAAGATGGCGGCCCGGGCTGGGCGCGTGGGTCGGCCGTGGATCGGACCCACGAGGTTATCATGCTCGAGGGCAGGTGTCCCTGAGGGGACGTAGGACGTGCAATGGTGGTGTGTGGTGCTTGTATGACTGGCTCGGGCTTGGTCGAGCCGGGGGAGAGCGGCCCGTCATGTGGCCTGTCCAACATGCGTCCCCCCCAGCTGAAGGCGGGGAGAGTTACCCATCCTCTTGGGGACTCTCTTCGTCGAGGCGGAAAAACCGGGACAGGCCATCCGCGTTGGCGTGGTCAGACCCAGGCCGGTGTTCAACGGTAAAGTCCATACCTTGCAAGGAGATGGACCAGCGTAGCAGTTTTGGGTTTTCCCCCCGCATATGCATCAACCACTGCAGGGGTCGGTGGTCAGTCTGCACCCGGAAGTGGGTGCCAAAAAGGTAGGGTCGGAGCTTCTTGAGGGCCCATACCACAGCGAAGGCTTCCCTCTCTATGGTGCTCCAGCGTTGCTCCCGTGGTAGGAGTCTCCGGCTGATGAAGGCCACCGGTTGATCAAGGCCTTCGGTGTTCACCTGGGACAGGACCGCCCCAATGCCCTGGTCGGAGGCATCCGTCTGGACGACGAACTCCCGGCTGTAGTCTGGGGCCTGGAGTACAGGAGCGGAACACATGGCGGCCTTTAGCTGTTCGAAGGCCGCTTGACACTCTGGGGTCCAGTTCACCTTCTTGGGCTGATTTTTCGACGTGAGTTCGGTGAGAGGCCCCACGAGGGTACCATAGTCTTTCACGAACCTTCGGTAGTAGCCCGTGAGGCCCAGGAAGGCTCGCACCTCAGTTTGAGTGTTAGGGGGTTGCCAGTTCTGGATGGCGGCAATTTTCAGTTGAAGAGGGGCCACTAGACCGCTTCCCACTTGGTGTCCGAGGTAGGTCACTGACCCTTGTCCAATTTGACATTTGCTGGCCTTGATCGTGAGGCCAGCTCGCTGAAGGGCTTGCAACACTGCTTGGAGGTGGTGGAGGTGCTCGGTCCAGTGGTGGCTGTACACAGCGATGTCGTCCAGGTAGGCGGCGCTGAACTCTTCGAGCCCCGCCAGGACCTGATTGACGAGCCGTTGGAACGTCGCTGGGGCATTTTTCATGCCGAAGGGCATGACCGTGAAGTGATAGTGGCCATCGGGGGTGGAGAAGGCAGAACGTTCTTGTGCTCGGGGTGTGAGGCCGATCTGCCAATATCCTGCCGTTAGATCGAAGATGCTGAGGTAGCGGGCAGCGCCCATTCGGTCGACCAGTTCATCTGCCCGGGGGATGGGGTGTGCGTCCGTTCTGGTGACTTCATTCAGGCCCCGGTAGTCGACACAGAACCGGAGTTCGGGTGTGGTTCCGGGGGCGGCTGCTTTGGGGACCAGTACGACCGGGCTGGCCCATGGACTGTCGGAGGGCTCGATGACCCCGAGCGTGAGCATCTTAGTTACTTCCGCCTGGATGCAGGCCCGTACCCGATCAGGTACGCGGTAGGCCCGGTGGCGGATAGGAGGGCTGTCTCCGGTGTCCACATCGTGCACACACCAGGAAGTGACACCTGGGGTGAGGGAGAACAGGCTGGCAAACCGTGATAGGAGGGCTTGGCACTCTTGGCGTTGTTCCTGGGAGAGGGTCTCCGAGAGTCGGACCCCCCCCACGGAGCCGTCTTGCTCCTGGGTCCGCAAGAGGTCAGGGAGAGGCTCGGAGTCGTCCTCAACCCCGTTGTCTGTGGCCATCAAGAGGCTGAGTTCTGTTCGTGCAAAGTGGGGTTTCAGTCTGTTGGTGTGGAGGACTCGGAGCGGATTCCGGGCGGACTCCATATCGATCAGATAGGTGGCGGGTCCCTTGCGCTCGATTACTTTGAAGGGTCCCGTCCATTTGTCTTGGAGAGCGCACGGTTCTGTGGGGGACATTACCCAGACCTGTTGCCCCGGCTCGAATTCAATAGATGAGGCGTTCTGGTCATACCATCTCTTCATGTCCTCTTGACTGGCCTCTAGGTTGGCTTTCGCTAGGTCTCTGAACCGCTGGGACTGGTTGCGGAGGGTGAGGAGGTACCGGAAGACATCTGGAGGACTCTTGGCCGGAGGCAACTCCCAGCCTTCTTTGATCAGGCTGAGTGGCCCCCGTACTGGGTGCCCATAGAGCAGCTCGAATGGGCTGAAGCCTAGGGACTTCTGTGGGACCTCCCGGTAGGCGAAGAGGAGGCACGGCAGCAGCACGTCCCACTGGCGACGGAGGGGTTCTTCCAATCCCCCGATCATCCCTTTTAGAGTGCGATTGAACCGCTCAACAAGTCCGTTTCCTTGGGGGTGATAGGGGGTCGTGAAGCGGTAGGTGACCCCACACTGTTGCCAGAGGGACTTCATGTATTTGGAAATAAAGTTCGTGCCTCTGTCACTGACGACTTCTCGGGGGAACCCCACACGGGAGAAGATCCCCATCAGGGCCCTGCCGACCACTGGGGCTGTGACGGTCCGGAGAGGAATAGCCTCAGGGTAGCGGGTGGCGTGGTCCACTAGTACTAGGATGAAGCGATGGCCTTGTCTTGTACGTGGGTCTAGGGGTCCCACAATGTCTATTCCGACCCTCTCAAATGGGGTCGTGACTACGGGAAAGGGTTGCAGGGGGGCCTTTAATTTGCGGCCGCTCTTCCCACTGGCTTGGCACGTGGGGCAAGATCGGCAATGCTGGTGCACATCGTTTCTCATTTTTGGCCAGAAGAAGTGGGTCACTAGGCGGCTGTAGGTTTTATCTTGTCCCAGGTGCCCTGCCAGGGGGACATCGTGGGCCAGATTTAGCAGGAAGTCTCTAAAGCGGAGTGGCACCACTAGTACTCGGTTGGCCCCCAGCTCGGCGATTCGTTGCTCGCTGTACAGTAGGTCATTGTCCCAGTAGACCCAATGAGTTCCGGAGGTATCCCCTGCGCTTTGGGCGAGCGCTTGTTGTCGGAGTCCCTCAAGGGAGGGACAGGTCTTCTGCTCCTGACGAAATTGTTCTTGTGTGGGCCCCCCTTCTTGAGCCCACTGGTCGAGATTAGCAAGGTCGGAAGGTTGAGCAGGTTCGAGGGGGATGCCCTGGTCGGGGGTCTCGGCGGGGGCGACCGGAGGCGGAGGCGCCGGCCATTCTGGTTCTTCCGGGTGATGGTTGGCACGGGCGGCCATAGACCGGGTGGTGACGCACGCCCAGTCTGGGACGCCCAACATCCCCAAGTGTTCTTTTCGCTCCACGGCTGCCCACGGGGAGCTTTCCAGGTCATTTCCGAGGAGGCAGTCCACGGGGGCGTCGTCTCGGACCGTTACTTTCAACATGCCGGAGACCCCTCCCCACTCAAAGGGGACGCAGGCCATCCGACACAGACTCTCCGAGTTGTCGGCTGATCGTACAGGGCAGAGAATGTTCGGTAGATATTGTTCTGGGGTCACCAGATGACAGCGGACGGCTGTCACACTGGCCCCGGTGTCTCGAAGGGCTTCGGCCCGTTGTCCATTGATGCTCACCCATTGGCTGTACTTCTGGGTGTTAGCGGGTAGGGGGACCCGCGGGACCATGTCTCTTCCCCCTAAGCACGCGAGAGTCATGGCGGCTGGCTCCCACCCTTGATACTCTTGCTCGTCTGTTTCTGGTTCCTCGGAGATCTGTTCTTCCCCTAGTGCCGCGGCGGCCACCTGGCGGGGTCTTGGGCTCGGATACTGCGGGCAGCTTGGGTCATTTGCATAGTGGCCTACTCGTTGGCATCGGTGACATGTAACATTGGCTCTGTATCCCGGTCGCGCCGGGGTGCTGCCCCGGTTGGCCGGGGGGGTGGTGCTGGTAGTGGGGGCGGCCGGAGTGTTGTCTCTTCCTCGTCCTTGGCCCCCTCCTCCTCCTCTGGATCGGTGGTGACCATTGTTGTTCCTGTTCTGCTCGTAGGACCCATTCCGGCCCACTCGGGTGATCTCCCACCGGTCAGCTTCGGCTGCGAGCTGCCGGGGATCGGTTAACTTGCTGTCGAGGAGGTGTTGGCGTAGTTCAATGAAGCAGTTGTTGGACAGATGCTCCCATACCATCAGATTGAACAACTGCTCGTAGGTCGTGACGTTGTTCCCTCTGATCCAGCCTTCGAAGGCTCGGCTGAAGTACGTTACATAGTCCACCCAAGTTGTACCTGGAATGCGTGTGCAGTCTCGGAACCTCTGACGGTACATCTCGGGCGTGAGGCCATAGCGAGTGAGGAGGGCCGCTTTCATATGGTCGTAGGAGGTCATCTGGTGGTCTGGGAGCTGTAACAGAGTATCGCGGCCCTCATTGAGGAATTTGCCCCATAGGCCGGCTCCCCAGTCGGCTCTATCGATCCGGTGCGCAGTCATCGCGATTTCATATGCCTTAAACCATTGCTGGATGTCGTCTTCTCGAAAATATTCTCGGACCACATCCTTGGGGATGTGCACTTTTTTGTCCGTGGTCCCGGGGGTGGACGGTCTGTCGGGCACCCCTAATTCTTTATTCTGTTTGCGCAGGTTGATCTCGGCTAGGTTCCGCTCGTGCTCGTACGTTAGTCTTTTTTCCTCGAGCTCCCTTTGCCTCTGTTTCTCCTCTCTTTCTTCTCGGAGGCGAAGGTGCTCTAAGTTTATTTTTTGCTCGGCCAATTTGAGTTCTATGTCCATCTTGAGTCGGGCCATTTCAAGTTCGTGTAGTCGGGCTTTTTCTCTTTCTTGGATCTCGTCTTGCGAGAGACCCGTTCTTTGCTCTTCAGGGGCCGTGTTGGTCTTTTTCGCGGTGCTTTGCTCCGGGGCTTCGACATCCCCGGTCTCTGCCCAAGATTCTAGGGCATGCTTAAAATCGTCCTTGGTACTTAGTCCGGTGGTAGCGATACCTAGTTCGATGCAGAACTGTTTTAGTTCACGATGGCTGTATTCCTCTAGCTTTTCCATTTGGAACTTCTCAGTTGATCCGCTCTCTTTAGTCGACATTGTTGTTCGTTGTGGGGTGAGCTACTCTCTGTACGTTATGCGGTGATTCGGATCGCGCCGCTGGCCACCAATGTTAGACGGACCGGGAGGGTCGGCCGAGATTACGGGGAGAGGTCTCCAGGGAGAGCCGTCTCCAACGACTGTACAGATAAGTAACTTCCCCCCCACAGACGGACACCACACAAGATTGAAGGTTAACGAGACTTTATATGCACTTCTTAGGTTACGTTGATATAATACAAGGAGGTCTGGACTCAGGGGTCCCCTCGGTTCTGATCTCTAGTTGAGGAAAAGGGTAGCGGGACAGTCTTAGTTACCAATGAGTTCAATAGCTCTCAATCCTCGAGCTCGGCGTGGTTGCTGATCGGGCCGTGGAGGAGCCAAGCAGGTCCCGAGATGGATGAAGGGTGGTCGGCGGGCCGTGGAGAAGCCAAGCAGGTCCCGATATGGATGAAGGATGGTCGACGGGCCGTGGAGAAGCCAAGCAGGTCCCGATGCAGATGACAGTTACAACGGCCCGCGGCCTCGCCAGCAGATCCGGACGACGGTGAAGGATGAAGGTTACGACGGCTGTGGCAGCGCCAACAGGCAGGATGATGGTGCACAGGACAGAGCTACGGCAGCGCCAGTAGTTCGTCCAGGATGAGTTCTTCTTTCGTCTCTCGACTCCAAGATACAACTGCCTTCCTGTTCTGGAGCTGCCCCAGTTATAGGGCTGGCGTGCTTTGATGTCCGGACCCTCGCACTTGGAGGTCGGGAGGTCCGGGATGAGGGAGTCCAGACACCCAGCAGGGGGGTGGAGCCAGCGCCCAGGGAGGCGATGGGCGAGCGGCACTGGCCGGGGGAGAACCATCGACACCTCTTTCTCCCATTGACTGGCCAAGTAGCTCGCTCGCCTCCTGGGTGGAGGGTGGTGCCGGAATGTCTGAGGCCGGGCTAGGCCCAGGGTTGAGGTCGATCGGGGGCCAGGCGGCCTCGTGGCGAAGTGTCCAAGATGGCGGCCCGGGCTGGGCGCGTGGGTCGGCCGTGGATCGGACCCACGAGGTTATCATGCTCGAGGGCAGGTGTCCCTGAGGGGACGTAGGACGTGCAATGGTGGTGTGTGGTGCTTGTATGACTGGCTCGGGCTTGGTCGAGCCGGGGGAGAGCGGCCCGTCATGTGGCCTGTCCAACAATGCGTTCAAAAGCTACCTGTTGTTCCCCTTCCCAAACAAACGAATTCCCATGTCTCAAAAGCTTCCTCAGAGGCTCCATTTTGGTGGCAAAATTATTTACAAATTTACTATAGTATTCACACATTCCTGCGAAGGATAATGACTGATCTTTATTAGTTGGCGGTGGGGCATTACTAATGCCATCAACATTTGATCTTTTCGGCACTACACCATCACCTGATAATGTGTGTCCCAAATATTCAACAGAAGATTGAAATAACTTGCACTTGCTGGCTTTTAAAGTTAAACCGCTATTCCTTAGCTTTTCACACACAGATCGTAAATGACCAATATGGTCCTCCACAGTACCTGAAAAAATTAAAATGTCATCTTGAAAACATTTTACAAAATGATCCACATCCCTAAAAATGTTGTACATGACCCTTTGGAAAACTGAGGCAGCTGAGGCTAAACCAAACGGCATTCTGTTATACTGAAAAAGACCATGAGGAGTAATAAAAGCTGTTAGACCCTTGGATTCATCAGTAAGTGTGATCTGGTGATAAGCCGATCTTAAATCCAGGGTAGAGAACACCTTGGCACCTTCCAACATGGAAACAACCTCATTTATATTTGGAAGGGGATGACAGTCCACAATAATTGCCAAATTGAGTGCCCTGAGGTCCACACACATTCTCAAAGATTTGTCCGGTTTCCTGACTAAAACAATCGGGGAAACCCATTCTGCAGAATCAATGGGTTCAATGATATTCTCAGCCACTAAATCATCTAACATTTTCCTCAGATCTTCCCTCACATTAATGGGTACACCTCTCAGCTTTTGCCTAACCGGAACAGCAGCAGATTTCAGTTTTATTTTGTGAGAAAAGTCTTTAAGCATACCTAATTTGTCAGAGAAAACATCTTTAAATTCACCTTTAATCATATCGGTCCCTCCATCATTTGAAATGGCGGAAATGTTATCATCTTCAAAAATTTCACCTAAGATAACAGGATCTTTTGCGCGAGGATTTAAAATGATGCCAAATTTCCACAAATCCTTCCATCCAACAACATTCACGCCTTTGACTGCAATATACAATTTAATATCAACAGTCCTGGATTTGAAAGTAATTCTGACTTGAAAAAGACCTAACATTGCTACCATAGTACCATTGAAACTAATTGCCCTAATCTCAGAAGGAAGAATGTCTTTTAAATTCAGAACCTGTTTTAACCGTTCTTCAAAGTAATCCTTGGTAATAATGGTCCAAGGTGAACCGGAATCAGCCATCAAGTTGAGGCTGACCCCCAAAACAAACATCTCACAAATGGGTTTTTTGATAAGCTGATCATTGTCATCGATCAACGAAATCTCTCCAGCCAAATAAACTACAAAACCTTTATTAGGTGAATCACAATGCTCTAAACCACTACAAGCACAACTGCAAGCTTTAGAAGGACCTTCTGTAACAACAGCAACTTTATCCTTGGGACCTTGCACAGACATCCTTGAATCTCTACAAACAGTAGAGAAATGTCCTAACCTTCCACACTTTCTGCACTCTTTGTTAATAGCAGGGCATCCAGCATATGAGGCAACATGCATTTTACTACCACATTTATAACAAATCATAGCTTTCCCATATCTCTTAAGATTACTTGTGTTGTTGAATCTATTGGTATTGGGAAATGCTTGTTGACTATCATTTATTTGTCCTTCTTTATGTTTAATAAGACAAATTTCATCATGGGAATCAGTCTTACTGGTAACATGTTTTTGAACAGTGAGCATCCATTTCTCAGACTGTTCTAAAGACTTCGCAATGGCCATTGCTTCAGATAACTTTGGGTCACCTAATTCCCATAAGCGTTCTTGCGTTTTCTTGTTTTTTACATGGACTATTATTTGATCTCTCAACATCTCATCACAAATGGTACCAAAATTAGAATGAGTAGATAAGGATCTCAATGCAGTCATAAATTCATCAAACGATTCAGATTCTTGTTGCGCCCGAGTGTAAAATTTATACCTATTTAGTGCTATATTTGAAACTGGTTTAAAACGTTTTTCAATTCTAAGAAGAGCCTCCTTATATACATTAGTACCTTCTCCTTCACCTAACTCAGGCGGAATAGGGGGTAAAGCCCTAAATACCATTTGCCCCTCAGAACCCAGACAGTGTAAGAGAATACTTTTCTTCCTCTCAGCACCCATGCGTTCTCCATCTATTGCCTTCATGTAGTTAAAGAATTCTTCTTTCCAACGAGTCCATGGAATGGGTGGATCACCCTTATTCTGCAAAAATTTTTCAGGTGGGTCAAACTGCATGGTCTCTATTCTAGTGCTTTTTCCTTTTTAAAATATTTAAACTACAATAATAATAACCAATTTGTCAAAGAATAAATAAAACAACTGTAATTGATCTCTGAATCAACACCCAGGTAAGTCAAAACACAAGAATAAATATTATATATGGCTTCTTTAAGTTGTTGATGTAAAACTTGTCCCATGCGTTTTCTTTCAGAGTAAGAACCAAAATAAGAACCAATAATATGTAATACCAGAAGGTGAAGCTGTCTTTGTCTCTCTGTTGTTTCTTTCTGAAAATATCCTCGTTTCTTGGATCAGGGCTTGAAATAATCGCGAGTGGAAAGAAAAACTGAGACAAACGGTGGTCAGTTGCTATGGAAACGCGACCTGAATCAATCCCAATCCAAAATGGCCGCCGCGCTTAGGATTGATGCGTGATTACGTCATCACGCGCTGATCCGCCTTTGCCAATGTCTTTGCTTCTTGTAGCGCGAGACTCCTCAGCTGGACAGCTGGCTCGGATGACAACTTCGCGCATACAACGAGACAATGCAATCTCGAGCAGGATCTCGAGCGTCGATGGGCTCGTGTCACACAACAGCTGATGCGGACTCGCGCTGATGCAGTCTCGCGTCTGTCACACGCACCAATGCCAATCCACCAGTCAGAGTCAATTCAAAGGTAAACAATCAGAATTACCTTAAAATGTTGATAAATCATCAAGTTTGCGTTGGTAGGAGTTCTTCAAATCGGATTTTCTTCTTACTGGTGGTTAAATTCTTGCCAATCTTCGTAGATGCTTCTTGAAGTAAAGAAGATTTGATTGTAGGTTTTCATTTTTTTTTTTTCAAAAAAAAAAAATCGATGAACTCCACCTCTGTGCTGCTCTTCAACCAGTATAAGGTCACCCTCGTCGCCAATTTTGTTAAATAATCACAGGAACTGGTGGGAAAGCAGGTTGGTTTATTAAGCAGCACAGCAACATGAACAGCAGTCTCTTGGTCCACAGGAACAGTGCAACTGACCTGTAGGCAAGGACACAGTAGTGTTCTAAGAACACTTAAAGAAAAACATGCAGGATTTAAAGGTACAGGAAAATGCAATGAGGATAGAATGTAACATAACTGTAGGCCACTTTTAGCCATAGAAACCAGTTTACATCCCGAATTTAAATAGACATCGCTGGTGAAAGTTAACTTCTTTGATATCAAATCAAGTAAAAATAATGCTACTTTTGCACATGCATTAACCCCTTCCGTGCGGGGCTGTTTCCCCTGCTGTGCTGGGGGCGCGTACTGCGCCCCCATGCTCATGACAAGGTCAGCTCGTCATGATCTACGGCGCTCCGGTGCTCATGACGAGCTGAGCTCGTCATGGCCACACCTGTTCCAATGGAACGTTCAGCACAGCAGGGGAATCAGCCCAGCGTGCGAGCGTTCCACAGAACAGGCGAGGTCATGACGAGCTCAGCTCATCATGAGCACCAGAGCTCTCTTCCTCCTCCGCTCCTGCTCTCTTCCTCCTCCGCTCCTGCTCTCTTCCTCCTCCGCTCCTGCTCTCTTCCTCCTCCTTCTCCGCCCCTGCTCTCTTCCTCCTCCGCTCCTGCTCTCTTCCTCCTCCGCTCCTGCTCTCTTCCTCCTCCGCTCCTGCTCTCTTCCTCCTCCTTCTCCGCCCCTGCTCTCTTCCTCCTCCGCTCCTGCTCTCTTCCTCCTCCGCTCCTGATCTCTTCCTCCTCTGCTCCTGCTCTCTTCCTCCTCCTTCTCCGCCCCTGCTCTCTTCCTCCTCCGCTCCTGCTCTCTTCCTCCTCCGCTCCTGCTCTCTTCCTCCTCCCCTCCTGCTCTCTTCCTCCTCCGCTCCTGGTCTCTTCCTCCTCTGCTCCTGCTCTCTTCCTCCTCCTTCTCCGCCCCTGCTCTCTTCCTCCTCCGCTCCTGCTCTCTTCCTCCTCCGCTCCTGGTCTCTTCCTCCTCCACTCCTGCTCTCTTCCTCCTCCGCTCCTGCTCTCTTCCTCCTCCGCTCCTGCTCTCTTCCTCCTCCGCTCCTGGTCTCTTCCTCCTCTGCTCCTGCTCTCTTCCTCCTCCTTCTCCGCCCCTGCTCTCTTCCTCCTCTGCTCCTGCTCTCTTCCTCCTCCTCTGCTCCTGCTCTCTTCCTCCTCCTTCTCCGCCCCTGCTCTCTTCCTCCTCTGCTCCTGCTCTCTTCCTCCTCCGCTCCTGGTCTCTTCCTCCTCCGCTCCTGGTCTCTTCCTCCTCCACTCCTGCTCTCTTCCTCCTCCGCTCCTGCTCTCTTCCTCCTCCGCTCCTGCTCTCTTCCTCCTCTGCTCCTGCTCTCTTCCTCCTCCTTCTCCGCCCCTGCTCTCTTCCTCCTCCGCTCCTGCTCTCTTCCTCCTCCGCTCCTGCTCTCTTCCTCCTCCTTCTCCGCCCCTGCTCTCTTCCTCCTCCGCTCCTGCTCTCTTCCTCCTCCGCTCCTGATCTCTTCCTCCTCTGCTCCTGCTCTCTTCCTCCTCCTCTGCTCCTGCTCTCTTCCTCCTCCGCTCCTGCTCTCTTCCTCCTCCGCTCCTGCTCTCTTCCTCCTCTGCTCCTGCTCTCTTCCTCCTCCTCTGCTCATGCTCTCTTCCGCCTCCTTCTCCGCCCCTGCTCTCTTCCTCCTCCGCTCCTGCTCTCTTCCTCCTCCGCTCCTGCTCTCTTCCGCCTCCTTCTCCGCCCCTGCTCTCTTCCTCCTCCGCTCCTGCTCTCTTCCTCCTCTGCTCCTGCTCTCTTCCTCCTCCTCTGCTCCTGCTCTCTTCCGCCTCCTTCTCCGCCCCTGCTCTCTTCCTCCTCCGCTCCTGGTCTCTTCCTCCTCTGCTCCTACTCTCTTCCTCCTCCACTCCTGCTCTCTTCCTCCTCTTCTCCTTATCTCTTCCTTCTCCACTCCTGCTCTCTTCCTCCTCCACTCCTGCTCTCTTCCTCCTTCCCCTCCTGCTCTATTCCTCCTCCGCTCTCTTCCTCCTCCGCTCCTGCTCTCTTCCTCCTCCTCTGCTCCTGCTCTCTTCCGCCTCCTTCTCATCATGAGCACCAGAGCTCTCTTCCTCCTCCGCCCCTGCTCTCTTCCTCCTCCGCTCCTGGTCTCTTCCTCCTCTGCTCCTACTCTCTTCCTCCTCCGCTCCTGCTCTCTTCCTCCTCCGCTCCTGGTCTCTTCCTCCTCTGCTCCTGCTCTCTTCCTCCTCCTTCTCCGCCCCTGCTCTCTTCCTCCTCCGCTCCTGCTCTCTTCCTCCTCCTCACTGCTCTTCGGGACTTACATTGGTTGCCGGTCCATTTACGTGTTCAGTACAAAGCCGCCTGCCTGGTGTTCAGGGCTTTGCACGGACAGGGTCCGGTCCCACTGCAGAATATGTTTTCATGGTATTCGTCCGCGCGATGTTTGCGCGCTTCTTCTGCGTGGTTGGTGGTGGTACCGAGATTCCAGAGAGTGAGGATGGGTGGACGCTCGTTTAGTGTCGCAGCGGCTAAACTCTGGAATTCTCTGCCACTCCTTTTACGGGGTCAAAGGGACTTTCTACCATTTAAAAAAGCGTTGAAGACCCACTTGTTCCCTAGGGCAGTTTAAGATGTTGTTCTGTTGCTGACAGTGATCTCAAGCGCCAGGATGCCCTTGGGGTGACAGTAAAGCGCTATACAAATATACAATACAATACAATACAATACCATGCCAAAGCAGATGGACTCTCCAGATATTTCCACTTAGAACACGAAGACTCAACTGGTCAAGGTTAGTTTAATGTCCCTGCGTTTGGGGGAGGGGGTTGTGTAACAGAGTAGGGTCTGCTTCCTATGGTTACCCCCACTTTTTGCTGTGTTTCACTGGTTTTTCTACTTTAGACTGGCTGTGGCCCTGCTAATCATGACCACAGCCTAGCTGTTCTCTCTCTAAATTTATACCATGTACTTTAGGTACATCCCAGATTGGTTACTGGGTTACCCTTGTGAATTCCTGTATACGGTACCTTAGGTACCCAGGGCATAGGTACCCCAGAGGCCTACCAGGCACTGCCGCATGTATTGTGCCACCCCTGGTTAGCCATCCAAACTGACACCACAGGTCTGCACTTGCAGTCTGTGTACGGTGGTGTAAGCACCCCTGTTAGACGGGGACCTGGAGGGTCGGCTGAGGACAGGGGGAGAGGCCTCCGCTGAGGGCAGTCTCCAGCGATCGTACAGACAAGTAACTTCCCCCCCACAGATGGACACCACACAAGGATGAGGTCAACACTCTTTATATACGATTCTTAAAGCAGAGGTATCAACGGTACAGTGAGGTCGGGACACGAGGGTCCTCTCAATTCTAGTCTCTGAGGGGGAAAAGGGTAGTGGGACAGTCTTGGTACCGGCCTGGTACGGGGTGGCAAGATGGGTAGCTCACAATCCTCGAGCTCGGAGTTCTGGAAGGTCGGGCCGCGGCAGCGCCAGCAGGCTAGGATGACAAGTCTCACTTGAGAAGGGCCGCGCCAGCAGGCAGGAGCGATGGTTAACAAGGATGGGCCGCGGCAGCGCCAGCAGGTCCCGACGAAGGTGTAGGTTGCAGAGGGCCGCGGCAGCGCCAGCACGCAGGAACGATGGTTCACAAGGATGGGCCGCGGCAGCGCCAGCAGGTCCCGACGAAGGTGTAGGTTGCAGAGGGCTGCGGCAGCGCCAGCAGGCAGGAACAATGGTTCACAAGGATGGGCCGCGGCAGCGCCAGCAGGTCCCGACGAAGGTGTAGGTTGCAGAGGGCCGCGGCAGCGCCAGCAGGCAGGATCGATGATTCACAAGGCAGGGCTGCGGCAGCGCCAGCAGTCCGTCAGGGATGAGTTCTTCAAGGTGTCTCTTGACTCCAGGATACAACTGCCTTCCTGCTCTGGAGCTGCCCCAGTTATAGGTCTGGTCTCCTTTGATGTCCGGACCCTCGCACTTGGAGGTCGGGAGGTCCGGGATGAGGGAGTCCAGACACCCAGCAGGGGGGTGGAGCCAGCGCCCGGGGAGGCTGGGGGCGATCGGCACCTGGCGGGGGAGAGCCATCGACACTCCTTTCTCCCATTGACCTGTCAAGTGGTCTCTTCACCTCCTGGGTGGATGGTGGTGCCTCGATGTCGGGGCCTGGCCAGGGCTGGGTTGGGGTCGAGCTGAGGCCACGCGGCCTCGTGGTGCAGTGTCCAAGATGGCGGCGGAGCCGGGGCATTGCTGCTGAAGGTGGCCCGGGCCGGCCGATGTCGTGGTGTTCGGGAGCAGGCGTCCCGTTGGGGACGGGTTGCAGGTGGCTTCTGTGGGTTGTCGGGGTGGTTCTTCTGGTGACACCGGGAGAGCCGGTGTTCGGGTCTTCCTATGCGGGGAGGGAGCGGCCCGTGCACGAGGCCTGTCCAACATGCGTCCCCCCCAGCTGAAGGCAGGGAGAGTCACCCATCTTCTTGGGTACTCTCCTCGCCGAGGCGGAAAAAGCGTGACAGGCTGTCCGCGTTGGCGTGGTCTTGGCCAGGGCGATGCTCCACAGTGAAGTCCATCCCCTGCAGGGAGATGGACCATCGCAACAGTTTTGGGTTCTCCCCCCGCATCTGCATCAGCCATTGCAGGGGTCTATGGTCTGTTTGTACCCTGAAATGGGTACCGAAGAGGTAGGGCCGGAGCTTCTTGAGGGCCCATACTACTGCGAAGGCCTCCCGCTCGATGGTGCTCCAGCGCTGCTCTCGGGCCAGCAGGCGTCGGCTGATGAAGGCCACTGGTTGATCGACTCCCTCAGCTTTGAGTTGCGAGAGCACTGCCCCAACGCCATGGTCGGAGGCGTCCGTCTGGACGATGAATTCCCGGCTGTAGTCGGGGGCCTGGAGCACAGGGGCGGTGCACATGGCGGCCTTCAACTTCTCGAAGGCCGCTTGGCAGTCCGGAGTCCAGTTGACGGTTTTGGGGTTTTTCTTGGAGGTGAGTTCTGTGAGGGGCCCCACGATGCTGCCATAGTTTTTTACAAACCGCCGGTAGTATCCGGTGAGCCCTAGGAAGGCTCGGACCTCGGTTTGGGTGACAGGAGGATCCCAGGACTGGATGGCAGCGATCTTGAGCTGAAGGGGGGCCACAAGACCGCTCCCCACTTGGTGTCCGAGATAGGTCACGGACCCCTGGCCGATCTGACATTTGCTGGTTTTGATGGTGAGGCCGGCCCGCTGGAGGGCGTGCAGGACTTCTCGGAGGTGGTGAAGGTGGTCGGCCCAGTGACTACTGTACACAGCGATATCGTCCAGGTAGGCGGCGCTGAATTCTTCGAGGCCCGCCAATACCTGGTTCACGAGTCGTTGGAAAGTAGCTGGGGCGTTTTTCATGCCGAATGGCATCACGTTGAAGTGGTAGTGGCCATCCGGGGTGGAGAAGGCGGATCGCTCTTGGGCTCTGGGGGTGAGGCCGATCTGCCAGTAGCCCGCTGTTAGGTCGAAGATGCTCAGGTAGCGGGCGGCCCCCATGCGGTCAATCAGCTCATCCGCCCGGGGGATGGGGTGAGCGTCGGTTCGGGTAACAGCGTTCAGGCCCGGATAGTCTACACAGAACCGGAGCTCGGGGGC
The DNA here is from genome assembly GCF_964263255.1 of Lissotriton vulgaris. Lineage (NCBI taxonomy): Eukaryota > Metazoa > Chordata > Amphibia > Caudata > Salamandridae > Lissotriton > Lissotriton vulgaris. Next base: position 537,867 of record NW_028243495.1, on the reverse strand, counting down.
GACGCCCGGGGCGGCAGCTTTGGGGACCAGTACGACTGGGCTGGCCCAGGGGCTGTCGGAGGGCTCGATCACTCCTAGCGCCAGCATTTTGGAGACTTCGTCCTGGATGCAGGTGCGCACCCTGTCAGGCACTCGGTACGCCCTGTGTCGAATAGGCGGACTATCCCCAGAGTCCACGTCATGAAGGCACCAGGGGGTGACCCCTGGGGTGAGGGAGAACAGATCCGAAAATTGTAGCAGGAGAGCCCGGCAGTCTTGGTGTTGTTCCGGGGACAAGGCCTCGGAGAGTCTGACCCCGTCCACGGAGCCATCTTTTTCACGGGTCCTCAGTAGGTCAGGGAGGGGCTCGGAGTCTTCTTCTGTCCCACTATCTGTTGCCATTAGTAGGCTGAGCTCCGAGCGTACGAAGTGGGGTTTGAGTCTGTTTGCGTGGAGGACTCGGAGCGGGTTCCGGTGGGACTCCATGTCTATTAGGTAGGTGACAGGGCCCTTGCGCTCTATCACCTTGAAGGGTCCTGTCCACTTGTCTTGCAGGGCACAAGGTTCGACTGGAGACATCACCCATACTTGCTGGCCTGGTTCGAACTCGATGGAGGAGGCATGTTGATCGTACCATTTCTTCATGTCCTCCTGACTGGCCTCAAGGTTGGCTTTGGCGAGTTCCCTGAATCGCCGGGTCTGGTTGCGGAGGGTCAGGAGATACTTGTACACGTCCGGAGGGGTCTTCTGGGGGGCCATCTCCCATCCTTCCTTGACCAGGCTGAGGGGGCCCCGGACGGGGTGTCCGTACAGGAGCTCGAATGGGCTGAAGCCGAGGGATTTCTGGGGAACTTCTCGATAGGCGAAGAGGAGGCACGGGAGCAGCACGTCCCATTGGCGACGTAGGGGTTCTTCCAGGCCCATGATCATTCCCTTGAGGGTACGGTTAAACCGCTCGACCAGTCCGTTTCCTTGTGGGTGATAAGGGGTCGTGAAGCGGTAGGTGACCCCACACTGTTGCCAGAGAGACCTCATGTATTTTGAGATAAAGTTCGTGCCCCTGTCGCTGACGATCTCCCGGGGGAAGCCCACTCGAGAGAAGATCCCCATCAGGGCTCGGCCTACCACGGGTGCTGTCACAGTCCGAAGAGGAATGGCCTTGGGGTACCGGGTGGCGTGGTCCACCAGGACTAGGATGAACCGGTGCCCCTGGGCCGTTCGGGGGTCTAGGGGCCCCACAATGTCTTTTCCCACCCGTTCGAACGGGGTGGTGACAACGGGAAAGGGTTGCAAGGGTGCTTTAATCTTTCGGCCGCTCTTTCCGCTGGCCTGGCAGGTGGGGCAGGCCCGGCAGTGGTTGGAGACATCATTTCGCATTTTGGGCCAGTAAAAGTGTGTTACTAGGCGGTTGTAAGTTTTGTCTTGTCCCAAGTGTCCAGCAAGAGGGACATCGTGCGCTAAGTTCAAAAGGAAGTTTCGGAAGCGGGGGGGCACCACCAGCACCCGACTGGCCCCCAGCTCCGCAATTCTTTGCTCGCTGTAGAGCAGGTCATTGTCCCAATAAATCCAGTGTGCCCCCGCGGTGTCTCCTGCGCTCTGGGCGAGGGCTTGCTGCCTGAGTCCCTCGAGGGAGGGACAGGTCTTCTGTTCTTGTCGGAATTGTTCCTGGGTGGGACCACCCTCCTGACGCCACTGGGCCAGTTCTGGAAGGTCCTGGAGTTGCATGGGCTCTTCTCTGTTTTGTTCTGGGGGATTGGCACTTAGGGCGTCTCCCTCCGGGACGATCGGGGGAGGAGGCTCTGGCCATTCGGGTTCTTCCGGACTGGAGATGGCGTGGGCGGCCATGGACCGGGTCGTTATGCAGGCCCATTCAGTGAGGCCCAACATCCCCAGGTGCTCTCTTCTTTCGACGGATGCCCAGGGGGAACTTTCGAGGTCGTTCCCCAGGAGGCAGTCCACTGGGGCATCATCGCGGACAGTCACCTTCAGCATTCCTGACACTCCTCCCCACTCGAAGGGGACGCAGGCCATCCGACACAGGCTTTCTGAGTTGTCCGCTGATCGGACGGGGCAAAGGACGTTTGGCAGGATCTGCTCCGGGGTTACCAGATGACAGCGGACCACCGTCACACTGGCCCCGGTGTCGCGTAGGGCTTCGGCCTTGCGCCCATTTATGTTTACCCACTAGCTGTATTTTCTCGTATTGGCGGGTAGGGGAGCCCGCGGAATCATGTCTCTTTCCCCTAGGCAGACCAGGGACATGGCGGCTGGTTCCCACTCGGGCTGTTCCTGTTCGTATTCTTCATAATCCTCTGGGGCTTGCTCTTCTCCCAGGGCGGCGGCAGCGACCTGGCGAGGTATAGGATTCTGGTTCTTCAGGCAATTAGGGTCATTGGCATAGTGGCCGGTCCGCTGGCACCGGTGGCAAGTAACATTGGCTCGGAACCCCGGACGCATCGGGGGGTTTCCCCTGCCGGCCGGGGGCGGGGTGTTGCTGGCGGGAGCCGCCGGGGCGGCGTCTCGGCCCCGCCCCTGGCCTCCTCCTCCACGGGGGCGATGGGGACCTTGGTTGGTTCTGTTTGGCTCGCTGGGCCCACTTCGGGAAACTCAAGTGCTTTCCCACCGGTCAGCTTCGGCGGCGAGCTGCCGAGGTTCAGTCAGTTTGCTGTCGAGGAGGTGCTGCCTGAGCTCGACGAAGCAATTGTTGGAGAGGTGCTCCCAAACAATGAGGTTAAAGAGTTGCTCGTAGGTGGTTACCTGGCTGCCCTTGATCCACCCCTCGAATGTTCTGCTGAAAAAGTTCACGTACTCTACCCATATCCACAAACCTGTCCAAACCTGGCCACCAAAAGTTCAACCTAATAAGGCGCTTCATAGCAGAAATTCCCGGATGGGTCTTGTGAGCTAACTTGAGTATCAGGTCCTGAACACCAACAGGTGGGATACACTTGTCACCTTTAAAAACTAAGTTCCCTTCGCAAAACAATTCATCCGCAACATTAAAAAAAGGCACTATATCCTCTCTGACATTGGCTTTGTTGGGCCAACCTTCCAACAAATATTTCCTTAAAGTATTCATCCTATCATCCTTCTCTTGACAATTAAGCCACAATTGTTCAGTAATATCTTGATACTGAGTACCAACAAAATCCTGCAATCCAGAGACAAAATCAACATCCTTACACCCAGAAATACCATCAACTACACTAAGACATGGAAGACGTGAAAGACAATCGGCTGTAACATTTTTTTTTCCTGGTATATATTCTACTGTGAAACTATACTCCTGTAATCTAGATCTAGATGTAAGTCGCGCAATTCTCGCTGTTGAGTTCCATCCTCCTCCCACTGAAAGAATATGAACAAGGGGCTTGTAATCAGTTCTTAACACGAACTTGCTTACCCAAATGTAGATCCTATAGTGTTCGATTGCCCACACACATGAAAGTAGTTCACGCTCGATCACAGCATACCTGCGTTCTGTCTCACTCAAGGTCCTAGATGAGAAAGCAACATTCCACTCTGACACACCATCTGTCTGAGACAACACACACCCCAAACCATACAAGCTCGCATCCGTAGTGATAATACACTCTTTGCCCATCCTAAAAGGTCCTAAAGTTGGAGAATTTACAATATCTTTTTTTATCTCTGTAAAAGCCTTTTCTTGCTCTATGGTCCACACAAACTCATTCTTCTGCCTCAACAGCTTCCTTAAAGGCTCCATTTTTGTGGCAAAGTTAGCAACAAATTTGCTGTAGTACTCGCACATTCCCGAAAAGGACAAAAGCTGTTCCTTATTATTGGGAGCCGGGGCATTGAGAATTGCCTCAACATTAGATTTCTTTGGAATCAAACCTTCCCCTGAAAGGGTGTGTCCCAAATACTCTACCGACTTCTTGAACAGATTGCATTTATGTGCTTTAAGGGTAAGGCCATGGCTTTGCAATCTGGAACATACCTCATCTAGATGTACAGAATGTTCAATAACATTTTTAGAAAAACTCAGAATGTCATCTTGAAAACATTTAACGAACGAATCAAGATCCCTAAATATCTGAAACATTACACGCTGGAAAACAGAAGCGGCCGAAGCCAAACCAAACGGCATTCTCTTGTATTGGAAGAGACCCATGGGAGTAATAAAGGCAGTGAATTTCTTAGATTCTTCCGTCAACTCTATTTGGTGGTACGCTGACCTAAGATCTAAAATAGAAAAGATCTGCGCACCATCGAATAAGGAAACAAGCTCATTAATATTTGGAAGCGGATGGCAATCTATGACAATATTCGAATTAAGAGCCCTCAAATCAATACAGACTCTCAACTTTTGATCCGGTTTCCGTACAAGAACTATGGGCGAAACCCATTCTGAAGACTCTATGGGTTCAATGATGTCATCTTTCAATAAGTCATCCAGCATATCTTTTAACTCTGACCTGACATTGATAGGTACACCTCTTAATTTTTGCTTAACCGGAATAGCTCCATCCTTTAGTACTATTTTGTGTGCAAACCCTTTCAACTTTCCTAGTTGATCACAAAATACTTTGTCAAATTTACTGCTCCACAATGAGGTAACATCCTCCTCTCCATCAGTAATGGAATTAATCATCTCTTGATCACTACAAAGCTCAATAGGATCTTTGGCTCGTGGATTTAACTTGATGCCAAGTTCCCACTGATCTTGCCACCCTAGAACATTCACACCCTTAATAGCAATATATAATTTGATGTGGGCTAATCTACCTCTGAAAGCTAGAGGAACACACAAAAATCCTTCAATGGAGATATTCCCTCCATTAAAACTTTCTGCTAGGATATCAGATGGTTGTAATTTAGATAAATCACATACATTCTGTAACTTTTCATCAAAATATTGCTTTGTAATAATGGTCCATGGGGATCCAGAATCCACCATCAATTCAATTTCAATACCTGAAATGTTATACATGCACTTAGGTGATTTTTTTTTAATTGAAACAACAGTACTACTTTGAATGATAGAGACGACATAGCCTCTATTGAGTTCTTGTGTAGAGATTTCAGCATCATTAACAGAGGAAACTTTTGCAGGAGTAGAAAAATTGGAAACAGGACGTGGAAGTCCTGTTCGCCCTTGAGTATTGAAACGTCTTTCTCTACATACATTCCCAAAATGTCCCATTTTGCCACATATATTGCAGGTTCTATTAAGAGCAGGACAACCTTGGAAAGAAGCAATGTGAGATCTGTTTCCACATCTGAAACAAGAAACTGAACTGTTGTTAAAATCAGGTTTCCTGAAATTACTAATTGACACATTCTTTGTGCTTAATTGTGTAGCACTGAAATTCTTTGCTTCATTTTTGGGCTTAACAAGGCATACTTCTTCCTCTACACTACTTTTACTAGGATTAGTACTTTGTTTCTCTACAATATTCATCCATTTTTCAGACATTTCTGTAGACTTAGCAATAGCAATACTTTCCTCAAGGGTAGGATCACCTAAACACCACAATTTATCTTGGACTTTTTTGTTTTTGACGTGAACAATAATTTGGTCACGAATCATTTCATCTGCCATTGCGCCAAAATTACAGCGTAAAGTTAACGCTCTCAAAGCAGTGAGAAAATCATCAAAGGATTCATCCTGTTTCTGTGCCCTGGTATAAAATTTGAAACGATTAAGGGCAATAATTGCAGTGGGTTTGAATCTTTTTTCCAATCTGGCAAGTGCTTCAGAGTAAACATTAAGATTAACACCACTCCCAGAAGGTAGCACAATAATAGGCAAAGTTCTAAAAATGTCCTGCCCTTCTGAGCCAAGACAATGTAATAAAATACTTTTCTTTCTCTCTGCCCCCATTCGCTCCCCATCAATAGCCTTCATATAATTGAAGAACTCTTCTTTCCATCTTGCCCAAGGGAAGGGAGGATCACCCTTAACGTGCAAAAACTTTGCAGGAGGATCAAACTGCATATTAGTTAATTCAATGACAGTAAAATATGAAATAGTAACAATTAAAATTATGAAATGCACTAAATTATCATGTGTAGAAAGGTATCATGAAAAAAATTGTGAAAATACATTGTGAGATGAAAGAAAATATAAGAAAACACGGAGTAACAGGTATTGAAGTTTTGCAAAAGATGACAAAAAAATAAATAAACAAAATAAATTATTAGTTGGATGTTGAAGAGAACACTGTAAATACCATACAGCAGTAATTGCCAGTCAGAATAGTGTTTTTCCGTTGTTAATCGGCAATCGGGAAGTCAGAATATCCAGGGGTAATCATCAGCGTAAAATGGTTCTTTCGTTTAGGATCGGCAAGGAAGAATGCCGCGATCGTTGCTAGGAGATGAAAAACAAAATAAACAAAATGGCGGCACGTTGCACGCAGCGTTACGTGAGACGCTACTCACGCTGCGTGTATTGAAGAAGACGCGTTGCCAGGGAATGACGCTGCGTGTATTGCAGAAGACGGGTTGCTAGGGAATGACGCGTTCGAAGGAGACGCGTTGTAAACAAATGATACGTGCAAAACACAGCTAGGTTGCTGGGCAACGTTGACGTCTTGAGGAAAGGAAGCGCTGACGTGTGAAGGCTTCGTTTGTCGAAGTCAGCGTTGTAGTATCTAGGCAACAGGTAGACGCTTCAGTACAGAGATGCAGAGAGCGAATGTTATAGCGTAATGGTATCCAGGCAGCAAGCCAAGTAACGCGCCAAGCCAGTAGAAAGACTTGAATGATGCACAAGTCCAAAAACGAAGAAAAATGCAGGAAAAACACAGGAAAATCCTCTAAAGCAATGAGGAACAACAGGAAATAAATCCAAAATGGCACAGATGCAAAATTCCAATTTTCTTCGAAGGAAGAAAGGCAAAGACAGGATAAAAAGTCTTAAAATAATTCCAGAAGAAATAAAACAGGGTTCACTCCGCTCCTGTGCTGTAGATGGCTGGAGTCCTCGTCGCCAAAATTTGTAGTAATCCACGAAACAGGTTAAATTCCAAGAAGCTTTATTCAACAGCACAGCATCATGTAGACAGCTTCAAGTCCAAGTACAACTGACATTAAGATGCAGAATGCATCACTAGGAAAGTTCTGAGAACCAGAACATCATGGAGAAAGGCTCATGCCATTAAAGGGGAAGTAATATAAATACATGTAAACAGTGCAGGATGTAACACCAACCCGTACGCAAGTACGCATCGTAACCAGCATCTCGAGCCCAGCTGACTTTGTTGCGGCTTGACCCATAGGCAAGTACGCATCGTAACCAGCTTCTAGAGCCCAGCTGACTTTGTCACGGCTCGACCCCTACGCAAGTACGCATCGTAACCAGCATCTCGAGCCCAGCTGACCTTGTCGCTGCTCGACCCGTACGCAAGTATGCATCGTAACCTGCATTTCGAGCCCAGCTGACTTTGTCACGGCTCGACCCGTATGCAAGTATGCATCGTAACCAGCATCTCGAGCCCAGCCGACTTTGTCGCGGCTCGACCCCTATGCAAGTACACATCGTACCCAGCATCTCGAGCCCAGCTGACTTTATCGCGGCTCGACCCGTACGCAAGTACGCATCGTATCCTGCATCTCGAGCCCAGCTGAGACCAACGCGGCTCGTGAACAGCGAGCCGGACGTCAGGTATGCCCCGTACCCAACAGCCCAGCAGAATTGCAACATGGCTCGTGAACAGCGAGCGGGACGTAAAGTACGCCCTGTACCCACCGGCCCAGCAGAATTGCAACACGGCTCGTGAACAGCGAGCCGGACGTCAGGTACGCCCCGTACTCAACAGCCCAGCAGAATTGCAATGCGGCTCGTGAACAGAGAGCCGGATGTCAGGTACGCCTTGTACCACCCCAACCGCAAACCAGCAGCTACTCATCGCGGTTCCCCAGAACCGACCCGGACTGCTGTACGCCTCATACCAGTGGATTCAATCCCACCCCCGGTTGACTGTGAGTACCTGAGTCGCCCACCACAGCTCGAAATCAGACCGACATGTTCCTCGCGACAACGCGCATGGGGTCGCCTCTGTCCCCAGCCTTATTGTAGAGTGTTTCTTTCTTTCTCTCATTGACCTTGTGATAAATACTATATAAAGGACCCCCTATTTTTATACACAACTGGTGTGGTGTCCGTTTGTAGTGTGGTGAGATCTTACTGTGCATAGCCATAAATGCGTGACCCTCTTATCCGAGGATCAGTCTAAGTGCTCGGCGACACTAGGAAACTGGTTACCCACCCTAGAGGAGGCGGGTCCCTGTTTGGTCAGAAGTACCTACCTCTGCCAACCAGAGACCCCCAAATCTAACAGTTTCCTGTCCAGGGAGGTGCTAGCACCTACCCAGACAGGCTTTAGTGTATTGGGGCAGGGTGGGTTGCATTCAGTGAATGCTTTTCAGACACTGCCTGGGGCACACAAGGTGCTCCATGCATTTCCCAGTTCAACCCGGTTGCTGGGGCACTCTGTCCCAGCTCTGCCGTGAAACTGGACAAAGGGGAAGGGGTGAAACCACCCCCTCCCCAGGTCCTCCCATAGGTGGGACCCTAGAGTTAGTCCAACCCCTAAACTGACTAAAAGAATAGGAGCCCAGTCCCTAGGACTTTAGGTTACCCTGGATGAATCTCTTGCAACATATATCTTGGAGCTTCGACATTCCATATCGACTGTAAGATGGCAAAAATCTCCCTTGTGGTCAAGGAGTCACCACTCTGTTCAAACAGGCACCAACAGCATCTTTGCCGGTCTGCATTTTTGAGGCTCCCGCCGGATTCTGAAGAATCTGTGACATAGGAAATAGACTTTCAGACTTCTCTGAGGCTGTCCCGAAATCCCAGCAAAGCTGAGACCCATAGATGACACGAGAGACGTATGACCAGAACTCCTGGACATCCTGCATTTTTGCTACTGCACCTACTTCCCGAGGTATCCTGAAGTTGTGCATTGGGGTATGTGAATCCCCTGCCCCGAGCACCTTTTGCACTGAAGCTTAGAGGCCTACACTCCACGAGTGTTCCGTGGGCCCGCTTTGTGCATTTCAATTCAAGGCGCCTTCGTGGTTCCTTGTCCATTGGCTAGTGAGCCCCTACAAAGGCCAATCTTTGATTTCCAGAGATTTCCTGGTTGCTTCATACATGCTCTGACTCCCTTCCAAAGGAGGAGTCCCTCAGTAATTGCTGGCCTGAACCAAAGCCAATCTTGTCATCTTGCGTGGGTTGCTGTTGCCAAGGCTTGTTGGGTCCAATCCGGATTCCAACGTTGCAGCACTCGACATCCTTTGTGGGACAGCTCGAATCCAGCTCCTGGTCATTGTCGACGCCTCCTGGTCCTTGTGACTGAAGAGTCAAGCTTTACCTCTTTCACCTGAAATCTCCCGACATCGGCTGGCATCTTCTTGCCGTAATCCTGGTAACTGGCTAGTGACCCAGACTCTGTCCCCTCTGCTTTCAGGTCCTTCACATCTCAGATCCACCCTTGTATCTACCCGGACACTTTTCTTCTGGTCGCCTGCAGCATTTCTTCGCAGCTCTCCATTGGAATCGACAGCGAAACCCGACAACAAAAGACACCTATGCACCTGGCTTCCCTGGGTGAGGTAACACGAGCACTCCGGTGCTCCCGGGGGTCTTGACTCTCGAAGTGTCCTAGTCTAAAAGGGTTCAATTGTAGGTTACCTCCAAGTGCCCTTAATCTGTAAAATTGTAACTTGTTTGTTCTCTATAGAAAGTGTATGGTGATCTGCGGCTATGTTTAGACACTGCACGCATCCCCCGTGGACCTCCTGCATCCCTACCTTGGGTGGTTTCTGGTCGCCCCAGCGGTTCTACAGGCCCTAGGCCTGCTTTCTATCCCTCCTGTGGTTCTTATACCACTATTTTAGTATATGGTTTGTGAGGCCCCTAGGGCAAAACTTATACTGAGCAACTTATCGTATGCTAATTTAGGGGGTCATTAGGATGGCGGTGAATCCGCATCCTCCGGGCCAGCGGAAACCACCGCCGGCCTGGAGGATGCAGATTCACCGCCGCGGTCACATAAAACACCCACTGCCAGATTAGGATGGTGGTGGGATTGCGGTGGGACCAGCGGCGAACGGCAGGTCCGTCCGCCGCTGATCCGCGGGTTTAGGAGGGCTATTTGGTGGCGGTGTCTGCAAGACACTGTCAGCCAAATTAGGAAGCATGTGAAGACATGCTTTTCCGCTGCGGTTTTCCCGCCATGGAAAAGCATGTGGACCTTTGCCTCTGGGGGGCCCTTGTGGGCCCCCAGGGTGAAGGGGGGGTGGGGGTGCATATGGGGGGTACCTAGGGTACCCCCCCTCCATTTGCATGCACAAAGCGGCAGGCACCGCACGGTGCCTGCCGCTTTCTGCATGCAAATGCAATGCATGCATTTTTAACATTGCAGCGGGCGCCGCTTGAAGCAGCACCTGCCGCAATGTTAAGGATACAGGATGTGACCGCCAGGGTGGCGGTCACATCCTAATTTGCATGGAGGGACCGCCGCTGCCCATGCGGACGGTCCCTGTACCTCGGGGGTGGCGGACGGACGCAGGTCCGTCCGCCATCCTAATGACCCCCTAAGTTCCTTGTATTGTACTTTTACCTCTGACCTCATAAAGACTTCAGAGGGGTTGTGTTTAGATTAAATACATATGTATTTGATATATATCTTGTGTGGTGTGCTTTCATGTGATCATTCAAGAGATTACAACTGGTAAAATAACTTGCTTAACTGGCCTCTAAGTCTTAGCCTGAAGGCTGCTCTCCACAGCTACCACTGGAATAGCTTTCTGCAAGGTTGACTTTACAACCTACCATCAAAAGGGTCCTTTGGACTGGTGCAAGGTGCCCACTAGAATAGTGGACATCATGTACCAGGCCAACGTCTCACAGCAGTTCTCTCTCAAAAAAAGGAGGGGACACCAGGACCATTGGGTTTGCTTCCAGAATCTTGTCTCCGGCTGAGATGAAGTACTCAGTTATTCAGAGGGGATTGTTGGCATGATGGTGAGCAGTGATGAAGTTTAGAAACCTTCTTTGGGGAAGAAAGTTTTGTCTTCAAACAGACCATAAACCATTGGTTTTCATCCTTAGTGGAAAGATTGTTAGGAGCTTCATCCCTAGAATCGCACGCCTATCTTCTAAACTTCTTCAATCTGATTTCTCTACTGAATATATTCCTGGATGTAAGAATGGGTGCACAGATTTCTTATCTCGCTCTTCTAATATTGTGGAGGACAAACCAAACGTAGAAGAGGAAGTCAGGAAGATTTTCTTGTGGCAGCTGTAGACCTCCCACGGTTGTGCGCCGCGTCAGAGAATGAATGGCGTCAAGCTCTTTCTGTTGCTGTTTCTTTGGGTTGTGTCATGAAATTGATCAAGGATGGTTGGCCCAGGGAGAGGAACTTGAGTTTTGACTTTAAGGCATATTGACAAGTTGCGGATGAGCTTACCATTGAAGATGGTCTATTATTAAGAGGTGACAGGCTTGTTCTTCCCCTTGTATTAAGGACTAATTTAACCAAATGTACACATGAGGGACATTTAGGTGCAACTTTGACAAAAAAAGGGTGCAACTTTCATTTTGGTGCCCTTCTATGGATAGTGAAATTGATGACTTTGTTAAGTCATGTGTAATTTGTTCTAGCTGTGACAAAGCTGCTCAGATGCGTCCTCCACCTTTGTCTCCTATCGAATTACCTTCAGCGCCATGGGTAAGTTGGGGTTGGACATTAGAGGGCCTTTCCATGCCCTTGATCACTCTTCAAAGCTTGCTTTGGTCCTTATGGACTACTATTTAAATGGCCAGAGATGACATTTGTGAAAGAAGTGAGTGTCAAAACAGTCGTTGACTTCCTTAGCGATGTTTTTTTGAAGGAAGGGTCCAGTGAGTTTTTGGTGACCGATAATGGGACACAATTTGTCGCTTCTGAAGTTGAGGATTATTTAAACACATGTGGAATCGCACATCTCAGAAGTTCATTGTACCACCCTTAGCAATGAAACTCCTGTGAGTAACTAAGATTGTACGAGATTATCCTGAGGCACAGTGTTCAAGACAGATGCATTCCTCACCGCTACAGAGTTTAAATTAATATAAATGATGCGGGGCATGCTGCCCTGAGGTTCAGTGCCTTAGACTCATATTTCTTCTTTACTATAGTATTGACACAGAGATTGTTTTTCTAACTAATCTTATTTCAGTTCCATTTCTGTCTTTCCTCCTTTTGCTCTACGTCTTTCTTTCTTGTTTCTTTCTCTCTGTCCACCTTTATTTGTCTTCCCAGTCTTTGCTTTTCTAAAGGGAAGACTGTTGGGTTATCCCTGGTTTGCGTTGCACTCGCGCTCAGAGTGTTCGCACTTGGAGCGTTCATGGGAATTCTATGTTTGTGGACTCCATGTTCGGCAGTTGCTGCCTGGGAGCTGTTGGGGTTGGTCATAATAAATGAGCCTCCAACTTACCTGCGTTTGGCTCTTCTTTTCATTGGCGACGTGGTTGGCCAGTCCTGCACTCCCATTTCTGTTGATTCCTTGGTCCTGGCGCTCTTCTTCCCGTGTTGTTTCCTGCAATTCTTGCATTGAACATCACCCGTTTCCTGATGCTGCCGATGTATGCTGCTTCGTTTGGAAGTCGGTGCCAGTGTTTCCCCTGATGTCTTCATCGCTTTCCTGTGCAGTGTAAGGGTCAGTCGGGCCCTTTCAGGTACTTTTAGCCTGTCGCGATGTTTGCGCGCTGCTGGAGCTCCTTCTGCGCGAGCCGTGCAAGATCCTCCTGGGACGTTGAAACGTCACTTTGCCTGACCATCTACACTCGACGCGACGCTGTGACCGCACGCCTGACGTAGCGTGCGGCCATTTTGATTAAGCATTCGAGCAAGCTTGTGTTGCCATAGCAACAGTGGTCTTCAGCGCTGATGCGCACAGCTTAGTTTACGTGCGCTTTGTATTTCACATCATTTTCTTCGCCGATGCGCACAGCAGTTGCAGTTTGTTTAAATGTGACCACGTTATCACGCTGATGCACACAGCTTGATTTCCTTGCGCTCAGTCCTATTTTGTCTTCTTCGCTGATGCGCACAGCAATTTTGTTAACATTTATCACAAATCAAATGGAATTTTATTAAATTAGTGTGCACAGCATTATGGCATTGTCTTCTTCGCTGATGTGCACAGCATTCTTATTTAATGCTAGCTGAGCACGTGATTACGCTAAGGCATTTCACTTGTTGTTGAACTCAATTATTTCCTTCGCTGGTGTGCACAACTATTTAATTTAGCTTTACTTCTTTTCAACAACTTTTTGCTCATTCATAAGTCATTCCTTGCACTTGATTGGGTTTGTTCTTCAATGTCACGCACATTTTATTTTTAGAGATTCTTTACTGTGGGGCAGCAACTCACCCACGCACATGGATCATGTTTTGGCACCTCCTCCCTTCTTGCAGTCAGCTGGCACACCACCGGCGCCATGGGAACAGTGGAAAGATACTTTCGAGGCATATCTAGAAGCAATTGATGGTGACACTTTCACTTCCAAGAAAAAAAAAGCACTTTTAATTTATAATCTTGGCACTGAAGGCAGAAACATTTGGAAGACTTTGACTCTTGAAACAGTTAGTACTGTAGTTAGCGGTGGCGACAATGGTGATTCTCTTGTAATTGACGACTATGCTTCTTTAGGAAAAACTCTTGATAAGAGATTCTGTCCCAAAAGGAATGTCGTTCTTGAACGTCATAAGTTCTCCAACGTGCTCAAACTCCTGGAGAATCCATTGATGACTTTGTGGCAGCTCTTCGAATCCTTGCTATCAATTGTAATTATAGAGAGTTTAGAGACAAAATTATTTGTGATCAACTAATTGAAAGAACTTGTAACAAAAAGATTCAAGACAAATTACTGGCTTCTGGTGGTCCTGATTTGGAGACCGTTCTTACCCTAGCCAAATGTATTGAGCATTCGCAATTCAGTGTTAAAGAAATGAGTTCTACTTACTCTTCTACTTCCTCCACTAAAGAGGTAAAACGTTTGAACTCCAGGCCTCTTCCTAAACCCAAACCTACGTCACACCTCACATCTTTTGATACCCCGGATGGTGCTTATTGTTATATTCGTATGCCGTTCGGATTGGCCTCAGCCTCAGCTGTTTTCTAGAGACTGATAATCAATTTGTTTAGGATATTCCCGGTGTTGTCTTTTTCCAAGATGACACGGGTTAAATTGATTTTGAGCATCATAAGATCCAGTGGCCTAACTCGGAGAGAGGACAAGTGCAAGTTTCTTCAAAATGGAGTAGACTATTTTGGTCATCATATGGTATCGAACCTAAAATTAAGATCGTTGATGCCATTCAGAATGCTCCTGTTCCTGTGAACAAAGATCAGCTTCGCTCATTGTTTTGGTGGAGTATTACTCCAAATTTGTCAACAACTTTTCCACCAAAACTGCTGTCATGCGTAATCTACTCAAAAAAATGTTTACATTTATTTGGGATGATGATTGTAATGGTAATTTTGATACTATCAAACAGGAAATTGTATGTGCTCGTCCTTTGAAACTATTTAACATCAATGATTATGTATTTTATCCACAGATGCCAGCAATGTGGGCTTGGGTGCTGTTCTCATGCAGAGAAGGGGTGATGGTCGTGAGGAAACCATTGCTTTTGCATCCAAAACTTTGAGGGGTGCTGAAGGGACATATTCCACTATAGAGAAGGAAGCTTTGGCAATGTGGTGGGGTGGTCTGCATTTTAAAAATGTTCTCTGGGGTAACAAATTAATCTTAAGAACTGACCACAAGCCTTTGGTCGATTTATTCACAACCAAAGGTGGGGGCAGGGCTACTCCGCGTATCTCTAAGTGGCAATTCAGATTACAGTAATTTCAATATCAGCTCGAGTATGTGGCTGAAGCGAAGAACTTAGTTGCCGATTGTTTATCCAGACTTCCTCTCCCGAACAATGATGACAGTTCTGAGTGTGATGACTTCGAGGTGGTTTGTGCTGTGGGTTCCTTGAATGACACTGTGGGTTGTGCTCTTTCTGAACATGAGTGGTTGGAAGGCATTACCTTGGATGCTGATATGGCGAAGATCATCAACCTCATGTGTAGATTGTGGCCTTGTGACAAGGATTGTTCTCCTGAGCTATTACCCTATAAGAGAGTTAAGGATGAGTTATCTGTAGTGGATGGTATATTGAGAAGAGGGAGGTTATTGGTAGTCCCTTCTTCTGTTCGGAAGAGCATTCTGTGCTTAGCTCACCAAGGTCATCCAGGTATTCGGGCTATGAAACGCAGAGTGAGGCACGATTTTTGGTGGCCTTCTGTCGACAAGGATGTTGAGCATTTTGTTTGTGATTGTTGTGAGTGTGTTCTCAGTGACAAATCTCAAGTGACTGTTCCTCCTGTTGAACCTGTTGTTGTGAAGAACATTCCCTGGTCCAAATTGGCGTTGGACATAGCTGTCCATTTGGTCTCATAGGTACCTCTCCAAAGTATGTTCCTATATTAATTGATTACATGACCAAGTGGCCAGAGGTTAGATTTGTTGACACTATTAGTACATCTGTTGTCATTACATTTTTGCAGGATGTTTTCCTAAGGGAGGGTTTTCCAGAGGAAATTGTGTCTGACAACGGGACGCAGTTGGTCTCGTCTGAAATTACTTTGTTTCTCAAAGACGCTGGGATTAAACAAGTCCTTACGTCACTCTATCATCCCCGCAGCAACGGTTTGGTTGAGCATTTCAACTGTGTTATTAAGGAACATCTTCAGCTTGCTTTGGTGAATGGGCTGCATTGGCGTCAGGCAATTAGCGATATGTTGTGGGCGGTGAGAACTACTCCTAATGTTTCTACCGGTGTTGCCCCTTTTACTTTGTTGCGTGGGAGGGTTGCTGGTTCCAAATTAAACAAAGAATGGATGTCAAGAAGGGTTGTGGATGCCGAGAGCTTATCTGTTGTGACTGATGTCAGAGCTTCTGTCCAGGCTAAATATGACACCAGACCTCCAATTGTGTCTCCTTCCAAAGTGAAGGTGGGTGATTGGGTAAGGATAGAAAACCTAGGGCCCCATTTATGAGGCTGTGCGTCAGTCTTACGCCGCTGGGGCCTCATTTATTAGGCTGTGCGTCACTTTTACGCTGCCGGTGCGTCACTTTTTGTGACACACCAGTGGCGTAAAAAATGCTGCTTGTTGCGCCATATTTACATATTGACACATCTAGGTAGATGCGTCACTTTGTAAACCCCTGCGCCACATTATACCTGCGCGAGGTATAATGTATACAAGGGGGGCGTTTTGACGCAAGAAAGGGTCATGGAATTGACGCAGTGAAATCTATAAGATTTAACTGCGCCATTTCTTGGCTGGTAATGCGTCAAAATTTTATGCCTGCTTCATGGCAGGCGTAAAACTGACGCAGGCACTAACAACATGGGATTTGCCCATGTGAAAGTACACATTGCTGGAGTTGCGTCACTTTTGTGGCACACTCCAGCAAAGCGTCACTTTTGCGCCTACAGATACATCAGAAATACTGACGTATCTGTAACTCCTTGCGACATGATGCGTCATATTATAAATATGACGCATCAATCATGATGCAAGGAGAGCGCACTGAGATGTGACGCATCGCTGCTTTCACGCAGCGATGCGTCGTTTCTCATAAATGAGGCCCCCGGTGCGACACTTTTTGTGACGCACCAGTGGCGTAAAAAATGCGCCTTGTTGCACCATATTTACAAAGGGACGCATCTAGGTAGATGCGTCACTTTGTAACCCCCTGCGCCACATTATACCTGCGCCAGGTATAATGTATGCAAGGGGGGCGTTTTGACGCAAGAAAGGGTCATGGAAGTGACGCAGTGAAATCTATAAGATTTCACTGTGCCACTTCTAGGACACAAATGCGTCAATTTCCTACGCCTGCCTCACAGCAGGCGTAAGACTGACGCAGGCCCTTTCGCATGGGGCTTTCCCCATGTGAAAGGACACTTTGCTGGAGTTGCGTCACTTTTGTGACACACTCCAGCAATGCGTCACTTTTGCGCCATACAGATACGTTAGAAATACTGACGTATCTGTAACTCCTTGCGCCATGATGCGTCACACTGTAAATATGACGCATCATTGGTGTCGCAAGGAGGGCGCAGTGAAAAGAGACGCAATCGGTCATGGTACCATCATCCAACACAACATCATGATCTTTTACCTCAGACGCTCTCCTGAGGGAAGGGGGTGTGTTGGGTTACCCCTGGTTGGAGCGTTCATGGGATTTCTATGTTTGTGGAGTCCATGTTCGGCGGTTGTTGCCTGGGAGCCGTTGGGGCTGGTCATAAGAAAGGAGCCTCCAACTTACCTGCGTTCGGCTCTTCTTTTCAAAGACCTATGCAGTATTCTATGTTACAGTTGCATATGCTTGTTACAAAGCGATGTGTACAGAGCTCTGAAGGTTCAGGACTGCGTTCCAGTTCTAGGCAGTTCATCTTGCATTTGTACCGCCTGCGGTTGAACCTCTCGACGGCCCCGCCTGATGTGGATTAAACTGATTGAAACTTACCGCACATATCTTGCGGCCATGAGCACGTGACTCTTTTATTCATCTATAAGAACAAGAAGACGTTACTCTACGTCATCAGTCCGTGCGTAGTGGACAACGATGCCCGACGCGATTCAATAATTCCACACTTGTGATGTTTATTTAGCAAGTGTGAAGATATTTCTCTATGCTAACAGTTTTGGAAGTGGATTACGGAATGAGGCAGTTAGACTAATCTTCACTTGCAAAGAATGATTTAGCAAGTGTGAAGGTATGGGAGAACGTCTCACTCTTTTTTGAGCATTACCTGTGGAGCTTAACGTCATTTTCTATCAGCCCTGAAGAAGTCTTTTGTGCTTAAGGCACACGACGAAACACGTGCACTGTTGGCTGCTTCTTGTGAAGAATTGTATTACAAAGGCAATGTTGTGGCTGGATTGTACTACGAGAAGCTGTGGAGATATTGCAAGAATAAATTGAAATAAAGAATATGACATTTTCAGAATAGCATTTGAAGATTCTACATTGAACCTTTAATGTTTTAGTGTGCTCAGGGTAGACTTTCTTCTTTATTCTGATTTGTCAGTTGCTCCCTGGCGGCTGATGGACGGTGTGCTATGAATAAACCTCCAGTTGATCCTCTACTAATACGTTTCTCACACTATATTTATTCACTAGCATACCTAATTCTATGGCAGGACGGAGGCTCCGATTATGCTTTTCTCAATTTCTTTACTTCAAAAACCACAGCAGCCAATAGTAAAGAAAAAACTACAATACCCATGAACCCACTGTGTTACCATAGAGAGTGTAGGGTATAAAAGCAACCATTGAGGACAACACTTCCTCTTTCTTTGCTGCTGCCGCAGCCAGTTAAGTTACCTTTCTTCTTTAATCCGCATATTGTACTTGTAACATGTTGCTTGTTTGACTTTTGTGCTTTATTGCTTACCGCTAGCTTGTGTTGTGCCTGGCGCCCCCTGCGGAGTTCCATTGCTCTCCGGTGCGCGTTGTATGTTCGCGACTCTGACTTTTGTCAGCGTTCATCACTTGCGGCTTGCGACTGTTCCTGGGAGCGTGTGCTATCGCCTCCCTGATTCGGGCGCCTTGTGCCCGCGTCATTTAGGTGGAGAGGGAGTTCGGGGACCGGAGAGTAGCGCGAGCTGCTAGCGCGCACCTCTCCATTTGCCTTCAGCGTCAGGCGGCTGTTTAGCTTGTTTGTACTTCCGTGTTCTCTCACGGAGCTCGAGACGCTTAAGCAGCGTTTTTCAATAAGCTTATTGCCCACAGCCTGTACGCGACGTTTGGTCCCCATTTGACGCCTTTATTTCTTTAAATTTGGGCAGATAAACTACTTTATAGGCTTTGCTTAGAGTGGCGGTTTTGTTTTGCAAGCCCTTCCCTCCACATTTAACTTTATTTGCTGTAGTCAGGTGCTCTGCCTGCATTTACTGGGCTTGCTTTTGGGTCCCCACTCCCCCTTACAATTTGCCTGTGGCATTTCAGATATTTGTATTCTTCATACCTTGTGGGCATTAAGTTATTGCAGTGTGATAATGGGAAATTATTATGAGGATGAGGAAGGATATTATTGCGATGAGGACGCCTCTGGCTCCATGGAGCAGGACCTGGTAGAGGCCCTCGAGCTGGGTGTCCAACGGTCGGTGAATACTGTCCTTGTCCGTGCTATAGCTCCTTTGAAGCGCCATCTTTCAGAGTATGCCACCCAACAAGGCTGGTTGACTTCATCTTCAGGGCGCTCATCAAAATCTCCGTTAAATCCGCACAAGTCGGATTTTGCCAAGCTTGCAAGGTCTTTGGCTTCTGAGAAACCTTCTGGTAAGGCTGCCAAATCTTCGCATGTGCCTTCCTCCTTCCAGCCTCATGATGATGATTCCACCTCTTCTTCTTCGTTCTCTGGCACCGCAATTCCTCCGCCCGCCAAGAGGGCTCGGAAAGATCACTTTGTGGACGCCCCCTCTCGTCCACCGTTGTTGACCTTTGAGCCTTTGGATGTAATTCATCCAAATTCTTCAGCCTGGCTTCCTTTACCCGAGGTGGCAGAGTATGTGCAAGCGCACATTCGCCAGCCTTTCGATAAAGACGTAAGGGCTGGTCTTCGTTCCGAATGTCCACATCCTCTCCGAACTTGGCGGATAAGTTGGCAGATACACCTGAAGTTGACCCAATGATGGGTACTTACCTCAAGAAATACGCCAAGGACCCCAAAAAGGGTCTTGATCGGTCCTGGCGTACTTGTCAAGACAAGGTATTGGATGTCCTGGACAACTTACAAAGATCCTAGACCTGGATTTTCGGGCAAAGGAGTCGGGTGCTCTCATCGATCCCGGTGAACTTGTGGGTTGGACCCAAAGGGCCATTTGTATTTTAGGCAATGCAAACAGTGCTCTTTCCGCTGAGCGCCATTGATCCATCCTGTTGAAATTGGATCCCAGGCTTCAGGAATTAGCCTCTTCAGAATCGGGCCCTCTTGCTCAGGGATTACTTTTTGGCCAACCTTTTCTGAAAGAGCTGACCAAGTTGGTGTCTACCTTCAGTGGCCTTGACAAGGCACAGTCTTCACTGCGTAGAGCCTTTCGTCCACTTTTTGGTAGGGCCGGACGACGGGGACGTTCGTTCGGCCGTGGCCAGGGCCAACAAGGACAGCGTGGTTCCCAGCCCCAGCGCGGTGGAGGCCAAGACTTCAACTCCAACCGCTCCTCCTTCTATCCTTCCAAAAAAGGCAGAGGACAGTACAATAAGGGTCGCTACGGTGGAAATCAAGGCGGACGTCAAGACTCCTCCACTTCAGGTGAGCCTTCTTTTAAGTTCGGAGGTTGTTTTGGGGGGCAGGATCAGGTTTTTTCTCTCCAACTGGCGCTTGATCTCAAACGATGCTTGGATTCTAGAGACTGTGCAGGGCTACAAGATAGAGTTTTATGAGTGCCCTCGTCAAACCCATCCCCCTTTTCCTCTAGTTTTTTCCAGGGAGGATCAGGAGTTCATTTCCGCGGAAATCTAGTCTCTTCTGTCCAAAGGGGCAATCATCCGCTCCTCTCGTCATCCTGAGGGATTCGTCAGCACAGTGTTTCTTGTTCAGAAAAAGGGAGGCAGCTCTCGCCTGGTGCTCAATCTCAAGGACTTCAACAGGGGAGTTGTTTATCTTCATTTCAAGATGGAGGGCATCCATCTGTTGAGGGATCTTCTTCAGGAAGGGGACTGGATGGTCCATCTGGATCTGAAGGATGCCTACTTGTTGGTCCCAATTTACGGCCCACATCGTCGTTACCTTCAGTTCCAATGGTTAGGGACCTGGTACGAGTACACGGCCCTCCCCTTCAGCCTCTCGTCAGCACCGTGGTGCTTCACGAAACTTCTGAGGCCTGTGGTGGAATCCTTGCGAGCCCGAGGCGTTCGGCTGATTGTATATCTCGACGACATTCTCCTCTTAGCTCAGTGTCCGCTCCTCTTGCAGACTCATTTGAGTTGGTTGATCGATCTGTTGCAATCTCTTGGGTCTCTGGTGAATCCTCAGAAGTCAGTTTTACTCCTTCACAGTCAATAGATTTCCTGTGCTTTCAAGTTGATTCGGTCTCTTGTCAACTCCTCCTGCCCACTCAAAAGATCAGATCCATCAGGAGGGAGTTGAAGTTGTTTTTGTCCAGACAGAGTGTATTGTTGAGATTGGTGGCTCGGATTGTGGGTCTCCTCGCCTCTTCGATCCAGGCAATTTTTCCAGGCCCCTTGCATTATTGGGCCCTTCAGCGCCTCAAGATCGCGCATCTCCGCATAGGCCTCAGCTACTCGGATCAGGTTCCTCTTTCGGAGGAAGCGAGGTGGGAGATGTTGTGGTGGTTGGAGCACATGGAATCGTGGAACGGCTGCGCCCTTTTTAGGAGGTCCCCGGAGGTGGTGATCGAATCGGATGCCAGTCGCTGGGGCTGGGGAGCCCATTGCAGTCCGGTATCCATGGGGGAACGTTGGTCTCCAGCTGAACTGTCCCTTCATATCAATTGCTTGGAGCTTCTAGCGGGCTCCTTTGCAATTCGTTGTCTCACCCCCCAGAAGTCCAACTGTTGCATTCTTCTCCGCATGGACAATGTCTCCGCAGTGCGATATATCAACAAGCTGGGGGGGTCGAAGTCCAGACTTCTGGCGAAGATTGCGAAAGACTTCTGGCATCTGTGTCTGCAATGTCAGATCACAGTTATTGCCGAGTATCTTCCTGGTTGCGAGAATCGGATTGCCGACTGGAACTCCCGTCATTTGAGGGATTACAGAGATTGGAGGCTGCATCCCCGGGCGTTCAGGATTCTGTTCCGGATTTGGGGTTCTTGTCTGATCGATCTGTTTGCCTCTCATCTGAACACACAGCTTCCGAAGTTTTTCAGCTGGCGTCCGGATCCGGAGGCCTTGGCGACGGATGCGTTTCTCCAGTCCTGGCCTCCTCTCCTTTGTTACGCGTTTCCCCCTTTCGTGATGATTCCCACGGTCTTGGCTCGCGCAAAGCACTTTCTGTGGGAGCTCATTCTGATTGCACCTCTTTGGAGGGCTCAGCCTTGGTTTCCAGTTCTTCTGGAGATGAGTTGTTTGATGCCGCTCCTTCTTCCACGCAAGTAGAATTTGTTGCTGGATCCTCTTCTCAATCTTCACCCCCTGGTGCTCTCGGGTCAACTCCTTCTGGTAGCATGGCGGATTTCAGGGGACGCTGGCAAGTCCCGGGCCTTTCTGGCGACGCTGCCAGGTTTATCAACGAAGCTTGGGCCCCCAACACACACAAACGTTATGCGTCAGCTTGGAAACGGTGGTGTGATTGGAACGAGAAGTGGATCCCGCTGCAGCAGATATCACTTTAATTGTTAATTTTCTGGCTTCGCTTGCTTCTTCAGGTCTGGCCTATCGGACTATTAATGGTTTTCGTTCTACCATTTCAGCTGGGCATGTCCCTATCGATGGCAAGCCTGCTGGAGAACACCCTTTGGTTTCTAAACTACTCAGAGACATTCGACTGGTAAAACCGCCCTGCCCTAAGTATGTGACTTTGTGGGATGTATCCACTGCTTTACATTTCTTGGAGTCTTGGCCTTCCAATTCTTTGTTGTCTCGCAAAAAACTTTCGGCAAAATTGACAATGTTACTATGTTTAGTTTCCTGTAAACTGGTCTCTGATGTTCGGGCTTTAGACCTCGCTGGTCGTTCCTTTTTGCCTGAGGGTGTGACCTTTTCTGTCTCCAGACGTACAAAGTGTAATACGTCTTCTGTGATTTATCCGTCTTTTCCACATAATCCCCAACTCTGTGTGGTTCAATGCATCAAAGATTATGAGGTGAGTACTGTTCCTTTTCGACAGATTTACAGGGTCAATTGTTAATTGCTTTACAAAAGCCGTTCAAGCCGGTCACTCCTGCTACTTTGACACGATGGGTGCGTTGGCTTATGCAGGAGGCCGGCATCGATGTTTCCCTGTTTGGTGCGCATTCTGCTAGAGGGGTCATGGCTTCCAAGGCCTTTACTTTAGGTGTCAGTCTCCATGATATTATGAAAGCTGCAGATTGGTCTTCTGATTCTGTGTTTAAGACATTTTATTTCAAACCGATTGTTGATATTGCTGCTGTTGTGGTGGACAAGCTTTAAACAAGCATAATCGGAGCCTCCGTCCTGCCATAGAATTTAAAATTTGCAAACAATCTTGACAAGAATTTTCAATTCTATTAAGGATAGGAGGCGAAGATTATCCCACCCAGTTATTTTTATGCTATCATATATTATTGATTGTCTGCACTTGCATGCTATAATGTTATTATCGCTCTGGTTGTTTTGCTCTTTCCCACCCTATTCTTTGGAGTCTTATTTGGCTCTTGTTCTGTTGTGGGTGTGGTGTATTACGACTCTGTTTTATTTGTTTCAGGTTCTGACCCTAAATGATCTTCTTGCTCCGCATTCGACTGCCTGTGTTCCTTGGTTCATCTTGCTGAAGCCTCTACTGCTTCGCATCTCGCATCTTCCTTCCTGTGGTCGGCTGATACCTGCTGTCTTGTGGATTCTTTGTTGCCCTTTGGCTTAAGACTTTTTTCTAGAACTGTTTCTGATGGACAAAGAAAGAGGAAGTGTTGTCCTCTATGGTTGCTTTTATACCCTACACTCTCTATGGTTACACAGTGGGTTCATGGGTATTGTAGTTTTTTTAGGTCTCGCTCTCGAGACCTATTGTTGTGGAGATGACTCTTGTTAGACGGGGACCCGAAGGGTCGGCCGAGCAATGGGGGGAGAGGCCTCCTGGCGAGGGCCCTCTCCTGTAATCGTACGGACGAGCAACTACCCCCCCACAGATGGACACCACACAAAGATAGGTTCTGCACACTTTTATATATATTCTTAGGCAGGGTAACTTGACGATACAGCAGGACCAGGATACGAGAATCCCGTCAATTCTAGTCTCTTTGGGGAAGGGGGTAGTGGGACAGTCTCAGTACCGGTCCGGTACAGGGGTAGCGGGTGTGGTGCTCACAATCCTCGAGCTGGAGGGTTAGCAAGGAGGGGCCGCGGCAGCGCCAGCAGGCCTTCACGGATAGTTCACGAAGATGATGAGCCGCGGCAGCGCCAGCAGGCCTTCAAGATGGTTCACGAAGAGGATGAGCCGGGGCAGCGCCAGCAGGCCTTCAAGATGGTTCACGACGAGGATGAGCCGCGGCAGCGCCAGCAGGCCTTCAAGGTGGTTCACGGAGAGGATAAGCCGCGGCAGCGCCAGCAGGCCTTCAAGATGGTTCACAAAGAGGGTGAGCTGCGGCAGCGCCAGCAGGCCTTCACGATGGTTCACGAAGAGGAGCCGCAGCAGCGCCAGCAGGCCTCCAAGGATGAGTTCGTCTCGGTGTCTCTTGACTCCAGGATACAACTGCCTTCCTGCTCTGGAGCTTCCCCAGTTATAGGTCTGGCGCCCTTTGATGTCCAGACCCTCGCACTTGGAGGTCGGGGGGTCCGGGATGAGGGAGTCCAGACACCCAGCGGGGGAGTGGAGCCAGCGCCCAGGGAGGCTGGGGGTGATCGAAACCTGGCGGAGGGGAGCCATCGACACTCCTTCTCCCATTGACTCGCCAAGTGGGCTCTTTACCCCCTGGGTGGATGGTGGTGCCACGATGTCGGAGCTTGGCTGGGCCTGAGGCTGAGGTCGACCCGAGGCCACGAGGCCTGGTCGTGGAGGGTCCAAGATGGTGGTTGGGCCGGAGACGGTGGTTCGGGAAGGGACCCGGGCCAGCCGAGAATGTTGCGATCATGAGCCAATGTTCCGCCGGGGAAGAGCTGGGTGTTGACCCCGCGAGCTGCAGGTGTGGTTCGTGTCCGGGGACCAGGGGTAGCAGGGGTCCGCGACCCGCCATGCGGGGAGGGGTCGGGCATGCCATGAGGCCTGTCCAACAACTCACAAGGGAGACAGACCAGGGCACGCGCGGCGATTCGGGTCTGTGGGCGTGCGCGTACAGGCACGCGCGCGCACAACTCCTGTCTCGCAGGCAAACCAGCATTCAGTTATCACTGATTACAGTGAGACAAGAGATGGCCACGCGCATGCTCTTCACACACACAGAAGCGCGCACACACACACACACACACACACACACCTACACACACAGGCACACACACACACACTGCATACACACACAGCCACACACACACACTGCATACACACACGCACACACGCACACCCCCCACCCCACTCATGGGCTCACGCGCACACACACAGCCCCCCCCCACCCCACTCACCGGGTCTCTTGGGTCCTCTCGTCCCGCGGTGGTGGCGGCTGCACTGGTTGGTAGGTGGCGGGGGCAAGCACCGACAATGTGCCTCGAGCCCTCTCCGCTTCTCTCCCCATACTCCTGGTTTTCTCATGCCGCCCCCAGCTGTGTCTAATGAAGAGCAAACAAACTGTGGGCCAATGCGCGCCTGCACTGCCTCCCCGGGGGCGCAGGTGCAGCCCCCGCAACAAAAAACTAGGAACTGCGTCTGGCTGCCTCCTGCCCACAAATAGGCGCTCTGCCCTAGCGTACTGAGAAGAAGGGCGGGCGTGTCCTACGCCTAACGTGCAGAAAGTGTGCGTGATTGCCTTCGGTGACGTGATGGTGATGTCAGCAGCCTGAGGGCGAGGTAGGCGCACTGGATGCTTGGTTCGTGAACTTATTACCCCAACGCTCTGCCTTGTGCAGTCCATTGTGCTTAGTTGACACGCTGCTCGGGGCAGTAGTGAAATTGCAAGACACCTGGGCTCTGACAGCCTGCGGTAAGTGGTAGAGACTGGGTGGCTACAAGGCCTCCTCGAACTAGACATCTACTCCTGTCCATTTATGATTTACCCCTCACTCACTTAGACCGGCTCCTGTATCACAAGCCCACTTCAGCAGTGGTAATTATGCTGGGGATAATAACAGTGGCATTGCGGACTACATCTGCTGCTAAATTCGGTATTATGGATTCTTGTAAGTACTAAATCTGACATTTAGGCACTTTTGCGGCGAGTTCCCAGAGAAACATCGTTAAACATGTAGTGTGTGCTTCAATAAATCTTATATAACACAATTTGGACAGTGGACCACTCTTAGGATCTCAAAGCACCAACCCACATATCACCAATAAGTATATATACTTTTCAATAGAGTTGCGTGCAATATTCAAATACTCCCTGTCCTGAGAGTATATCCCAAAAACTTAGGAAAAACGTCAATATTTTTCAAACTTGAAAAAGCACCGCTTCAAAGTTTAAATCTCCACCAAGTGTGGATAGTAGAATACGCAGTCAAGGAATGTCCCAAATGAAAAGACGCTGAATCTTAATTGCAAAAAAGGTTCAAGGTTCTTTTAATAGTCCATTTAAGAAGTGGAGAAGTGTGGCTCAGGGGTTAGAGGCGGCAGACCCGGAAGCTGAGATCGGCCCTGGACCAGGGTTCAATTCCCCGCCTCGACGGGACTTGGGCTCAATAATTCCATGGACTAGATAATTCTCGCTCCGGTGCCTACTCGACTCACGGGTTCACACTCTGCGACTCTGGGCAATAGCTTGCTTAATCTCCACAATGGCCCCTCGCGGCGGGATACCTGGCTTTCACCTTGTGGATACCCTGCCAGGGTATCTCACAGGGGACTACCAGGACGGGTTCCCTAAGCAAGCGCTTAGATACCTGCGGTGTGGGTGATTTGCGCTATATAAATACATGTACAAGAAACCAGCCAACGCGTTTCGTTCCGTCAAGCGGAACTTCTTCAGGGCGCAAACGAGGTCACCACGCGTCCTTATTATCCAAAGCAAAACGTCAAGTCAAAGTACATCCATTCCCTCTATGCGGGTGCTCGAAATGTGGTGAATCCAAATTCAAGAAGTTATTTTTTCAACTATATCGATTTTTTAAACAGTATAGAGTGTATAATTCGCCTTTAAATCCAGACGGGCGCATTTGTCACTGTCCAAACCTCCTATTTCTTAAACCTTGCTTCAGGCATACTGTTAGAATTTCATTAGGATGATAACCTTAATAATCTGACGTGCACGTTTTGCACCGTCTGATGGTCCCACCTTTTTGGTTCCTCTTTTGGAACACAATATGAAAGTCGCTTTAAGGTAGTCACCTGTCAGGGTCGATCGTGAAACCCCCAGCTGGCGTCTCCAGATCCACACGGCGAGTTCTTGTGGCAAGTCTTTTCATTTGGGACATTCCTTGACTGCGTATTCTACTATCCACACCTGGTGGAGATTTAAACTTTGAAGCGGTGCTTTTTCAAGTTTGAAAAATATGTGCTTGAATAAATGATTAGGTTGTGATGTTATCAGAATGAGTATTACAGTGTGTGTTAAGTGGGATGTTGAAACACCGGGTTAATGTGAGGATTGTACTGTTAAATCTTGATAAGTTTGTAATTTTATGGGGTAGTATGGGAACCTAAGAAATTCATTTTGGGAATATAACCGCTCGAATTCCATAGACTAATATAGGACAGCTGATCACGTGCCCGACGCAGCAGGCGTTCTTCATAACATTCTATATTTTGAAAGGATCGGATATTATTTCACTGGAGATGCCCCCCTCCAGTTCTACGCGATTTCAAAAGCACTGTTTAATTACTCTTCATTTCTGACTTTTACAAGCTAATCATGCTTAATGGAGAATAAGAAAAATTGGGATCTCTACACTTCAGCTGTCTGTCTGGACTCCATATAAAACAAAACTACACTCAAGGTACACAGGACCAGGACCAACAGGATGGAGCAATCGCGTGTTTAACTGCACCAGTGCAGTATAAGCTACACAGAGCTGTCAAGTATTGTGTTGCTGATGTGACATCATTTTAGTGCAGGTATGTGTAACATTTCAACACGAATTATGATGCGTCACTTGATCCCACGTAGCCACCGAGCAGTTATAGCCATGAGATATATTACATTTCGAAAGAAGAAGGAACAGTCGAACTTCATTGTATAGCTAGCATATGGTCCCCTGCATAACCATAATTAAATAAAATACTGTTGTAGCTAAGCAGCTCCGTGCTTACTTGAAAGTATTGAACCAGCTGGTTATATCCAGTGTGGTTTTACATACTTCGTCACCTCCATACCACACTAAATTAAAGAAAGCATTTTATCTTAAGTATCTAAAAAAAACAAATCTATTTCATAGACAAAGCAGAGAATGTTGCAGTTCGCCTTCCATTAAGATTCTCCAACATTAAACTTGCCTGCTGGGTGAATTGTTCACTGGCTACCCGCAGATGTCAGAATGATGTTTTAAAGTTTGTTTGCTGTGTAAGAATTGACTGGAATTGATGGACACTAAACCATTAAGGTGTAGTTACATACTACAGTTCCACTTGCCCTTCAATATAAGGAGTATATATGTTTGGAGGTCTTGAAGCTGCTAACCCATATAGGTTGTATTCCAAATGTCAAGTACTTTCCCAGCAAAGTTTCCGGTGAGACATGCAGCATGGCACAGAAAGGCTTGCCTTTTGTCTGCTACTAATATGGCTGTACTGCCTTGGTTCTTTAATGTTGGTACTGTAAAGCGCTATAGCGCCTTTGGGTAATGTCTGCGCTATATAAAAATCTCTAAATGAATTAAATATTGGTCTACTGGCCGGCCCGTGCTCAGTTGTGTCAGATGCTAGACCGCTTACTCTCATAACGACTGTTGTGTCGGGTGATAGGGGAACAAGATGGCCCTAGGGAGATATCTCGGAGATCTACACTCAAGGGGCATCTAACCCTGACTAGGCCTAACACGTGGCCCTAGAATAAACTCAGCCAGACACTGGGAATAAAGTTGCTTGTTCGGTCGGCGCGTCTCTCTCTGAACGCCCTCGCACGTGCTCGACCTCTTTTTATTATAGGGCGGTCACATGACCAACTTGTCCGTCCCTCAGGACATCGGGGGCGGACCTTCAGGAACATAACATTCCTCCTAAAACAAGGAAACAAAAAACCAAAAAACAAACTGCAAAACCGTAAACATAGTCTAATCATACTCATTGTCTTTGGTAACATCAGGACCGAAACCTTCAGCGTCTTTCAAATGCCAGCGCATTCAGTTCAAAACATCACGTGCACATATGTAAATGAGAACAGTCTTACGTAAAGTAGTCTCTCAGCCAGCCGGAGGGGGTGGGATTGTCACGTAGTTGGCGTTGGGACCCCCGATGAGTCATCAGCTCTGTTCCAACCTCCACCTCGCGTCTTGGCGCCTCGCTGTCGGCCCCCTCCGGATCTGGGGCCTCATCCAGGGCCTCCGTGTCACCGCCCACTTCCTCACTAGAAACCTGCTGCTCGTCACGTGGCCTGACCTCGGCTGAGATGTTGATTCACCAGACGGCAACGTAGTTGCAGTTTCGGTTTCTCTGTCGCCTTGCTGGCGCCTTGGCTCGCTGCTCGAAGGGTGATAGAGTTTGAAGTGAGACACGTTGCGAGTCACCCTGTCTCGTCCTCGAGTGGCTGTGATGCGGGTGCCCTTCACACCACTGACTCGCCATGGTCGTTTTTCGTAACTGAGTTTGAATTTGCCACCAGTGGCCCGATTCTTGATGAGCACTAGGTCACCTCTTTTGAAGTGGGGGGCCACAGCCCTACGTTTCTTGCTAATCTTGTCACATGCGGAACGTCTCCTCATCTCCACTGTATGTTCATCTATCATTTCAGGTGCCCACTGGGGGTGATGGGGAATGGAGTCCGTTATTACCCGCCCTAGGAGAAGGTGAGCGGGAGCTACCCCCGTTGTGGAGTGCGGGGTCTGTCGGTAGCTGCGGAGGAATGGGAAAATGGCCATTTCCACTGACTGTCCCTTATCATGCGCAATGCGGATGACCTTGTTTAAAGTTCTCATGAACCTCTCGGCCTCCCCATTGGCTTGAGGCCACCTCGGGGTGATGCACCTGTGACGTGTTCCAAGGGACGAGAGATATTCCGCAAAGTCTTGACCCTGGAAGGGCGGTCCATTGTCCGTTCTGAGTTCTCTCATGGCTCCATGGGTGGCAATGATTTTCTCCATCTTGGGAATCACACAGTCTGCACTGGTGCCGGTGACAATTTCGACCTCAGGATATTTGGAGTGGTCGTCGATCATCACTAGCGTGTGCCGTCCATCCGGAAGGCTGCCAAAATCCATGCTGACCCTTTCCCAGGGGCCTCGGGGCCTGGGTTCCACAATGATGGGGGCTTCGCGGGGGCTGTCGCCCGTAGTTTGGCAGGCCGTGCATGTGCGCACCACATTTTCCACCATATCGTCCATGAGCGGGAACCACACCTTTGTCCGCAGCCGGGCCTTTGTCTTAACCATTCCCTGGTGCCCCACGTGCGCCAGTTGAACTACTCGTCCTGTCAAAGCCGTCGGGATCACCAGGCGATGCCCTCGCAGGAGGCACCCCGCCGCGTCTTCATTCAGTTCAGCCCTCACGTGGTACAGACCGTCCATGATTTTCTGGGCCTCTGGTGTGAGTACCTTCCAGCTCTCCTTGGCTTTCTGCCAGTTAGCCTTCCGGAGCAGTTCCTTGGCCCGCTGTATGCATGCATCCTGAGCCGTGGCGCTCACAACCTCTTCCAGGGATATGGGGCGCGGGCATGATCTGGCCACGACCCATCGCACATAGGCCTCCGTCTCTTCAGCTTCCTCCATCTCCTCTGGGGTGGCCGCCCGGGGGTGTCGTGACAGATAATCCGCCGGATTCTTTGCCCCTGGCTGGTACTCAATGGCACAGTTGTACTCTTGCAATTGCAAAATCCACTTTTCAATTCTAGGGGGTGGTTTGGATGAGGTACCTGAAAACAGCGACAGCAGCGGCTTGTGGTCCGTCACTACTGTGAAGGGCTTGCCATATACGTACAGGTGGAAGTGCCGGCATCCCCAATGAATCGCGATGGCCTCTTTTTCGATTTGGGAGTACCTTTGTTCTGTGTCCGTGAGGGACCGGCTGGCAAAAGCGACAGGGGCCCAGTCTATCTCGTCTCGGGCTCTCTGCATCAGAACAGCCCCCAATCCCGCCGGTCCGGCATCCACCGCAATGACAGTGGAATGTCTTGGGTCGAAAAATGCCAACGTGGTGTTGCTGGACAGCGCACTCTTGATATTTTGGAATGCCCTTTCCTGCTCCGGTCCCCAGTTCCATGGTGTGGAGTCTTTGGTTAGGTCACGTAGAGGGAGGGTCAGGTTGGCTAGGTCTCTTATGAAGCGACCACAGTAATTCACCATCCCGAGAAAGCTTCGGACTTCCGTGACAGTCGTAGGCGGAGGTGCATCCTTGATGTCCTTGACCTTGTCGGGATCAGGATTGACGCCATCGGCCGAGAACACGTAGCCGAAGAACCCTAGTTTGGTCTGAAGAAATTCGCATTTGTCTCGGTGCAGAGTGAGTCCAGCGCTACGGAGCCTACGGAACACCTGTGCCAAGCGTTGGTTGTGTTCGGGAATTGTCCTTGCGTGTACCATGATGTCGTCACTGACATTGATCACCCCCGGTATGCCAGTAATGAGCTCTTGGATAACATTCTGGAACACCTCGGCGGCACTAGATATCCCAAAGCTCAGCCTGGTGTACCTGCGCAGTCCGATGTGGGTGGAGAACGTCGTAATGTTCCGGGATTCTTTATCCAGCACGAGCTGATGGTACCCCGCCCGGAGATCCAACTTGGAGAACCACCGGGCCCCGGCCATCTCTCCGATCAGGTCGTCGATCGTAGGGGTGATATGTCGTTCCCTTTTGATGGCCGCATTGGGGAGGCGCATGTCCACGCATATCCGGACCGCTCCCGGCTGCTTTGGTTTTCTGGTGACCACGATGGGCGATACCCAGGGGGTGGGTCCGGACACCTTCTCAATGATACCCGCTGCTTCCAGCTTCTGTAGTTCTTCCTCGACCAGTGGCCTCAAATGAAACGCAACCCGCCGGTGTCGCAGGGCCACCGGTTGAACAGTGGGGTCTACATGCAGGTGTATTTCCCGACCCTTGAAACAGCCAATCCCTTCGAACAGGTCAGAAAAGTCTGCAATCAGTTGCTGCACCGATTCCTCGTGCACCCCAAACGCAAAAGAGACCACTCCCAAGTCTTCTGCCGTCCGACAACTCAGGAGCATGCCTTGACCTTCCTCCGACACGAAGATGTTGGCACGCGTGATCTTGTCTCCGTGCCGGACTGCTGCTTTAAACTTTCCTCGAATGCGGAGGGGAACGTCCTGGCCGTAGGCAAAGACGGTGATCGGAGTGGAGCGGAGGCTGGGGGGAGTAGCCATGTCTCCGTAGAGGGACGCACTCATGAGATTTATTGAGGCGCCCGTGTCCACAGTTGCCATGATGTCCTGATCAGCTACTTGTATTGCACATTGTGGTAGTGTCCTTGTGCGTCGGGTGGCCGTGCCGATCATGTGCACCTTGTGTACGGACCGCTCCTCCTCGTCGTCGTCCATATCACTGTTGCTGGGTCCTCCTTCCGCGCCTTCGGGCTCCACCACCGTATGTATTGTCTGGCGGGGCTTGCTAAACTTTTTGGACCGGCACACCTTTTCAAAATGGTTCATTTTTCCGCACCCGGAGCATATCTTGCCCCGTGCTGGACATTCTGGCGCCGGGTGTCTCGGGCCTCCACAGTATCCACATGATTGCGCCGAAGCTCCGCCCTGCGGAGTTGTTGTTCGCTTCACCCATTTGGGCTGTGGGCGGACTTGTAGTTTGTTCACCGGTTCCACTTTCATGTTGGCCTGTAGAGCTGCTTCCATGTGGGCTGCCCTGGCCTTGGACAGCTCCTTTGTGCGGCCCAGCGTGAGAATGTCTGGGAGGGGTTTTCCCGACTCCTCCAGAATTCTCTCGCGTAGTTTAGCAGAAGTGCAACCCTGAATAATCTGGCCTCTGATTTCCTCCGTGACATCCTGAAATCCACACGTTAGTGCCAGTTTCTTCAACCGAGAGTGGTAGGCGTCCAGCGATTCATCTGGCAGTTGCCGCGCTTGTCTGAAAATGAACCGTTCATAGTCTTGGTTGGCCATGGGTTCGAAGTGCGCATTGAGCGCGTTTATTAGTGTGTGGTGGGTTTTGGGAGTTGCTTCCGTAAGGGTGCGGGCGATGGAATGAATGTCCTTGCCACCAAGATGGAGGATCATGGCACGCTTCTGCTCCTTGTGGACCTTGGTGGCCTCGAAGAATATGAAGAGCCTGTCCACCCATTCTTTCCACTTCGGTGCGAGAGTGGATGGCGCACCCTCCACCACAAACGGCTCAATGGGCGGAATGTTAGCCATTGCCTTAGACGCCCTGGAGAATGTCCGTGGGCAGCCGGGATATGATCCAGCGGCAGCCGGAGCGCCTGGCCAGTTGTATCTTGGTGCGGATTACACCCGTGCAGCCCAGTGCGGCGTGGCACCGAGGCGTAGAGGGTCCACGGGGGAAGCACCTTGCGCGACCAATCAGACTCCTGTGCGCCGCAGGAAGATGCAAGCCAGCGCCGCTCACCTGATGAGAGCCAGGGATCAGAGTATTTCCACCAGGCAGGCAGAGCGGGGGGTGTGTGGTGGCAAGGCACGAGCACCGCGGACACGTGGTAGTGCCCGCAGCCGCCTCACCCCAAGAGGGACACACACACGCACCCCGAACGGGGGATCGATCACCACCCTCGTCGCCAATTGTTGTGTCGGGTGATAGGGGAACAAGATGGCCCTAGGGAGATATCTCGGAGATCTACACTCAAGGGGCATCTAACCCTGACTAGGCCTAACACGTGGCCCTAGAATAAACTCAGCCAGACACTGGGAATAAAGTTGCTTGTTCGGTCGGCGCGTCTCTCTCTGAACGCCCTCGCACGTGCTCAACCTCTTTTTATTAT
This sequence comes from Lissotriton vulgaris, assembly GCF_964263255.1. Classification (NCBI taxonomy): domain Eukaryota; kingdom Metazoa; phylum Chordata; class Amphibia; order Caudata; family Salamandridae; genus Lissotriton; species Lissotriton vulgaris. Next base: position 504,017 of record NW_028243495.1, on the reverse strand, counting down.
AGGGCGATCACATGACCAACTTGTCCGTCCCTCAGGACATCGGGGGCGGACCTTCAGGAACATAACAACGACCATGCAATCATGGAACCCAGTGGGGAAAGGCTGGGGGTCAGAAGAGCACCTGAAAGAGGTAAGTAGAGCGATATCGGAGAGAGGAGAGCAGCAGCTGCAACGGGACCAAGACAGTCGGATCTGCAGCACCTAAAAGATCAAAAACACTCAAGGAGAGCAGTCAGAACAGAAAAAAAAAGGAATTGCCTCAGATCTCTTGGATAAAAACCGGGAAAGTGATGCTAGTAATTTACAAGAAAAAGTCATGGAACAGTAATTGGTACCATTGCCACGATCCCGCCTTTGTTAGCAGTTGTAGCACGACTGCACAGCCCCAGTTTGTAAATACTAGTTTGCTGGCCAACAGATTTGCAATTGTGCAGTTGTGTGAGAAGCTAAACCCCTCACTCTGAGAGCCCCCATAAACACACCCAATATGGCAGCCAAGGGAGAAAATGTAGATGCCAGAGGAGCAGGTGAAGAAAGTAAATCAAGTAGGAGGGGAGCAAGGTAAACAGCAATGGACTGGAACAAATGTACTCCCTCCCCCCCCAGGTCTGCAGCACTAAAGGGTCAAAAAACAAGAACAGCAGCAGTCCCAACAATAAGTAAATGTGACTCAGGTCACCTGTTTGAAAACTAACATTGGCAAAGCCAATAGGTCGCATCTCTCTGTGAGCTACTTGTTTAGTCTATTTTAGCTGTGTTGTACAGTAGTGTGGCTGTCGAGTATATTTATAATTTAATTAAAAATTGCTATGAAACAGCCATTGTTTCGTTATCTATTAAGGCTTGAGGGATGATGTGAGGTAAAAAGTAAAATGTGAATGGAAGGGAATTAGTAACCCGAACAATGGCTGTCTTTAAGTATTGTGACATAGGCAACACTGGCTTTTTTATGTAGGGTTGAGAATGTAGGAAAGTGGGATCTTTTTGCCATAGGTACCCCCACTTTTTAAGTCTTGCAACCGATGCAGCGCTTGCACTGCTCGCGTAAGGGAGACTTATTGTCGCCGTGTAGCTTAGCGAAGTGGGACAGGAGCGATGCACAAGCTTGCAAAACACATTGGAGACAATGACTGTGACCGCGTGCTTTGGAGACATGCGCTGTGAACGCACGCATCTCTTCTTGCGCTCTCCCACGCGTTAACTTTGGCTTTCGCCAGCGGCTTTTGGAGACATGCACTGTGAACGCGCGCGTCTCTTCTCGCACTCCCCCACGCTTTTGCGAACGATGGCGACTGGACAGCCTCGTCAGGATCGCACCACGGCTCACCTCCTGGTCGGCTTCAGAGGTTAATGGCTTTCTCATGGAGGTTTTTGGGGATTCTGTGGAGTCTGCGGTAAATGCTGAGAGAGGAGGTAAGGGAGACGTCTGACCAAGCACACTGGTCACTGACTGTCATAGGCGAAGCAAGAGAGGGCAACACCGCCCCCGCCCCCACACCGGCAGCTTCGTACGTGTCCGCGTTTCAACTGCTTGTTGAGATGTGTGTTTGTCTACTTCCTGCCTACATCAAAAACTACTGTTTTTACATCCGCTGACTTTCTCCAGCACCCCCCCCCCCCCACCGGCAGCTTCGTAAGTGTCCGCGTTTCAACTGCAATTGTTGTCAAGTGTTAATTTGGAGGCAATTTACAAATAATGACTCTCCAGCTCGTAATTCAGATCCTTGCGAATGCTTATACCATAGTCGCCCAGTTGTATAGTAACTGCGAAGAAAGCACCCGACATATTCAGCAGGGACCGCACGCAGACACCGGCTTAACCATTGGCAAGTGACGTTTTCGATTTATGTTTGAAGCCAAACTGTTTTAGTTTACAATGTCTGAGAAGAACAGGGTAATTGAGGTAACGCTGTTTTCAGTGACATACGGAAGCCTCTAAAGGTACAGATGGAGAAATAGTGAACGTGTCTACTGACAACAACAACATATAAAATGAAGGGGAACATAGAAAAGGGGCCAGAAAATCTGAGGAAATAGGTGAGCAAATGTCCTGCAAGGCAACATGCTCGTGGTTTGGAAAAAAAACGGATTAATAAATAAATGTAACTGCCAGGAAGATACAAAATGTCTGCCAAGAGTGTGTGCAAACCATGTAGATGTCTTTTTGTCACAAACTTTAAAAGACCCGATAATGGATGGCTTTTTGTGTTTATCGTTCACAGTCGTCTTTATCTGCCCACGACTCCTGCAAAACCTCAATAGCCTCAGTATGCCGAATCAAATGTGGGTACTGAGAGTCAAAAGTGTGCTGTCTCTTTTTAAACCGTTATTTCCTTTGCAGTTTCACAAAGTTCCATCTGTTCTGCTGCTCATTTTTTATTGAATGGGTGTAATGTTTTATGCACATCATCTAAATAACTATTAGTGTAGGAGGGCTTATGCAAACATTTTCATATAATGCAGGAGCATTCATGTAACATAGATAGCATGGGTGTGTTCAATTTGGTAAACGTGTATACAGATTTTGGTCAGAAATACAAGTGGCGCTTACAGTTCGTTGCATTAATATTTAAATCGCAGCAGAAGTTCTGACTTTCTCACGAAGCAGAGTTGTGTAGAGCTTAGCAGTCAGTCAAGTCAAGTCAAGTCATAACATTTATATAGCGCACTACATACCCAGAGGGTTTCAAGGCGCTTAGGGAGGGGAGGTGGATTATTTGTCAAATATCCACGTTTTGAGCTGCTTTCTGAACGCTAGGTGATTCTGGGTGAGGCGAAGGTAAGCGGGGAGTGAGTTCCATGTTTTGGCAGCCAGGTATGAGAAGGATCTGCCTCCCATGGTGGTCTTGTTGATGCGAGGTACCGTGGCGAAGGCTTGGCTGGAGGAGCGAAGTTGGCGGGAGGGGGTGTAGAAGGATAGACGAGAGTTGAGGCAATCTGGTCCGATGTCGTAGAGTGATTTGTGTGCGTGGGTAAGCAGTCGGAAAGTGATCCTCTTATTTACGGGTAGCCAGTGGAGGTCTTTAAGGTGACCAGAGATGTGTTCGTTGCGTGGGATGTCTAGTATGAGCCTGGCTGAGGCGTTTTGGATTCGTTGTAGTTTCTTCTGGAGTTTAGCGGTGGTACCTGCGTAGAGGGTGTTTCCGTAGTCCAGTCGGCTCGTGACTAGAGCGTGGGTGACTGTTTTCCTTGTTTCAGAGGGTATCCAGCGAAATGTTTTTCTGAGCATGCGAAGAATGTTAAAGCAGGAAGAGGATACGGCGCTGACTTGTCTGTTCATTGAGAGTGAAGAATCCAGGATGACGCCAAGGTTCCGTGCGTGGTCTGTCGGGGTGGGAGCTTTTCCGAGGGCTTCCGGCCACCAGGAGTCGTCCCATGCAGAGGGGGATTTACCTAAGATGAGGACTTCTGTTTTGTCTGAGTTCAGTTTCAGACGGCTTTGTTTCATCCATTCGGCGACTTCTTTCATTCCTTCGTGTAGGTTAGTTTTAGCGGTGTTGGGGTCCTTGGTGAGAGATAGGATCAGTTGAGTGTCATCCGCGTAGGAGATGATGTTGAGGTTGTGTTGGCGGGCAATGGCCGCGAGGGGGCTCATGTATACGTTGAAGAGGGTGGGACTGAGTGAGGATCCTTGTGGTACGCCGCAGATGATTTCAGAGGCCTCGGACTTGAATGGTGGGAGGCGGACTCTCTGGGTTCTTCCGGTGAGGAACGAGGTGATCCATTCCAGTGCCTTTCCTTGGATTCCGATGTTTCTGAGGCGCTGTAGAAGGGTGCTGTGGCAGACTGTGTCGAATGCTGCAGAGAGGTCGAGGAGGATGAGGGCGACGGTGTCTCCATTGTCCAGTAGAGTTCGAATGTCGTCTGTTGCTGCGATGAGGGCGGTCTCAGTGCTGTGTTTGGATCGGAAACCAGATTGTGAGGGGTCGAGTGATTTGTTGGCTTCGAGGAAGGCGGCGAGCTGGTTGTTGACAGCTTTCTCGATGACTTTGGCCGGGAATGGAAGAAGCGAGATGGGGCGGTAGTTTTTGAGTTTGGTGGGGTCTGCTGTTGGTTTTTTCAGAAGGGCGGTGAGTTCAGCGTGTTTCCAATCTTCTGGGAAGGTGGCGGAATTGAAGGAGCAGTTGATGACGTCTCGGAGGTGCGGAGCTATGACGGAGTCTGCTTTGTTGAAGATGTGGTGAGGACATGGGTCTGTGGGGGATCCTGAGTGGATGGAGTTCATCAGGCGGATGGTATCCTCAGTGGAGATTGGGTTCCAGTCGTTGAGGGTGTTCAAGGGGGGAGAGTGTTCAGCAGATGGTAGGGTGGGTTGGTTTCCGGGTTTGTTGTCGAAGCTGTTGTGGATGTCTGCAATCTTGTTGTGGAAGAATGAGGCTAGGGAGTCGCAGAGGGCTTGAGAGGGGGTGATGTCGTTGGAGTTGGCCGAGGGGTTGGAAAATTCCTTAACGATGTTGAAAAGTTCCTTGCTGTTGTGGGCGTTGTTGTCAAGTCGATCCTTGAATGCTGTTTTCTTGGCTTTTCGGATTAGTTGGTGGTGAGTACGGATGGCGCTTTTGAAGGCGTCCTTGTTGCTGGTGGATGGGTCTTTTTTCCAGGCCTTTTCAAGGGAGCGGCACAGTTTCTTGGATTTCTTGAGGTCGTCGTTGAACCATGAGGCCTTCTTGATGCCAAGTTTGTGTTGACGTTTTTTCAGTGGTGCTAAGGTGTCAGCGGTGTTGGATAACCAAAGGGTGAGGTTGGAGGCGGCATCGTTGGCGTTAGAAGAGAGGGCTGGGGAGGTTTGAAGGAGTGATGCGGAGATCTGCTCTGTGGTGATTTTGTTCCAGTTTCTTTGTAGAGTTGGTTGGAGGTGGATGATGGGTTTCGGCTTGTTGTAGGTGAAGTGAACGCAGCTGTGGTCGGTCCAGAGGAGATCTGTAGTGTGGCTGAAGGAGACATGGTTGCTGGAGGTGAAGATGGGGTCGAGAGTGTGACCTGCGATGTGGGTGGGGGAAGTGACCAGTTGTTTGAGTCCGAGGTTGGCGAGGTTGTCTAAGAGGGTGGCGGTGTTGCGGTCGTTGATCTTTTCAAGGTGGAAGTTGAGGTCTCCCAGAAGGATGTAGTCTTTGGAGGGGAGCGCGTGTGGGGTGATGAAGTCCGTGATGTCTTCTCTGAATTTTGCGCGGGGTCCTGGTGGTCTGTAGAGGAGGGTGCCTCTGAGAGTGGTCTTGGGGTCGATGTGGATCTGGAAGTGAAGGTGTTCGGAGTTGGCGAGGTTTGCATCAGAGCTGGTTGAGATGCGGATTGTTTTCTTATGGACGATAGCGATTCCACCTCCTGTATGGTCGGTGCGGTCCTTGCGTGTGATCTTATAGTCATCAGGGATAGCGATGGCGATGTCAGGGGCGGAGGAAGCGTTCATCCATGTTTCCGTTAGGAAGGCGACGTCAGGAGAGATGGTGTCTAGTAGGTTCCAAAGGTCAATGGCGTGCCTGTGGACCGAGCGGGTGTTGAGAAGGATGCATTGTAGGCGGTTGGGTTCGGGAATCTGTGGTGTGGTCGTAGCGGAGATGTTGTCGGTGCAGCTGAATTTGCAGGAGAAGCAGGAGAAAGGTCCATGGGTGCGTCCGGGAGCGGCTTGGGCGCAGTTGGGGGCGCGACCGGGGTTAAGGGCTAGGAGGGTGGCGGCATCGTAGGTAATGCGGGGGGGCTGGGGAGCGCGAGGGGCAGGGGGACTGGCGCTGGGCGCGGTCCAGGCGCGGACGGGCGTAGACGGGCTTACCTTTGGCGCACCTTCGGCGCGAATTGGGCGCGGTCGCTGCGCGCGGGAACTCCTGTCATATATGGATAGTGGAGGGGGAGGGGCGAGGGCGGCTCAGCTGGGGGGGCGTGGCGGGCTCAAGGGACGGAGCACAACAACAACAACAAGAAGCTCAAAATGGAGGGCAGGGCAGAGCAGGGCGCCGGGGGATCTCACCGATAATGCACCGGTTTACCTGAAATGACCGAGTAAGGTCAAGTGAATGCACACGTTTTCACAGCGCCAATACAGTGCAGCTTAAGAGTAGCGATACCAAATGACACACAGAGCGCAGAAATGAGCGAGCAGTGGTAGGTAAAAGCACACGCCTTCACAATGACAAATAGTGCAGCTTAATAAAAACGATACCAAATGTAATACAGAGCGCAGAAATGAGCGAGCAGTGGTAGGTAAAAGCACACGCCTTCAGAATGACAAATAATGCAGCTTAAGAAAAACGATACCAAATGTAGCACAGAGCGCAGAAATGAGCGAGCAGTGGTAGGTAAAAGCACACGCCTTCAGAATGACAAATAATGCAGCTTAAGAAAAACGATACCAAATGTAGCACAGAGCGCAGGCAGGGGAGCGATCTCTCGAGGAGGAAGCGACGAGAGAATCACAATGCTGCGTGGTCAGAGGGCGCGTTATATTGCTAGTGGGAGGGCGGCTCAGCTGGGGGGGCGTGGCGGGCTCAAGGGACGGAGCACAACAACAACAACAAGAAGCTCAAAATGGAGGGCAGGGCAGAGCAGGGCGCCGGGGGATCTCACCGATAATGCACCGGTTTACCTGAAATGACCGAGTAAGGTCAAGTGAATGCACACGTTTTCACAGCGCCAATACAGTGCAGCTTAAGAGTAGCGATACCAAATGACACACAGAGCGCAGAAATGAGCGAGCAGTGGTAGGTAAAAGCACACGCCTTCACAATGACAAATAGTGCAGCTTAATAAAAACGATACCAAATGTAATACAGAGCGCAGAAATGAGCGAGCAGTGGTAGGTAAAAGCACACGCCTTCAGAATGACAAATAATGCAGCTTAAGAAAAACGATACCAAATGTAGCACAGAGCGCAGAAATGAGCGAGCAGTGGTAGCATTTTTCCAAACAATGCAGTGAGTTTGTGAAAAAAAAATTGGGGACCATTCCTAACCTCTGATGACGTGCTGCTTCGGTATCATTGCTTTTGCATAATCCACTGCTTTTCTTAATAGTCCCACTTTCTTGAGTTTCTGTGCCCTCATGTTTTTTTTCACAACAAAAGCCATAAAACCGTGTGTAGCAGGGGGGGTTTGCACTTCCATAATACCTTACAAGGCTGCGATTCCTGGACGCACTGACCTTTTAGGTTTGTGAAGGGAAGTGACACTGAAGCACAGGGGAAGTGCTATCTTTTGGCTCAGCTGACAACTATCGTCGCTACCACAAACATGCACACAGTTTTTGAAACTCCCTTCTAACGGCACCCCATAATTATGGCATGCTTTTGTTGCAATTGGTGTTGCAATATTTAGCAATGCCAATAGCTCAAACTTAATTACTGCGAGACCTATTGCATTGCAAATGCTTGTCTTTACTATCGGCTCCTCTGGTTTTTGAAGGAAAGAAATTGAGAAAAGCATAATCTTCGCCTTCTGTCCTTAATAGAATTGAACATTCTTGTCACGATTGTTTGCAAATTTTAAATTATTTATCTTGATAGTTGTGTTATTTATTGGTGTATAGTGTTATGTTGTGTAATACATGGTATACACCTTTAATTGTGTTCATTCCACATTCCATTGTACAGTGTTCTTGCTTATGTGTTCCAATGTAATTCAGTTGATGCTGACTGTTTACCTGTCAGGCTGTGTGCCTGCTCTTCTCTACATTAAACATAATTCAACCTACAAGGAGTAATCACTTCAATACAACAAGTGGCGACGATCGGGATATTTTTTTTTAATACCTTGAAACCGCATTATTATTATTATTTTTTTTCAACTGATTAGACGGATTTATGAGCAGAGACGACGTTTGGTAGTGCTTTGACGGCGCATTGGGGACAACTAGTGTGGACGAGGAGCTAATTCTGGTGAGCGACGCATTTTCGGCAAGAAATTGTGGATTTTAAACAATTGGCACCAAGATTTTATTATTATGTAAAGTGGTTGCGCTCAAGCTTTGGAGATCTCACCGTTTGCATCCTTTGAATCGGACGCTGGACGCACGACGATCTTCACGTCACTCTTCTTGTGACGCTTTCTGCACTCACAAGTTCCTCCCCGAAGGCTCGCTGCTTTGCTACCTACGTCAAACGTTCTTTGTGAACGTGGCGCGTCATGTGACGCACGGCAGCCATTTTGAATTGGGCAGGCCTACTCGTACTTGCTAATCAACACGAAGGATTGTATAGTTCCGATTTTGACACCTACAGATCGGTTTTGAATAGCGGTTGAAGGTACTGTTCATAAACGCCTTGTGCTGTTATACTGGGATTATATTTTTAAAATTTTCAAGGATTTTGGCATTTTTCTGGATTTGGGTGGTGAAGATTGGACAGTGTAAAAAGCAGATTTTTTTTATTTAGTTTTGTGTTGTTTCACTCTAACTGATACACTGAACAATTCCACCACAAGCATCTTTACTGGCAGCTTTGTTATTTAGTTTCATTTCGACAAGCATCATTATTGACAGTACTGTTTTTTACCTTTCAACATGAGTCAACAAACATTTTCTTTAAGTAACCCTCAAGATTTCTGGTCTAAGGGTTCTGAACCAGATTTGAAATGGTTTGAGTGGAAAGATTCTTTTTTAAATTATATCGAAGCTGTAGACTCTGATGGTAAAATGTCAGCTGAGCAAAAGAAGCGTATTCTTTTACACTCTTTATGTCCGCAAGGTCTTAAATGTTATAATCAGATGAACAAACCCATTGTTGGGGTGGGGACAGTAATGTTTTCACTGTTGCTTTGTCTAATTTAGATTAGTATTTTTCCCCAAAGGTCTGTATCGACATTACGCGATACAAATTTTTCCAAAGGAAGCAGTCATTTCATTTCATTTTCATTTCATCAACTTTTATTCGATTATAAAATTGTATAATCATAAAAAGTACAGTTTTATAAAGATCATGAATTAATACAATGAGAAAAAAGATCATTTACATAGAACACTTAAAATGTTAAAAAACAATTTTACGACGAGTTGTTGTTACTGATTTTAAAAAGGTCGCTATCAATTTTGCTTCGTGTGGGTTTTTCGGTGTCTGAAGATAAGCGAGTGCTGGATATGTATGTCTGAGTCCACTTAAACGGAGGAGGGGCAGAATCCATTTTTTCCTTGGTAGTCTATAGTATTTACAAAACAAGATGCCGTGGACCGTTGATTGTTTAGAAACCCCGTCACAGGGGCAGCATATCAAGTTTCGAAACCAGTTATTCAGTTCAGGAAATGAGACTATGCGGAAGAAAAGGTCGAACCGTAGTCTTGTCAATAGGAATTTTTCAAAGTTCGAAAGAAAAAACGTCAGGTAGGGCTGTATCAGTTTCCCTGGCTGCAATATGCGGATTTTTTCATTTTGTGTTTTAACAATCTCGGCTTGATTGCGAAGCTCTCTTAAGTGGCCCATACAAAGTTCTTTCAGCTGTCTCTTTGAAATGTCTTCTATTGAAGGTGGTTCGAGGAAGTATTGCTCACGATCTAGATCTTGAAGGAATTTATGGATATAGTTAAGCCACGGTATTTTTCTCCAGTATGCTAGGCCAAGGCATTCAGTAATAAGGGAACGTGTTATGTGGCTTTCAGGGTTACACCATATGCGGTGCCAGAGTATAAGGGGCTGGCATCGTATGGTGTCTGTTATATATTCCATGCCCAGCTCCTGATGTGTTGATAAGATCGGGGCGCTTTGAGGAAGAGCTAGGATATATTTAATAAAAGCGTTCTTCGTTACCTGGAGTTGATCAATGCGTCCATGGCCCCAAATGCCTGCTCCATACGTGGCCACACTATGGCATTTTGCATAATAAATCGTTAGCAATTCCGCTGGAGCTGGTTTACCGAGTTTCCTGGAGAAAGCACTTAGTGCTGATACTGCTCGGCGAAAGTTGAGGTTCCTGGCTTCAATTGCCTTGTGCCAGGTCATTGTATCGTCCACAAGTATACCCAGGTAGGGGTATACCGATGTTTTTTCCAGCCTGTTATTATTAATGAATATGGGTTTTGAGGCTCCCCGTTTTGGTCCGATGGTCATTGTGAAAGTTTTTTTGATGTTTACTTTTAGACCCAGGGAGTCCATGTATGCCACGTATTTATTCAGCTGTCGTTGGAGTTGGTTAGGTGTCCGAGCCAGGATGACCGAGTCATCGGCATACAGGAGGATGGGTATCGGGCGGCGTGCTATCTGTGGAAGGTCCGGGCTCCCTTCCAGCATGGCCTGTTCAATCCCGTTGGTATATAGATTGAACAGGAAGGGAGCCAGTACACACCCTTGCCTTACTCCTCGTGATATTTTGAAGGGGCGTGATAGTTCGCCGCCGGTGCCATAGCGAACTCGGCCTTCCGTGTTGGTATATAATTCCCTAAGGAAGGCTAGTAACGATGGATCCACTCCAAGGCTGGTCATGGTCTGCCACAGCTTTGCATGCTGAACGCAGTCGAAAGCCGCGCTCAGGTCTACGTAGACCAAGTAGATGTTACCTCCTTTCGCGCACGTGTATTTTCCGGCCAGGAGGATCAGGTTTAGGGCCTGTTCCACCGTCCCGAGCCCCTTCTGGAAACCATATTGCAGGTCTGTGATGGCGTTGTTTTCCTGGGCCCAGGATTGTAAACGGTCCAGGAGTAGTCGACCTGCAATCTTGCCCGTGGAGTCCAAAAGGGAGATTGGACGGTAGCACGCGGGGTCATTACGGTCCCCTTTCTTGAATATTGACAGAAGGGTAGATGTTGACCATGATGGAAGAAGTCCGATTTCGGTGACTGCAGACATTACCCGGGTGATTATTAGTGACCAGTAGTCGCTATTGTGTAAAAACAGATCCATAGGTACCCCGTCTGGGCCAGGAGCCTTGCCGGTTTTTGAGGCTTTAATGGCCTTTCTAACCTCAGTAACTGTGAAACGTAGGTTAATGGGGTGGAAGTTATTCATTTCTTGTTCCTGGACTTCTGATTGGGGAGGGTCCGTTGTTGAGCCAAAGATTTTTGTAAAATGATGGACCCAATCATTCTCAGTTATTGCCACGTCTAAGTAATGGGGGTCAGTGATGTTATCCAGAAAAGGTGATCTTATTGTCTGCCAGAAAGTGACACTGTCTTTTTTTAGTGCGCTCTCATGTAGTTGGCGCCATAGGTCTTGCTTTATCTGTCGCCTACGGTTTTTCCGGGCGTTATTATACTTTTTCCGCCGGTATGAGATGAGTTGGGCATCTCTGGGTTTTTGTCGAAGAGCTTCTTTAAGAGACGTAAGGGCCTTTCGGCAGTCAGAGTCAAACCATCTCGTCGTGGGGGGTTTTGATTTATTTGCTGTGTTTTTGAATAGCTCTTCCCTTATTGCTCCTTGGATGTTGTTAAAGGAGGTGATAATTAATTCGGGGGATGCCTCTGCGGACAGACAATTCGTTAACCATGGCTGCGTTTTTGCAAGTATCTTTTGCGTTGTCTCTTCTGGATCGACCTTTGACCATTTGATAGTGTAGCCGTTCTTCTTCTTTATGGCCAGTGATTGTTGGTCAAGAGGGCTGACTTTTGTTGAGGATGAACCCACTTTTCCCGTAAGGAGTTCCACCCTCAGGGGGTAGTGGTCGCTAATTGGACTGGATCCTACTTTGTAGTTTTTTAGTAAGCCTTTACAAGTGTTTGAGGCTAGGATGAAGTCAATGGTTGTCATGCAGCCACGCCCGTGGAAGGTGGGTAAAAATTCCTGCACCGGGTTAACTAGTTCGTTGGCAAAGTCTAGGTCCAAAGTGAAGAGGATTTCGTTAAGCTTATTTCCGCCCGGAGTATGTACAAAATGAGGGATGGGATTTCCAGATTCGTTCTGTAGTCCACAGATCCCGCTTTTATGGTTTGGACATAATGTTTGATTAAAATCGCCTCCCCATATATAGTTGAGTGTTATATTGAGATTTGCACTTTGTAGTGAAGATATAAATGCCACCATTTCGTCTAGATGGGAACAGCATTCTAAGGTGCCGGCGTTGTTGTAATAGTTTATAAGTATGAATACATTTTTCGTTGCTGCTGTCTGATGAGTAAATTGAATGATTTGAAATATAGATGTTTCCTTTAATAATTTCACTGTGAGTGGGACGGTGTTAGAGAAGTAGATCGTGAGTCCACCTTTTGGCCTTCCCATAGCGCTAGGCATTGCTTTGGTAAAGAAGGTCTTATAGCCCACTAGATGGAGAGGGGTTGTACGCCAGGTCTCTTGTAGGCACAGGATTTGGTAGCTCCTTGCAGTATTCAGCCATAAAGGGCATGTTATTTTTGCGGTTAGGCCTGCGATGTTCCAATAGGCTATACCTACGCTCGTGGCCTCTTTATCTTTCGCATTAGTGGATATTGTCAGGTTGTTGGTATTGACTTCGCTAGCTATGTCTAGCTCGATGTTTAATCCTTGGCTGGTATCTGCTTCTACTGAGGGAGTACTAATCCGGAGGTTGTTTAGGTGGGACGATGGTATCTCAGGTGTAAGGGGCAACTCTGGTCGTGCTGTATGTTGTTTATCAGACACATAGTGTTGTGTGGTGTCAGCTTTGTGGTGGCGAGGTTTGTCCGGAAATAGTCAGTCGACCATTTCTAGGCAGTCGAAACGATTTTGGGTTGGGAAGCCCTGCCATCCTTCATATGCTTGATAGGGTCTATCCTGCCAGTAGGGGTTTTGGCGTTCTATATACCTTTCTCTTGGTCCACCCCTAGCTATGTAATCATGCGGGTATTCTGTCTGGTTCCATGGTACTTGGTGCCATGGGTCCTGATTTCGTGGATCTTTGGGATGATGGTGCCATACCCAGGGTGGAGGGTTGCGATGTTTCGCTGGGGGGTAGAAGAATGAAAGGGGACGGGCATCTATTCCCCCTTTCTTATCGAGTTGAGGCCAAGCGCAGGTGTGGTCTACAGTTGCGGGGTCTCTACAGGTTACGATGATACAGTCACCGCGTATTGTTTTTTTCATTTTGCCTATCCAGGCTACCCTTCGGGCTGCGGTGATCCCTCCCGAGAGATGGGATTCGAGGGGTCTGTTGATACTAAGCCACTGCATGGCCTTGTTTTTAAGTGACCATGCAGTTTCTGGTGTATCATCTGTTAACTCGGGTACTCCTGTTAGAACTATTGTATAGGGAGTAGCTTCCGGGGGCATATGTGAAGGACGTCTAACTGTGGAAGGTTTTTTTGGTGTGTTTTTGGGTGTATTTTTGAGTGTTTTTTGAGGTGGCAGGGGCTTGGATGTGTGGAGTTCGGACTTTTCTGGACAGGATCTGCTGGAATCTATATTAGCTACTGGGCATGGAGTGCCTACCGTAGTTATATCTGTAGGTACTGTTTGCTGTGCTATTTTAGGATGGGGTTTCTCCTTCTGGGGGTGAGGAGTATTCACATTAGGTTTGGGTATTGTGGTGGTTTGTTTTGGATTCTTCTGCGATATTGATGTTGGGTTTGAATGATTGACTGTTTTCTGCGTGTGTGGTTGGTTTTGCTTTTTAGGTGGGTGCGAGGTATTACGCTGCCCCTTTATGTCTATCCGGGTATTTGAATCTAGGAGGGTGGCCGAGATTATCGTTAGTTGGGCTTCAAGGTTTCTGATACTTAGCTGAATTGGCTTTAAGTATTGATATAGTAGGTCTTTGGTTGTAGTAAGGACTTGCGAGGTGATTCTGCAAGTCTTACATTGGTTAGAGGTGTTATCATTTGAGATTGCCTTGTGTGGAAGGGTTGTTTCGGAAATGTGTAGTATGCTATTAGACGTTGAGGAGTTTGAATGGGTCGTTGTATGTTCCTGACACACTGGACTGTGTGTTTCCCCACTGTTTGTTAGTCGGGTTTTCGGTATTGCTCCTTCTCTCTCACCTTGCTGGGGCAGATTGTCGGTGGGTTGAATATCTCCCTGAGTTTTGCAACCAGCTAGGTCGGGAGTTGCTTCCAGGTCGTCCGATGTTATGGAGAGATCCGACTCAGAATGCGTGACCGACAGGTCGACTACCGATGGTACAGTGTTTAAGTCTGGAGCTGTTAGAGTCACAGGAAGGGAGCTATTTTGGATATTGAGGTTGATTGGAGAGGCGGCGTTTGCTATAGCGCCTAATGAAGATCGCTTTGCGTTTGCGCTCATGAGATCTAATGATACTCTCTTCTCCATTAGAGCTATGCTTTGATTTATAGTCTCGTTGACCCGTGATATAAATAGGTCAATGGGGCCTGTTACTTGTGCTACCTCCTGCGCATGTTTGGATTTGGGTTTGGAGGCACTTCTTGTTTTGGGCGGCATATTTATTTATTGCTGGGTCGTTGTTGAAAGAGGGATGGCCCGGTCCGGTCTCTATCGGGCTCTAACGGGCAACAACGGGCCCGCCCTTGGCCCGGGCTGCGTCCCGCGCAGCGGGTGCCGCGAGAAGTTGTAGCGCTTCGCTGGGGGCGGGGCACTGGAAGGGGGCGCGGCTCTCACAGGAAGAGGACCAGCTGGAGATGGTGAATGCTGGTCCTCGCAGTCCTGGGGCCGGCGCCTCGTCCTCCTCTGCGGCCTCAAGCTCCCGGCCGCTCAGCGGGGCTTTAGCTGGAAGGCTGTGCTACTCCTGTAGCAGGGATCAGCGGCAGGAACAGAAAGAGAGTCTGTAGGCGGTGAGTCTTTCTCCACGAGTGGCACCCGCGCAGCGGGTGCCGCGAGAAGTTGTAGCGCTTCGCTGGGGGCGGGGCACTGGAAGGGGGCGCGGCTCTCACAGGAAGAGGACCAGCTGGAGATGGTGAATGCTGGTCCTCGCAGTCCTGGGGCCGGCGCCTCGTCCTCCTCTGCGGCCTCAAGCTCCCGGTCGCTCAGCGGGGCTTTAGCTGGAAGGCTGTGCTACTCCTGTAGCAGGGATCAGCGGCAGGAACAGAAAGAGAGTCTGTAGGCGGTGAGTCTTTCTCCACGAGTGGCGCAGTCTAAAAGTGAATCGGTTGACGACTACGTTGGTGAATTAAAAAAAATGGGGAATGATTGTGCTTTTGGGGGGTTACTGGAAGATTTGGCTCGTGATCTGGTCGTCATGCATGCTAGTAACCCTGCCATTCAAGAACGTCTCTGGATGAATGGCGATGCTTGTTTAGATGACATTTTAGCCTTGGTTTGTAAAGCCGAAACCTCTAGCAGGTGTGCTAGTGCTTTGAAATCTGACAATGTTAACAAAGATGTAATAGCTAAAGTTAATTCCAGTTCAAAAAAGAACAGCAGCTTTAAACAAAAGAATGAAACATGGGCAAAGCCTAGGTATAGCGGTGAATCTCCCAAATGTTATAGGTGTGGGAGTTCTGAGCATTTGGCTTTTGCTAAGTCGTGTCCTGCTATGAAGAGTAAATGTGGTGCTTGCGGACTGTACGGTCATTATACTAAAGCATGCAGAAGCAGGACCAAGACAGTTAAATGTATTCAAGAGGAGGTCGTCTCTGATGACAACCCTTCTAGTGGTGATGATCAGGCTTCTGAGTGTGCAGTGGTCTTAAAGAAGAAACTTCTTCTCAACATTTGTGATGGATGTTTACTGGTTGACAATAAGCCTGAATGCTGGATGCACATTGGTGGTGTGCGCGTGAGGGTATATGCTGATTCTGGTTCGCCCTATACAATTGTCAACGAAGATGTTTGGCTTAATACTTTTGTTGACAGGGTTGGTCCAAAATTATCTTCTCCTGAAATTGACCCGGAGGGTTATGAAGGTGGGAAGATTGATATTATTGGTTTTCGTTGGCTGAAATTTGAGTTTAAGAATCGCAAATCTTTTGGCAAGTTGTATGTTTCTAAAAAAGGTCCATCGGTGTTGGGATGGAAAGATCAAGGGGAGTTGCATATAATTCTTGATCCCAATTCGGTGGAAAAGGTGTTGGTGATGGATGAAGGCACTAAGACTGGTGAAGAACTTTTAAAGAAATTTCCTTCTGTGTTTCAGAAAAAAATTGGCAAATTAAAGGATTTTGAGCATAAGATAATTTTAAAAGATTCTGCAGTGCCAAAAATCCATAAGGTCAGAAGTGTGCCAATCGCTTTAAGAAAGGATGTTGCATCTGAACTTGATAGATTGGTCTCCTCTGACATAATTGAGCCAATTGAGGCATCTGCTTGTGTTTCTCCCTTAGTTGTTGTGAAACATACTAACGGAAAATTGAGATTATGTGTGGATTTACGCCATCTAAATGATAATATTGTGGTGGATCAATTCCCCTTGCCAAAAATTAATGAGATGTTAGCTTCACTTGATGGAGCTAGGTGGTTCACCACAATTGATTTATCTGCCGCATACCACCAGATTCCCTTGTTTAAAGACAGCAAGCAGTACATTGCCTTTATAACCCCTCAAGGATGTTTTCAATTTAGGAGAATGCCTTTCGGCCTGGCTTCAGCTGCGGCTGTTTTCCAGCGCTTAATGCACAGGTTGTTTTCCACTGTAAAAAACACAACGTTTTTCCAAGATGATATTCTCATTTTTGGTAAAGACAAGGCAGAACATGACAATACTTTGGAAAAAGTTTTGAGTATACTGGATGTAAAAGGTTTGACTGTAGAATATACTAAGTGTACATTTGCCAGCGATCATGTCACGTATTTAGGTCATGTCATTGATTGAGATGGTATCAGACCAAAACCTAATTTAATTGATGCAATTAAGTGCGCTCCTTCTCCCAAAGGAAAGGATGATGTTAGATCTTTTATTGGCCTAGCCGAATTTTGTTCTAAATATATTCCAAATTTTGTAACCAGAACGTATAATATTAGACAACTGTTGAAAAACAAAGCTAAGTTTGTTTGGTCTATGGAATGTGAACAAGATTTTGAGGACATAAAAAGCTGCATCACTAACATCGCTTCTTTAAAAAGTTTTAATCCTGAAGCGCAAACTATCATCACTACAGATGCCAGCATTAAAGGTTTAGGTTCTGTTTTATCTCAAATTGGTTTGAATGGCAAAGAACAAATTGTGGCATACGCTTCCAGGTCACTATCGCCTACTGAGGAAAAATATTTTACCATTGAAAAGGAAACTTTAGCATGTGTGTGGGCGGTAAATCATTTCAGAGCTTTTGTGTGGGGTACAACATTTATTTTACGCTGTGATCACAAGCCATTACTCAGGGCTTTAACCACTGAAGGAACTATCAATACTTCTGCAAGAGTTGCCAGACTTGCTATCAAGTTGCAGGATTTCTGTTAGAAAATGGAATATTTACCAGGGAAAGAAAATTGTATAGCTGATTTTCTTTCTAGAATGCCAAAACAGCTAGAGGAATGTGAAGATGAATTGTGGAACTCTTTTCAGGCGGCTTATGTTCAAGATTTGGAAGGTGCAGGCATTTTGAAGGAGAAGTGGGACGATGAATATCTCAATGATGAGGAGTTAACTTTGGTGAAATCTCATCTAGCGGAGTCCTGGCCTAAGAGAGTGGATAGAAAACATCCTTTAAAGTCTTTTTGGGAGGTTAGATTTTATTTAAGTGTTAGAGATGGTAATATCTGGTTTGGTGAAAGAGTCATACCTCCAAAGACTTTGCATTTGTCCATCATGGCTTTATGCCATTAGGGACATTTTGGCATTGTCCGTTCTAAACGCACAGTTAAAACTTCATTTTGGTGGCCTGGAATGGATGCAGATATAGAGAGATTTGTGAGGAATTGTAAATCATGTCTAGCTGCTGATAAATCTTTGGTTATGTGTAAGCCTTCTATGGGTAATATGACTGCACCTAATTCTCCCTGGGAGCACACTGCTATTGACATTATGGGTCCCATTGGAAATGAGCAGAAGTACATTTTGGTGTTAATGGATTTGTTCTCAAGATGGCCTATTGTAAAAATTGTGAGTAGGGCTGATACGGACACTGTTTTGCGATTTTTAGATAAATCTTTCACTTTGGAAGGCATTCCTTCTGTTTTGTTAAGTGACAATGGTATTCAGTTTATGTCAATTAAAGCCAAAGAGTACTTTAATAGATTGGGAATCCGACATAAACCACGGCTTTATATAACCCAAACAACAATGGTATGGTTGAGCGTTTTAACCGGGTTATCAAAAACACCATCCAAATGTCAGGAAATAATAAGGATTGGGAAACTCGAGTTTTGAAAATGGTTTGGTCTTACAGTACTTCAATTTGTGAAGCTACAGGTTATCCTCCTTTTGTACTTATGCGTGGTAGAAATCCACGAACAAAATTTACACCTGGATGGTTGTTCAAATCCAATGTGGGTCATTGGTCTGAAAATGTGGTTAAGGAAAAAAGTCAAGCTTCACATCTCAAGAGCAAAATTTGGTATGATACCAAGCATAATGTGAAGGATGTTGATTTTGTTGTTGGTCAGTGGGTAAGAGTTAGGAAACCTGGTAAATCTCCTAAGGAAGAAAGTCGTTTTTATGAACCTATGCAGGTTGTGGAAATTTAAAATAATTCTGTTCGCCTCACTGATGGACGTGTATGGAACCTTAAGAGGGTTGCTAAGTGTTCTCCTCCTCAAGTTTCTTTCAACAAATCCTCGGATTTGTTTGATTTGGAAGATTTGTTGTGCACAAACTCTTCGTTGCCACCTGATATTATTAATCAGGATGCAGTTTCTGATACCTCCAGTATTCCTGTACCTGATGTTTCAGGTTTGGTTAATTGTGATGAGCTTTCAGATTTGGCTGCTCCTAGTTCTTCAAGTCTTGCCAGTCAAGATGTGTCGAATGTTTTAAGGAACTCTAGACGTGAAAAAAGGCCTCCTGTATGGTTGGCTGATTATATTTCTGAAAGTATTCGCTTATAGGAATCTTTGTTTCTTTCTTTCATTTATCGAATTGTTTATTTACTTGTTTTTTTTTTCCTTCCCTTTTTATTCTATAAGGTGGGGGGTGATGTCGGTTACAAGTTATTTTGTTTTTTTTAAATTATATTCCAAGGGGGATGTGTTATGTTGTGTAATACATGTCATACACCTTTAACTGTGTTCATTCCACATTCCATTGTACAGTGTTCCTGCTTATGTTTATTTTCCAATGTAATTCCGCTGATGCTGACTGCTTACCTGTCTGGCTGCGTACCTGCTCTTCTCTACATTGAACATAATTCAACCTACAAGGAGTAATCACTTCAATACAACATATAGTTTTTGTCATATATGCATTTTCGTTTTATTTTGCATACATAGCTGCCAAGGTTTTCAGATTGCTATGTGTGACATTTTCATAATTTTAGTGTAATTATGAGTGACATTTCAACGACTGTGAGTGACACTTTTTCGCGTACAAAATCAAGCAATGAAGACGAGGCAAACATATATATATTGTTAGAAATGGGATCCCTGGCTGGCCAGGGCTCACGCCAAAGTCAGTCAGAGACCACCACTCCTAAGTCAGGGCAAGGGAGTTACACGCCAAGATAACCCCTACTCACCCTCTAGGTAACGTGGCGCGAGCAGCAAGGCTAAACTTGGAGGCGATATGAGTTAAGTATTTGCGCACGCACCCCAGCAACAACACCCAAGGCCCACCACAAAGGAAACTCCACACAAGGTTATATAAAAAATAGCCTTTGTATTCCAATAACCATACATTAGATAAAACACACACTTTACATTGTGCCAGAGGCACGGGCAGAATTTACAGGGGATAATGTACAGGACAGGGCCACCTGGACCACTGTCAAGGGTATCAGCACTTTTAGAAGTAACACTTTTAGGAATAGCACTTTAGAATGTAAAATCACTGTAGCACATAATATAAAAATAGAGCACACAACCAGTAATCACTGGCAACAGGACCTCACTAGCACCACCGGCGCTAGGAGGACAACAACCACCTAAGTATTACAATACCTGTAGGGGTGTAAGAACATAACACATGATGCAATGCATAACATGCATTCAGAGGTGTTAGGGAGGAAAACACATAATGCATCACAATACATTCAGAGGAGTAAGCAAAATGAACAATTGCGCCAAACTCACTTAAGTCACCACCTGTGACTGTCCCTAGGCCCACTGACCTCTCTAGGGCTAGGACGCCCTGTGTCCAAAGTCAGGCAGGCTGCGCAGGCAGCCAAGAACATAAGCCTAAACGTGGCAGTTGCCCACAAAGTGCTGGGCAACTGGTGCAGGGAAAGTTAGGGCAACGTTGGAGCCTCGTGGGCTCTAGAACAAGAACTGGCACCCTGAGCCTCTCTCCGGCTCTTCAACAGGACTGGGCACTCGAGCCTCTCAGGGCTCGCAAAGCAAAAGGCGGGCTGGAGCCTCTCTGGGCTCAAGAATGAGGAAATGGCACCCTCAGAGCCTCGCAGGCTCTGCTTTCCAGAACAACTGTGCCCCAGAGCCTCTCATGGCTCTCAAAACGACTATGGGCACAAGAGCCTCTCGGGCCAAATATATTTAAATTGCCCCCCAGGAGCCTCGGGGCTCCTAATCTCAAGGCGGTTGCGTTGGAGTCCCTCACGGGGGACTCAGAGCAAGGACAAATGCCCCCAAGAGCCTCGCAGGCTCACAGAACGAATTGCCCCCAGGAGCCTCTCTGGGCTCCTCAACACTGATGTGGGCGGCGGGGCCCCTCTCCGGGGATCCTCGAACACGTGGGGCGCTTCGGTTTGGAGTCCCCTCCTCTGGGGGACTCGAGATGCTTGCAATGCCCCCGTGAAGCCCTCGTGGCTTCACTCTGACCTCTAGCGCGAGCTCGCGCTACCAGGGGGGAGGTGGGGGGCGGGGGGGGCGGACACCGACAATGTGTCCCGGCGCCCCTCCCTTCCCGGCTTTTCTCTGGCGGGCGGCTCTCCTCATGGGATGCAGGGCTCTCCCCTCACTTGGGGCGCCTTGCCGGGGACTTCGCTTCAGCTTCCCGGCTCCTCTCCTCGCTGCTCGGCTGCGGGGCGGGACTTCCGGTCCTCGTCTCAGAGGCCGCGCATCGATTGGACGGGTAACCAATCACTTCCGGGTCGCCGCGGGCAGCGCGGCGGCTCGCTTTAGGCAGGCAGGCGGGGTCCCATTATCCGAGGAGTGGGCTCCCTCGTGATAAATTCAAAATATGAAGCGAGGTAGGCACTCGCTATGCGCCGCAATTTCGGGCAGATGCCGGGTGTGCACCGGCTGGGCACACAAAGCGCTAGCAGCGCTAACACGAAGGAAAGGGCGCTCCCAAGCGCCACAGGACTAAAATACAGCGCTCACAGCGCTGGGGGCAAAATAAAGCGCTTTCAAGCGCTAGGCAGGGATTTCAGAGCTCCCCAGCGCTGAAGGGCAGAGAGCAGCGCTCTCAGGGCTGCAGGCAAGGAATCCTCAGTGCTCCCCAGCACTGGAGGACAGGACAAGGCTCCAGCAAGGGCTGGAGGCAGGCAGGGGAGCAAGGCTGGGCCAGAGCCAGCACACTGGGTCTCCAGGCAGGGAGACACCCCAAGTGGCGGTCCTCCTGGCCCCAGCAGCAGCAACAGCCCCCTCTGGCAGGATCCAAAAGTAGAACAACTTCAGTGGGGACACAGCCCCTTCTAATACTGTAAATCCTTTGTCTAAGGGTGCAGGGTGGGGGAGAAACCAGTCGCATCTGGTTCTGGAGCACTCTTGATGGCCCAACCACCCATTTCATTCACTGGGGAGGCTAGGGTCGTTAGACACACCACAGGGGGGCGGAGCCAGCATTGTGTGGGAAAACCCAGCCCATCCAGGACACAGGTACACTCCTCCCACACATCACTCATGCTAATCTCCCACTCACCACCGGGCAGACCCATCCAGACTTCCTGGAGCCTGGCATGCAAGCCAGCTCCAGCCAATCACGCTCCAGCACCCTCACTGCACACATATCTCAATGTCCAGAAGTAGCACTTCCCTTCTAGACACATACATGCCGCATACACCATCTCGCAGCATTCACTCTCACGAGTTTACACATACTAAATTCGAGCCTGCACTCCCCATGCATCAGGAACTACCTGGGACACACACATTCCCCATGCATTCCTATGGGAGGGCAGGCCAGCCATACTACACGCACGCACTTTCACTCTGGGACCCAGGGAAAAGTGCGCAGAGACCCAAAAATCACTAACACAGGGTCACAAATAAAAGCAAAAAGATTAGGGGGGAACCCGCCCTAAGGGCCAAGTCCAACATATATATATATATATATATATTGGAAATTACACCCATTTGAGCACTAGAAATGGAAGGTACTTAACCGTAGAGGAATTCCGTGTGAGTGCAGAACAGGCATCATAGCTGCCACGTTTTCTGATTACTTATATGTGACATGTCCATGGTATTAGTGGACTTACAAATGATATGTAACTGCCAACAGTGTAACACTTAAAGTGACACTTTCTCGTGAGAAAAAAACATGTAATGAGGTGCATGGAGAGAGATAAATATCAGAACTTATCCACAAGAAGTTCTAATAATATCTTGCAACTGGAGCAAAACCCCTGAAATGAAAGTCTACACTTGCTTTATAATGAACTATGTCTGCAAATGTTGTGGTAGGCTAGCATATACTGCGTGTAATATAATTTTAAATGTGAAAATTCATGTGCCTACAGTAACAGTCTGGGTCCTCGTAGCACTATAATATAGAAGTAACTATCCACTACTGAGCCAAGAAGGACACACTTGAAAAAATATTTACTTTTGTGCCAGCATTCGATTGCTCCCAACAATATGCCAGGAAGTATCACCATTAAACCAGATCAAGCATTAGGCTATTGTGCGGCTTTAATAATGCAGGGTCCAGCATTATAGAACATGTGAGTGCCACGGATGCCTATGATATATCAAGGAGAATCACCAATGAGCATTGGATGCCTGCAGTATGGCAAGAATTACAGCCATACTGCCAAAACCTTGACTGTGCTGACAATATGTGCCTAACCAAAAAATTAATGTGTCCCCTCATGTAAAGTAACTGCTGCTATGTAAAGCGCTTTGATACCCGATTCGGGGCAAGTTAGTGCTATATAAAAAACTGCAAAAAAAACAAAAATAAAACTTCTGTTCCTCTCTGGTTACAGCTATTCTGCGCTGGAAATTGCCTGACAATTTATCGCAGTTACAACATAAATACAATGTGTCCTGTGTGTGAAGAAATAAACTGCCAGGCTCAGTCTGAAATAAATGGTGTGCTGTCACTGGCATTGCGATCTAGTATTAATAAGCAAATGCTGCAGAGATCAATTTGACAGTACAGTAGTCTGTAGACCCGAAAATTAATGAATGACTAACCTGACTGCTGGTGGTAAACAGCTGCTGGGGATAATGCTCCATACTGAGCGCTTCACTTTCGTCTTGGTCCTGAACTCTTCGGTAGACTGGGCACGGGGCCAAGGGGGCACAAGTTGCAACAGCAGACGGCATTTAAAGAGTGCCTGAACAGACGTCGCTGGAGACTGCCAAGCAGCACTTGTCTTCGAATAGAAGTGTTTTATTCTACCTGACTGGGGCCGGTAGTGGCACTTCATTTTTGCGTGCTGTTTACCCGGCCGCCATCTGCCAGCCAGAGAGACCTCCACAGCACCGGCGATCCCCCTAAATAAAATAGCTTACTGCATTGAAATAATTTCTTCGGGCAAGGAGAGACACAGCAAAGATAAAGGGTTTTATCCTCTTGCACCATTCGTCCTCCGCAGTGGCACTAAAACTTCCTACGGACCACCTGTGAGCCTGGTGTAGTAACAAAGGTCAGCACAATCCTCATGGCGCCACGGCACCTGTGACGGCACAACTCTATACTGTTTTTTTACAGGCGCGAGATCGAAGTGTTTGGGGGCCTTTGGCTTCTACAAGTAGTCACGTGATCAGGTTAGCTGTTACACTCCACTAGTGTCTGGCTCTGTTATTAACTGTTGCTGCAGCGAGAGTCACTACCTCCCTGGGCCAATGAATCACTGCGGCCGGGGGTCGTATTTACCATAGCTGCTGAGACACGCAGCGGGGCACCGGGCACCCGGCAGCCGGAGGAAAATCTAACCTGCCGCCTGCCTCCCGAATGGCCTCTGCCTTGCAGCGAAAGGGGCATTACAGGGAAGCGCGCCTTCATAAAAACGATGATGAGCTGCACTCCAGTTCACCATAAATTGCTGACATCGTCGGACACATGCACGCTTTCCTTGGCACAGTAAGCTCGCTATTGCAGCTTCCAAAGCTTCTTGTTAAAGCATACCTAGGGGTGGGTAGTCAGCCTGGGGGGGGTTCCTAATTATGCGTGACAAAAGAATTTCGTGCGGTGATGTGGACACCGGCACTGAAACGCGATACCGTCACGCCTGATGCGTGACACTTGGCAGGGCTGTCCATATATTCCGTATATTTATTTATATCATTCAAATTGTAAGTTATTAACTTTATTGTACTTATGATGCAATTTTCTCAAAATGTCAATAAAAAGTTATCACTCCGTCCTTTACTATTGTGTTCTGTTTATTGGGCATCTTTCACCATCCAAAGACGGCCGCTCTGGTCACTTTTACCGTCATACCCAACCTGATTCAGGTCGTCCGGAGTGAGATATTGCAGTATTATACCGCAAATTATACTCTATTTTCTCTTGTAGCCTGCACACTTGTCACTTTTTCCTCCTGAGCACTTTTACTACCTCATGTATTCTTGTTTGCTCACAATTATCACTTTACCGTATGTAACGTAACGTATGCCTCTGCAACCTGTTGCTCGTGTAATGTTCTCAGTTTGTATCTTTTCTGTTCCTATTGTGAAGCGCTCTGACACCTTCGGGTAAAGTCGGCGCTATATAAAATTGCATAAATAAATAAATAAATAAATAAATAAAAGAAAGATCCTGCTCAGATGCTGGTATCCGGCCCGGCAGTCCTATCTCTATTTTCCTTTCTCCCAGTCAGTGTTGCGCAGTCCTATGTCTGTTTTCATTGCTCGTAGCGGGACTCTGGCGCTGCAGTCCTATCTCTGTTTCTACACTCAAGGACCCGTAACACTAGGCTGTACTTTTGTGAAAATAAGTTGGCGGGCGGCCATTTTAGGTGTGGGTGAACTCACCCTATCCGCGTAATGGCCGCCCTTCGGGTGGACCCGCCCACGGCGCGTGACGTCAGGCGCAGCCGCCGCCGGGTTCGGACGCCATCGAGGACGGCTCTGCAGGCCCCGGCCGGGGTGCGCGCACCGGTGCTGACCCTTGACCCCTGACCCCGGGAGGCGGCAGCAGGAGGCCTCGGTGACCTCCGTGGACGTGCCTGGAGCGGCGGCGACCGCAGCCGGTGAGACTAAGAGGGAGGAGGGGCCCCGAGGGCGGGGGGAGCGGAGAGCCGGAGGCCGCAGCAGGAGGAGGGGCCGGACCGAGGGGGGGTGAGGCCGAGGGGGCCGGCGGGTCTGGGGCTCCGCAGGGCACTTGAACGGCTCCGACAGAGGGGCGAAGACCCCGGGGAGAACAGAGACACCCCAAGGCCGATGAGAGAGGAGACTGAGGGGGCACCAGTGAGAGGAGGGCAGAGGTACCGAGGGCACTGCAGGAGAGCTGAGGGGGCACCAGT
Organism: Lissotriton vulgaris; assembly: GCF_964263255.1. Taxonomy (NCBI): domain Eukaryota; kingdom Metazoa; phylum Chordata; class Amphibia; order Caudata; family Salamandridae; genus Lissotriton; species Lissotriton vulgaris. The sequence continues at coordinate 478,568 of NW_028243495.1, read as the reverse complement.
GGGAGGAGGACAGAGGGGGCACCAGTGAGGGGAGGGCAGAGGTACTGAGGGCACTGCAGGAGGGCTGAGGGGCACCAGTGAGGGGAGGGCTGAGGGGGCACCAGTGAGAGGAGGGCAGCGGTACAGAGGGCACTGCAGGAGGGCTGAGGGGGCACCAGTGAGAGGAGGGCAGAGGGGGCACCAGCGAGAGGAGGGCAGAGGTACTGAGGGCACTGCAGGAGGGCAGAGGGGGCACCAGTGGGAGGAGGACAGAGGGGGCACCAGTCATAGGAGGGCAGAGGGGGCACCAGTGAGAGGAGGACAGAGGGGGCACCAGTGAGAGGAGGGCAGAGGGGGCACCAGTGAGAGGAGGGCAGAGGGGGCACCAGTGAGAGGAGGGCAGAGGTACTGAGGGCACTGCAGGAGGGCTGAGGGGCACCAGTGACAGGAGGGCAGCGGTACAGAGGGCACTGCAGGAGGGCAGAGGGGGCACCAGTGGGAGGAGGACAGAGGGGGCACCAGTGAGAGGAGGGCAGAGGGGGCACCAGTGAGAGGAGGACAGAGGGGGCACCAGTGAGAGGAGGGCAGAGGGGGCACCAGTGAGAGGAGGGCAGAGGGGGCACCAGTGAGAGGAGGGCTGAGGGGGCACCAGTGAGAGCAGGGCAGAGGGGGCACCAGTGAGAGCAGGGCAGAGGGGGCACCAGTGAGAGGAGGGCTGAGGGGGCACCAGTGAGAGGAGGGCAGAGGTACTGAGGGCACTGCAGGAGGGCTGAGGGGCACCAGTGACAGGAGGGCAGCGGTACAGAGGGCACTGCAGGAGGGCAGAGGGGGCACCAGTGGGAGGAGGACAGAGGGGGCACCAGTGAGAGGAGGGCAGAGGGGGCACCAGTGAGAGGAGGACAGAGGGGGCACCAGTGAGAGGAGGGCAGAGGGGGCACCAGTGAGAGGAGGGCAGAGGGGGCACCAGTGAGAGGAGGGCTGAGGGGGCACCAGTGAGAGGAGGGCAGAGGTACTGAGGGCACTGCAGGAGGGCTGAGGGGCACCAGTGACAGGAGGGCAGCGGTACAGAGGGCACTGCAGGAGGGCAGAGGGGGCACCAGTGGGAGGAGGACAGAGGGGGCACCAGTGAGAGGAGGGCAGAGGGGGCACCAGTGAGAGGAGGACAGAGGGGGCACCAGTGAGAGGAGGGCAGAGGGGGCACCAGTGAGAGGAGGGCAGAGGGGGCACCAGTGAGAGGAGGGCAGAGGGGGCACCAGTGAGAGGAGGGCTGAGGGGGCACCAGTGAGAGGAGGGCAGAGGTACTGAGGGCACTGCAGGAGGGCTGAGGGGCCCCAGTGACAGGAGGGCAGAGGTACAGAGGGCACTGCAGGAGGGCAGAGGGGGCACCAGTGGGAGGAGGACAGAGGGGGCACCAGTGAGAGGATGGCAGAGGTACCGAGGGCACTGCAGGAGGGCTGAGGGGTCACCAGTGAGAGGAGGGCAGAGGTACAGAGGGCACTGCAGGAGGGCTGAGGGGGCACCAGTGAGAGGAGGGCAGAGGGGGCACCAGTGAGAGGATGGCAGAGGTACCGAGGGCACTGCAGGAGGGCTGAGGGGGCACCAGTGAGAGGAGGGCAGAGGTACTGAGGGCACTGCAGGAGGGCTGAGGGGGCACCAGTGAGAGGAGGGCAGAGGTACAGAGGGCACTGCAGGAGGGCAGAGGGGGCACCAGTGAGAGGAGGGCAGAGGGGGCACCAGTGAGAGGAGGGCAGAGGTATTGAGGGCACTGCAGGAGGGCTGAGGGGGCACCAGTGAGAGGAGGGCAGAGGTACTGAGGGCACTGCAGGAGGGCTGAGGGGCACCAGTGAGAGGAGGGCATAGGTACTGAGGGCACTGCAGGAGGGCTGAGGGGGCACCAGTGTGAGGAGGGCAGAGGTACTGAGGGCACTGCAGGAGGGCTGAGGGGGCACCAGTGAGAGGAGGGCAGATGTACCGAGGGCACTGCAGGAGAGCTGAGGGGGCACCAGTGAGAGGAGGGCAGAGGTACAGAGGGCACTGCAGGAGAGCTGAGGGGGCACCAGTGAGAGGAGGGCAGAGGGGGCACCAGTGAGAGGAGGGCAGAGGGGGCACCAGTGAGAGGAGGGCAGATGTACTGATGGCACTGCAGGAGGGCTGAGGGGGCACCAGTGAGAGGAGGGCAGAGGTACAGAGGGCACTGCAGGAGGGCTGAGGGGGCACCAGTGAGAGGAGGGCAGAGGTCCTCAGGGCACTGCAGGAGAGCTGAGGGGGCACCAATGAGAGGAGGGCAGAGGTACTGAGGGCACTGCAGGAGGGCTGAGGGGCACCAGTGAGAGGAGGGCAGAGGTACTGAGGGCACTGCAGGAGGGCTGAGGGGGCACCAGTGACAGGAGGGCAGAGGTACTGAGGGCACTGCAGGAGAGCTGAGGGGGCACCAGTGAGAGGAGGGCAGAGGTACCGAGGGCACTGCAGGAGGGCTGAGGGGACACCAGTGAGGGGAGGGCAGAGGTACTGATGGCACTGCAGGAGAGCTAAAGGGGCACCAGTGAGAGGAGGGCTGAGGGGGCACCAGTGTGAGGAGGGCAGAGGTACTGACGGCACTGCAGGAGGGCTGAGGGGGCACCAGTGAGAGGAGGGCAGAGGTACTGAGGGCACTGCAGGGGGGCTGAGGGGCACCAGTGAGAGGAGGGCATAGGTACTGAGGGCACTGCAGGAGGGCTGAGGGGGCACCAGTGTGAGGAGGGCAGAGGTACTCAGGGCACTGCAGGAGGGCTGAGGGGGCACCAGTGTGAGGAGGGCAGAGGTACTGAGGGCACTGCAGGAGAGCTGATGGGGCACCAGTGAGAGGAGGGCAGAGGTACACAGGGCACTGCAGGAGAGCTGAGGGGGCACCAGTGAGAGGAGGGCAGGGGTACTGAGGGCACTGCAGGAGGGCTGAGGGGGCACCAGTGTGAGGAGGGCAGAGGTACTGAGGGCACTGCAGGAGGGCTGAGGGAGCACCAGAGAGAGGAGGGCAGAGGTACTGATGGCACTGCAGGAGAGCTGAGGGGGCACCAGTGAGAGGAGGGCAGAGGTACTGAGGGCACTGCAGGAGAGCTGAGGGGGCACCAGTGACAGGAGGGCAGATGTAAAGAGGCTGAGGGACGCAGGTGAGAGGAGGGCAGAGGTACTGAGGGCACTGCAGGAGGGCTGAGGGGGCACCAGTGCTAGGAGGGCAGAGGTACTGAGGGCATTGCAGGAGGGCTGAGGGGACACCAGTGTGAGGAGGGCAGAGGTACTGAGGGCACTGCAGGAGAGCTGAGGGGGCACCAGTGACAGGAGGGCAGAGGTACCTAGGGCACTGCAGGAGAGCTGAGGGGGCACCATTGCGAGGAGGGCGCTGCAGATGGAAGCCGTGCCAAGGGAAATGAGGGGGGACTGGGTAGGAAAAGCTGAGAGCATGCTGGAGAGGAGGGCGTGGAGGGCAGAAGTGACAGGTGTACTTGGAAGGGTTGGGGCGCAGACCTTTCTCTCCAGTGGCATAGGGCATCTATTGAATTGGCAGCTGGTGTCAGGTGTGGAGCACTACACTTGTTTAAAGCGGTCCATGAGGGGACAGGTGAGATTAGTGGAGCACTCGTGTGAGACAAACAGCCCCCAGGACAGTTTCACGCCCTCAACACCAACAATGTGTGCAGAGGTGTGGAGACTAAAGGAGCATTAGCAGTGCTCGGTGTTCATGAATAATACAAACCAGAATTTCAGGCTGGGTGTTAGAAGGGGACCTGGAGGGTCGGCCGAGGACAAGAGGAGAGGCCTCCGGTGAGGGCCGTCTCCAGCGATCGTACAGACAAGTAACTTCCCCCCCACAGATGGACACCACACAAGGATAAGGTCAACACTCTTTATATACGATTCTTGAAGCAAGGATATCACGATACAGTGAGATCGGGACACGAGGGTCCTCTCAATTCTAGTCTCTGGAAGGGAAAGGGGGTAGCGGGACAGTCTTGGTACCGGTCTGGTACGGAGGTGGTACGATGAATAGCTCACAATCCTCGAGCTCGGAGTTCTGGAGGGTCGGGCTGCGGCAGCGCCAGCAGGCTCGGATGATAAGTCTCTCTTGAGAAGGGCCGCGGCAGCGCCAGCCGGCAAGGGCGATGGTTCACACAAGGATGGGCCGCGGCAGCGCCAGCAGGTCCCGACGAGGACGTAGGTTGCAGAGGGCTGCGGCAGCGCCAGCAGGCCCCGACGAGGATGTAGGTTGCAGAGGGCCGCGGCAGCGCCAGCAGGTCCCGACGAGGATGTAGGTTGCAGAGGGCCGCGGCAGCGCCAGCAGGCAGGACGATGATTCACAAGGCAGGGCTGCGGCAGCGCCAACAGTCCGTCAAGGATGAGTTCTTCTAGGTGTCTCTCGACTCAAGGATACAACTGCCTTCCTGCTCTGGCGCTGCCCAAGTTATAGGTCTGGCCTCCTTTGATGTCCGGGCCCTCGCTCTTGGAGGTCGGGAGGTCCGGGATGAGGGAGTCCAGACACCCAGCAGGGGGGTGGAGCCAGCGCCCGGGGAGGCTGGGGCGATCGGCACCTGGCGGGGGAGAGCCATCGACACTCCTCTCTCCCATTGACCTGCCAAGTGGTCTCTTCACCTCCTGGGTGGATGGTGGTGCCTCGATGGCGGGGCCTGGCCAGGCCCAGGGTTGGGGTCGAGCTGAGGCCACGCGGCCTCCTGGTGCAGTGTCCAAGATGGCGGCTGGGCCCGGGCAATGGTGCTGACGGTGGCCCGGGTCAGCCGATGCTGGGATGTTCGGGAGCAGGCGTCCCGTGGGGGACTGGTTGCGGGTTGCTTCTGTGGGTTGCCGGGGTAGTTCTTCTGGTGACACCGGGAGAGCCGGTGTCCGGGCCCTGTCATGCGGGGAGGGAGCGAGCCTTTCACGAGGCCTGTCCAACACTGGGTCATACACAACTCAAAAGTTCTCAAAAATATAATAAACCAGTCAACAATCAGTTGTGATGTATTAGGCCAAAGGTTAGAGCTCCACGAGGTTAAGAAGGGCCACCCAAATTGCCCTTCGGTAGGGCAAAGCCCAAACATCATAAAGAGACCACTGAGCACTCTGCAGGACAGGTTTAAAAAACAGACTATTCTTAATATTGTATTCTCAAGAAATAAAAAATCTTACACTTGCTGTACACGTTTCTTTAAAACATTAGCCAGCACATGTTTAGACGCTGTATTCATATTTTCGAGTAGACTTCCTCCGGGTTAAAAGTGGCAGCACACTAGAATATCATGGTAGAACTCATGATGTGAGCCATCACCAAAAGCTCCATTAACTTAAAGAGCAAGTACGTTGAAAGAGGAACTGGAAACCTTTTGTCCGCTTATAAATTAAAACTTCATGGATTCTGGGTACAAAGATAGTCCAATCTCCAAATATGAAGCAAATCAAACCTATAATTTCAGCTATTCTGACACACCCAAAAGTCCCCTTGCCATGTGTTGACATGGAAAAGTTCTACGTCTGGTAAAAGGCATGCAGTCCTACCATGAGTACCCAGCTGTACTGTTGGCTGAATTCCTAATGATGATTTTAAGTCATTGACACACATGGCCTATGCATGTGTGCAATGACCTAGGAATGCGTCATAGATTGCAGTTTTGTTGGTCCGGGAGCAAAACACAAAGCCTCATAGTGCTGGAAGGCTACCACCTTCACCAAGAGTTGAGCTGCACTATTGTTGTGGTGGCAGCACACCACGTAGTGTTTGTTAGAAGTGAACAGGTTGTTTATATCCTGTGTAACTAGTGAGGCTTACTGTCTAACTCGCCTTTTTAGATCTCGCCTAGAGATGCAGCGCATGCGTTGCTCACCTTGGCAAGACCTATAATCGCCGCTTTCTCTGCAGAAGGGAGAAAAGAGGTGGCACGCGCGGACAGGAGATGTGCGCGTGTATGGACAGCGTGCACATCTCCTGTCCGTGTGTGCCACCTCCTGTTTCGCTTCGGCAGAGAAAGCAGCGACACATCGCAAGCTTTCACTTTGCGCGTGCATGGCGTCTCCTCTGGCTCCCACAGCGCGCTTTACATGTGCGCACCCGGACGAGCATTTCACATTTAACGTGGCACCCGACTCTCGGCTACTGGGCTTCATTGTAACAGGACTTCCCACAAGTGTCTGTGTTTATTGTGGCCACATTTTAGAAGTCAGAATATGCTCCGGTGATGCTATTCACGCCTCACCTGCCCCGTTCGGTGTGCAGCTGATCCAGAACATCTACCTTTGCTGCTGCACGCTATAAAAGATGCTTTTCCTCAACTCCACAGGGATAGTTTGCTAATTCATCTGAACAAAGGTAGTCGCCGGTCCCACTATTTACTTTTCAATACTACCTGACCCTCCGCTGAGTAAGCACAATTCTTCAGGATCTGTTGCCTGGCAGTTGCATTGAAGCCGTGCTAAAAGAAAGGCTTGCGAAGCTCGGCGTTCAAGAAGTGGGTGCCGTGCTAATTAAGCCCATAACTACAGTGACGTAAGCTACACGTAATGTGTATGATTGACAGTGCCATAACCGCTACATAAATAACTGGGTTGCAAGAATTCTCCCAGTGTTGTAATATTTGTATGTCACCTCATAATAACCCTGACAGGGACACAAAGCATGATGGAGTCAGATCTGCCACTGCGTGAGGGCAGGATGAATGCATGCGTCCTTCTTCGGATCCGTGGTAGGTGCCATGGGATGGTGCAAGCAAGACTGTGAAAGGGCCGGAGTATCGTGCATGTGTTTGTATGTTGTGTAACCCTTGTCACCTGTTCTGTTTTCTACTCCACCCATTCACCCCTCACAAAAAGCGAGAGATGGTTGCATCACTTCATTGTATTCCACAACTCCAACTCATATAGGATAACAATCTGGAAAGCACAGACTGGTACAGTGCTACATGATAAGAGTGGCTTGAGCATGGAGCGTCACGCAAATGAGCAGGAGATCAATAGCAGGCGCTACAGAGATGGGCCTAGTTACCCCAGTATAAAGCTGCTCCGCTGTGAATTGTTTTAGAGGTTATTTGATGGCCATGGGCTAGGGGCAAACATGTTTCTATTACAAGCAGTATTGCTACTTATGATTTCCTAAACTTAGTAAGGGCTTTCAGCGCTTGGTCAGCCTGGTGTTATGACATGCTTTGCCTTATTTCACCGAACTACTTGGTGTCTTAGCTGAGGAAACATTCAGTCTCTTCCGGGAGGTCTCCATTAATAAGCACATCATATTCCTAAACTATCATTCGCCTGGCGCTTTTGCTCTACTTTTCAGTCCTCCATCCACAGCTCTTGGGCACAAGAGGCGCTATTTTATTTTATTTATTTTTATTTATTTATTTTGAAACTTTTATATAGCGCGAACAAGATCTTTGCAGATAACAGAGCGCTTTACATAGGTAAGGGGTAAGGGGTAGGGTGGGTACACGAGAGAGCATAGTTAGGAATGTAGGTCGTCAATGCAAGTAGCACAAATAGGAGGGAGCACGAGCAATCGGGTAGGGTCGATAATACAAGTAAAACACATGTGCAAGGGATCAGACAAGTAGTACAGATCGACGCACAGTCTTAAAAGATCAAAAGTAGTAGTTCAAGTGTGTTTAGCCATGAGGATAGCTTTAACTTCTTTCTTAAAAAGAAAAGTGGAGGGGATGAGTCTGGTTTCAGGAGGGAGTGAGTTCCAGATCCTAGGCGCCATTCCTGAGAAGGAGCGTTTGTAAGTTCTTTCTTCCGGAATCTTCGAGGCTTCAGCAGAAGATTGTTTGTACTTCTGGTGGTTCTGGAGCCGCCGGAAATTGTCAGCTTCTGAGTGAGGTAGCCGGGTGAGTTCAGGTGTATAGCCTTGTGCGTCATGCAGGCAATTTTCAGATGTATTCTTGCTTCAAAAGGCAGCCAGTTCAGGGATTTAAAGTCAGGGGAGATATGTGAGTGTTTTTTAGATCCAGTGATGAGTCTCGCTGCCGCGTTTAGTGAAGCTCTAAGGGGTGCAGTTGTGGTTAGGGGGAGACCGCAGAGGGCGATGCTGCCGTAGTCTATGCGAGGGATGATTAGTGCTTGTACTGCAGTTTGGAAGTCTTCGGCTGGGAGGAAGGGTTTCCTCACGGTATTTATTTGGAAGTTCGCTCCCTTAGTTGCCTTGCTGATATGCTGCTGCATGTTGAGATTGGCGTCAAGTGTTATGCCTAAAGATTTTGCTGAATCCACGATGGTCGGTTGGACATTGAGTGCAGATAGGTGTTTAAGCCAAATTTGAGTGGTGGAGATCTTCGCTGGAGGTGAGATCAGAAGGAACTCTGTTTTCAGAGCATTGAGTTTGAGGTGGTTATCGGCAAGCCAGGATTGGGTGCTTCTGATCGTTGAGTTCAGACGCATAATGTCTTTGGGGGATTGTAATTTGAGATATAGTTGGGTTTCATCGGCGTAAATGTGAAAGTGTACATTGGATTCTTGTAGGCTGGGGTGGATTGAGAGGTTCCATAACTAGGTTGAACAAAGTAGGGGATAGGCAGGATCCTTGAGGGGCACCTAACGATACAGGTACTGGAGAGGACATCAGGTTGTTGCTCTTGAATTTCTGAGACCTGTTGTGTAGAAAGGAGGTGAACCACTGAAGAACAGTCCCAGAAAGACCCATTCTCGTGTTTAGGAGTTCGAGTAAATTCTCATGTTTCACAGTGTCGAATGCTGAAGAGAGATCAAGAAGGATGAGGAGGCAGGTATCATTTTGATCTAAAATTTGGGTCATAGCAGTTTCGGTACTGTGCCCTGCTCTGAAGCCTGGTTGATGAGGGTTGAGGAGATCAAACTGTTCTATGTGCTTTGTCAATTGAAGTTGAACGCATTTTTCCAACAGTTTGGCGAGAGCGGGAATGTTGGTCATAGGACGGTAGTTGTTTAGATCAGTGGGGGCCGGCTGTTGGTTTCTTTAGTAAAGGTGTAACTTGTCCAACTTTGAGGGAGTCAAGTATGGTTCCTTGTTGAAGTGAGCTGTTGATAATTTTAGTCCAGAGTGGGAGGAGCAAAGGGGTGAAGTCTTTTACAGCGTTAGCAGGAAGAGGGTCAGTGAGGTGATTGGATGGTTTCAAGGTGCTGAGTAGTCTGTCAATTTCTTCTTCAGAGTAAGTACCAAAGGATGACCATGTCGCATTGTTTTTTGGTTCATTGGGTGTTATGCAGTGGGGTTTGGAGTAAAGGCTTGCGTCAATGAGGAGATCGCTCCTTATGTTGTCAGTTTTTTGGCTAAAGAAAGCAGAGAAATCTTCACAGGAAGGTGCATTGCCCATAGTGTCGACTGCTTGGGGTTGTTCCTTGGATTGTGATCCAGAGCTCGACAAATCCGAAAAATGTACTAGTCCTGCAGGTCTAGTACCATGGAAAATCCCCTCGACCTGACTGCAACCCACTTGACCTCCGTCTCTGAAAACGGAGCAAAAGTGACAAGTTAACAAGATTTAAAGGCATCTTTATTGCTCATTCCCTTCATGAGCAATAAAAATGCCTTTAAATCTTGTTCTCTTGTCACTTTTGCTCTGTTTTTAAAGACAGAGGACAAAAGTTAGTTTATCTTCCTACTCGCCAGAAAGGGCGAGTAGGACCTAAAAATAGCTCGTCCTCATCCATTCTCCCTCGCAAATGCGAGCGGGCGAGTGGATTTGTCGAGCCCTGTGATCGGATTAGCTCGAACAGTTTTCTTGGACGGTTTTTTGCTTGGTCGAGCTGGAGTCTGAAGAAGTCTGCATTTGAGCGTTTTATTTTCCTGAAGTATGCGTTTCTCTTTTTCTTTAGAGTTTTTAGGTGCAGTGCCGAGGGGACAGATCTCCAGGTGCGCTCTGCCATTCGCATGGCCCGTCTGTCTTCATTGAGGCTCCCGTCGTACCACGGGTTGGAGATCTTGGTGGAGACTCTTTTCAGCCTCATTGATTATTGAGGTCATAGCGTTGAGATAGTGGTCGGTTAAGCACTGAACGTCAGTAACGCCGGTATGGGGAAGAAGGAGATTGCAGTTGTTAGGGGGTAGAGAGTTTGGATTGAGTTTCTTCAGGTCTCTTTTCGAAGTTTGGGCTTGGAGGATTGGGCCGGGATAAGTTCAACTTTTTCATTGATGAAGAATGTGACAATGTGGTGATTTGACCAGTCACAGGGTTGGATTGAATCAAGTTGAGTAGTGCCTTCTTTGGAGATGATAAGGTCGAGGATAGAGCCTTTGTCATGGGTCGGGCTGTCGCAAATTTGGGTGAGGTCAGAAGCGTTGAGGTAATTTTTGAGGCTATTGACCACTGCGTCACTACAGTCATTCCAGTGAAGATTGTAATCGCCAAGGTAAATTTGTGTGTTTTGCCGTCCTGAGTTGATTGAGATTGTGTCCATGAGTTGTTGGGAGAAGGTGAGGTTGCCCCCAGGTGGGCGGTAGATGATGTGTAGTGAACATACAGGTTTGTTTTCACTGAAGACATCAAGGCAGATGTATTCACAGGAGGTAAGAGAATGGGCGGTGACTTTATTAATTGAAAGGTTGCTCTTGTAAATGCATGCGATTCAACCGCCGGTCTTCCTGGACCTGTCAAGTCTAATGATGCAGTAGTTTTGGGGGGGGGGGGAAACTAGGATATCCATGATAGGAGTAGGAGATTCAGTTAACCATGTTTCCGTTAGGATGGCTAGGTCATGGTTCAAGGAAATGATGAGATCAGCGACCTGTGAGGAGTGTCTTTGGGACGATCTACAGTTGAGAAGTGTGCATTTGAGTCTGGGGGTGCAGAGGGAGGAGGAGGGATCTAGAGTGAGGGGACTTTTGTGATGTTTGCTCTGAGAGAACAGAGGACCAGAGACTGGGGTGGATGGACGGACAGAGGCTGGGGTGGATGGTGGGACAGAGGCTGGGGTGGATGCTGAAGCTTGCTCCAATCGCGCCTGCAAGTGCACAGCACTGATGGCTACTGTGTGTATTGAATGGGGGTAATCCTGCCTCTCCAGTTCTGTCTGTGATTTACAGTGTGCTGTCTTGCTCCGCTCTGCCCTCCTCTCCTCAAGTGCAGCCTCTCCACCTCTCTCCAACCCCATTACCACTACATGGCTAAATATGATAGTCTAGCCCTAACTTGGTGCTCCCAAGTATCACTTTAAACCATTTTAGCATCTCTCTCTATGCGCACATACAGACACGTATGTGCGCTTGCAGAGCACACAGCAGAGGCACCCCCCACCCGAATGCCAATAAATTCAGACCACACAAGTTTGTTTTATGGAAGAATTGAGGCCGCAGTTTATTAGGCATTTCCAACTTACAAACGATCCTTTACACACCATTATTTTTTGTCTGGCGAGCCTGTGTCCTTACCCCATCAGCTCTGCACTGTGCCCTACATTCAGTGCAGCTATCTTTGCCACGGTGAACTATCACCTGGCGACGCAACACTTCCCTTTCACTCTGGGCAAGCTTCTGCTTCCAGCCCGACCGGGTAACCTTTTACTTCCGGTTGCCATACACTCCTTGGGTATGCGTCTGCTTCAACCCAACCAAATGACCCTTTCGCTTCTGGTGTCCACTCACTCCCGGGTAACCATCCGGTTCATTTCCTCCCGGGTAAGCGTTTGTTCCCACCCCAGCCGGTTGCCTCTTCACTTCCGGTGTGTACCCTCTTTGTTACCTGGGCAAGCCGAAGTGCTTCCCGCCCGCCAAACCTGGTTGATTGTTCCCCCACCCATCTCTCCGAGGTGACCCGGTAACCAACTTCCTCCATGCCACAGGCTATGCCCTCTGTTGCTTAATTAATTGCTTACTTCCGGTTCACCTGAACAAAGGGGCTTGGGGGGCTTGCCAGTGACCTCCTGGGTCCTGACTGCCCCGTTTGCGGTCTGTGCCTGCTTCGCAACCTGCTTTTTTGTATTCCTCTTGGATCGCTTTGTATTTTTTTGTCTTCATCCGTTGCTTTCCCTTCTTCCAAACCAAAGGACCTCTTGCAAGTCCATTATGCCTCTGTGACAAATGTCACCCCCTTGTCCAGCCTCCCCCTCCTAAATCTTTTTCCTCAACGGGTGGGTGGGAGGGTCTTCTCCCGACAAAATTCCCCGGAGAAAGAGGGCCTTGTGCCCGGTGCCCACCTTTAAATACCCCTACCACATTCCTAAACCTAGATTTACGGCTGAGCTGGCCCAGCCCTATTATCTGGTGTTCCCGCTCTTTCTCCTTCCTTGTCTCCCTTCCCTTATCTCTAGCCAATCCTGTACATTGGTGCTCTAGCTCTGCTTCCCGGGGGTGGCCTCCACTGAGACCCCTGGTCCAGCCACTATCCCCCCTCCCCCTGGGGAGTGGGGGTCCGAACCAAAGGGCATATCACAGAGCTGGTTATTTGTTCCCTCTCACTTTATCCTGTTCAGTCTGTCAAGTGTTTCCTACTCCCACATCCGATTTTTTTTTTTTTTTTTAATCTCTCTCCCTCTCAAACTCACCAGTCTCCCCTTCCCAATCTCTTTATGCCTGTTCTTTTTACCCCCCCTCCCATTCCCTGTATGTTCCGATTTCGTCCTACTTTCCTCCCCTCACCTTGAATGTCCTAAAAGCATAACATTTTATCCGAATGCTATTGGGGATGGGGGCAACAGAAGTTCACTTTGCCTAGGGCCTGGGTGACTGGCTTTCTTGTTTCTTGTTGGGATCCATCTGTAGATCTTGAGGAGCATGCGGAGGGTGTTGAAGCAGGAGGAGGAGACGGCGTTGACTTGCTTGGTCATTGAGAGTGTTGAGTTGAGGATGAATCCCAGGTTGCGTGTGTGGTCGGTGGGTGTCGGTGCTGCCCCCAGTGCCGTCGGCCACCAGGGGCCATCCCAGGCTGAACGGTTAGAGCTGAGGATGGGGACCTCAGTCTTGTCCGAGTTCAGCTTCAGACGGCTGGTCTTCATCCAGTCGGCGATGGCCTTCATTCCTTCGTGGAGGTTGGCTTTGGCGGTGATAGGGTCCTTGGTGAGGGAGAGGATCAGCTGAGTGTCGTCGGCGTAGGAGATTAAGTTGAGGTCGGGCTACGTGTGCGAGCAGGGTCATGTGGTTGTTGAACAGCATCGGGCTGAGGGAGGATATCTGGGGTACACAGAAGATGATCTCAGAGGCTTTGAAACAGAATGGGGGAGGCCTGCGCTCTGGGTTCTGCCGGAGAGGAAAAAGGTGGTCCAATCCAGGGCCTTTTCTCGGATCCCTGCGGCGTGGAGGCGTGCGCGTAGTGTGGTGGCAGACGGTGTTGAAGCCGGCATAGAGGTCTAGGAGGATGAGTGCTGCGGTCTCGCCGTAGTCCAAAATCAAAGTATCGGGTTAGCTGTCTGTTGAAGGTTTTCTCGATGACCTTGGCCGGTAAGGGGAGCAGAGAGATGGGCCGGAAGTTCTTGAGGTCTCTTGGGTCTGCCTTAGGTTTTTTGAGTAGGGCGTTGATCACGGCGTGTTTCCAGATCTCTGGGAAGGTCGCGGTCTTGAGAGAGAGATTGATGACATTGCGCAGGTGGGGTGCGATGGAGCTGCTTGCTAAGTTGAAGACATGGTGCAGGAATGGGTCTGACGGAGAGCCGGAGTGGATTGTCAGCATGGTCTTGATGGGGTCATCGATGCTCACGCTGGCCCAGGCTAGCAGGGGGTCATGGTCGATGGTGTGCGGAGGGTCTGTTGTGTTGCTGGGTGTTGAAGCTGTCGTTGATGTCTGCTATCTTGTGGTGGAAGAAGGTGGTGAGGGAGTCGCACAGGTCTTGCGACGGCAGGATGTTGTTGGAGAGTTCCTTCACGATGTTAAAGAGCTTCTTGCTATTGTGTGCGTTGTTGCCGAGGTGGTCTTATGAGGTCCTCTTGGTCGGCCTGATGAGGTTGTGGTGGTTGCGGATTGCGTCCTTGTGTGCTGCATGGCTGTCTGTAGTTTGTTCACTGTGCCATTTCTTCTCTAGTTTCCGGCAGGCTTGCTTGGAGGCTAGGAGTTCTGGGGTGAACCAGCTGGCCCTCTTGCTGGTTTCTCTGTGGGGGGGGGGGGTTCTTCAGCGGGGCGAGGGTGTTGGCTCAGTCCTCGATCCAGCATGTGAGGCTGAGGGCAGCGGCGTTGGAGGGTTCAGTGAGTGGGCAGAGAGCGAGGTTTGCATGTAGTAGGTCTTCAGTGATTTTGCTCCAGCAGCGGCTGGGGATCTGTTGGGTTCAGTGGTGTGTGGTGGACTTCTGGAAGGCGAAGTGGATGCAGCGGTGGTCGGTCTAGAGGAGTTCGGTGGTGTGGTTGACGGAGACGTGCGAGCTTGAGGAGAAGACTGGGTCGAGCGTGTGGCCGGCAGAGTGGGTGTGTGTTGTGACGAGTTGCTTCAGTCAGAGGTTGGCGAGGTTATTGATCCGGGTTGTGGAGTTGTTGTCGCTCTCAAGGTGAAAGTTCAGGTCTCCGAGGAGGATGTAGTCTGTGGAGGTCAGGGCGTGCATGCTGATCAAGTCGACAATGGTGTCGCTGAACTGGGGGCAGGGGCCGAGGGGTCGGTGGCGAGGGTGCCTCTGAGGGTGGAGTTAGGTTCTGTGGATCTGGAAATGCATGTGTTCAGCGGTGCTGAGCGCTGTGCTATTCGAGACCCTGATACTGTTCTTGTGGACGATGGCCAGTACTCCGATTCCATTGGTGCGGTCTCTGTGGGTGATCTTGTAGCCGACTGTGATGGCTATGGCGATGTCTGGTGCGGAGGAGTCCATAAACCAGGTCTCCGACAGGAAGGCGACATCCTGGAATGTTGTGTCGAGCAGGTCCCGGAGCTCGACGGCATGCTGGCGTGCAGAGCGGGTGTTCAGTAGTTTGCGTCTGAGCTGGTTGGGGTCTTTCTTGGCGGGTGGTTCGTCGGCTCTGAGGCTGGTATAGCTGCAGCTCCGACAGGTGATGGGGCTGCGTGTGCGTTTCAGGGGGGGTTTGAAGCAGGTGTGGCAGCGTCCGAAGTTGAGAACGTGCTGGCATCAAAGCTGTGGTGATCATCGTGGCGGGTGCGGGGCCAGGGGTTCTGGCGCTGGGCGCCGTCCAGGCGCTGACCGGCTTGCCTTAGGCGCGCCAGCGGCGCGGCCGCACATCGGCCGGCAAATATGGGGAGGTGGGAGGAAGGAGCAGCTGGGAGGCGGGGGCAGCGAATAGGCAGTCAGGGGGGCGGGGACGTAGCGGTGAGGGATAACGAAAGGAACAGAAGGAAAAAGGGACACAAATCGATGGAAAAATGAGTGACACAGAAGGCAAAAGGGCACAAAAAACGAGTGGAACAGAAGGCAAAAGGGGCACAGAAACGAGGGAAAAACGAGTGACACAGAGGGCACAAAAAACGAGTGGAACAGAGGGCAGAAGGGCACAAAAACGAGTGTAACAGAGGGCAGAAGGGCACAAAAACCGAGTGGAACAGATGGCAAAAGGGGCACAAAAACAAGGGGAAAACTAGTGGCACAGAGGGCAGAAGGGCACAAAAAACAAGTGGAACAGAAGGCAAAAGGGGCACAATAACGAGGGCAAAACAAGTGGCACAGAAGGCAAAAGGGCACAAATACCAGAAAAACGAGTGGCACAGAGCAAAATACAGGACTTAGAAATACAGGAGCAGCTAAGAACAGAAGGCAAGAGAGGCACGGGGGCAGCGAGGGGAGCAGAAGGGAAAAACGGGCAGAGAGGCACGGGGACAGCGAGCGGAACAGAAGGGAAAACCGGGCAGAGACACGGGTGGAGTGAGGGAAACGGAAGAGAGAACTGGGCAGACACCGGGGCAGCGAGGGAAACAGAAGGGAAAACCGGGCAGAGACACAGGGGCAGCGAGGGGTACAGAAGGGAAAACCGGGCAGAGACACGGGTGCAGCGAGGGGTACAGAAGGAAAAACCGAGCGCAGAGAGCACGCGGACAGCGAGGGGAACTGAGGGAAGAAAAAGGGGCACGGACCACATACAGGCAGCGGGGTAAGACAAACAACAGCAGTCACAGACACAACAATGAATATACAGGCAATACAATAAAAGCGGAGGATGAACAAACCTACCTACGGCCTACCACTGGCCACCAGGTATGAGGGGCAGGTGGTAGCCTGCGGGTGGTGGAGGGCCTTGAACTTCCTCAGCAGCGGCAGCTGGGGCAGGGACACACAGGCAGTGCTGTATGAAGGGGGAGCGACGTACCTGGGGGTGTCACGGGTCTTCAAGCATAGGCACTTAGCCATTGGGAGCCAATGCAGTTTATGAAGAAGACCAGAGACAGTGCAAAGTATTGGGAGGGAGAATAGCAGCCACGCTGCAGCATTTTGTGCCAGCTGAAGTCTTCTGATAACTGACTTGTTGGCCCCCGGGTGCAAGATATTACAGTAATCAAACCGCAACAGAGTTACTGTCTGAATAATGGTTTGTTTGGTGCTGCGGTCGAAAAGATGCACATGGGTTTGAGACTTCTCAAGAGCCCGAAACAGGTGCCTTCTACCGAATTTGGCCTGAGCCTCAAAAGCCAGGGCGCTGTCCATGAAGACTCCTAGATTTTTGATGGAATACTTGGGTATAGGAGGGTCCCCGAGGGAGGAGGGCCACCAATTGTCACCCCGAGACTGGGTATCTTTTCTCAGTAGAAGTACTTCTGTTTTATTCTCATTCAAGCAAAGGCAGTTGTTATTCAGCTAGCAATCCTCTTTGAAAGTTATACCGATCGAGTGTAGGTTTATATGTGAAGGAGATCACGAGCTGTGTATCATCGGTTTAAGATATCAGCACAATCCCCTCCGATTTTATAACCTGTGCCAACGGATGAATGTAAACCTTGAAAAGGTAGGGCTCCGTGAGGAGCACCGTGGTGTAGTGTGGGGTTGGTAACTGTAGGGGGAGAAATTACCTGGAAGGAGTGTTCAGATAAAAAAAAGCCACCATATCACATGCAGCGTTCAATAAGGCTATTTATTAGGTTAGGAATACTTTGGGGTTATTAATGTGGCTAATTTTATTAGCAAAATATTGGTGTACAACATAGCTAAAAGGCATTGGCATTGCTAATAGCTCTTGCACATGCAAGGCATATTACCTTTGCCAATGCTTGTTTAATCATCCTGGTCTCTACCAACCTCCCCCTCTACTTCCACTTGAGACCTATTGGCTTGGCTAATGCTGGTTTTCTTTACTCTAAACTGTTGCACATTCCTAACTCTAGCATTCCTTAAAAAAAGACAATTTTGTTTAGAAAGCTTTGCCTACGCTACTTTTTATGAAGGTCCCTGAATACTGTTTTTGAAATGTATTTTTCTTCCCCTTTCTTTCTCTTGAAAGATTTAAACTACAAGTGGAAGCAAAACGTTTTAAAAAAGAAAGAGGAATTTGTTTGAGCAATAGCTATTTAATTTTGTTATTTTTATGGCTGGGTATTTGTTCTGAGAAATTAAATTCTGATACAAATACTGTATATACCACAAACAAATTGGTGGGATTATACGTGAAAATACTCCTGGAGCAGCTAAACTAAGTGGCTGGTGTTCCTTAAATTATGAACAAATGCCCACTGCTGTGTCTTCTAAGAACCCCATGCCCTGAGCCAAATGAAGTGTGAGAATGTAATCGAAACACTTTTCTTGAATATTTTGACCATGGCCTGTCTGCTGACACTGGCAAATCATCTTTACTCTAGTTTGCAACATGCCGTGCACATAATGTGCCAGAGCTCCTACTATTAACACTATTTATAAATGTATCTAAACACTGCTTTTCACCACTAGTAAATATCTTTACTTGTCCCCTTTCTTTTCAGGCTGAAGAAAATAGCTTTTTGCTTCTTTCATTTTCTACTCTGGTAAGTACTGAAAGTTTATTCATTTTTTTTTTTGCCTTGGATATAGTCATGGGTATGAAATCTGGCCGTTTTACTACATGTTGTTTAATATTTGTTATTTCTACACTTTTACATGGCTGCCAAGTTTTTGTTTTGTATTGTAAATAGTTCTCTTTTACGGTTTTTATACGCAACCTTTCAATGCTTCAGGTAACACTTTGAGAGAGACGTTATTGTTGGTTGAACAAAGAAGTTTCTTTGCAGAGAGTTCACTTCAAAGTAACCATTTGGTGCAGTGTAATAGCCTAGAAACCACACTTGGCATTCCATAATGCAAATTACTTTTGGCTAAAACTGAGATTACTGAGGATGTCCTTCCAACAAGACACATGGAAATTACCCTGACTTGGGTTGACACGTCTCTTTCAGACCCACTGACAGGGGCTTACATTTGCATCACTTTATAAAACAAGCCAATAGCTCTGACTTGTGCTAACCCATTCAAACATCCGCATGCACAATGCTGCTTGCATGTGTTAGCTCGTGACTGTGAGACCTATTGGGTTTTACAGTCCCAAATGGAATGACTCAGGTTTGCACATCTGTGTGGGGTTGTTTGAAATTGTACCAGTTTCTGCTGGGGGGAGAAGCAATTACCTCATTTAGTACAAGCCGAACCATAGTAAATTGTGTGTTCATAAACTTCATGCTTTGTGATTATACTTGGGAACTCTGATATCAAACACTTTGGAATACTAGTCTAGGTTAACATCAGAGTTTCGGTGCAGTGTCCCCACACACTTTGTGCTATTATCAAACCCCTAAAACCAAACGAAGACATTATTTGCGTATAATCTACAGCCTTATTTGATGCTAGGTCTTCATATACCAAGGTTGACATCTTTTCTTCTGATAACATCTCTGCTTTAACAAGTATTGGAAATGCCAGTGGACCTGACTTCTAAATGAAAGCGCCATTGGGTATAGGCATACAGGCGCACTCACTCATCTACCTGTTTATCCATCCACTTTTGTAGTCACCCTTTCAATCAGTCAACTAACTCTGATTTGTCGAGCGCAGCTGACCCCCCATGAGGATATTCAGGCGTTGCCTTTGGCACAACCTGAATAAAACATACACAAACTCAACACCATATGGAAGATCAATACAGAAGCATACTAGTGGAAAAAAGAAAACTTGCTGTTACCTGAACATCACAGCCATATGCTTGCAATAATGACACATAACAGATTTCTTGAGACCCCTCTGCTCTTGTGGTGTTCCAAAGGCTTCTATTGGACAGAGTATGCTGACATAGCAATCAAATGAGCGCTGTTCGTCCCAACCCATCCTCTCTCTATTGTCTTTTAAGCAGCAAAAACAGATTTTGGCCACAGCCACCAAGGCTCTGCACTTAGGACTCCATTCGAGGACTGGGTGGCCTCACACGCCCCTCTGCAGAAGGAGAATGCATTGTATCTCGCAGCATAGACCTAGAGTAGGGCTCGAAAGGACCCTGGTACTTTCTGTATGATTTGCATTATGACACCTTTCTGTGTAAGTTAGTGATCTTTAAATCTGGCCTCTGCTGCTCTTCAGAATGTGCCTTGGAGAAATATAATCTTAACCAATGCAGCCTTTTGTCTATTTTGTTTGTACAGCAGCATTGTAAACTAGTGACACGGCTAAAAGTATACCAAATATTTTCCTACTACAGGGGAGCTACCATTGCCCAAAAATAAGATCCCTGGTATCTATTGGGCTTCTGCCTGCCCAGGTGGCAGATCGGTGTAAAACCGGATGCTTTCTCTCTGGTTTAGGAATTAAAAAAAAACAAAACACCACCAAGGGGAGCAACCGTTGCCCTAGGGGTAGCGCCACCAAGCATTTGACCAAACATGTGTCCCTTGCATCCAGTAGGTTTCTGATCACATGGCCGATCTAGCCCCCTAGTGGCACTGAAACCGAAATGCCCCCTTGCTTAAGGCGCTGCTCCCCCAGCAAAGAAATATGCCCTGGTGGTCTAGGGTTTCTGGATTCCTTCTTGTGAGCAGTAATCCTCTATAGACTGACACGGGCAAAAGGAGAAGATCTTTCCTTTCTCTTTGTATCTGTCATATTAAACCCCCCCCCCCCTCTTCAACAGAAGCACTCTCCTTCCTTGTAGATGCGCTGGAAGCAAATGGGTTCCAGCACAGCGACCGCACCTTTTATTGAGACAGGGCGCTCGGGTGGTAGCAGAAGCGTTTCTTCTATGACCTCCTGCAGCTGGACGAAACTCCAGCAAGGGAGGCTTGGACAATAGTTTTCAGACAGCCTGTAGTGTATTGGGGCAAGGTGGGTTGAATGGAAAGATGCTTTTCCAGACACTGCCTGGGGCACACAAGGTGCTTCACGCATAGCCCGGTTCAAATCAGTTGCTGGGGCACTCCAGCCCGCTCTGGCGCGAAACTGGACAAAGAGAAAGGGGTGTATCCACCCCCTTTTCAGGTCCACCCATAGGAGGGACCTAGCAGGTAATCCAGCCCCTAAAATCAGTATAAAGATAGGAGCTGTGTCTAGAGACATTAGATTATCATGGACTGAAACGAAACTCTTGGACCTTCGACGTTCTATACCGACTAGAAGACTGAAGACATCTCCCTTGTGGTCAAGGAGTGGCCACCCTGTGCAAACAGGCACCAGCAGTAACTTGCCGGTTTGCTTTGTCAACGCTCCTGCCGGAACCCAAAGACTCAGCGACTCAGGAACTGGACTTTCAGACATCTCCAACTCCGATCCACAGCAAAGCTGAGACCCGTGGCGGACACGAGAGACGTGGGACCGGACACCCTGGACTACCTGCACGTTGCTATCCGTGCAACTACCGAGGCACACTCGCAGTTGTGCAATGGGGTTTGAGAAGCCCCAGACCCGAGAGCCATTTGCACCTAAGCTCAGCCCTCCAACCTCCACTAGTGCCGCATGGGGCCTGCTCTTGCATTTCAGCTTGACGTGTCTTCCCGGTTGCTAGCTCGTTGGCTAGTTAGCCCTCCCAAGACATCCTTTTGAAACTACACCGCTTTCCTGGTTGCTCCAGGCTTGCTCCAGCTTCCCTGCAAAGGAGAAGCTCCCCAGACCTTGCTGGTCTGACATTAGGCCCATCTTCCCTTCCTGCGTGGATTGCGGTTGCCAAGGCTTGTTGGGTCCAATCCGTATACAGACACCACAGTCAACTAGATCCTTCGTGGGACAGCTCGAATCCAGCTCCTGTTCGTCGTCGACGCCTCCTGGTCCTCGTGGCTGCAGAGACCAGCTTCACCTTCTTCACCTGAAACACTCAACATCGCCTGGTACCTTCCTGGTTCCTGGCTAGTGACCCAGACTCTGTCCCCTCTGCTTTCAGGTTCTTCACATCTTCGATCCGTCCTTGGATCCACCCGGACACTTTTCTCCTGGTCACCTGCAGCACTTCGTTGCAGCTCTCCATAGGACACAGCGACAAAACCCGACATGAAAATACACCAATGCCCCCGGCTTCCCTGGGTGAGGTAACTAGAGTACTCCGGTGCTCCCCTGGGTGTTGACTCTCGAAGTGTCCTAGTTTAAAAGGGTTTTACCGTAGTCCATCCGGAAGTGTCCTTAACACCTTGGCTGCTAGGGGGTTTTCCCCTCCTGTGCTGCAACTCAGGATATACCATTGTTCATGACAAGGTCAGCTCGTCATAAGCACAGCGCAGGTAACGCCCATGACGAGCTGACCTTGTCATGAACATGGAAGGGGTTAATCAACTACTTTGTAACTTTTACGTTCCCATTATAACTCCATGGTAACTCGCGACTGTGTTTAGACACTGCACGCGTCTCCCGTGGGCCACCTACTTCCTAACCTTTGGTTCTGTAGTGATTCCCTAGGCCTATTCACTATTCCTGAAGTGGTCCCTATACCACTTACTTAGTATATGGTTCGTGAGGACCCTAGGGCAGAATTGTATTTGTGCAACCTATAGTATGCTTAGTGAGTAACTTGTGATGTATTTCGATCTCTGAAAAGTTAGATATATACCTTGTGTGGTGTCCTTTCATTTGGTATTCAAGGGATTATATATGGTAAAACAGCTGGCTTTAGCCTAAGACTGCTCGTCCATGCTACCACTCGGATAGCTTGTCTATAAGGTTGACTTTACTACCACCATCAATGAGGGTCGATTAGACTGGTGCAAGGTGCCCACTAGTTAGCCCTCCCAAGACATCCTTTTGAAACTACACCGCTTTCCTGGTTGCTCCAGGCTTGCTCCAGCTTCCCTGCAAAGGAGAAGCTCCCCAGACCTTGCTGGTCTGACATTAGGCCCATCTTCCCTTCCTGCGTGGATTGCGGTTGCCAAGGCTTGTTGGGTCCAATCCGTATACAGACACCACAGTCAACTAGATCCTTCGTGGGACAGCTCGAATCCAGCTCCTGTTCGTCGTCGACGCCTCCTGGTCCTCGTGGCTGCAGAGACTAGCTTCACCTTCTTCACCTGAAACACTCAACATCGCCTGGTACCTTCCTGGTTCCTGGCTAGTGACCCAGACTCTGTCCCCTCTGCTTTCAGGTTCTTCACATCTTCGATCCGTCCTTGGATCCACCCGGACACTTTTCTCCTGGTCACCTGCAGCACTTCGTTGCAGCTCTCCATAGGACACAGCGACAAAACCCGACATGAAAATACACCAATGCCCCCGGCTTCCCTGGGTGAGGTAACTAGAGTACTCCGGTGCTCCCCTGGCTGTTGACTCTCGAAGTGTCCTAGTTTAAAAGGGTTTTACCGTAGTCCATCCGGAAGTGTCCTTAACACCTTGGCTGCTAGGGGGTTTTCCCCTCCTGTGCTGCAACTCAGGATATACCATTGTTCATGACAAGGTCAGCGCAGGTAACGCCCATGACGAGCTGACCTTGTCATGAACATGGAAGGGGTTAATCAACTACTTTGTAACTTTTACGTTCCCATTATAACTCCATGGTAACTCGCGACTGTGTTTAGACACTGCACGCGTCTACCGTGGGCCACCTACTTCCTAACCTTTGGTTCTGTAGCGATTCCCTAGGCCTATTCACTATTCCTGAAGTGGTCCCTATACCACTTACTTAGTATATGGTTCGTGAGGACCCTAGGGCAGAATTGTATTTGTGCAACCTATAGTATGCTTAGTGAGTAACTTGTGATGTATTTCGATCTCTGAAAAGTTAGATATATACCTTGTGTGGTGTCCTTTCATTTGGTATTCAAGGGATTATATATGGTAAAACAGCTGGCTTTAGCCTAAGACTGCTCGTCCATGCTACCACTCGGATAGCTTGTCTATAAGGTTGACTTTACTACCACCATCAATGAGGGTCGATTAGACTGGTGCAAGGTGCCCACTAGAATAGTGGACATCATATGCCAGGCTAACTTCTCACACCAGTAGTTTCTATTTATATGATTATGATAGTGATTTTAAGAATATTCCTTGCTCTCTTTAAAAGCTTTAAAGAGACAATTATTCAGTTATGATTATAATTATTTAGTGATTTTTAAATTCCGTTTGCTGATCTGTAATTTTATTGGCTAATGTCATGTTAACTCCTTCTGGTATAGTGTTTTTCATATCAGCTGTACGTTTAGTAATTTCAGATTTGTTTTCAGCCAACAGGGATTGGACTCACTACTGCATTGTAAGCGGAGTTTGAGAGTACTTTATTTTGAACCTTATTGGATCTCACCAAGAAGAGTGCACTGTTGAGCAGCAAGTTTAAAGGAGAGAAAAAACATACACCAACAGACGCAGCTGACAAGTCAATCAAGCAGTTCAGTGAATGTCTGGGTACCTCCATCCCACTTGAATTAATACATTCAATCAATAACTAAATTAAGGCATCACCAAATGCAGAAAAATGTGCCCCAAACCAGAATTTGGTCAGAACTATACTTTTTAAAATTTTGCAGTGTTTAGTCAACTGTCTGTCTTGGCTGCTCCCTATCAAGTTCCGTGAATCAGACAACTGAATATTAAAATAAAGAATTAATATTTATAATAGAAAGCTCTATTCAAGCGTTTTCCACCCCAGCCAACAGGCGTACTTTTCATTCTCTTTTACAAAAATGACCTAACAACAAGCCAACCTTAAACATAGAAGCCAGGTGTATGTGATACATGGGACAAGACATATAGTGTCCATTCAGCCTTACCGCTGGGTTTGAAAACTCTCTCCTGAAGTCCGAGTGCAGTAAGTGCAAGAGCATAATCAGTTTTTCATCAATCATGATGGTACATCCGATGACACAGTCATGGCATGCGGTCAAAAATGAGCCCAGCCAGGAGATGCCAATCCAGAGAGGAAAACCATACACGTGCAGTGAATGTACGAAGAGTTTTAGTTCCTCATCAAAACTTAAACTTCATCAGAAAACACACACTGGAGAAAAACCGTACATGTGTAGTGAATGTGGAAAAAGCTTCAACCGGTCATCAAATCTTACACTCCATCAACGAATACACACAGGTGAAAAACCGTACACATGCAGTGAATGTGGAAAGGGCTTTAATCGCTCATCAGACCTAGAGCGCCATCAACGAACACACAAAGGAGAAAAAATCTTCAAGTGCAGTGAATGTGAGATGACTTTTAGTGAGTCATCACTCTTAATGTCCCATCTTAAAGTCCATCGGCGACAAAAAATGCATACATGTAGTGAATGCGGCAAGAGCTTTAATCATTCTTCACACCTCAAAATTCATCAGCGCACACACACTGGCGAAAAACCCTACATGTGCAGTGAATGTGGGAAGAGCTTTAATCGATCATCTGACGTAAGGCGCCATCAGCGAACTCACACTGCAAAACCATTCAAATGCATTGAGTGTGGTATGAATTTCAGTCAGTCATCAGTCTTGAAGCACCATCAGCAGTCCCACACAGTGGAAAAAACACATACTTGCAATGAATGTGGAAAGACCTTTACTCGATCATCACACCTAAGGGTCCATCTGCGAATACACACTGGAGAAACACCATACAAGTGCACTGAATGTGGGCTAAGTTTCAGTCAGTCTGCAGTCCTAAGACACCATCTGCAAAGCCACACAGGAGAAGGAAAACACACATGCAACGAATGTGGGAAGACATTTAATCGAACATCAATCTATAAGCGCCATCTACGAACTCATACTGGAGAAAAACCATTCAAGTGTAGTGAATGTGGGTTATGTTTTAGTCGATCATCGATTCTAAGGCAGCATGAGCTAACCCACACAGGAGAAAAAACACATGTATGCACTGAATGTGGAAAAGGGTTTTATCGATTACAAAGCCTAACCCGCCATCAGCAAACCCACTCAGAAAAGCTGTACTTGTGCAGTGAATGTGGGAAGAGATTTAATGAAGCATCAGACTTAAAACGCCATCAGCGAACACACACTGGGGAAAAACCATACACATGCACTGAATGCGGCAAGAGCTTCAATAAATCTTCAACTTTGAGCTGCCATCTGCGTATACACACAGGTGAAAAACCGTACACATGTGGTGAATGTGGAATGAGTTTCACCCAGTCTTCTGCTTTAAAGCGTCACCAGCAAACACATGCCGGAGAAACAACTTATTATACAGTCATTGTGATAACCTAAGTCAATATCCTTGAATGCATTTGGAATAAATGTTACATGTGCAGTTAATGACCAAAACGTCTGTGCATGTTCAGTGCGAAGAGCCCATCTGTGAACATCCCCCAGACTAGTCCAGTCATAATGCTATTCATGTATGCCTGCATCTGTGTTTACCCCCACTGTCCCCTGCCAGACACTGCTTATTTCAGGATCCTCCCACTTCTCTACCTCCTTTTCACAATGTTTTTTCTTGAGCGCTTTCTGTAATTTGTGCTTTCCCCAGATACACCCTGTTGAGCTCTTTAACGTGTAAATGAAACATAATAGAATAAGGATATCTTCATTGTTTTACTTTTGTGCAAAATAACTTGGTGCATGTTTTTCAAACTAATTTCATTCATCACATATACTTATTGCATTTAAATCTATGTTTTTCACTTTACATCTTAATGATGAGCATTATTAATTTTATTTCCGCTTTCAGGATAATTGTTTGCTATATCTGTGCTGACTGCATATTGGTTCAACAGTTCTGTCTTCAATAATGTTTAGTATTGGGAAATACTATATGCAAATAAAAATATTTTAGGGTGACCACCAATATTTGCCTACTGCATTTTCAGTTTCTTTGCCTCTATACATTTGGGTAGAAAGCTAAATCCAGCACATACCATGCAACTATTACTGCACACCCCCTCACAATTAGTGTGTGGAAGTCAGAGGGACACGCCACTTGCCTTGCTTCATATTTGAACTTCTGTGTTCAATTAGTTTTGGTCAGCCCCCACTATAATAAAAATAAAGGTTCATATATGTCAGGTGAACCTAGGCCATGCAGTTGCATTCAATAGTATTGAGTTTATTTACTATAAAACACCATTCTGCTAATAAAAACCATAAATGATTCATTGCAAAAAACTGTAATTGCATGAGATCCATAATGAGTTATGTATCTGTTGTAGATAGTGTAATTCATCATACTTGCATTACCGTTTGGATTTCTAGTTTGCTACAAATGTCATTTAAAATGCTGAATGCGTTAAATTTGAATTTGGAACGCACCTAAAAATTGTGCACTCTCCCAGATAGGGCAGGTAACACTTTAAAGTATCATCAATGATTGTGCATTTAGCAATTTCCAGTATATGGTGTAATGTAGAGCATTTAGCTTTTTACCGATTAGGTGTTTAGGTCTCTAGTCTTGGTCAAACAATGTATGCAATGGATTGAGCCCTCTTCTCTCTTAACAAACAGTGTTACTGCTAAGGATGTGGTCATGAACCATAGCATTCAGCGTCCGTACTCTTAAGACCTGCCACATGGGCTGTAAGCAGGCATAGCAGCAGTGTTGTGATTCATGCATCTCATATGACCTACTTTGTTCTTTAGATTATTCCTTGTGCCTGTCCACCTATCCACTGTAAGATGAACAGGTGACTTATTTATCCTGATCTAATTCAACGGAGGTCAGTGGCCATGTTCTCATTTGATTCATCAATTCATTCTAAGATGTGTCAAATAGAATATGATCAGCTTTGTTTTTCAATTTGATACATTGATACTCAAAGGATGGTAAGCAGTTGAGCTGAGAATTCTTTACATTTTGTTTTACAAGGTTTAAAATATATATATTTTAAATATAGAACGGGTGAAGCCACTATTGTGTAAAGTGCACTATTTACTGTTGGTCTTTCCCATCAGCCGTTGGCCTATTCAGAGCAGTCCACTTCAGCCATTAATTGGCGCTTTCTGAATCACATCTTTAACCTACTGGAGTAGTATCTCCCTCGCCATAAAGATGATAGTTGGTGCAGCTGCCTCCATCTTCGAAGTCCCATCAGTGGAGAAAATCAGGATGCCCCTCTTTATTTGTCTTCGTTTGTCCACCGTCAGTGGGCTGCTATTAACCTTCAGGGTTTAAGCGGACTCAAAAAAGTTCTTCATACTTACTCCTATGTATCTAGCATCCTTAGTGGTGTTTGGGAAGATAAAACAGACTGCTAGCATCAATGATGTCTGTCAACAACTTATGAGAAGGCCTCAAAGTTTACTCTGGTTTCTTACAAGGAGTTGCAGCAGTCTCTACTGCCTCCGCATATCTCGCCAAGAAAGGCATCTCACCAACCACTACCCAGAATTCTAGATACTTTTGAGTCTGATTATGTAGGACCTTTTGGGTCAGCCCGTGGCCTTACCTCAATGAGGGTTAAATGTCAAGATCCTGAAGAGGAAGACTAGTATATTATGCCTACAAGTACAAAAGACCTAGGTGACTTGTTAGTGCAACGATGGACAGTGATGTTATGTGGTCATTGCTAGATTTGGGGGTCTCTGGTTGGCACAGGTAGGCACTTGTGACAAGCAGGGACCCTCTCCTTTAGTCAGGATAAGGGGATCACCCTCTAAAATAACGCCTGCTCACCCTCTAGGTAGTGTGGCGCAAGCAGACAAGGCTTATCTCAGAAGCGTTTACAGTTTAAGCATTTGTGAACATATACAGTAACTCAGGGACAACACCACAAAAGGATACCACACTAGGTTTATATCAAAAATAATTATTTTATATAGGGCTTAGCACAAGATCCAATAACGGCAGTAATGGGCCACAGTACTATTAGCAATTCAGTTTGGGGTTAAAAAGCGTAGTTCTTAAGTTCCATGCGCTTCGCACTGTTCATGCGTGTCTCTCGGGAAGGATCGTACTTTGCAAGAGTTTTTAAAAAATCTGCATCGGGGACTCCCTAGTCTGGTGCGCACAGTCATAGTGCGATTCATACAGTACCTTTTAAATGCGTAGTTGCGGAAGCGGACAATGCGTGTGCAGGCGTCCAAGGAGCGGTCTGGCGGCCCCCCTCCGATGCGGGCCCGGCTCGTTGTAGGTGTCTCGGTCCGAGGCGTTGGAGCGGGGTGCCCCGGGGGCGAGGCAGATGGTCCTAGGCGTAGAGTGTTCGCTGTGCGAGGTGTTTTTATGCATCGTGCCTCCGAGCAGGGATACCTCTCAATTCCCCAGCAGCGCGATGGTAGGTGGCCGGTATGCTTCAGGCGTACAGGTCGTACTTTCCAGTGCGGGGCTGCTTGTTGGCTCTCCATAG
Organism: Lissotriton vulgaris; assembly: GCF_964263255.1. Lineage (NCBI taxonomy): Eukaryota > Metazoa > Chordata > Amphibia > Caudata > Salamandridae > Lissotriton > Lissotriton vulgaris. Next base: position 450,113 of record NW_028243495.1, on the reverse strand, counting down.
CATGGTGCAAGGGGCCGGTACGCTCCGAAGGTACGTGCCGGACTTTCCTTGCTGTGCGCTCGGATCGGGAACTCCAGCGGCTGGGACACGGCGAGCAGTGCGACTCAAGGGTGAAGCGGTGTGCAGGCGGCCCTTCTGGACGGTGTGAGTTACGGCTCGTAAGCAGAGCGGGATCACACGGTGCGGGGCGGCCACAGGTACGGCTTCACAGCTGTCCGGTCGGTTAGAGGCAGTAGGAGTCCAATAGTCTTGGGACTCCGTTCAGGGGGCAAGCTCACACACAAGCCCTTGGAGATTGTTGAAAGCACAAGTTGTATAAAGTCTCTTTAGTCTTTACCTCTCCTCTCGCAGCAAGGCAACCACTGCAGGCCAATCCCCCAGGTCAGGGACAGTACTCCTCCTTGCAGCTTTCCCAGTTCCTGCTCGTCGGGCAGAGGTTCTTCTTTGTTCAGCAGGATCTAATTTCTTAGGACCAGGGCTCCCATATTTATACCACAAATCTTTTGTTCTTTCAGGCCAAGGGGCCTTTGACCAGTTCAGCCTAGTTTTAGAGCACTTTGTTTACAGGACTCTCGCTTGTCTTTTCAGTGTGCAGGGCAGAGACATCAGACGCCCCACAGGAGGTGGAGCCAGTATTGTGGTGGCAGAGCACAGGCCTATTCAGAGACTAGGTGCACTCCTCCCACCCATCTGGCTGTAATTTTTCTATTCACCACCTGGCAGCCCCAGCTTGTCTCCTGGAATTCCCCACCCCTGTCACTCACAGAAACCAGACAGCAGATACACATCCTAGCGGAGGGGGGCTGGAAAGGTTAGGCAAGCAAATACCAACTTTCTAAAAGTGGTATTTGCAAACACAGAATATTAAAATTTTTAAAATAAAATATGTATTTTATTATTCTGAGTTCAGGCATACCAAACTCTAATTTCTACCATGTTCCCTGAGTCTGTTGGCATCATATAATGTAACAATTCCAACAGCCCATTCTGGCCTGTGAGAACAGGTATCCTTACAATAGTGAAAAACGAAAATGGCTGTAATTCACTATTAGGACATGCCACACACATCAGGGCTTGTCCTACCGTATCCTTACAATGCACCCTGCCCTTGGGCCTACCATAGGGTATGACTAATATGAAGTTAAGGGAAGGTTTGGGGACTGGCAAGTAGGTGCACTTGCCCAGTCAGCATGACCGTACCAGACTGCACGCAGGTTCTGCAATGGCAGACCTTAGACACATTTTACCAGGCTGCTTCGTGGGTGGCACAACCAGTGCTGCAGGCCCACTAGCAGCATTTGGATTTACAAGCCCTGGGCACCCCTGGTGCACTTTACTGGGGTCTCACAGTAAACCAAATAAGCCAATCATGGAATCCAATCACCATATACATTTTATGCAGGGAACACTCGCACTGTGGCACTGATTGGCAGTGCCACAGTGCTCTGAGCAGCTAACACCAGCAAAATATAGTCACTGCGTTTTATACAATGATGAGCAATACCATGAGCCACCAGTGCTATAGGCCCCAGTAAGCTTAGTCAAAGCCCTCAAGGAGCTGATGGCAGACGATTGCACCTGATTTACAATTCCGCTTTGCGTCTCCTCATAATTATGATTTTGTATTGTGCAAGGTGGCCTTTCATGGGTTTATAAATCTCACTTTACATTTGTGTCACTTTCACCACATTGCGTGGTGCAAGATTAATGCAACCAGGTTTTTAGATATATGGGCTCTTCTGTCATCATTGGACACTGCATTGTCACTGCAACCATTTGTACTGGACTCAGAGTTTTATTACTGTCAAGCCCAGTTTCCTCTTGACTCCCTTCATGAGCCAGCAACATTCTTATCCTCTAAGGCCAGCTTTTGCTCCTCCAATGCCCTTTCAGCCTCTGTCTCCTCTGCAGCCAATTTCAGCTTGTCTAACTGCACTCTGATCTTTCAGCTCTCCTGTCCTCCAGCTACTCAGGGGCCTCGAGTTAGGGGAAGATAACCTGCTTCTAGCTGGGGACCTTGCTCCGGTGGGCAGATTTCTCTCCTCCCCTTGCCACAGCTCAGAGTCCGTGGCCAAAATATCTTCATCTTACTGATCCTCCTTTCCTTCTGGCTCTGGGGACGCTAACACGTCATTTCCTTTTCCCCTTCTTGCATTTCATCCTCCCTCCTGTGTCTCCAGTCTGCAGCATGCAAACCTCCCAGGCTTTGGCTATCTGGAGCTCAAGTTTGAGGCATTTTGCCATCAGCAGCCCCTCTCCCTACGTAAATGTTTCAGCTCCAGCTTTGCAACCACTGTGTAAATAAACCCTTAAGCGGTTTCTTCATTCTCTTTCTGTGTAGCCATCTGATTTATTGAATGCCTAGTACTGTGTAGGTCTAGGTAGTGGCTTCCTCTCGTTCATTGTATCACAAAGTCGAACTTTCTAATATTAAAGATGCCCTCTAAAGGAAACGTCAAATCCTTGCCCCTAGATGTATATTCATGCCACTCATGTATGTGCATGTATAAGCCCACGATTTGTCAACATTTCATATGAAGGAGAGCCTTCAGAAGGAACCTAATGTCCCTCTATTGTAGGTACTATAGGGGCTTTCGTTTTTTCAACACAGGACTCATTCTCATTAAAAATAATCCAAAGAACTCACAAAATAGACAAGCAAGCAATGACCAGTCCCAGTGCAGCTACTCCAAAGCTCAAGAAATCATATCAGCAATTGACCGCAACCAACAAATGATAGCACAACTCTGGTGATGTCTCTGCAATCTCAGCGTCATTTGTCAACTCAGTCAGCCAATCGCAGCCGTTCTCTTCCATGAATGGAAAACAATACACTACCTTTTTAGGTCGAGCCTAGGGTACGACTGCACACATGCGCAGTCTCGCTGGTGGGATTTAATGATTTAGGGTATGTTTCACTAGTGGGCTTTAAGGCCCGCCCCTCTTTCCCATTGGCCGGCGTCACCGTTTATGCTAGACGGTGGCTAGCCATTGGGAAAGAGCACTCTTGGTGACTTTTGGTTTTCTCTATTTCTGCCATTCCACTTGGATGGATCGACTGGACTTCCTGCTGGCGTAAAAGGTTTGTTATATTTATGGGGCGAAACACCTAGCCCCATAAAGAAGAAGATAAATCTTTTACGCCAGCTGGAAGTCAGGGCAGTCCGTCCAAGTGGGACGGCAGAAAAACAGAAAAGTTGTGGCGAGCGCTTGTTTAATTAAGGTATGACGTCCTCTATTGGTTTCGTTTGGTATTTTTATTTAACCGCTAGACTTTCTAGTGTCCAAAAACGCAGCTGCCTTAACTGGTCAGTTGTATTTCCCACCAGTGTTTACCGCCTTAGCTCCGCCCCTCCCCACTTCTTCATCACCACCTTGGTGCCCAGTTTCGAGACTACTTCATTCCCCAATAGATGTTCAGCCAGAGAAATCTACACTGTGGCTGTAACTGACTAAAGTGTTATTTTGCTGCCTGAGCTGCTACGCATAGCTGAATCGGCCAAGTTTTTTTTCTTAATTAGTGACTTCTGTCTCGGCGCTCTGAAGGTATCTTAAGACTGAGATTGGCGCTTTATTAAACACCTAACTAAGTAATATAGTTTGGTGTTAGGTCGCGTACCTGTTCTTGATTTCTTTAGGGTGTGAACTCCTGGAACAGGAGTGATTGAGTGCTGTCTCTGCTGCCAGAGTGCTGCAGTGGCAGAAGGCAGAGCGCTCTTGGCATCCAAGGAAGCCCTCCGCAGAAGGTGTTTATCAGACGTGGTTGCAAAAACCCGCTTCCAGGGGAAATATTTTCAGGAAATAGAATATCGTTTCTAAATTTAGTGTTGAAGGAAGTGCTCCGAGTGCACGATTGCTTCCTGAAGCGTCTTCGATCTCATGGTGTTTTACGTTCCTTCCTCTCTAGCCAAGGAATCTTTGCGACCAAACGTAGGAAAATATGTTTAACTGGAGCGATTCCGGAATCCCACCCAATTACATTGCCGCGTGGTAATTTCTGATATTCATGTATGAAAGCTACATGCGCGCGCGAGGGTGGTGCCAGCCAAACGACTTCCGTGACCGCTTAATAGCGCTGCTGTGTTTTGCGTAAAAACTAATTTTAACGAAACCTAGCTTTCAGCCTGCCTTCAAGAGTAAAAATGCCACCATTTTGGCTTGCCCTAATTTGCTTGTAGTAGGTTGTCAGGTTCGTGGGTTCTGTGACCAGTAAGGTGCCCGAGAGGTCTCACAAAGGTCGATATGCAAAGAAGTATTTGCGTTGGAGGAAGAAGCATATCGTCTCCAGCCTCATGTTTAGACAGTGTATGCACTGGCTATTTGACTCTGCGCAACATGGATGCCAAGGAATCAGTGAGCGGTTGCGGTCTGGTTGTAGTCGCGCGACTTCAGGACAGATAAACACCGCTGATTAATTCTAACCTGCGCACTTCAACTGACTTCGCACCATGAAGCGTGCGTATGTTTGAAGAACGTATTCTGAGGTATTTTGAAGTCTAGTTTAGGATATTCGAGGAAATTCTTTTGAACGCTGCCAGAATCTACAAGTAGCTGTAACGCACGCGCATCGAGGGAGCACCTGTAATATCGGCGACTCTAGTGGCGGAGTGAAGAAAGTGAGCGGACGGAGTTGTGTTGGCGAGCGTATTTTCAGGTATTTCTTGGACATAGTTTAATGGACTGCAGTAGCAGACTTTCAGCCGCAAGCAAAGACTTTACACATCATATTTGAACTCCATATGTACATAGCTTAGGAAATATTCACAATCTTTTTGGGACATTGTCATTGTCAGTTGAACAACAAGTTGACCCAAAGGATTCTTAGGGCCAACAGTCTGCGACATCTATAGTATAATTTTGGGGTGAGTTTTCAGAATCAAAATTTCAGTGAGTATAGAGCCTCCATGTGGGAATAGGAATAACGTTATTGTGTATTTACAGATACTGCGACAGGCTAAATAACAAGCTCAACATTCATATGCAGCATCCATGAGAGGGGAGCATAAGCCCAGGTCAAAAAGGTACTAATGGTAGGAATAAGAAAAGGTTGGAGTTTTGAAACTGTGAAGTGTGTGTTGTAAGGTTTTGTCGTTTATGCAGGTGCAGAGCGACGACGCCAAGTAGCTGACACCGAAGACCAGAGAACAGTGGTCAACCGACCAGGCAGTCTCTCTCTCTCTATCCACTTCCCCTTTCCCTCACGCTTCAGTGGCCACCACGAGGTATTCCAATACGTTTAAAGTTATAATACGGGTATTTACAATCAAAAATACTACTTTTATAAGTATGCTACTGAATGTCTTGCATTATTATTTAGTTAAATACATACTTTTTTTTCCGCACGAAGAAATGGCGATCACGCTGCCCTCTCCGGTGAGGTGGGGGGTTATTGGTAGCATCGTCGGCTTCGATGGACCAGGTGTGAGCCTTCTGACATAGGTAACCTTTTGAATGTTAAAAACCATTACAATTTTATAATATGATACGTTCACGGAAAGGCACCGGGGCCAATATTACACCCTGTAGCCCAGGCAGTACCGAACTCTGTATCAGTTTATTTATTTTATGAAGCGTTCACCTGCCACCAGGCTTCGTTGCGCTATCTGACTACTGGCGTATCAAGCCAGACAGAGCCTAGAGTCTGACCAGCAAGGAGCCAGGTCATGAGATTTTTCGAAAGTGACTGTTTAATTGCCAGGCAAAGGTCAGAGGGTTACTCGAGCTTGCTGCTTGTACACACAGGCGTGCCACTGGGCGCTTTCCGAAATGAATGACCGTTAAGCAAAGATTTCTGCGCTTTGTTTAATATCTGTAATGTGCAAATGGTGCCGAACTGCAATACAAAAATAAATCAATCAATCAGATGAAATGGCAAATCCGCATCCACAAGAGTTCTTGCAGAGAATGACATGTCATAATAAACCAGCATTGGCATAGCCAATAGATCTCCTTTTTAGGATATTCTAAGTATTTAGTTATGCAGCTCATTATCCTTGGTGCAATAATATCAACTGTTGCGTGGCTAAACACTAACCAGTACCTTTTCTGCAGAGTTCAATAATTTGATCTTGGATTTCAATTAATCTGATTACCAAATCAATCAAAAATAAACCAACATTTCTTAAACACAAATAAGACCAATATGTCAAAAACCCAATAATTAAACCACCAATGTATTTTTCTATTATTTCGTTCACTGACATGATCATACACATCATAAAAAACACAACACAATAAAGTCACAGTGCGTAAGTTCATTAATAATATAATACAAGTAGTGAAAAATTAAGCACCAGGCACAATATCTGAAAGATAATATAGCAGAATGTCACTTATTCAAAGATTCAATAGATAAAGGAAAAATGGATTAACGTGTAAGATCAAATATATGTTAAAAAGTGCTCAAAAATATTTGGCTTACGGCACTAGACTCGGATCACGGCCCTCACTAGAATTTACCCCTACTTCAATGGTGGGGGTTCGTATAACCGCCTTGGACCTCAACCACCAAGCATGTAAAAGATATCCGGATAGAGTAAAAACAAGCCATTTTGTTGTGTCAGAGGTAAATACACGCAAAGCATCTGTGGCACATGAGTGACAGCATCCGCAATTGGGAATAAACCATTTCCTCAGGGCAGAAAAAAAGATAATGATCAATGGTTTCGATAGCAGAGTTACAGGACGGACATGTAGGGGTAATGGTCGAGTGTGTCCATCTGCTTCTAGTGGCATTTAGAGGAAGAGTGCCAAATCTGAACTGTATATAAAGTGCACATGCTGCGGTGGTTCTACATCATCCACATACATTTCAAAGTTAAAACCGCTTTAACATTTAAAAAAATGTTTTGTTAAAGTGCCTAGTGACCTTGATTCAATGCAACCAGTATTAATGAAATTCCAGTACATTAAATGAGGAATCATTTTTTTTGTTACAGAGCAGCATCACCCACTGGCTACCCAACTCTATTTTGAAAAGCCATTCCTTAACTTTTCCAAACCAGGGCAGAAGACTTGATTAACTTTGGAAAGATAGTAATACTTCCACAGCATCATTTACTGGAACTTGGGTGTTACTGGACCAGAGTTTCAACCAGGACATAAGTACCTTTGGGAAAGCACAGTGGGAGACGGAATTTAACCCAAGGTCGAGGCGTAGTGGTAACAGGGGTGTGTTCTTTGGGATATTTAGAAGAGCTCTTAAAAATGTATTTTCAGCAACTTCTAATTGTTTGGTATCCTATAGACCCCATAGTTCTGCCCCGTAGAGGGATGCGCTCAAGGATTTAGCCTATGCATTTCTATCATGGGGGAAATAGGGCGAAAAGCTGAGCATTTCGTGCTTTTCAATATTGCACAATCCACTTGCTGGAGTGTCAAACACTTTTCAAAATGTGAGGGGACCATTCCATGTTATCGCTCATTCTAACGCCTAGATAGTCAAAGGCCTTGACCTGTTCTAATAATTGGCCTTCCAGGAGCACATTCCCCTTGGCAGATTGAAAACCATATACTTGGTTTTCATGCAATTCATTTTCAAACCCTGGGATTTACATGCATTCTAGAACTTGGTTAAAACATTCTGGATGCTCATTGAAGTTTTAGATATAAGTAACGTATCATCGGCAAACAGGAGAGATGGTATTTGCTTGCCTCCCAGTTTTGGTGGGTCACCTCCACAGTCGTACAGCTCATTTATAATCTCATTCATAAATAAGGTAAACATAGTTGGAGCCAACACACACCCCTGGTGCACACCTTTCACAATTAAAATATCAGACAGCCTCCCATATTGATTCCATCTATGTCCTACTTATCGTGGGGTAGCCTGGTTAAAAGGTGAAGTAGGGCGGGGGAAGACTCATGCCCCTCAAGGTGGTACAGAGCCTAGTGCGATTGATGGAGTTAAAAGGGTTTTGAGGTCAACAAACACTACATAGAGGTGGCCTTTCTTGAGTTTGACCTCTTTCCAGATGAGCATTAGGAAACGAAACACTTGGTCCAGAGTACTGGTAGCAGCTCTGAACCCCGCCTGCAAGAGTGTTATTATCCTCTACCAAGTTTTAGAGGCGTGTTAGAATTAATTTACTAAAACTTTTCTGGGACACATCTATAAGGCTTAGGCCTATAATGAGCAAGGTCCCCTTTATCCCCTTTTTAGGTCTCGCTCTCGAGACCTATTGTCGCCGAGATGCCTCTCAAGGGAGACAGACCGGGGCACGTGCGGCGATTCTGGTTGTGGATGCGCACGTCCTGCCCGGCGCAGTGCTCATCTGTTGCTCCACATTCACGGAATCATGCACACCCACACGTGCACACACATGTGCACACACACACACATGTGCACACACACACAAATGGGCACACATCCCCCTCTCCCCCCACACGGCCCGTCAACGCGCATGCACCAAAGTCACAGCACACTAGCACCGGCCCGACCAAGCAACTCCCCCGCCCCCCACCGCCAAGAGGAAACGTGGGTAAAGTGGGTGCCCAGAAAGCTCCGGAAATAAAGTATGGCACTGCCTTTATCGGCACAAACACTTACTGGCTGCTCAGTCGTGCACCCAACAAACGGAGAATCCCCCCACTTGCCGGTCTGCGGGGGGGACGACGACTCCTCTGCCAGCATGATGCGGGGCTCTCCCCTTAGTCATGGGAGCCCCGCACTGCTATCTGCGGCTCTTCACCCGGGCCCCTCCTGAGACCCGGGACTACAGCTCCTTCGCATATACACGGGCCGTCACTGGGCATGAGCCGCTGGTACTGCGCATGCGCAAGCCTTCCCAAATCTCCCCTTTCCCCGCCCTGACATTACGGATTGTTGATAGCGAAGAGGGGGAGTATGCTTTTCACTGGACTGGTCGTCCTAACAGACTTCGGGTGGGGTGGGGATTCAGGGGTGGGATGACAGCGGTTCATAGTGAGACAGATCCAGACACACCCGCTGCGTTTCTCATATGGGGTATTTGGATGAAGGTCCCAAAGCAATGGGATCACGCGCAGCCTCGGTCTCCGACTCACACGCACTCTTGGTGATTGTCGGCCATAAGGGCCCCGGCGAAGACCCGTTGTCTCTTGACGTTTCGTCCCAAAGGTAAAAATAGTCATCACTTTCTTAATCGAAAACATTTACTGCATCTCGTTTCTCTTCATTTTGTCTTGTCTGTCAGAGTGCTTTGAGGCGGGAGCACTGAAGTAATAATGTGTGCTGCTTGTCTCGATTACAAGCACATTTTGCAATTGTTCAACAGTCTAGAAAGTAATATCCCTTCAGGGTTTGTGCCTTCTGCCGTTTGGGGGTTGTCGCATTGATACTTGTTAAGAAAAGTATTTGCTCGCAGCACCACAGACTTGATGAGTTTGTCACATATTTAATTGCTTAGATAAGTACTCATCATTCATTTTGCACTACTTTCATGCTAGATTGCAAGACAAAACAATATTAAAGTGGTTTGTCATGATGCACCCTCCCTACTTCCTCCTGCTGTGTCTCATGATTTTGACCCTCTTGACACATGATGTTTTGCTTCGTATCTCGCGGCTCTCTTCCCACTCTTAATGTTAGCCTGGCCCATCCACACCCAATCAGTGATATCTTTTGATACTCTGGGGCGATGTGTACTATTATGGGCCAATGTGTGACACTCAACAATCAACCCAGAGAAAGATTACACACAGCAAGTGAGCCCCCAACTCTCCAACATACTTCACTTTTGTGGGTACTTCATTACCACGCAAATGGAAAATCATGATTGTTATAATGTATATATTGTACAGGTTGACCGTACTGCCCGGTCAGAGAGGGAAAATACATATTCTTTTAGGGTCGGGTACCTGTGGATGCAGAGAATGGGCAGGGCGTATGAACCTATCATAAAATATGGTTCCTACAACTTAAGACAAATAAATGTCAAGAACAGAGAGTTTTCTCACTGGAAACAAGATCATCCACCATCTTTAAAACGCTTTCACCAGACATACACATCACCGGCCGTCAGTGCACGCTTTCACCAAGCACAGATACCATCAGTCGTCATTGCACGCTTTCACCAGGCACAAACACCACCAGCGCATGCTTTCACCGGGCACAAACACCACCAGCCGTCAATGCACGCTTCCACCAGGCACACACCACCAGCCGTCACTGCACGCTTTCACCAGGCACACACATCACCAGCCATCAATGCACCCTTTCAACAGGCACACACACACCATCAGCCATCAGTGCACGCTTTCACCAGGCATACACAACACCGGCCGTCAGTGCACACTTTCACCGGGCACAGACACCATCAGTCGTCATTGCACGCTTTCACTGGCACAAACACCACCAGCCGTCAGGGCACACTTCCACCAGGCACACACCACCAGCCGTCCATGCACGCTTTCAACAGGCACACACACACACCATCAGCCATTAGTGCACGCTTTCACCAGGCATACACAACACCGGCCGTCAGTGCGCACTTTCACCGGGCACAGACCCCATCAGTCGTCAGTGCACGCTTTCACCGGGTACAAACACCACCAGCCATCAGTGCACACTTTCACCGGGCACAAAAACCACCAGCCGTCAGTGCACGCTTCCACCAGGCACACACCACCAACCGTCAGTGCACGCTTTCACCAGGCACAAACACACACACCACCAGCCATCAGTGCATGCTTTCACCAGGCACACACCACCAGCCGTCAGTGCACACTTCCACCAGGCGCACAAACCACCAGCCATCAGTGCACCATTTCTACAGGCACACAGACCACCAGCCATCAGTGCACACATCAATTGTTTACACATCCACAATTAACTATTGTAACAATCGCAGTATGGCACGCTTTACTATTAAACATATTCATCTAAAGTGCAGCATGCCGCCATTGCTACAAATAAAATACACATTTTTTTGGCCTACAATTTATAGACTTTTGTTGCAATTGGTGTTGCAATATTTCGCAATGCCAATAGCTCAAACCTAATTAATGTGAGACCTATTGCATTGCAAATGCTTGTTTAAATATTGGCATTGTTTCGGCTCCCTTCCACGTGCCCGGGATAACACCTCCACGTGTAATGGCATTAAAAACTAAGTGGGGCAGAGGGCACCAAATATTGGGTTCCGATTTATATAGAGCACCTGGGAGTCTAACCCAGGGGCTTTCCTGGTTTGAAGTGAAGTAATTTCATTCTTGACTTCCATAAGGGAAAAGCTCACTTCCTCGATTTAAACAGACACATCATTGCAATCGCTGGATTCCTCCCCTGCATCACCCACAACCTCACCATCCTTCTCTGACTATAGTGCCTGAAAACACTCTTCCCAAATATGCGGCTGTATGTGGAAATCGTTTTCACTAACCTGGTGGGTTACTTTCTTAGAAAAAAGATGCCAGAATAGCCAGCGATCCTTTTTCCTGGATGCCTCAACCGGGGTACGCCAACTCTCTATTTCCCAATTGTGTTTGGCTTCCCTTTGAATGCTCTTATAGGACTTCCTTTTATTGTGTATCATGGGCCTCATCCCCCTCCTTTACTGCCTCCATAAGTTTAACTCTTGCCTTCCTGCATTTCTTATCATACCATGCCGCATTTATACGTTTTCCCGTGAGTCACCCTCCCTGGCTTCTAAAATAGGGAGAGATATTATTCGAGAGGTGTTGGTAGCTGGCTAGAATAGCGTCATCGTTTTTGGTGGCATTGGACATCTTCACAAAAAACTGCACCATCTCTTTATAAGCTTCAGGGAGAAGCTCACCGTCGGCAATGACATTAACCCACTTGACTCTCCTATTGTTATTGGTTGTTACTACCTGAGCCTTTTAGATTTTGCTGGGACTTTAGAACTGGTAAACCAGAGAAGCTTAAAATTAAGACGTTCTGATCACTATCATTTCGATTAAGAATGGCCGTATTGCTTACTTGTGGCCAGAGATAGAGATCAACCAAGATATAATCTATTCTGCTGCTGGTGTTCCTCACTTGAATGTGTAATCTGCATTAGGGTCTGAGAGAGTCCTCCTGTTACATGCCGCATCCCCTGATCAAGAGTAAACGATCGAACTTGCTTCCCTGCACAGGTGCATCTTTTGAGTGTTGGAATTTGGAGGCTTTTGATGCCTCTGGCTTCTTCCTCCAGAACTATTTCCTGCACATAATACACAGGCTCATACGTTGTGTTAACATCTCCGGTGTTGGACAGGCCACATGAAGGGCCGCTCTCCCCCGGCCCAACCAGGCCCGAGTCCAGGCCCACAAGTACCACACACCACCATTGCACGTCCTCTGCCCCCTCAGAGACCCCTGCCCTCGAGCATGTCAACCTCGTGGGTCCAATCCACTGCCGGCCCTCGCGCCCATCCTGGGGCGCCATCTTGGACCATCCACCACGAGGCCGCCTGGCCCCCGATCGACCTCAACCCTGGGCCTGGCCCGACCTCAGACATCCCGGCACCACCATCCACCCAGGAGGTGAGCGGGCTACTTGGCAAGTCAATGGGAGAAAGAGGTGTCGATGGCTCTCCCCCGCCAAGTGCCGCTCGCCCATCGCCTCCCCGGGCGCCGGCTCCACCCCCCTGCTGGGTGTCTGGACTCCCTCATCCCGGACCTCCCGACCTCCAAGTGCGAGGGTCCGGACATCAAAGCACACCAGCCCTATAACTGGGGCAGCTCCAGAGCAGGAAGGCAGTTGTATCTTGGAGTCGAGAGACGCAAAGAAGAACTCATCCTTGACGGACTACTGGCGCTGCCATAGCTCTGTCTTGTGCACCATCGTCTGGCCTGCTGGTGCTGCCGCAACCTTCGTAACCTTCATATCCTTCATCGTCGTCGGGACCTGCTGGCGTGGCCGCGGACCGTTTGTAACCATCATCTTCATCGGGACCTGCAGGCTCCGCCGCGGACCGTCGTTTCCTTCGTCCATCTCGGGACCTGCTGGCTCCGCCGCGGCCCGATCATCTAGAACGCCGAGCTCGAGGATTGAGAGCTATTTTTCATCTTTTGGTAACAAGACTGTCCCGCTACCCTTTTCCCAAACCAGAGACTAGAATCGAGGGGACCCCTGAGTCCAGACCTCCTTGTACCATTCCATCGTAAACTTAAAGAATTGCCTATAAAGTCTCGTTGAACTTCAACCTTGTGTGGTGTCCGTCTGTGGGGGGGAAGTTACTTATCTGTACGATCGCTGGAGACGGCTCTCCCCGGAGACCTCTCCCCTTATCCTCGGCCGACCCTCCCGGTCCGTCTAACATTGGTGGCCAGCGGCGCGATCCGAATCACCGCATAAACGTACAGAGAGTAGCTCACCCCACGACGAAATCACAATGACAACTAAAGAAAGCGGATCAACCGAGAAGTTCCAGATGGAGAAATTGGATGAGTACAGCCATCGTGAACTAAAACAATTCTGCATCGAACTAGGTATCGCTACCACCGGACTAAGTACCAAAGACGATTTTAAGCATGCCCTAGAGTCTTGGGCAGAAACCGGGGCCGCCGGAACCCCCGATCAGAGCACCGCAGCAAAAACCACCACGGCCCCTGAAGAGCAAAGAACGGGTCTCTCGCAAGACGAGATCCAGGAAAGAGAAAAAACCCGACTACACGAGCTGGAAATGGCCCGACTCAAAATGGACATTGAGCTTAAGTTGGCCGAACAGAAAATCAACTTAGAGCACCTGCGTCTCCGAGAAGAAAGAGAGGAGAAACAGAGACAAAGGGAGCTCGAGGAAAAGAAACTAGCGTACGAACACGAGCGGAACCTAGCTGAGATCAACCTACGCAAACAGAATAAAGGAGTAGGGGTGCCCGAGCAACCCCCCTCCCCAGGGGCAACAGAGAAAAAAGTACACATCCCCAAGGATGTCGTTCGAGAATACTTCCGAGAGGACGACATCCAGCAATGGTTTAAGGCCTATGAAATCGCTATGACTGCACACCGGATCGATAGAAGCGATTGGGGAGCCGGTCTATGGGGGAGATTCCTCAATGAGGGCCGCGATGCCCTGCTACAGCTCCCGGACCACCAGATGACCTCCTATGACCATATGAAAGCTGCACTCCTCACCCGCTATGGCCTCACACCCGAAATGTACCGTCAGAGGTTCCGAGACTGCACCCGCATCCCGGGTACAACTTGGGTGGACTATGTAAACTACTTTAGCCGAGCCTTCGAGGGCTGGATCAAAGGAAGCAACGTCACAACCTACGAACAACTGTTTAATCTTATGGTATGGGAGCATCTGTCGAACAATTGCTTCATTGAACTCCGCCAGCACCTCCTCGACAGCAAGTTAACGGATCCCCGGCAGCTCGCAGCCGAAGCTGACCGGTGGGAGATCACCAGAGTGGGCCGGAATGGGTCCTACGAACAGAACCGGAACAACAATGGTCAGCACCGTCCCCGAGGGGGAGGAGGGGGCCAAGGACGAGGAAGAGACAACGCCCCGGTCGCCCCCGCTACCAGCACCACCCCCCCGGCCAACCGGGGCAGCACCCCGGCGCGACCGGGTTACCGAGCCAATGTTACGTGCCATCGATGCCAACGAGTCGGCCACTATGCGAACGACCCAAACTGCCCCCAGTACCAGAGCCCAAGGCCCCGCCAGGTAGCTGCTGCTGCCCTAGGGGAGGAACAGATCACAGAGGAACAAGAGGAATATGAACAAGAGCATCAAGAATGGGAGCCAGCCGCCATGGCCCTAGCCTGCTTAGGGGGGAGAGACATGGTCCCGCGGGTCCCCCTACCCGCTAACACCCAGAAGTACAGCCAATGGGTGAGCATCAATGGACGCCGGGCCGAAGCCCTTCGTGACACCGGGGCCAGTGTAACAGCCGTCCGCTGTCACCTGGTGACCCCAGAACAATATCTACCGAACATTCTCTGCCCGGTACGTTCAGCCGATAACTCAGAAAGTCTGTGTCGGATGGCCTGCGTCCCTTTCGAATGGGGAGGGGTCTCCGGCATGTTGAAGGTAACAGTCCGAGACGATGCCCCCGTAGACTGCCTCCTGGGGAATGACCTTGAAAGCTCTCCGTGGGCAGCCGTAGAACGAAGAGAACACCTGGGGATGTTAGGCGTCCCAGACTGGGCGTGTGTCACCACCCGGTCCATGGCCGCCCGTGCCAACCACCGCCCAGAAGAACCCGAATGGCCGGCGCCACCGCCTCCGGTCGCCCCAGCCGAAACCACCGACCATGACGTTCCCCCCCCGAACCAGCTCAACCTTCCGACCTCGCTAACCTCGACCAGTGGCCTCAAGAGGGGGGGCCCACGCAAGAGCAATTTCGCCAGGAACAGAAGACCTGTCCCTCCCTCGAGGGACTCCGCCAGCAAGCGCTCGCCCAAAGCGCAGGGGATACCTCCGGAACTCACTGGGTCTACTGGGACAATGATCTGCTGTACAGTGAGCAAAGAATCGCAGAGCTGGGGGCCAGCCGAGTACTAGTGGTGCCGCTCCGTTTTAGAGACTTTCTGCTAAACCTGGCCCACGATGTCCCCCTAGCAGGACACCTAGGACAAGATAAAACCTACAGTCGCCTAGTGACCCACTTCTTCTGGCCCAAAATGAGAAACGATGTACACCAGCACTGCCGATCTTGCCCCACATGCCAAGCCAGTGGAAAGAGCGGCCGCAAACTAAAGGCCCCCCTGCAACCTTTTCCCGTGGTCACCACCCCGTTCGAGAGGGTCGGGATGGACATCGTGAGACCCCTGGACCCGCGTACCAAACAAGGCCATCGATTCCTCTTGGTGCTAGTGGACCACGCCACCCGCTACCCTGAGGCTGTTCCCCTGCGGACCGTGACAGCCCCGGTAGTCGGCCGGGCTCTAATGGGGATCTTCTCCCGGGTGGGCTTCCCCCGAGAAGTCGTCAGCGACAGAGGCACAAACTTTATTTCTAAATATATGAAATCCCTCTGGCAACAGTGCGGGGTTACCTACCGATTCACGACCCCCTATCACCCTCAAGGGAACGGACTCGTTGAGCGGTTCAACCGCACGCTAAAAGGGATGATCGGGGGGTTGGAAGAACCCCTCCGTCGCCAGTGGGATGTGCTGCTACCATGCCTCCTCTTCGCCTATCGGGAGGTCCCTCAGAAATCCCTGGGCTTCAGCCCGTTTGAACTGCTATATGGACACCCAGTGCGGGGACCACTCAGCCTAGTCAAAGAAGGCTGGGAGATGCCCCCGCTAAAGAACCCTCCAGATGTCTTCCGGTACCTCCTAACCCTCCGCAACCAGACCCGGCGGTTCAGGGAGCTGGCGAAAGCTAACCTAGAGGCCAGCCAAGAGGACATGAAAAAGTGGTATGACCGGAATGCCTCTTCCATTGAATTTGAACCTGGCCAACAGGTATGGGTGATGTCCCCCACCGAGCCATGCGCCCTGCAAGACAAATGGACGGGGCCCTTCAAAGTAGTCGAGCGCAAGGGCCCTGCCACCTATCTCATCGACATGGAATCGCCCCGGAACCCCCTCCGGGTCCTCCACGCTAACAGACTGAAGCCCCACTTTGTGCGTACAGAACTCAGCCTCCTGATGGCCACAGACAATGGGGCTGAAGAAGACTCCGAGCCCCTCCCTGACCTCCTACGGACTCGGGAGCAAGACGGCTCCGTGGATGGGGTCCGACTCTCGGAGGCCCTCACCAGAGAGCAACACCAGGAGTGTCGAGTCCTCCTGTCACAGTTCGCCAGCCTGTTCTCCCTCACCCCAGGTGTCACTTCCTGGTGTGTGCACGATGTGGACACGGGGGACAGCCCCCCTATCCGCCACCGGGCCTACCGCGTGCCAGATCGGGTACGGGCCTGCATCCAGGAAGAAGTAGCCAAGATGCTCGCGCTCGGGGTCATCGAGCCCTCAGACAGCCCCTGGGCCAGCCCTGTAGTACTGGTCCCCAAAGCAGCTGCCCCCGGCACCACACCAGAACTCCGGTTCTGCGTTGACTACCGGGGCTTGAATGCGGTCACCAGAACAGACGCACATCCCATCCCCCGGGCAGATGAACTAATCGACCGCATGGGAGCTGCCCGCTACCTCAGTATCTTCGACCTGACGGCGGGCTACTGGCAAATCGGCCTCACACCCCGGGCGCAAGAACGCTCTGCCTTTTCCACCCCCGATGGCCATTACCATTTCACAGTCATGCCCTTCGGCATGAAGAATGCCCCAGCAACATTCCAACGGCTCGTCAATCAGGTCCTGGCGGGGCTCGAAGAATTCAGCGCCGCCTACCTAGACGACATCGCTGTATACAGCCACCATTGGTCCGAACACCTCCACCACCTCCGAACAGTGCTACAAGCCCTTCAGCGAGCTGGCCTCACGATCAAGGCCAGCAAGTGTCAAATTGGGCAAGGGTCTGTAACCTACCTCGGGCACCAGTTGGGAAGCGGCCTGGTGGCCCCTCTGCAGCTAAAAATTGCCGCCATCCAATCCTGGCAGCCCCCCATCACCCAGACCGAAGTACGAGCCTTCCTGGGCCTCACGGGCTATTACCGAAGGTTCGTGAAAGACTATGGTACGATGGTGGGGCCCCTCACAGAACTTACGTCAAAGAATCAGCCCAAGAAAGTCAACTGGACCCCCGAGTGTCAAGCTGCATTTGAACAATTGAAAGCCGCCATGTGTTCCGCCCCTGTGCTCCAGGCCCCCGACTACAGCCAGGAGTTCGTCGTCCAGACGGATGCCTCCGACCACGGCATTGGGGCGGTCCTGTCGCAATTGAACACCGAAGGCCTTGATCAGCCAGTGGCCTTCATCAGCCGGCGACTCCTACCACGGGAACAACGCTGGAGCACCATAGAGAGGGAGGCCTTCGCTGTAGTCTGGGCCCTCAAGAAACTCCGGCCCTACCTTTTTGGTACCCACTTCCGGGTGCAGACCGACCACCGACCCCTGCAGTGGCTGATGCAGATGCGGGGGGAAAACCCGAAGTTACTACGCTGGTCCATCTCCCTGCAGGGTATGGACTGCACAGTTGAACACCGGCCTGGGCCAGATCACGCCAACGCGGATGGCCTGTCCCGATTCTTCCGCCTCGACGAGGAGAGTCCCCAAGAAGATGGGTAACTCTCCCCGCCTTCAGCTGGGGGGGACGCATGTTGGACAGGCCACATGAAGGGCCGCTCTCCCCCGGCCCAACCAGGCCCGAGTCCAGGCCCACAAGTACCACACACCACCATTGCACGTCCTCTGCCCCCTCAGAGACCCCTGCCCTCGAGCATGTCAACCTCGTGGGTCCAATCCACTGCCGGCCCTCGCGCCCATCCTGGGGCGCCATCTTGGACCATCCACCACGAGGCCGCCTGGCCCCCGATCGACCTCAACCCTGGGCCTGGCCCGACCTCAGACATCCCGGCACCACCATCCACCCAGGAGGTGAGCGGGCTACTTGGCAAGTCAATGGGAGAAAGAGGTGTCGAAGGCTCTCCCCCGCCAAGTGCCGCTCGCCCATCGCCTCCCCGGGCGCCGGCTCCACCCCCCTGCTGGGTGTCTGGACTCCCTCATCCCGGACCTCCCGACCTCCAAGTGCGAGGGTCCGGACATCAAAGCACACCAGCCCTATAACTGGGGCAGCTCCAGAGCAGGAAGGCAGTTGTATCTTGGAGTCGAGAGACGCAAAGAAGAACTCATCCTTGACGGACTACTGGCGCTGCCATAGCTCTGTCTTGTGCACCATCGTCTGGCCTGCTGGTGCTGCCGCAACCTTCGTAACCTTCATATCCTTCATCGTCGTCGGGACCTGCTGGCGTGGCCGCGGACCGTTTGTAACCATCATCTTCATCGGGACCTGCAGGCTCCGCCGCGGACCGTCGTTTCCTTCGTCCATCTCGGGACCTGCTGGCTCCGCCGCGGCCCGATCATCTAGAACGCCGAGCTCGAGGATTGAGAGCTATTTTTCATCTTTTGGTAACAAGACTGTCCCGCTACCCTTTTCCCAAACCAGAGACTAGAATCGAGGGGACCCCTGAGTCCAGACCTCCTTGTACCATTCCATCGTAAACTTAAAGAATTGCCTATAACGTCTCGTTGAACTTCAACCTTGTGTGGTGTCCGTCTGTGGGGGGGAAGTTACTTATCTGTACGATCGCTGGAGACGGCTCTCCCCGGAGACCTCTCCCCTTATCCTCGGCCGACCCTCCCGGTCCGTCTAACATCCGGCTATAATAAGGAGGCACTCATTATTGTCTGTTTCTAGGAAATTAATTAGTGTTCACTTAGTGTCTGAGGGTTTGTGAGGGCTTTTAAACTTGTTAAAAATCCTAATATAGGTATCCTCTTTAAGCGAAGCCAAGTCAATGGGCAGAATCTCCTGAGAATCTATGTTGAGGTGCTTTATTTTACCGGCAAGTGTTCTTTTAGCCCAATTTGGCATTCCTCCCGCAGGTCTGCCCGATGATGAGTGTATTGCTTTTATGCTAAAGGAGGTGAAACCCACCCTGTGGATTGGTTCGGTAGCCGAGGTTTCTTGAACAAGACACACATGGCAGTTGTCCACAACTGTACCCCACTCAGGATCATTACGTTTAGAACGTAGCCCTGCAATGTTCCATGAAAGGATGTAGAACTGCTGATCAATAGGGGATCCTCCCACCTGTGTCTGTCTTACCTCTGGGCTACCACTTATTGTGGGTGTTGGGATTGCCCTATTGTCAGAAGGGCTAGCTAGAGTGTAAATCGCCAATTTATTTGGGTGGGAAAGTGTCTGCACCCCCTCTAGAAAGATGGCCTGAGAGGAGCCCTAAGCTATCATGGGGATGTCTTAGCTGGGCTCTATTCAGTCTAGTTTGTCCACTTATCTATTGCTATTTTCAATAGGGGTTTGTACCTTTCTCGTCCGGTCATGTCGTATTGGTCGGGGATTTTTTAGGTGGGTTTGGCCGCTAGATTTAAGATGTCTATAGAAAAATCCTAGCAGCATTATGCCTATTCCCTGAGCTGGACTCCTTCTAGAAGTGTAACTCCCACTCTTGATTATAGACCCCGCAAGATCTGGACTTCAACAATTTATAACAACACAATCTCTGTCTATGGACTTGCATAGGGGACCAACTCATCCTACTCTTCTTACCATCAGGATGTCTTTATAATTTGAGCTATCGTACTCCGTAGAGTGAGATAGCCAATGACAAACCTTGTTTTGTGGATTCTTAAAGATTGGCCTGAAGCGGTGGGACATTATTGAGTATAACTACATCGAGACAACATTCGGGTTGAAGATCCAGTGTAGTCTCATGTGGTTGATAACCAGGATGCGGCAAAGCATTTGTCTGGCGGGGTAGCTGCCTCAGTGGGCCATTCCCCTTTTGGTAAATATTAGAACTCTGGGTTTCAGACCTAGGCCTACCACCAGCGACTTCAGTCATTTATATGACTTGTGTTGGACTTGGCCCGCAGGGCAGGTTCACCCCTAGACTTTTTGCCTTATTTGTGACCCTGCGTCAGTGATTTTTGGGTCTCTGCGCACTTTCCCCTGAGTCCCAGAGTGAAAGTGCGTGCGTGTAGTATGGCTGGCCTGCCCTCCCATAGGAATGCATGGGGAATGTGTGTGTCCCTGGTAGTTCCTGATGCGTGGGGAGTGCAGGCTCGAGTTTGGTATGCTTAAACCCGTGAGAGTGAATGCTGCAAGATGGTGTCTGCGGCATGTGTGTGTCTAGTTGGGAAGTGCTACTTCTGGACATTGAGATATGTGTACAGTGAGGGTGCTGGAGCGTGATTGGCTGGAGCTGGCTGGCATGCCAGGCTCCAGGAAGTCTGGATGGGTCTGCCCGGTGGTGAGTGGTGTCATACGCCGATGATACGCAGCTGGCGGTGGCACTTAATGGAGAGACCAACATGGATGCTGCCTCTTTTCAGACCGCGCTAAAAGCTGTGGCGGGCTGGATGGCGAACAACCGCCTCCAACTGAATGCCTCTAAAACCGAGGTTATTATTTTTGGTAGGGAAAGTGAGCTTTGGGGCGATCAGTGGTGGCCATCTGAATTAGGCCCTGCTCCCACCCCAGTGGCTGAAGTTAGGAACCTTGGGGTGTGGTTGGATGATAAACTTTCATTCACCGCCCACACTAAACGGGTTGCCGGAACTTGTTTTGGTGCCCTGAGGTGTTTGCGACCCATTTTTAAGTTTTTTGATGCTGAGACGAGACAGATCATTGTCCAGGCCACAGTCTTGGCTAGATTAGATTACGCCAGCTCTTTATTCTTAGGCGTTAATCAAGCAGAACTAGTTCGCCTCCAGCGGGTGCAGAATGCGGCCGCCAGGATGTTGGTTGGTCTTCCGAAGTTTGTTTCTGTGCGTCGCACTATTCAGGATCTTCACTGGCTGCCTGTGGGGCAAAGAATTAAATTTAAAACTCTTTGCCTAACTTTTAAAATCTTGAAGTTGGCTTCTCCCCCTATTCTGTCCCAATTAATCTGTCATTATCAGCCATCCAGAGCCCTCCGATCTTCAGGGACTAACCTTGCTGTAGTGCCACGTTTTAAAAAAGCAAGGATGGGCGGACGCTCTTTTGCTGTGATGGCAGCAGCTCTCTGGAATTCCCTGCCTGCCTCTCTTCGCTCCATTCCTGATCTGCTCCCGTTCAGAAAAGCCTTGAAGACCTTTTTATTTTCTACTGCTTAGTCTTTTCTGGTCACTAGCTTCCGTGTTGTGTTTTTTACCTTCTCCTAAGCGCCGGGACGCCTCTTGGCTGCGGCATCCGTTGCGCTTTACAAATAAAATAACATAACAAAAATAACATAACATTAGCATGAGTGATGTGTGGGAGGAGTGTACCTGGGTCCTGGATGGGCTGGGTTTTCCCCACACAATGCTGGCTCCGCCCCCCTGTGGTGTGTCTAATGACCCTAGCCTCCCCAGTGAAAGGAATGGGTGGTTGGGCCATCAAGAGTGCTCCAGAACCAGCTGCGACTGGTTTTCCCCCCACCCTGCACATTGTAACAAAGGAATTTACAGTATAAGAAGGGGCTGTGTCCCCTTGGAAAATGTTCTACTTTTGAATCCTGCCAGAGGGGGCTTGTGCCGCTGCTGGGGCCAGAAGGACCGCCACTTGGGGTGTCTTCCTGCCTGGAGACCCAGTGTGCTGGCTCTGGCCCAGCCTTGCCCCCCCTGCCTGCCTCCAGCCCTGCTGGAGCCCTGTCCTGTCCTCCAGTGCTGGGGAGCACGGAGGACTTCGTTGTCTGCAGCCTGAGAGCGCTGCTCTCTGCCCTTCAGCGCTAGGAGCGCTGAGATTGCCTGCCTAGCGCTTGGAAACGCTGGATTTTACCCCTGGCGCCTGGGAGCGCTTTTTGCTGCTGTTTAGCGCTTACGAGCGCTTATTTGTGCCTGCAGCGCTTGGGAGCGCTGTGGTCTGCAGAGGCCGGTGCCCACCCGGTATCCGATCGCCCCGTGTGGCGAGTTGACAGCGCGGGTGCCACCCCGCTTATTGCTGTGGTGTTGTGCCGATTTATTGATCTACGAGGGAGCCCACTCCTCGGATCATCTGGGAGCCCGCCTGCCTGCCTAAAACGGGCCGCCGCGCTGCCCGCGACGACCCGGAAGTGTTCCGGCCGGTCGGCCAATCAGAGCGCGGCCCAGGAAAGGCCGACCGGAAGTCCCGCCTCCCTCGCCGAGCCGCGAGAGAACCTGCCGAGGCTCCCCGAGAGGAAAGGAGAGCCCCGGGACCAGCGGGAGAGACCCGCCGCCGCTGGAAAGCCCAGCGCTAGACCGGTGAGTGCCTGCCTGCAGAGGAGGGGGGGAGCGTCGGGACACATTGCCGGTGTCCGCCCCGCCCCCTCTCTGTAGCGCGACCTCGCGCCTGGGTGTTTTGAGCCTGAGGGCTCAGGGGGCATTTCTTTATTTCACGAGCCCTGAGAGGCTCTGAGCGCCCCACGTTCACTTCGAGTCCCCAGAGGGGGGACTCCCAAAGAGAAGCGCCCGTGTGTTTTTGAGCCTGAGGGCTCAGGGAGCATCTCCGCGTTTTGGAGCCACAAGGTGCCCCGGGGGCACCAGTTGATTTAGAGCCCAGCGTGGCTCTTGGCGAACATCATTGCTTTGGGTCCCCAGAGCGAGGGACCCCCCAGCCCAGCGAGGCTGCACCTGTTCGCTGCTGGAGCCCTGAGAGGCTCAGCAGCCCCCATTACTGGTGAGAGAGCCTAAGAGAGGCTCACCAGTGCCACAGTGGTGGTTCTTTGAGCCCGGAGAGGCTCCAACTTTGCGCTAACTTTCCCTGCTCCAGTTGCCCAGCACTTTGTGGGCAACTGCCACGTTTAGGCCCTGACATTGGGACACCGGGACAGTCACAGGTGGTGACTTGTGAGTATGGGGTAATGGTTATTGATTCTGCACCTCTGAATGTATTGATTATGCGTCATGTGCCTTTACACCTCTGAATGTTACGACATCATGTGTGTTGCTTTTGCACCCCTACAGGTAGTGTGACGTGTAGGTGGTTGTTTTCTCCCTAGTACAGGTGGTACTAGCGAGGTCCTGTTACCAGTGATTACTGGTTGTATGCTCTACTTTTATATTGTGTGCTACACTGATTTTACTTTCTGAAAGTGTTATTTCTAAAAGTGCTGATACCCTTGACAGTGGTCCAAGTGGCCCTGTCCTGTACAAATATCCCTTGTAAATTCCGCCCGTGCCTGTTGGCACAGTGTAACAAGATGTGTGTTTTATCTGATGTATATTTATTATAATACAAAGGCTATTTTTACATAACCTTGTGTGGAGTGTTTCTTTGTGGTGGGCCTTGGGTGTTGTTGCTGGGGTGCGTGCGCAAATACTTAACTTACATCGCCTCCAAGTTTAGCCTTGACTGCTCGCGCCACGTTACCTAGAGGGCGAGTGAGGGGTTATCTTGGCGTGTAACTCCCTTGCCCTGACTTTAGAAATGGTGATCCCTGACTGACCTCGACGCGAGTCTTGGCCGGCCAGGGTCCCGTTTCTAACAACTAGTATACTCAAGGGCCCTATTTTCAGTGTTGGCATCCCCCAAAGCAGTGTTTCCACTCCAGGCAATACTACTGCTGTAGGCAGGTTGTTGTAATTCCCCAACCCATTATGAGTATCTACTGGGCCGTGAGACCCCCCCCCCGCTAGAGCTGTCCATATGTTGTATTATCTTTTCCACCCCCTTCCAAAACACATGTAAGAGATTTTGTTAAAAGTTCGATGTTGTGCACAAGCTTGTCACGTCTAGACAAAATTGGTTTGAGGTTTTTACTTAAAAGTTCTTCCAGCCAGTTTAGGAGAATGTCTGCGTCATGTAATGAGCAAGATACGGTGACTAGTTCTGGTTCTTGCAGAACAACTGGAGCTGGATTGGTGCTGTTTGACCCTTGCAATGTGTCCTGCAGCTTTTTCCTGGACCTTGTCTGAGCTCCAGCTGAGGGTTCCACGTGTTTAAGCTTCTTCCTCTTGGTGGGAGGATCAGGTATCATGGAGACTGAGTGAGGAGGGGGTGATCTCTCCGGAGGAGCCAATGCATCGGTTTGGGACATAGCTCGTATCTGCGAGCTTTCTGGAACTCAATGTATGCCACCCTCCTCCCAATGGATAACTGCTGTTCGACTGCCAGAATTTCATTGTCAATAACAGAGGCAGCCTTTGTTGGCAAGCCATCGAGTGTAGAATTTTATGAAGTCTTGGGGGTCTTAGGAGTCCCCTCCCTAATCCCCTGTTGCTTCCCTTTAGCCATTTGTAGTCCAGCATTAGCTTTAACTTTTGAAGGAACAGAGGTCACCACCACAGATGGTGCGGGCAGTATGTAGGAAAACTCAAGCAACCTCAAATTTGTATTGTTAGTAGCAACTTACATCCCATGGAACTCCCACAGAAACCAAGACCGGTTCAACAGAACCAAGAGAATGGGCCCGGTCCAGTCTCAGATGAGGCCGCCCTTGGCCCGGGAAAATACTAAATCATCATGGTGTGAGCAAAAGTTATATTTCAGAAAATAAGAGCATTTTTCCATTAAGCTTCATTTAGTCTGACCATCTAAGCACTATCACCCTACATGAATATTGATTGTGACTCTCTGCTAATGTCATCCATGGATAACAGGACGTACTAGTTGCAAAACAACAGTAAACTATTGTGAATGAATATAGTACAGTGAGATGACGGAAGGGATCTTGGGTTGTTTGCAGTATTACTGACCCCATGTTGGAAAATTGACTTTGAGTACAGCGAGAACAACGTCAATGGAAACAAACATGATTCTACCAGACTGTGTGCAGCAGAACTATTAAACTGTGAATGCACGGGGGGACATTGATTTTGAACAAGATGGCGTAGAGGCCCAGCCGAGGCCTCGTTATCATAAGCCAAGAAGAAACACTGACATGTCCTATTGAATTTGTTTTGATGCCAATAGCTGGAAATAAGTATATTCCAGCGCCCATCGTGGACTCTTGGCCTGATTGATATTCATCCTGAATTGCGTCACCAGGACGGACTGATCTGAGAGAGGGTTTGTAAGTATAGAAGATTTCCCTCTATCCCATTGATGTGAAATTAGAAAGAAAGAAGTCTTTGAGGCTGAGTTGAACCTTTTTGAAAAGCAGGTTTACTCCAGGCATGTGGATGCTGAACCCTCCTGGGACCATCCCAGGCAAGATCCCCACCCTGTTTGGCCAGGAATCTAGAAGCCATTCTCTACCCGAGGCTTGGCTCCCACCTGGGGATGGCCTCTCTGCTCTCACCCCACCCTCTCCCCGAGGCTTGGCTCATGCCTGGGGATGGCCTCTCTGCTCTCACCCCACCCTCTCCCGAGGCTTGGCTCCTGCCTGGGGATGGCCTCTGCTCCCACTCCACCCTCTCCATGAGGCTTGGCTCCCCTGGGGATACCCTCTCTCTGAGGCTTGGCTCCTGCCACGGGATGGCTGTTCTGCTCTCACCCCACCCTCTCCCCGAGGCTTGACTCCCGCCTGGGGATGGCAGTTCTGCTCTCACCCCACCCTCTCCCCGAGGCTTGGCTCCCGCCTGGGGATGGCTGTTCTGTTCCCGCCCCACCTTCTCCCTGAGGCTTGGCTCCCACCTGGGGATGGTTGTTCTGCTCCCACCCCACCCTCTCCTTGTAAAATTGTAGAAGAGCTCTCTGTAAATTCTGATGGCATCATTCTTAGAGGTTAGCGACTCATTCCTCCTGTCACTTTGAGGCCAAGACTCATTACCTTGGCGCATGAGAGCCACATGGGCCAAACATTTACTTCCAAGAGGGTAAAGGAAAAATGTTGGTGGCTCGGAATGGAATCTGATATTAAAGACTGGGTTGAGAAATGCCTTTCTTGCAAAAACTCAGAGAAAATGTGGAAATTGGGGGGATGAGTTGCCAAGGATTTCCCTTTTCACATGGCTGAAGCCGATTCTGTTTGGGAAAAGCTCAGCCTGGATTTCATGTCCATTCTCATTCCTCTCTGAAAAGAAACGCTTTGCAGCGGTCTTGGTTGATATCAAGCCTCGTTGGTTTGAAGTCATTTTTATGAGGAACATTATTTCCAGATCCACCATTGCCATATTGGAAGAAAGTTTTAGAAGGGAAGGTGTCCCTCTTAAACTTGTTACTGACAATAACACGCAACTCACTTCTTCTGACATACATTCCTTTTTAAGTCACGTTGGTGTTAAACACATATGCACTTCCTTGTACAAACCACAAAGTAACGACCAGGTTGACAGGATAAACAGATTAGGTAAGGGCACCATGGAGTTAGCCTTCAGAGCTGGGCAGAATGTGCAGAGTGCAGTTAAAGACATGCTCTGGGCATATCGCACCTCACCCAATGCAGCCACCAGTAAGACTCCCTTTGAGATGATGAGAGGTAGGGTGCCCTACTCCAAACTGTGTCTTTTTGGGATGTGGAAAAGGTACTCCCAAAGATAAGGTCATACTTTCCGGTTCCGTTTTCTTCAAAGTTGGTGACTTAGTGAATGTCAAACCAGATGGTTTTAAAGGTGGCCCTTCTAAATTTCGTGGCCCCTTTAAGTTCATTCAGGTTGGCCACAACTGGTTGAAGTTGGACACTATGCAAATTTGGAATGTGAGAAGAGTTGCTTTGTTTCAAAGGGCTGGCACTCAGTTTTCTGATAACTTCTCCACCTTACCCAAAACCTCTGGTTTTTCAACCTCTAGCACTATTGCAAATGACAGAAGTAATGATAAATGCACTATATTGCTGTTTGACAGACCAAAGAGAAGCATGAGATCAGTTGCGTCTCCCAAATGGCTCAATGATTTTGTAACTCATTGATTTGTTGTTTCACTCTGTTTTGTTTTCCTTTCTGTTCACAGAGCTTTCAAATGTTTTGACTTACCATTCATTTATTCTCTCTGTTTCCTTTGTGCGTCCTTTTGTCCGTGGGGATGTGGGTAGTGTCCTGTGCGGGGCTCCTCGTGTTTTGCTTTCTCATCTGAAAGGAGGGGGATATGTTGTACTGTGCCTTTAGTCTTTCTTTACTTCCTACCCTGTGTGTCCTGTCATTCTGTGGATTGGTATGCTCTGACTGCGTGGGGGTTCTAATTCAGTTGTGGGAGAACCTGCTGTGCTTCGTGGCATGGGGTTCCTGTTACTAATAAACTTTGAACAAGTATACCACGTTTCCTCTATTTCATTGGATTGATGATTCTAAAGGCTGCGCAAGTCAACACAGAACTTTAAAGACCTATCAGCCTTCTTGGTGATCACAGCTGGGCATAACCATTGACTGGCTTTGACAGGTACAATGAATCCATCGGCAACCATTTAATTAACAAGTTTCTTCACTGCCCACCTAATGGCAATGGGAATTTTACTAGAGGTGTGCCGAACAGTAATGGCACCCTTTTTAGGTCTTGCCTATGCAGCGCGCATGCGCTGTTTAGGAGGAGACCTTTAGTAATTGATTCAGTTTTTGGCCCAAAAACGTCAACACGTTGCATTGCTTTCAATGGCAACGCGTTCACATTTGGCGATTCCCTTGCGGGAGTGAGCTTTGAAACCATCGTTTTGTAATTAACAGATGGTTCGTGCTCGCTCCCGCAAGGGAAACAGGTGCAGGTCCCCTCCTCTCTATCCTCCCCTGCTGCCTCCTCCTCTTTCAGCGCGAGGCATGCACACTTGTTCTCCTTGCAGTTCTGCATCTCCAGTTCATGCTCCCTCTCTGCAGCCCCTGCACCCCTCCCCGCCTGTGGGGTTCCTGCATTCCTGTGTCCCCTGTGCAGCTGTTACCAATCCCCATGAGGTACATCCGAACGCTACATTCCAGTGTTCCTGCACTTTCCTATTCTGCACTTTCTTTCTCTGCAGCTCCGGAATCAGTTTTTGCTCTCCCCAGTCCCTGCGTCTCCTGCCTATTACCATTTCACCCCCTTTACATAGGCTTGGAATGCCCATCACATCTGCAGACCCTGACTTCATGCACGCTTCTCATCTACCCCCCACCTTATGCTACCCACAGCCCTTGTCCCCGCTGTGCAGTGCTGCCCTCTTGCATCTTTGCATTTTTCTAACTTTTGCCTTTATCCTCTTCTGGTCTAGCAGTGTCACCTTTACCCTCCCCAGTTACTGCACGCCTGCATTTGCCCCAGCCCCCCTGCTGCAACCTGCTCCTCCAGTGTCCATCTATGCAGCTCGGATGGTAGAGTGTGCCTGTAGTCCGCCCTCAGCAGTTGTTCCACCTCGAATATATAATCCCTCTATCAGCATTTCCTGCCTGTGCCGTGTCATTTCAGGTCATTGTGCTCCAGTGCTGACAAAAGACGCAGTCTCGGAGTGTAGGCCGGGTGGGTCACCGTAACCGTACTGCGCTTACAGTTTGAGTCACAGGGTCCCTGGCCCCTCGTTTCTACTTCCCAGGCCTCCGTCTTTATGCTGTAATCTGAGAGCCCCGCTAAAGGGCAGCCCCTTGAGGACAGTCAAATGTCGTGGAAGTGAAGGCTTATTTTATCTTAACCTTTCTGTAAAGGTCCGGGTTGGTGGCTGGGTGCTGGGAGGACAAGGGGTGAAGGACATTGGTCAGACAGAGGGATCCCAAGCTGAGTGCTGTAAGCAGAACACCGTGTAAGCTGAGCATGTACACATTGCATGATCCTAAGGTACCACCGGTATTTTGATGTCCCGGCTGGTACGAAAATATCCAAAAATCACCTGACCTGAAGACGGTATTTTTAACCCTTATTTGTGCATGCTTCAAATAGCAAATATATATAGAATACACACATAAATGTGTTCTAGAGCTGCGCGAACCATCCCCGAGTAACAAAGGCAGAAAAGGCATGTTGCAAAGGAATTCATACGATTTCACTTTAAAGTCCTTTTTCATGTCCGGGGCTTTGCAGACACTTAAAACAAAAACAGATGCCTGGTGTTTTTGTCTTGGAAAGGTTGCGACCCTAACTGTACTCAATGTTTGAGATAGTTCCTTCATACTCTGCCTGCCCTGTGTGTGCCACCTCCGGCGAGCCTGTGCACACATGGAGACTAGACTAGTGCCACTCGCTGTGCCCGATGTTGAGATGGACTCCAGTCCTGAAAATGGAGGGGCATCGCGCCTCAGATCACAGTAGTGCTCGAGGCCTCAGAGCAGTCCACCCAAAGTACGACATAAGGCTGAGCTGCAACTGAACACAAGGCCTTAGCCAGTGTTTGAAATCGAAAAATAGAAGTGCAGGTACTCTGTACCAGAGTACCTGCTTGTTTCCGAGAAGTGCCGGTACTCTCCAATTCAAAGTATTGCATTTCTCTTGAAAAGTGCCAGTACTGTCCCTTTCATTTACACTGTCGCAATGTGTGCCATTACATACCAACCGTAATCTGTCTGGATCAGCCAAAAAGAGCATTTGTAAAATGAAGGCAGTTAAATTACAAGCAGTGCTTTGTCAAACCACCCCTACTTCACTCACATCCCCATGCAAGCATTTCTTTTTTCAAAAAGAGCACTCAAAACAGATTCGAAAGAAAGGCATTTCCGGCCAATGGATTCATTTGGTTGCCTCAAATGCTTTTATGACCTCGTGTTTTGAGAATGTAAACACATTTAACAACCGAAATGCAGAAGTAATTGCTCCAGTACACGTTTGATGTAATATTCACGCACAACCATCATTTGCTCATCAGCCCTGGGGTTGACTACAATATGTAAATCATACTGATGAGACCACCCCAAAATGGGGGGACCCTCAGTAGCAACAAAAATCTTCCCCTTGGTATGACGTTCCCGGAAGGAGTTATTAGCCTCAAAGTAGCCTATAACACCTATGTTGGCCCCTTGGTAATCTTTCTGTATAACATTCGTATTATCGATTTTGGAAAATGGGGTGGTGATGGACAGAGTTTCTGAATGATGCAGAATACTCCTACCCAGTCAAGAGATCAGGGCTTAATCCATTACTGTTTTTTAGCTCACTGCACCATCCCAGCTCAGAACCTGGCTACATGCAAATTAGTCTGTCCCTGTCCCAGTGCATCATGGGAACAGGGCAAACCAAACTACCAAGCCAATTCTTACATTGGGAAGGAAACAAGCTTCCGGGGACCGGATTCTGGCATTTCAGCCGTCGTCGGCCCGGCTTGCTTGAATCTTGATGGTGCAATGAGCAAGAGACTCACGTCTGAGTATACCCTCCCACACATAGTGTGGACAAAATCGATTTTGGAAAATGGGGTGGTGATGGACAGAGTTCCTGAATGATGCAGAATACTCCTACCCAGTCAAGAGATCAGGGCTTAATCCATCACCGACCAGTTTCTGGCATTTCAGCCGTCGTCGGCCCGGCTTGCTTGAATCCTGATGGTGCAATGAGCAAGGGACTCACGTCTGAGTATACCCTCCCACACATTTGCCCTGTTCCCATGATGCACTGGGACAGGGACAGACTAATTTGCATGTAGCCAGGTTCTGAGCTGGGATGGTGCAGTGAGCTAAAAAACGGTGATGGATTAAGCCCTGATCTCTTGACTGGGTAGGAGTATTCTGTTGTAAACATGTTGCCCTTCAGTGCCTAGATATCCTATTAGAAGAGCTTTTATTCTGACAGGCGAAAAATTTGAGCCCCCCTAGAGCCACAATGTAAGTTTCAAAAGTTTCTTCCCGTTCAATGGGAGGATCTCCTTGTAACATCAACAACAAGCATTTACAATGCAACGGTCTCACCTTTGCAAAAGTTAGAGCTATTGGCATTGTAAATGACAATATTTTTATTTATGTGTTGGTTTTGAAAACATAAATAAATGGCATTGTCATTTACAATGCCAATAGCTTAATCTCTCGCAAATGCGAGACCTAGTAGTAGAGTGAGTAATAGTGAGTAGTAGAGAGTGTGTAGTGGAGGAGTAGAGTGTGTAGTGGAGGAGTAGAGAGTGTGTAGTGGAGTGAGTGTAGGAGAGTAGGGTCTGCTATCCTATGGTCACCCCAAATTTCTGCTTTTTGCTTCACTGGTTTATGACTTAATGAGGCTGTGGGCCTGCTAATCAGACCCACAGCCTGCTGTTCTCTCTCTAAATTACTGCCAATGCACTACGGTGCATTACGAATTGGAACTGGTTCACCTTATTGGCCCCTGTAACAGTGTACCCTAGGTACCCAGGGCATAGGTGTATCCAAGGCCTACCAGGGGCTGCAGCATGTATTGTGCCACCCCTGGCCTGGCCTCCATATTTTGACACAACTGGCTGATCACTCAGCTGGTGTAAGTTGGTGTAATCACCTCCTACTTAGATATAGTATCCCTTTATCTAACCCTAACTGGACACATGTTAACCTATCAGCCACTCCTATGGAAGGCCCCTGCAATCCTGGGGGCAGAGTGCATGGTTACATGTGAGATGGTGCTCTAGCATGAGCTGAGCCTGTCTGCAGCTGTCTGGAACCACTCCCTTAGCTGTTCCGGGATATTGCCATACCATATACTCTTAAGTGCATTATAATCCTCGCAGTTATATGCTAACTTTGGTTTGGCTTTATCAAAACATGTCGAGTAAGGTGTCATACGATTTGGAATACTATCCCCTCAACAGTTCTGTCAACGGGGATAGCATTCCACCCTTCTAGAGGGACACAACATGTGCGTAGCCTTAACCCCGGTAAAGTTAACCAGAGCCTCAGCATCACAAAATGGATGCTGCTACCACAGACACAAGTCTGACCTCCTGCTGCTGGGAGTCCTTCCAGCGAGGAAGGCCTGGATAAAGGGTTTCCTGCCTTGGGAGGTGCGAGCACCACCCCAGACAGGATTTTGTGAATTGGGTAGGACAGGGCTGAATAGATTGAGACATGCCCGGGGCACACAAGGTGTCCTCGTGCATAAGCCAGTCCAAACCGGTCCTGGGACTTTCCAGACCCAGGCCTGGCGAGGAGCTGGACAAAGATTAAGGGGGTGTAACCGCCCCCCTTCCTGGTCCCAACCAGAGGAGGGACCTAGTAGGTGATCCACCCCTCAGATTGGAAATAAGAGTGGGAGCAGTGCCATAGCACCTCAGATCATCCTGAAATCAACTTGAAACTAAGAAGACGACTGGACTTCGACATTCTGTTGCTCAGAAGACTGAAGAGCATCTCCCTTGTGGCCTAGGAGTGGCCACCCTGTGAACACAGGTACCAACCAGCGAATCGACGTCTGCTTTGCCGCCGCCTCCCGCCGGAGCCCGAGCCCAGAGCCTGACAAGACCCAGACTTCTCACAGCCCGATCCACAGTCCCTGCAAAGAAGGGACCCGTGGAGGCACCGAGAGACGTGGGACCGGACATCTTGGAAGACACCCGAAGAGCTGACTGCGCAGCATCAGAGGCATCCTCGACGTTGTGCTTTGGGGACTGAGAACCCCCACCACCGAGCAGCCCTTGCACCGAAGATCAGCCCTCCAGCATCTCCACGATCTGCGTGGGGCCCTTTTGCATTGTGCCACTCGACGCGCCATCCCGGCCACTAGCCACGTGGTCAGCGGCCATCTTGGCGACGAAAGCGACAAACTACACTGCGTGTCTGGTTGCTCCAGACTTGCCCAAGCTCCTGTGAAAAGGAGCACCCGCTCTGACCTTGCTGGTCTGAGTGATAAGCCTTTTTTAACTCCTGCGTAGCTTGCATTAGCCAAAGTATGTTTGCTCCGATCAAGTTGCCGACACCGCCAACAGCGAGACGCCTGCGTGGGACAGCTCGTGACCGACTCCTGGACGTCCTCGACCCCTGGTTTCCACGTGGCTGCAGAGAGAAGCTACACCTCAACGCCTGTTTGCACCCGACATCGCCTGGTTCCAATCTGGTTCCACGGTAGTCACTGGCTAGTGACTTTGAACATTGTCCTCTCTGCTTTCAGGTCTTCACATCTTCAGATCCACCCTTGGATCCGCCGGAACTCTTCACATCGAGCCGCCT
Source organism: Lissotriton vulgaris (assembly GCF_964263255.1). Taxonomy (NCBI): domain Eukaryota; kingdom Metazoa; phylum Chordata; class Amphibia; order Caudata; family Salamandridae; genus Lissotriton; species Lissotriton vulgaris. The sequence continues at coordinate 416,781 of NW_028243495.1, read as the reverse complement.
GCAGCATCTTCAGCTCCAAGCACCATCGACCAGCGTGACGAAACCTGACACTACTTCGACCCTATGCACCCGCGTCCTGTGGGTGAGGTAACTCAGCAACGCCGGTGTTCCCACACTGGTACACACCTCTAGGGCCTGTGTCTTAAGTTTCTTAAGCTTTCTAGGTCACTCGGAAGGTTCCTAACTAACTAACTTTGTACTTTTTACGCACCATAGACTTAACATTGGTGAGTGCGTGCACTTTAAACCCTGCACAGGAGTCCCGCGGGCCTTTCCCGACTTAGTCACTGCTAGTCCCGATCAGCTCCAGCGATTCCCAAGGCCCTAGGCCTGTTTCCTTTCCGATTGGTATCTCTTATACCATTTTTTTAGTATATGGTTTAGGTGGCCCCTAGGGCTCATCCATATTGTGCAACTTTTGTGTATTTTAAACTGTCTTGTGTTTAACGCTTGTGCTTCTGTCCTCATAAAGAGTCCAGGGGATATTTGTAGTTGATAAATCTATATATATTTTCAATATATATCTGTGTGGTGTCCTTTCATTTGGTATTCAAGGGGGTTGTGTATGGTAATACAGCTGGCTTCCCATGCCTTTCAGAGTTTAGCCTAAGACTGCTTTGTCCACGTTACCACTAGGATAACTGGTCTATAAGGTTGACTTACAACCGATCATCATAAGGGTTGCTTGGCATGATACAAGGTGATCACTAGAACTAGTGAGCATCATATATCAGGCAAACTTCTCACAGTGAGTACTAGAGAGTAATAGAGTGATTAATAGAGAGTGAGTAGTAGTGAGTTGTAGAGAGGACTACCGTGAATAGTAGTGAGTCACGGCCGGGAGAAGCTGCGAAACACGCTGCTGGTGGGACTACAATCCCAATCCTCCATTGCACCTAGGAAAGCCCTTTGGAGCCCGTGGAGGCTGGGACGGGCCCCCTCTCCGACTCCTTATATAAGAACTCTCTGAAGACTGCATGGGGAAGAAAAAGGTACATACAATAACAACTGAGGGGGGACATATCTCTAAATTTGTTTCCTTTTTTGCTTTTAATCAAATCGCACTGACGGAGAAGAGACTATCGCTGGGTGGAGGAGGTAACTCAATAGAGGCTATGGTTGGTCATAATTAGGTACATGAAAACAGTGATGCACAGGAAGGGGCAGGGGCTGTCTGGCCAGACCACTTGGATCAATTAGCAGCGTCTTTTCTATCACCGTCTCCTAGCCCTGTACTCTCAGCTACAGCAAAGGGAACAAGCGCTTGCCATGACACAGCCTTTTGTCTCTAAGCCTCGTCCTTTTCAGACTGGGCGCCCGGACTTCCTGATGACTTAAAAGGTTTCTTATCTTCTTTATATGGCCATCTGGACCCATAAAGAAGATAAGAAGGCTTTTACCACTAAGAAGAAATAATGATAGTAGAGCACGCTAACTACAACCTAAATGTCTTCGTCATTCTTTGATAATAAATGATATTTCATCTCTGCTGAACTGAAAAAGGAAAATGTTCCATTGTGTGCATTATAAATCTCTTCCATGCCTAGGCTGTACACTGAATCGCAGCCACTCAACAAATCCAAAACCTCCAAGAAATGTTTGAAAACGCAGCAGGGGAGTGTTAGAAATGGGATCCCTGGCTGGCCAGGGCTCGCGCCAAAACCAGTCAGAGATCACCACTCTAAGTCAGGGCAAGGGAGTTACACGCCAAGATAACCCCTGCTTACCCCCTTGGTAACGTGACACGAGCAGTAAGGCTAAACTCGGAGGCTATGTAAGTTAGGCGTTTGCGCGCGCACCCAGCAACAACACCCAAGGCCCACCACAAAGGAAACTCCACACAAGGTTATATATAAAAATAGCCTTTGTATTGTAGCAAAACACATTAGATAAAAACACACACTTTACAATGTGCCAACAGGCACGGGCAGAATTTACAGGGGATATGTACAAGACAGGGCCACCTGGACCACTGTCAGGAATGAGCACTTTTAGAACTTGAAATACTGTTAGAAATAGCACTTGCACATAGAATAATAATCACTGTAGCACAAAATAGCAACTGTAACACACAACCAGTAATCACTGGTACCAGGTAAGTACCACCTACGCAACCCTAACCACCATAGAAGAATATTACGCAGGGAACCTGGGCTTCACTAGCACACCTGTACTAGAAAGAACAACCACCTAAGTATCACCATACACTTAGGGGTATAGGCAAGAACACATTACACATGATGCATCACCACATTCAGAGGTGTAGGGAAGGAAAACACATGATGCATAAACATACATTCAGCTGTGTAAGAACAAGACCTATGACGCATCAAAACACATTCAGAGGTGCAGCACAGGAAAACACATTATGCATAAACATACATTCAACGGTGTAGGAAGAACAATTGTGCAGAAATCACATAAGCCACAACCTGTGAATGTCCCCAGGCCAACCTATCTCTCAGGGGGCTAGGACGCCCTGTGTCCCAAATGTCAGGGCAGGCTGCAGGCAGGCAAGAACAAGCCTAAACGTGGCAGCTGCCCACTAAGTGCTGGGCAGCTGTAACAACAATGGGGCCAACACATGGGAGATTCGCACGCTCTGAACAACTGACTGTCTCCTGAGCCTCTCTGGGCTCTAAACAAAGCAATGCCCCTGAGCCCCTCTGGGCTCCAAACAAACTGATGCCCCTAGAGCCCTCGTGGCTCTCCAAACAGTGGGGCAAGGTGGGAACGGCCCGCTGCCTTCCGGGGCCGCTCTACCACTGAGCAAGGTGGTGCTCTTGAAGACGTTGGAGCCTCTCCGAGCTCGAGACAATTGTGGCCCTCAAGAGCCTCACTTGTGGGAGTCCCTCTGGACTCTAGGCACAATGCTCCTTTAGCGTGGGAGCGGCCCGCTGCCAACCGGGGCCGCTCTGCGTATACCACACCTGCCCCCGCTTGACTCGGGGGATTTGGCCGCCTAAAAAGACTCTTGAGCTCCTCAGGGCTCATCAAAGTATTGGCCCACGGAACTGCCTCGAGCAGAGGAACGACCCCGGGGACGCCCGCACTCACCGGCTTTCTGGGAGGCGGTGGCTCCTCGCAACGTCAGCTCCTCCTCGCCGGGCTCCTTCGTGTGGTGGCAGGACTCCCTCTCACCTCGGGAGAGACCCGCTAGGAGACGGGTTTCGGTTGGGAGCCACACAAATCCCAGTGCGAGGTAGGCTCCCGCCTGGGCTTCCAGTCGTCCTGTTGTTCCGCCCCCAGCCTGCCTGGTTTCCAGCCGGGCAGTGGCGGCAATTCTTTCGCCGTTACTCGGGGTGAGCTCCCATCCTGGGGGGGGGGCAGCAACAAATGCGGCAATGAGCAGGGTGGGCACCCACGCCGCTCAGCTCGGCCACAACACGCTAGGAAGGCCGGGTGGGCAACGACCTTAGCCCGTGAAGCGCTCCCAAGCGCTAGCAGAGCAGAAAAGATAAAGCGCTCCCAGGCGCTAGTGAATACAGCGCTCCCAGGAGCTTAGAGAAAAATAAAGCGCTCCCAGGTGCTATAGGGCAAAGTTCAGGCCCCCAAAGTCCAGCAAGAGTCTCTCAGGGTGTGGGGGGGGCAAGGCTGGGCCCAGAGCCAGCTCACAGGGTCCTCCTAGCCCTGGCGCCCAGCAGCACAGCCCCCCTCTGGAAAGGATTTAAGAATAGAACATTTTGTAAGGGGACACAGCCCCTTTTCATACAGTAAAAACCTTTGTCTTTAGGTGCAGGGTGGGGGAAAACCAGTCGCAGCTGGTTTTGGAGCACTCTTGATGTGCTCAGCCCCTCTCACTATTCACTGGCCAGGCTAGGGACATCAGTCGCACCACAGGGGGCGGAGCCAGCATTGTGTGGGGAAAGCCCAGCCCTATTCAGGTCCCAGGTGCACCCCTCCCTCACATCACTCATGCTAATCTCAACTCTCGCCACCGGGGCAGACCCATCCAGACTCCTGGAGCCAGGCTCACCAGCCAGCTCCAGCCAATCACACGCCAGCACCCTTACTGCACACGCACACCAATGTCTAGAAGTGGCACTTCCACACTAGACAAAATCACGCTGCATACATCATTGCGCAGCATTTAATCACACGAGTCCTCATATACCAAACTCGCACCTGCACACCTTACGCATCAGGAACTACCAGGGACACAGACATTCCCTATGCATTCCTACGGGTGGGCAGGCCAATTGCACCTCACGCACGCAGCGTGTGCACGCACTTTCCACTGGGACACAGTGCAAGTGCGCAGAAGCTAAAAATCACTATCACCAGGTCACCATGAAAAGCAAAAAGTTCAGGGGTGAATCTGCCAGAAGGGCCAAGTCCAACACAACCCCCTTCCAGCCAAAATGCAGGGTAGACCAATCACCACCGTGATGGACTTCCATGCTTGGGGCGATAGAACACGGACGCGGGCCCGCAACTGCTGTTCTATGCCACGGTGAACCCATGGGGTTCCTTCTAGAAACACTGCATGGAACAACTGGGCTACCCCACTGGTACTCCCAAGCTGTTCGCGGCCAGGACCAGGCCCTAGGCCACCCAGGTGCCACTGGTCCATGCCTATTCACAGAGTGGGGGGTAGTAACCCCTGGTACATAGTAGCCATGCTCCACTCTCCCTGTCTGTAAGACAGGGCTAGACTGCCTCTGGTTCTCCAGCCTAGGGTCTACACCCTCAGGCGCACCAGGAGTCTCGGGGAAGGCTCTCCTCCCCCTACCTCTTCTCCTAGGGTTCCTCCTCCTCCTGCGAGGGGTACCCCTAGAACACTATTCACCCAACCTAGGGTTTAACCCCTCAGGTTGCACCGGGGTCAGAGGTGGGCTCACCCATCCTCTGCACCCCCTTCCAGAGTTCCACACCCTCCAAGCTGGAGTGGTACCACTGGAAGATGAACCGGTCAGGACGCTGGTTACAGACGTCCTACCCTCCAGGTCAGGCGGATCCTGAACCTGGCCTTCCAACCTCTGGTCTAGAACCTTTGGAGGAATAACTGCCTGGCACTCCAGGACTTCTGGGGATTCACACACCATCCCCCTGAGGCTGACACATGACTCATGTGTCGTGTGACTGTCTGTCTGGTGCAGATCTCCCATCACCTGTCCCTCTGACAGTGCGCGAAGATCCCCCAGAACAGAAGTGGTGTCACCATGGTCACTACACGGGAACTTAGCGCAACTGGGTAGTCCCTGACCCACTGGTTCTTCCACTGGGGAACTCATCCCCCAATCACTATTCACTTCGGACTCCTGTGCCCTCCCAACTGGAGTAGCACTGCCGGACACTGGAACCCCTGGAGCTCTAGTTACAGATGCTCCAAGTTCCCTAGACACTAGGAGATCCTCCTCAAGCGGACAAACAGGCCAGCCTAGGTCCCCAACCTGGTGTTCCCTCATGAAACCACCCTGGGCCTGAGATAGGGCTTCGGGCATCTGGGGACTTTCAGCCACCCACTGACTCCTGCTCCACTGACCTAGGTAGTAAGCCTCTACACCCCTCTTGCTACTCTGGGACATAGCTGGGCTACACTGAGCCTCTTCCACCATGCTGGGCTGGAAGATACCTGAACCACTACTTTTGGAATCACTCACTAATGACTCCTTAGAACCTCTAGCACTTTCCCAGCCCTCTGCTTCCTCTGCAAGCGCCCAAGGACTAAAGTGTTCAGACTTCAACAGGTGCTGGCGCAACTCTGAACAACAAACACTGAGCAACTGCTCTTTGAGAAACATATTCACTACTCCGTCCCTCTCATCGTTGGAGTTAGCCGCCAGCCAATCCTCCAGTGCATCCGAACAATCATCCACAAAATACCTCCAATTCTGGTGAGACAGTTTCCTACTGCCCCTGAATTTCAACCTTAACTCCTCCTCTTGGGAACAAGGTACCATACTTTGGGAACTGGGACTTCCTGCACTGAAGTCTAGATAGCTGCCACCACTGGACTCAACCCTCCCTGGGGAGTCCAGAAAATTAAAACTGCGCTCAGGGGACAATCTACCCTCCTGAGCTAATCTCTCTCTGGCAAAGGCCCTCTGAGCCTCCTCCATCCTCTCCTGCACACCCAGCTGCGCTATTTCCTTGGCATACCTGAGCTTTTCCAATGCCAGCTGGTGCTCCCTTTCATTCCTCCTATCTTCCCACTCCTCTGGGGACAGGGAAAGGGATGAGGCACTGCCTCCTACACTGGACCCAGCAAGAGACCCCTATCTATGGGGTCTTCTCTATCTGCTGGTATCCATGCACTGTCATCTTCTCCCTCCTCTTCTGAATCTTCAGGGCTCCCCACAGACCCACCACCCTCATGGCGTGAGGCCCGGGCCCTTTCCTCACTGCGCTCAAGATCCCTTAGACCCTTTTGCCATAGGACCAGGCTGTTCCTAAGTTTGGACTGAGTGTCTGACCCGTCCACCCCTATGTCTCTCTCTCTACAGAACCTTTCCAACTCCCGCATACTGTACCAAGCTAGATCACATAAATCAAAAGCCGGCTCCATTTTGGCAGACGTTCTAGAGAAAAGTTTAACACAGGGAACCGAGGGGTCTGAGCTTAAAACAGGAGTACAACATTCACAAAGGGATTCAGCAAGCTCCCTATCCCAGAGAACTCACACTCACTTGTCTAGTGCCACACAGCATTCATCCACACACAACCCCCCGCCCCCTCGGACTGGTAAGGCAGTTTCTACCACCCCTGATTTCTCAACCTGACCACACGTGACACAGGTACCAAACTCTGGGAGCAGGGCGGGGAACAAATGTACTGGACACAATTAAACAATGATACCTTCAGGAGAAGAAAATAATGGAACTTCATAAACAATAATCCCCAAAATGTGGTCATCTAAAAATGCAGAGTTTTGTAGTGCGGCCAGTTGCCACTGCGGTACAACGCAAACGCAAATCCTTATCCTTTCCGCTGCCGCCAATGTTAGAAATGGGATCCCTGGCTTGCCAGGGTTCGTGCCAAAACCAGTCAGAGATCACCACTCTAAGACAGGGCAAGGGAGTTACACACCAAGATAACCCCTGCTCACCCCCTTGGTAACGTGACACAAGCAGTAAGGCTAAACTCGGAGGCTATGCAAGTTAAGCGTTTGCGCGCGCACCCAGCAACAACACCCAAGGCCCACCACAAAGGAAACTCCACACCAGGATATATATTAAAATAGCCTTTGTATTGTAGCAAAACATATTAGATAAAAACACACACTTTACAATGTGCCAACAGGTACGGGCAGAATTTACAGGGGATATGTACAAGACAGGGCCACCTGGACCACTGTCAGGACCACATACATTAAGCGGTGTAAGAACAAGGCACATGACTCATCAATACACATTCAGAGGTGCAGCACAGGAAAACACATGATGCATAAACATACATTCAGCGGTGTAGGAAGAACAATTGCGCAGAAATCACATAAGCCACAACCTGTGACTGTCCCCAGGCCAACTGACCTCTCAGGGGGCTAGGACGCCCTGTGTCCCAAATGTCAGGGCAGGCTGCAGGCAGCCAAGAACAAGCCTAAACGTGGCAGCTGCCCACTAAGTGCTGGGCAGCTGTAACAACAATGGGGCCAACACATGGGAGCCTCGCACGCTCTGAACAACTGACTGTCCCCTGAGCCTCTCTGGGCTCTAAACAAAGCAATGCCCCTGAGCCCCTCTGGGCTCCAAACAAACTGATGCCCCTAGAGCCCTCGTGGCTCTCCAAACAGTGTGGGGCAAGGTGGGAACGGCCCGCTGCCTTCCGGGGCCGCTCTACCACTGAGCAAGGTGGTGCCCTTGGAGACGTTGGAGCCTCTCCGAGCTCGAGACAATTGTGGCCCTCAAGAGCCTCACTTGTGGGAGTCCCTCTGGACTCTAGGCACAATGCTCCTTTAGCGTGGGAGCAGCCCGCTGCCAACCGGGGCCCCTCTGCGCATACCACACCTGCCCCCGCTTGACTCGGGGGATTTGGCCGCCTAAAAAGACTCTTGAGCTCCTCAGGGCTCATCAAAGTATTGGCCCACGGAACTGCCTCGAGCAGAGGAACGACCCCGGGGACGCCCGCACTCACCGGCTTTCTGGGAGGCGGTGGCTCCTCGCGACGTCAGCTCCTCCTCGCCGGGCTCCTTTGTGTGGTGGCAGGACTCCCTCGCACCTCGGGAGAGACCCGCTAGGGGACGGGTTTCGGTGGGGAGCCACACAAATCCCAGTGCGAGGTAGGCTCCCGCCTGGGCTTCCGGTCGTCCTGTTGTTCCGCCCCCAGCCTGCCTGGTTTCCAGCCGGGCGGTGGCGGCAATTCTTTCCCCGTTACTCGGGGTGAGCTCCCATCCTGGGGGGGGCAGCAACAAATGCGGCAATGAGCAGGGTGGGCACCCACGCCGCTCAGCTCGGCCACAACACGCTAGGAAGGCCGGGTGGGCAACGGCCTTAGCCCGTGAAGCTCTCCCAAGCGCTAGCAGAGCAGAAAAGATAAAGCGCTCCCAGGCGCTAGTGAATACAGCGCTCCCAGGAGCTTAGAGAAAAATAAAGCGCTCCCAGGTGCTATAGGGCAAAGTTCAGGCCCCCAAAGTCCAGCAAGAGTCTCTCAGGGTGTGGGGGGGCAAGGCTGGGCCCAGAGCCAGCTCACAGGGTCCTCTTAGCCCTGGCGCCCAGCAGCACAGCCCCCCTCTGGAAAGGATTTAAGAATAGAACATTTTGTAAGGGGACACCGCCCCTTTTTATACAGTAAAAAACTTTGTCTTTAGGTGCAGGGTGGGGGAAAACCAGTCGCAGCTGGTTTTGGAGCACTCTTGATGTGCTCAGCCCCTCTCACTATTCACTGGCCAGGCTAGGGACATCAGTCGCACCACAGGGGGCGGAGCCAGCATTGTGTGGGGAAAGCCCAGCCCTATTCAGGTCCCAGGTGCACCCCTCCCTCACATCACTCATGCTAATCTCAACTCTCGCCACCGGGGCAGACCCATCCAGACTCCTGGAGCCAGGCTCACCAGCCAGCTCCAGCCAATCACACGCCAGCACCCTTACTGCACACGCACACCAATGTCTAGAAGTGGCACTTCCACACTAGACAAAATCACGCTGCATACATCATTGCGCTGAGGTTCCGTGACAATTGTAAGTGGTGTTTTCGACTCGCACGAATATGGTCGAGTCTGGTATCTATGAATCGCAAATGACGAGTTTAGTAAGTGTGCGCAGTTTCGCTGTGCTAACTTAAACCGTTCGTTTGTTATGTGGATTTTTCATCTGTACCCACGGGTTCCATCTTAGATACGGCATCCATTTTGTCTCTTGCCCTCAAGTAGCCAGCGAACGGACGATGTCCGCTTCGCGACCCTGGGACTCCCAAGATATTTGCGGAAGACACATGTTCTTTGTAAATGTCTTTATGATGAGGGGGATGATACTGTAAAGCAGATGGCGCCGCTCGAGGCTCATCTTGCCGCACGGACTTATTGTCTCAGCCGTGCATCTCATTAGGCACGTCCCTTTAATGCCTGTATCTCGTGTTTCCTGATACTTCCCCTTTTACACCCTTTCCGATCCCCCCACTGTCTCCGTCTTCCTCTGCACCTGTCTTTGTTCCTATTTCGATCTGTTTTACTACCGATTGGAATGCACTAATGTTGGGAAGATGGGTTTTTACAGTTGGGAACCGCCAAATGTTTCCGCACTTATGTCCCGGACCTTGTGTGTTTCAAAGTGACCAAAGCGACCCCTCTGGGGGATAATTATGGGAACCGGGTCATAAACTTTTGTGTTCAATGTAACTCTATGGGAAAATCGTGTATAAAAGGAGCGATCCACAGAACCAATTTGAAGCAGTCTCCCCAAGTTGCACGTGTTGTACTTGTCGTGACTTCTGTGTTCCCTGCAGCAAATAAACCTTGAATCTTTGACGTCGAAGGAAGTGTCCCGTGTCTCTGTGATTCGTACGCCGGAGCAGGTTACCCACGAAGGTTTCAGGTGTTGTGCCCTGGCACCGCTGGGTCTTAAAGAACCCAGTCCTTCAGTTGGCGCCCAATGTGGGGCTGCATCAGTGGTACCGGTCCAAGCCCGACGATCGTGAGGAACTTCGTGTGAAATCTCCGAGGGAAGGTGCACCCCGCTTCATCGATCCTGTTGTCGAAACAAGTGGCCCGAAGACTTTTCCCGCGAAGATTCCCGCCTCCTGACGGCTGCGACGGACTGCTGCCCTGACTGTAGACCTGTTTTGGCGCCTGGCGTAGACCTTGGTAGAGCGAGACGATTGACGGGCCTTCCTGGTGACGCCATCGATCTTTGAGTTAAGTATTTGTGGGTCGCTCCCAGAGTTCTTGGTTGTGGTTGCTTAGTGGTTGCATGGTTCCATTGCATTTGTAGTTCTTGGTACTTTGTTGTATTGTTTGACGACTGCAGCCGCCAAAAACCGAGGGTTTTGTTCTTTGCTGGGACTTGGTAAATCCCGTAACCCTTGAAGTTTGTGAAACTCAGCTAGTGTGCAAGATGCCTGGTCGCAGTACTTTGTTTAGTTGTTTCAGACCTTGTGGTATGGATTCCCGACTGGAGGACTCGTGTCCGATACCTCCGGTTGGAACTCCGACTTATGAACTGTACAGTAAACATGGGCTAGGCCCGATTACTTTTAATGAATACTGGATCAAATACACGAAGAAGGACGGTGACCTTCGCTGGCCACCACATGGTAGCTTCGAGGCCCCGATCTTAGATAATCTAGAGGTTAAATTGTTCGAAAGAAAGTCAAGGCCGGCCATGTTTGATGCCTTTCGGTTGTGGCGTAAAGAAGCCCGACAGAAAGAAATCAGACAGACTAAACGAAATCAGCGAGATAATGTTGCTACCATAGTGAAGAAAGCAGAGCAATTTCAGCGCGATAAGGAGGTTAAGGATAAGGAAGTTTTTGATAGACTACAGCGTATGACCGTAGATAAATGTTATCCTACTTTGCCTGTGGAGTCGGAAAAGAAGGAAGAGTCAGTTGAGGATCCTTTAATGTCTTATCTTATGAAATCGCCACCTCCGTACGTACAGGGTACCACAGCCCCTGTGATTCCCCCTGTACCTGTTCCTGCACCTATTCTTCCTGTGCCTGTTCCTCAACCTGCACCCGCTCTTCCGACTGTTCCTGCTCCTTTGCCTACTGCTATCCCTACTGCTCCTCCGCTTCCACACACTCCTGCTCCCGCTACTGCTCCTGTTCTGTTAACTCCTGCTGTTGCTACTGTTTCTACTCCTTCACTTGTTAGTCCTGTGTCCTATACTTCTCCCTCTACTCGTTCTCGTACTTCCCCTCTTGCGGCTAGCTTCTTTCATTCGCTCGGACCTGTTCTTGGGTCTGCTGGTTCCGATGGTCCTCAGAGACGTAGTCAGCTTCCTGGTAACAGAGAACGCGCTTCGCTATATAATATGGCGATGGGTTGGATGGCAAATCCTCTTAGAAATCCACCCCGTATTGTACTCGACACATTTTGTCAATTCAATATACCAACCCAGAGATTTGTGTTCGAGGAAATGTGTAAGGTCCTTCGCGATCAGATATCTGCTGATGCACCTGACGAGGTGCTGACCGCTTTGTCTGATCTTCAGCTTCAGTTCTCGAATGGACTGATAGTGGATACCAACGTTCGACGTGCTGTTGAGCGATTGCTATCTCTCCGTCCACTCCGATACCCCAAGCCTTGTTTGTTGAGGATATTGAAAGACAGCCAGATGAGACTGGTCAATTTCCTATGCGCGAAGTTCCACCGGTTTGGATGCCACCTAATCCTAATGCTGCTCCTCCGACACTGGGACATTTCCAGAGAGTATGGATACATCTCCCATGGAAACGCTCGGAAGTGTTACAGGTGAAGCAATCTTTGCCTGACCCTCGCAAAAATCCTACAGGGTATTACAAAGAATTATCGCAGCTCGTAGATGCTACGGTAATGAATCTTGCCGATATCGATATGTTGTTCGGCAATGTCGTACCGCAACCGGTATGGGCTAAGATTCGGCAGGAAAATCATCCGAATGAATTAGGTGGTGATTGGGCTGCCATTGTAGCGGCGGATAATTTGCAAACTGGTGGAGCTAAACCTGAGCAGATGATTACCGCTCTTCCTCAACGAATAATAACGTTAATGAAAACTCTCATGCCAGCTATGAGGGTGAACTGGGACAAATTGTCAGCTTGTAAGCAAAAGAAGGACGAGAGTGTTTCCGACTTCTTTACGAGGTTCGAGGAAGCATTCATTGACCATAGTGGACAGGATATGGGTACCGAGGGTGGTCAACGGTTGTTTGTGGATAAATTTGTTTCAAACTTATTGCCCGATTTGAGCAACAAATTAAAGAATTCGGAAAGTGCATGGGCCGTTTCCACCTCAGCTCAGATATTGGCTACAGCGCAATATTATGAGAATAGAGAGAAAGAGGAGAACGATCGTGCTGATAAAAAGACGAAAGAGCTAAAAACTAAAGTGCTGCTGCAACAAGCGTATCCTCCGCGTTCAACTCAGAATGCATCCCAACAGAATAGATCGCAGTCGCAATCAAATCAATCGCAATCTCGTAATGACTCCTCTTCCCAAAGATCCTCGTTAGGGTACAATCAATGTGCCTATTGTAGACAGGAGGGTCATATCAAATTCAATTGTCCTGTCCTAAATGAACGTAATAGTGGTAACTCATCTAGAGGAGGTCGTGGTGGTTCACAGCAGGCACCACGTGGTAGAGGTCGTGGTGCTCAGAATGATCGCTCAGATAACTCATCAAATTCCGATAATTGTTTTGATCAACGTGGATCGTCGCAAGGACGATCTGCGCAGTACAATGTAGACGATTATTACGTCGATCAGGGAACTGACGACAGTAATTACTAGGACAGCCATAGACAAGGAGAGGGAGTGGTATCAGTTCCGGTTGATCAGAGAGGGCCTTATGTCGCAGTTGCTACATCGGGCGTCGTTGAGCCTTTTCTGTTGGACACTGGTGCAGCGAAAAGTTCCATTAAGCATTCGAAACTCCCTGGCGCACCTTTGTCTGGCTTAACAAATGTTTCCGTTGGATTCTCTGGCGCCCCTGTTAGCAATCCAGTTTCGCACCCTTTGCCCCTTACAATTGGGCCTCGTGAGCTCGAAGCTCCGTTGATTTTAACCACGGGTTGTGGTGAAAATCTTTTGGGCCTGGATCTGCTTAAACGTTTGTATGCAACTTTGTATTGTTCTCCTGCGGGTGTAAAGCTTACGTTGGGAGAGAGGGTTGTCTCTCCCATGTATTTGTCTCTCGATAAGCTTCCACCGGAATTGAGTTCTCTTCCTGCGCCTTTGTGGGCAACAGGTCCCAATGATGTGGGCCTACTTGATATCTCACCTTATGTTGTTCAGTTGAAATCCAATGTGCGATTGCCACGTATTCCCCAATATCGTATCTCTCTTGATGGTGAACGAGCGTTGTTAGCGATCATCTATGATTTGATCGAGAAAGACGTTATTGAAGAGACTCGGGGAAACGTGTGCAACAGCCCTGTACTGCCCATTCTTAAACGTACTGATCCTTCGAAACCACCTGTTTATCGCTTTGTTATCGATTTACGGGAGGTGAATAAAATTGTGGTTCCTCAGTTCCCCGTTGTGCCTGACATCACGGCGCTACTGACTCTGATTCCAGCTTCTGCATCGTGGTTTTCGGTGATTGACTTGAAGAATGCGTTCTTCAGCATCCCGATTGCAGAAGAGAGCAGAGACCTTTTCGGTTTCTCTCTTGGTGGACGCAGCTTCCGGTTTAAACGCGCTCCTCAGGGCTACTGTGAAAGTCCATCGATTTACAGCCAAGCCTTGAAGGGTCAACTGGATGCATTTCGGTTGCCGGCTGGTGCGGCCTTAATCCAATACGTCGATGACCTATTGGTGGCTGCTGATACTCAGGACATTTGCAAAATTGCTACGGTATCGTTGCTGCAACATCTCTGCGAGTTAAATCACAAGGTGTCACCTTCTAAACTCCAATATTGTTGTCAAGAAGTAACCTATCTAGGTCACTTATTGTCAAAGGAGGGAAGGCGGTTGACCCCAGAGAGGATTGCAGCAATTGCACGAATGGCTGTGCCACAATCCCAAAGAGATGTGCGTGCCTTTCTAGGTATCATGTCGTACTGCAGGCAATGGATTCCAAATTTTTCATTGCTAGCGAAACCATTGGTGGCTCTTACGTGCAAGGATGTTTCAACTCCTTTACCATGGACGGAAGAATGTCAGAAAAGTTTTTCTGAATTACGTGATTCATTGTGTTCGGCTCCTGTGTTAGGTACTCCTGACTATAGCAAGCCGTTTACATTATATGTTCACGAGAGAGAAGGTTGTGCGTTGAGTGTCTTAACGCAACCTTTTGGTGGTAAGCAACGTCCATGTGCATATTTTTCCTCGACCTTGGACCCGGTAGCTAGAGCATTGCCGAGTTGTTTGAGAGCAACAGCGGCAGCTGCGGTCTCTATCCGACAATCAGCAGGATTGGTCATGGATAATATGCTTACGGTGATGGTTCCGCATGCAGTCGATACTCTTTTGAATCGTACGAAAACTCAGCACTTGACGAGTGCGAGGTTGTCTGGGTACGAGTTGACGCTGTTGGCAAGCCACATTCAAATAAAACGTTGTAATGTTCTGAACCCGGCAACTTTGTTACCAATTAGCTCAGAGTCAGATGAAATAACAGAACACGATTGTTATTTGAGGACAGAGGAGGAAACAAAAGGTCGAGTGGACCTTAAAAACACCCCATTGGAAGAACCAGATGGAACACTGTATGTGGATGGCTCATGTTTTAAGTTGCCGAATGGTGATGTGACTACTGCTTATGCTGTTGTAACGTTGAATACTGTTGTTGAGACTGCAAGATTAAATCAGAATTCTGCCCAAGCTGCAGAGCTGATCGCTCTCACTAGAGCGTGCGTGTTAGCAAAAGGGAAACGTGTGAATGTGTTTACCGACAGCCAATATGCGTTTGGCGTCGCACATAGCTTTGGACGATTGTGGAGAGAGAGAGGTTTTCTAACATCGCATGGTACGAAGATTCAGCATGGTCAGCTTGTGAATGATCTTTTGGATGCACTTACGTTGCCTAAGCAAGTGGCGATTGTCAAATGTAGTGCGCATCGTAAGGTGACGGATGATGTTGGTCGAGGTAATGCGTTTGCAGATGAGACTGCTAAGGAGACTGCCCGGAACCTTAGCACTCGAATGTATGTGACGAGTTCGGTTAGGTGGCCTACAGAATCGAGTATGTGTGAGGACACTATTGAGAGTGTGAGGGCAATTCAGAATGAGGCCACCGAGACTGAAAAGACGAAGTGGAAAGAAAGTACGGGAAAGTTGGATGCGAATGGTTGTTGGATTGATTTGTCGGAACGGAAAAGATGGATGTTACCGGATGCGTATGTGCTGGCCGTTGTGACAATGGCGCATGGGTTAGCACATATTAGTGCGAAAGGTATTTGTAAGTTGTTGTCCCCTGTGTGGAAGAATGATGGTATCACGAAATGTGCTGAACGTCTGGTGAAGAATTGTATGGTGTGCATGATGTACAATCCTGGCAAAGGAACCCCAACTCCTCCTGGCAGTTTTGCTCCCCCTTCATGTCCCTTTGAGGTGATCCAATTGGACTTCATCCATATGGAGCGATGCAATAACCTGAAATACGTTTTAGTTGTGGTTTGCGCATTCTCCCGATGGATCGAGGCCTATCCTCTCAAAGACAATACTGCTTTGTCTACTGCGAAAATCCTACTGAAGGAATATTTTCCTCGGTATGGAATGCCTAGAGTCGTGTGGTCAGATAACGGAAGTGAGTTTGTGGGAAGTGTGATGAAGAGTGTGTGTAAGGGCCTTGGAATTAATCAGAAATTCCACAGCGCCAATCATCCCCAGTCAGCTGGTTTGGTTGAAGGGTATAATGGTACCCTTAAACTGAAACTAGCAAAGATTCAGGCTACGACTGGTCTTTCGTGGCCTGACGCTTTACCTTTAGCATTACTGTCAACTAGGGCGACTGTACACTCCCGAGTAGGGCTTAGTCCCTATGAAATAGTGTTCGGCCGTCCTGCGAATGTGTGGGGGGTTCCTAGGCCAGGTGTGTTCTGTGATCTTGAGTACCCAATGTTGATCGATTACCTTCATGACTTGACTGCTAAACTGAGGTTAATTCACCAACAGGTTTACGACGCACTGCCGACGCAGACGGAGGGTCCAGGCCACCAGCTCCAGCCCGGAGATTGGGTGGTGACGCGGAACTTTTCGCGCAAGAACAACTTGGACCCGAGGTTCACTGGACCTTACCAGGTCCTCCTTGCCACGAGAACTGCAATTCGTCTTGAGGGGCGGAAGAATTGGGTGCACGCCACCCATACCAAGAAAGTCCCTATCCCGTTGCCAGCAGACTCGTGGGTGAGGAAAGGCATTGCATCAACTGAAACCGAAGGATTGCCGGCGTTTGTACCCTTTAGCGACGCACAGCCTGTTGGAGAATCCTCAGTGCAGCAGAAAGACACTGTTGAACAATTGTCATCAAAAGACTCGAGACCAGAACACTCAACTGATCAGCAGGACGCTGTCTCTTCAACGGATCCTTTTTTCGACGAGCAGACACGTCCTGGGAAAACCCGATACTTTTTGCGATCTAGCACTAAAGACTAATAAAAGATCCTGCTTTGCTGTATTGACAACTGCATTATCCCGTTTTCCGTGATCAGTTCGAACATTCATTATTGTGATTATTCCTGTGTATATACATTGAGCTTTATTCCTTATACTTTTTGCTTCCACAGCCGAGAGACATTGTTTTTTTCATATATACATACTGTGCATTGAAGGCCGTAGGGCCGCGCGCGTACTTCCTTCTGGATAGTAGGTCTTGACGCTAGGTTGAAGACCGTCGGTTCCTGGGAACTCTTAGGGATTGACTATTACTACACAGAACGAAGTGCGTCAAGAAACGTTGCGGACGGTCGTAGGGAATGGCATTCTCGAAGCTGATGAACTTGGAAGAAGCTCAGGCTCATAGATTCAAGCTGCAGCAACTCAGTCGTACCAAATGTTTTATATTCCAACTGTTTGTATTGTTTTTGACTGCTTCTGCATTATTGACGGGTGGGGTGTATTACACGATGTCTTACTTCTTACCTTCTGCTATACCTACTCCTACCCCTGACCCTAAACTTACCTCCACTGCTTCTCCTCATTCTTTTCATATCTTACCTGAACACGAGCAGGCTAGACGTGCAGAATTCCGCAACAATTCCTTTATTCAGCTCCTACATCAGCATCAGTTAGTGGTTAACACTACTAATTGTTGGGTGTGTGGATTGATGCCACACACTACGGATAAGGGAATTCCATATCTGGTGTTACCGTATAGCTCCCAAGGGTCTGCTCGAGCATTTCAAACAATGTTTCGAAGCGCACTAGGTTTCCACCCCATTCGAGAACCACGTTCCCCCTACTCTGGTCCTACCTCGTATCAAAAACCTTTGTCGATAGCAATAGAGGACTTAGACAGCGATATCTATGATCCCTCGCTTATTCCAGAAGAAGAGGTACAAGCTTATAGGGTCCTGAGTAGAGGCGAGTATAGTGTGTTCACTAGTGAAAAGCAGCTTAAAAGCTCACCTCCAATATGGGTCGTACCCCACATTGGTAATTTTTGTCTAATGGGTCGTGGCCGAAGATCTAAAGCCCGACTTGGAGAGAGTGCTTGCACTGAAAATTACATTCTGCCGATGGTCTCGTCCCCTGTGTTCCTGGCTGCCAAGGGTACATACTTTATCTGTCATGATCGTGCATACGCATGGTTGCCCGCTGACTTCATGGGCTCATGCTTCATTGCAAATTTGTTGCCTCCGACGTTCACTGTAGATGCCGATTATCATAAGACTAGAGTTGTGCGAGGCATAATTAGCGAAGAGGATACTGCCGGTCAAGAGGCAGGAGACTTTTTCAAGGGTTTCCTCCCGTTTTGGGGACCTAAGGTTAATAGTAGGTGTAGGAAGGTGCATCCTGACTATGGTTGCCCCCAACTTTTTGCCCTGTGTTTTAGCTGGTTTTGGACATAGTCAACCTGGGATCCTGCCAATCAGAACCCCAGGCCTACTGCTCTCTCTTTAAAATGGATTCCATGTACCCTAGGTACATTTCCAATTGGTACTGGGCCACCTTATCAGACCCTGTAACTCAGGGCATAGGTGTACCCAGGGCTGCCAGGGACTGCAGCATGTATTATGCCACCCCTGGCTGGCCTCCTAAATTTGACACAACTGGCTGCATGACAGCTGGGGCAAAGTCGTGTAATCACCCTTTGCTTTAGGTATAGTAGCTCTATATCTAACCATACAATGGACACCCGAGTTCCTATCAGTCACTCCTATGGCAGGCCTTGACAATCCTGAAGGCAGAGTGCGTGGGCTCGTGTGAACTAGGTTCTGGCCCGAGCCGAGCCCGGTTGCAGCTTGCGGAATCAAGACCCAATGGCTGTTCCATGATAACGCGTACCACATCGGTAACTTCGGTGTCGCGTTATCAAGGCATGTCGAGTAAGGTGTCATACGAATCGGGATGCTGCCCTCTCACCAATTCTGGCGACGAGGTTAGCATTCCGCCCTTTTAGAGGGACACGACATGTACGTAACTGTGAACCCCGGTTAAAGTTAACTAAAGCCTCAGCTCCACAAAATGGATGCTGCCACCACAGACACGAGTCTGACCTCCTGCTGCTGGGAGTCCTTCCAGCGAGGAGCGCTTGGACAAAGGGTTTCCTGTCAAGGGCGGTGTTCGCACCGTCCCAGACAGGGTTTGTGTATTCTGGGTAGGTAGGGCTTTTGCGAGAAGGTGACTGCGGAGTGGCACCCCGGTGCTCACTACGCATCTGCCGGTTAGAACCAGTTCCAGGGGCACCAGCCCTGGCCTGGGGAAAGTCCGGCAGGGGAGAGGGGTGTAACTACCCCCCTTCCTGGTCCCACCCTTAGGGCAGGACCTAGTCATGTACCCACCCCTTTCTTTAGAATAAAGGCCGGAGCGGGGACCATTCCAAATTAGATCATCTTTGAATCAAGAACTACTTTCTACGAAAGGACATTCGAGACTCTTCTCAAGATTTCTCCCTTGTGACTAAGGAGTAGTCACCCTGCATCAGCGGGCACCATCTAAGAACTCTGCGGTTTGCTGTAAGTCCTTCCTCAAGGAATCCGACGGCCCAGCTCGACGGGAACCGGCTTCCCTGGCACCTCTGACCTCTACCCACGTCATCAGCTCAGCTGTGATCTGTGGGTGCGACGAGACCTCGAGGGACCGGCCATCATCAAAACCTGCACGCTCTTAAACCAGCACAACCATCGAAGCAATTCCCTGGTGAGTGCTCTGGGGTCCGAGAAGCCCCGACCCTGAGCCGCTCCAGCACCGAAGTGCAGTCTCCCAGCATCTCCACGATCTGCGTGGGGCCCTTCTGCTCGCTGCTCAGCCCGCTGTCTGGTCACTAGCCGCTGGCTTGTGCCCTTCTGTGACGACATCCGACAATCAACGCTGCTGGTCTGGTTGCTCCAGACCGGCCCTTGCTCCCTTTTCCGAGAGGAGCACCCCGGACCCTCCTGGTCCATTCAAGACGCCATCTTAGGCCTACCACGTGGCCCTGAGATCTGCCAAGGCTTGTTGCCCCAATCCTGGGCCCAGCGACGCCGACAGCATCATCCTTCGTGGGACAGCTCGCACCTCCATCCTGGTCGCCGACAACGCCTCCTGGTCCGTGAGACTGCAGAGCCTAGCGTCGCCCACTCACCTAGTCGAGGTGACGGCCAACCGGTACCCTCCTGGTACCCTCTGACTACTGGCTAGTAGTACGAACTTGGTCCCCTCTGCTTTCAGGTATCAACGATCTGTGATCCAGGCTTGGATCTCTACGAACTATTCATCACTGGTCGCCGGCCAGCAACTCCTTTTCTTCCGGCTCCTGGCTCGTCAGCGAAGACCCCGACGCCTGTAAGACTTGTGCAGCCGCAGCCCTCGTGGCTAGGTAACTCGGCATTTCGGTGCCTGCATAGCCTCTTTACTCTAGGGTCCCGAGTCCCTCGCTTCCGACTTGCCTTATCGGGCCCGCCCGAGACCTCTAAACTTTCCGTGTCCTCGGACACTTGTTTTAATTGTGCACTTGAAGTATTTTCCTAAGAGATTGGGTTTGTGCTTAGTACCCTGTCCTCATAAAGAGTACAGGGCTGTTGTGAATCTTAATAAATATCCTGTTTATTTTCATAACACTTGTGTGGTGTCCTTTCACTTGGTGTTCAAGGGGTACATGTGTGGTAAACAGCTGGCTTAACACGCCCTCTCGAGTCTTTAGCCTTAGACTGCTCGTATCCACTCTACTAGGATAGCTGGTCTTTAGGTTGACTTACAACCAATCATCATAAGGGTCGTTTGGAACGATACATAGCGGTCGCTAGAATAGCGAACGCTGCATATCGGGCCAACTTCTCACATTGGTGAGCAGCGGTTGGGATTTGAGCTTGCTGTTGTTTTACCACACGTATCCTAAGAATATCTTGTTGAAAGATCACATAAGTACTGTTAGTACATATAACTAAAGCTTAGAATACTCTGAGTTCTACTGAACCAGCTGTTGCAGCTTCTCAAGGCTTAGCACACCTTGGCTGCAACTCTTAGCAAGGGATCAGTAGGTAAACACATAGTGTAGGTAGGTGCATCACTTACACCACACTAGAAACAGTATGTCGGACAAAGGAGGAAACTCTGAGTCTCCCCTTGTGTCAGTTGACCCTCCACAGGTCATCCCTTCAAGATATACTGTGCTGAGCTTCAAGGAGTTAAGACAAGTGTGTCACTCCAGGAAGATCAAGCAGGGGTCTAACCCCACAACGTCCTTTCTGATTGGTCTCTTGGAGACTTATGATGCCAGAAAAGCTGAGACCCTTCCCAGCTCTTCTAATCCAGAAGGAGACATGCCTCCCCTCGAGGGAACCAGAGACGATCCTGACCTCATCCACCTCGCAACTGAGAACGAAGATGTGGAGGATGATGAGGATGAGGATCCCTCTGGGGATGAGGCAGATAAGGGACAGGTAGAAGTCGTTAGACTAAGCAGGTCCAACTTAAGCAAGCATGACAGTGGTACTGGGGGACCCCCGGGGCCACTATCAGGTCAGCTTAACATTGGGAATGGACGAGCCCGATCTCTGTCAAGAGACTCTTGCAGATCCCTTCAAACCAATGGCTCTCACAACTCTTCTCAAAGAGGGATGACGTCCCCTCAGCGGAGAGTGTACGAAGTTAAGGAAAGGGCAGCTAATCTGAGGATTGAAAGGGAAGAACTTGCCCTGGCCAAAGAAAGGCTTGCCTTTGCTAGAGAGCAACAGTTAAGTGGGGTAGTCCCCACTGGTGGCAGCATTGTACCTAGTAATAGGGAAAGGAGTTTTGATACAAAACACCTTGGTAAGATAGTGCCCCCCTTTAAACAAGGGGACGACATCCACAAATGGATTACTGCTTTGGAGAGGGCCTGCACTGTGCAAGGAGTTCCCCAGAGTCAGTGGGCAGCTATCTTGTGGCTCTCCTTTGAAGGTAAAGGAAGAGACAAGCTCCTCACCACAAGGGTAGAGGATGCTAATAATTACCACGTCTTGAAGAATACACTGGTTGAAGGGTTTGGCCTAACCACTGAGCAGTACAGGGTGCTGTTCAGGGATACCCAGAAAACGCAGTCTCAAGATTGGTCTGACTTTGTTGATTGTGCCACTAAGGCTTTTGAAGGCTGGCTACTGGGTAGTAAGGTTACTGATTTTAAAGGATTGTATAATCTAATTATGAGGGAGCAAATCTTAAATAATTGTCAGAACCAGTTATTACATCAGCACCTGGTAGACTCTGATCTGACCTCTCCGCAGGAACTGGGTAAGAGGGCAGACAAATGGGTCAGAACCAGGGTTAGGCCTAAAAACCAGGGTGGTGACCAGAAAAAGGAATCAACCAAGCCTCAAGAGAAGGGTGGGGATAAATCCACAGAGAAGACTTCCCAAGGGCCCCAAAACTCCAACAAGGGTGGTGGGTCCCAGAACACTCCTTCAGAACAGAAGAAACCTTATTGCCATACCTGTAAACAGGTGGGTCATTACAAAAGTGATGCCAAGTGCCCTAAAAATAGCAATAAGGAAAACATACCCCCAAGTAACACTCCCAGACCTCCTGTTACCACTAGTGGTAATCCCCCAGGTGGTGGGAGTGCCCCCAAGAATGTGGTGGGCATTACTTTGGGCAATCAGGAGGACTATGGCCTAGCCAGGTCCCCTGACCACACTCTTGTCTGTGAGACTGGCATGGGGTTTGCCAACTTCACTACTGGACCCCAAATTTTGGGAAAGTATAGACAAGAGGTCTTAGTGAATGGTCAGAAAGTTGAGGCATTCAGAGACACAGGGGCCAGCATCACCATGGTGATTGACCATCTGGTCCCCTCTGCTCAACTGACCCCTGGTTTTACTTATCAGGTGACATACATTCATGGAGTGAAGAGAAGGCATCCCATGGCAGTAGTCAAGCTCAGCTGGGGTAATGTCACAGGGCCCATGAGAGTGGCAGTGACAGATAACCTACCTGTAGATTGCTTACTGGGGAATGACCTGGAACTCTCAGCATGGGCTGAGGTGGAGCAGGAAACTCACTCCAGAATGATAGGCCTATCCAGACAGGTTAGTGGGGCAGTGATAGCTACAGCCCCAGTCCAAGCATCATTCCTCCCTGAAAAGGTTGGAAGGGCAGTGGTAGCCACTGCCCAGGCTCAGACAGACTTTCCAGAACAGGATAGGAGGGCTGTGACAGTCACAGCCCAAACACAGACTGAGTGCCCTCCTGAAAAGGTTGGCAAGGTTGAAATGGTCTCAGCCTCTACTCAGACAGATAGTGAGGTTGTGAAGCCTGAAACAATGGATCACTCCACTCAAACAGAGAGCATTGAGGAGGAAGAAGAGTCTTCCCCCTCCCAGACACTAGGTGAGAGCCAGCCTCCTCAGGGAACTGACTCTACCCCTGTTGAAGGAACTGCCCCAGAGGTAGTCAGGCCTAGCCTGGCAGAGCCCCTGATGGCAGTGGACCCTTCCCAGGTGGGACCCAGTCTGGAGCAGGTAACCTGCACCTCTCTACCCTGCCTCAGTCAGCCCAGGGCTGTAGAGGTCAGGGAGGCCAGTGGTGGACCCCAAAGGGCCCCCTGTCCAAAAGAACCCCTTAATCAGCAGATTAGGATCACTGAAGCTGGTAAACCTAGCCAAGTGAAAATAGAACAGACTCCTGAGGGATCCCCCTTAAAAGTAGTTAGGGAACTCCCACAGCTGAGCACTGTTGGGCACAGCCAAACATGGGGTCTAAAAACCCCAGACCTGACCTGTCCCTCCAGTAAGCCAAACAGAGGGACTCAGCCTCCGGCTTTAGGTAGCCAGAGGCTGACCCTGAGAGCTCAGTGCATCTCAGCTAAAGAAAGAAAGGCACATATGATGGATGGTGATTGGAGGAAGTTGAGCCCAAAGGTAGAGGAGCCTCACTTCAGTACTCCATCCCAGCATCAGCCTTTTACTTTCCCAAGACACACCAGAGACAGAGATTCCCTATGGTGGAGACCCTCAGATACCCTTAGGGTGAGGGGTTGCCTAGTGGACCATGACACAAGGGGAAACCAAGCCAGAGCTGGTCCTTCCTTATATGGCCACTTAGGTAATAGAGGCTTACCTGGACAAGGATAGCCTTATCTCCTTTCGTTTGGGGGGGGGGGGGTTGTGTAGGAAGGTACCTCCTGACTATGGTTGCCCCCAACTTTTTGCCCTGTGTTTTAGCTGGTTTTGGACATAGTCGACCTGGGATCCTGCCAATCAGGACCCCAGGCCTACTGCTCTCTCTTTAAAATGGATTTCATGTACCCTAGGTACATTTCCAATTGGTACTGGGCCACCTTATCAGACCCTGTAACTCAGGGCATAGGTGTACCCAGGGCTGCCAGGGACTGCAGCATGTATTATGCCACCCCTGGCTGGCCTCCTAAATTTGACACAACTGGCTGCATGACAGCTGGGGCAAAGTCGTGCAATCACCCTTTGCTTTAGGTATAGTAGCTCTATATCTAACCATACAATGGACACCCGAGTTCCTATCAGTCACTCCTATGGCAGGCCTTGACAATCCTGAAGGCAGAGTGCGTGGGCTCGTGTGAACTAGGTTCTGGCCCGAGCCGAGCCCGGTTGCAGCTTGCGGAATCAAGACCCAATGGCTGTTCCATGATAACGCGTACCACATCGGTAACTTCGGTGTCGCGTTATCAAGGCATGTCGAGTAAGGTGTCATACGAATCGGGATGCTGCCCTCTCACCAATTCTGGCGACGAGGTTAGCATTCCGCCCTTTTAGAGGGACACGACATGTACGTAACTGTGAACCCCGGTTAAAGTTAACTAAAGCCTCAGCTCCACAAAATGGATGCTGCCACCACAGACCCGAGTCTGACCTCCTGCTGCTGGGAGTCCTTCCAGCGAGGAGCGCTTGGACAAAGGGTTTCCTGTCAAGGGCGTTGTTCGCACCGTCCCAGACAGGGTTTGTGTATTCTGGGTAGGTAGGGCTTTTGCGAGAAGGTGACTGCGGAGTGGCACCCCGGTGCTCACTACGCATCTGCCGGTTAGAACCAGTTCCAGGGGCACCAGCCCTGGCCTGGGGAAAGTCCGGCAGGGGAGAGGGGTGTAACTACCCCCCTTCCTGGTCCCACCCTTAGGGCAGGACCTAGTCATGTACCCACCCCTTTCTTTAGAATGAAGGCCGGAGCGGGGACCCTTCCAAATTAGATCATCTTTGAATCAAGAACTACTTTCTACGAAAGGACATTCGAGACTCTTCTCAAGATTTCTCCCTTGTGACTAAGGAGTAGTCACCCTGCATCAGCGGGCACCATCTAAGAACTCTGCGGTTTGCTGTAAGTCCTTCCTCAAGGAATCCGACGGCCCAGCTCGACGAGAACCGGCTTCCCTGGCACCTCTAACCTCTACCCACGTCATCAGCTCAGCTGTGATCTGTGGGTGCGACGAGACCTCGAGGGACCGGCCATCATCAAAACCTGCACGCTCTTAAACCAGCACAACCATCGAAGCAATTCCCTGGTGAGTGCTCTGGGGTCCGAGAAGCCCCGACCCTGAGCCGCTCCAGCACCGAAGTGCAGTCTCCCAGCATCTCCACGATCTGCGTGGGGCCCTTCTGCTCGCTGCTCAGCCCGTTGTCTGGTCACTAGCCGCTGGCTTGTGCCCTTCTGTGACGACATCCGACAATCAACGCTGCTGGTCTGGTTGCTCCAGGCCGGCCCTTGCTCCCTTTTCCGAGAGGAGCACCCCGGACCCTCCTGGTCCATTCAAGACGCCATCTTAGGCCTACCACGTGGCCCTGAGATCTGCCAAGGCTTGTTGCCCCAATCCTGGGCCCAGCGACGCCGACAGCATCATCCTTCGTGGGACAGCTCGCACCTCCATCCTGGTCGCCGACAACGCCTCCTGGTCCGTGAGACTGCAGAGCCTAGCGTCGCCCACTCACCTAGTCGAGGTGACGGCCAACCGGTACCCTCCTGGTACTCTCTGATTACTGGCTAGTAGTACGAACTTGGTCCCCTCTGCTTTCAGGTATCAACGATCTCTGATCCAGGCTTGGATCTCTACGAACTATTCATCACTGGTCGCCGGCCAGCAACTCCTTTTCTTCCGGCTCCTGGCTCGTCAGCGAAGACCCCGACGCCTGTAAGACTTGTGCAGCCGCAGCCCTCGTGGCTAGGTAACTCGGCATTTCGGTGCCTGCATAGCCTCTTTACTCTAGGGTCCCGAGTCCCTCGCTTCCGACTTGCCTTATCGGGCCCGCCCGAGACCTCTAAACTTTCCGTGTCCTCGGACACTTGTTTTAATTGTGCACTTGAAGTATTTTCCTAAGAGATTGGGTTTGTGCTTAGTACCCTGTCCTCATAAAGAGTACAGGGCTGTTGTGAATCTTAATAAATATCCTGTTTATTTTCATAACACTTGTGTGGTGTCCTTTCACTTGGTGTTCAAGGGGTACATGTGTGGTAAACAGCTGGCTTAACACGCCCTCTCGAGTCTTTAGCCTTAGACTGCTCGTATCCACGCTATTAGGATAGCTGGTCTTTAGGTTGACTTACAACCAATCATCATAAGGGTCGTTTGGAACGATACATAGCGGTCGCTAGAATAGCGAACGCTGCATATCGGGCCAACTTCTCACAGTAGGAACCTGAGACAGTTGACTCGAGTGGTAGAATCGACAGCTAATATTACTGCCAGTGCCCTTGGTAATATCACCACAGAACTACAGGCGGATAGACTTATGACGTTACAAAACCGTATGGTTTTAGATGTCATCTTAGCAGATCGAGGTGGGGTATGTAAGGTGATCCATTCGAGCTGCTGCATTTTCATTCCAGATAATGCTCCGACTGTCTATCAAGCCATCTCTAAGTTGCATAAGATCTCTGAATCCATACACGTGGATGTAGGGGATTGGACGCTACTTGGGTGGTTTTGGGGCCTGATGTCGACTTGGGGTTGGAAGATTCTGATGATCATCGGATTTGTCGTGGCGTTCCTGTTCACGTGTTGCCTTTGCGTGCAGTGCGGTCCTGCCTTATGTGGCCTCTGTGCTACAACGTGTATGAGACAGCCACCTGTTACCAAGGGGACTCGGTTGGACAGAGCTATGCTACAGCAACATCTCGATGGTCTAATGAATATCGAATATGATTCCGACTAGTGCTTGCCTACATGAGGGCAAAAGGAGCGTCTGAGGTTCCGTGACAATTGTAAGTGGTGTTTTCGACTCGCACGAATATGGTCGAGTCTGGTATCTATGAACCGCAAATGACGAGTTTAGTAAGTGTGCGCAGTTTCGCTGTGCTAACTTAAACCGTTTGTTTGTTATGTGGATTTTTCATCTGTACCCACGGGTTCCATCTTAGATACGGCATCCATTTTGTCTCTTGCCCTCAAGTAGCCAGCGAACGGACGATGTCCGCTTCGCGACCCTGGGACTCCCAAGATATTTGCGGAAGACACATGTTCTTTGTAAATGTCTTTATGATGAGGGGGATGATACTGTAAAGCAGATGGCGCCGCTCGAGGCTCATCTTGCCGCTCGGACTTATTGTCTCAGCCGTGCATCTCATTAGGCACGTCCCTTTGATGCCTGTATCTCGTGTTTCCTGATACCTCCCCTTTTACACCCTTTCCGATCCCCCCACTGTCTCCGTCTTCCTCTGCACCTGTCTTTGTTCCTATTTCGATCTGTTTTACTACCGATTGGAATGCACTAATGTTGGGAAGATGGGTTTTTACAGTTGGGAACCGCCAAATGTTTCCGCACTTATGTCCCGGACCTTGTGTGTTTCAAAGTGACCAAAGCGACCACTCTGGGGGATAATTATGGGAACCGGGTCATAAACTTTTGTGTTCAATGTAACTCTATGGGAAAATCGTGTATAAAAGGAGCGATCCACAGAACCAATTTGAAGCAGTCTCCCCAAGTTGCACGTGTTGTACTTGTCGTGACTTCTGTGTTCCCTGCAGCAAATAAACCTTGAATCTTTGACGTCGAAGGAAGTGTCCCGTGTCTCTGTGATTCGTACGCCGGAGCAGGTTACCCACGAAGGTTTCAGGTGTTGTGCCCTGGCACCGCTGGGTCTTAAAGAACCCAGTCCTTCAGCGCAGCATTTAATCACACGAGTCCTCATATACCAAACTCGCACCTGCACACCTTACGCATCAGGAACTACCAGGGACACAGACATTCCCTATGCATTCCTACGGGTGGGCAGGCCAATTGCACCTCACGCACACAGCGTGTGCACGCACTTTCCACTGGGACACAGTGAAAGTGCGCAGAAGCTAAAAATCACTATCACCAGGTCACCATGAAAAGCAAAAAGTTCAGGGGTGAATCTGCCAGAAGGGCCAAGTCCAACACAGCCCCCTTCCAGCCAAAATGCAGGGTAGACCAATCACCACCGTGATGGACTTCCCTGCTTGGGGCGATAGAACACGGACGCAGGCCCGCAACTGCTGTTCTATGCCACGGTGAACCCATGGGGTTCCTTCTAGAAATACTGCATGGACCAACTGGGCTACCCCACTGGTACTCCCACGCTGTTCGCGGCCAGGACCAGGCCCTAGGCCACCCAGGTGCCACTGGTCCATGCCTATTCACAGAGTGGGGGGTAGTAACCCCTGGTACATAGTAGCCATGCTCCACTCTCCCTGTCTGTAAGACAGGGCTAGACTGCCACTGGTTCTCCAGCCTAGGGTCTACACCCTCAGGCGCACAAGGAGTCTCGGGGAAGGCTCTCCTCCCCCTACCTCTTCTCCTAGGGTTCCTCCTCCTCCTGCGAGGGGTACCCCTAGAACACTATTCACCCAACCTAGGGTTTAACCCCTCAGGTTGCACCGGGGTCAGAGGTGGGCTCGCCCATCCTCTGCACCCCCTTCCAGAGTTCCACACCCTCCAAGCTGGAGTGGTACCACTGGAAGATGAACCGGTCAGGACGCTGGTTACAGACGTCCTACCCTCCAGGTCAGGCGGATCCTGAACCTGGCCTTCCAACCTCTGGTCTTGAACCTTTGGAGGAATAACTGCCTGGCACTCCAGGACTTCTGGGGATTCACACACCATCCCCCTGAGGCTGACACATGACTCATGTGTCGTGTGACTGTCTGTCTGGTGCAGATCTCCCATCCCCTGCCCCTCTGACAGTGCGCGAAGATCCCCCAGAACAGAAGTGGTGTCACCATGGTCACTACACGGGAACTTAGCGCAACTGGGTAGTCCCTGACCCACTGGTTCTTCAATTGGGGAACTCATCCCCCAATCACTCCTCACTTCGGACTCCTGTGCCCTCCCAACTGGAGTAGCACTGCCGGACACTGGAACCCCTGGAGCTCTAGTTACAGATGCTCCAAGTTCCCTAGACACTAGGAGATCCTCCTCAAGCGGACAAACAGGACAGCCTAGGTCCCCAACCTGGTGTTCCCTCATGAAACAACCCAGGGCCAGAGATAGGGCTGCGGGCATCTGGGGACTTTCAGCCACCCACTGACTCCTGCTCCACTGACCTAGGTAGTAAGCCTCTACACCCCTCTCGCTACTCTGGGACCTAGCTGGGCTACACTGAGCCTCTTCCACCATGCTGGGCTGGAAGATACCTGAACCACTACTTTTGGAATCACTCACTAATGACTCCTTAGAACCTCTAGCACTTTCCCAGCCCTCTGCTTCCTCTGCAAGCGCCCAAGGACTAAAGTGTTCAGACTTCAACAGGTGCTGGCGCAACTCTGAACAACAAACACTGAGCAACTGCTCTTTGAGAAACATATTCACTACTCCGTCCCTCTCATCGTCGGAGTTAGCCGCCAGCCAATCCTCCAGTGCATCCGAACAATCATCCACAAAATACCTCCAATTCGGGTGAGACAGTTTCCTACTGCCCCTGAATTTCAACCTTAACTCGTCCTCTTGGGAACAAGGTACCATACTTTGGGAACTGGGACTTCCTGCACTGAAGTCTAGATAGCTGCCACCACTGGACTCAACCCTCCCTGGGGAGTCCAGAAAATTAAAACTGCACTCAGGGGACAATCTACCCTCCTGAGCTAATCTCTCTCTGGCAAAGGCCATCTGAGCCTCCTCCATCCTCTCCTGCACACCCAGCTGCGCTATTTCCTTGGCATACCTGAGCTTTTCCAATGCCAGCTGGTGCTCCCTTTCTTTCCTCCTATCTTCCCACTCCTCTGGGGACAGGGAAAGGGATGAGGCACTGCCTCCTACACTGGACCCAGCAAGGGACTCCTATCTATGGGGTCTTCTCTATCTGCTGGTATCCATGCACTGTCATCTTCTCCCTCTTCTTCAGAATCTTCAGGGCTCCCCACAGACCCACCACCCTCATGGCGTGAGGCCCGGGCCCTTTCCTTACTGCGCTCAAGATCCCTTTGACCCTTTTGCCATAGGACCAGGCTGTTCCTAAGTTTGGACTGAGTGTCTGACCCGTCCACCCCTATGTCTCTCTCTCTACAGAACCTTTCCAACTCCTGCATACTGTACCAAGCTAGATCACATAAATCAAAAGCCGGCTCCATTTTGGCGGACGTTCTAGAGAAAAGTTTAACACAGGGAACCGAGGGGTCTGAGCTTAAAACAGGAGTACAACATTCACAAAGGGATTCAGCAAGCTCCCTATCCCAGAGAACTCACACTCACTTGTCTAGTGCCACACAGCATTCATCCACACACAACCCCCCGCCCCCTCGGACTGGTAAGGCAGTTTCTACCACCCCTGATTTCTCAACCTGACCACACGTGACACAGGTACCAATCTCTGGGAGCAGGGCGGGGAACAAATGTACTGGACACAATTAAACAATGATACCTTCAGGAGAAGAAAATAATGGAACTTCATAAACAATAATCCCCAAAATGTGGTCATCTAAAAATGCAGAGTTTTGTAGTGCGGCCAGTTGCCACTGCGGTACAACGCAAACGCAAATCCTTATCCTTTCCGCTGCCGCCAATGTTAGAAATGGGATCCCTGGCTGGCCAGGGTTCGTGCCAAAACCAGTCAGAGATCACCACTCTGAATCAGGGCAAGGGAGTTACACACCAAGATAACCCCTGCTCACCCCCTTGGTAACGTGACACGAGCAGTAAGGCTAAACTCGGAGGCTATGTAAGTTAAGCGTTTGCGCGCGCACCCAGCAACAACACCCAAGGCCCACCACAAAGGAAACTTCACACCAGGATATATATTAAAATAGCCTTTGTATTGTAGCAAAACATATTAGATAAAAACACACACTTTACAATGTGCCAACAGGTACGGGCAGAATTTACAGGGGATATGTACAAGACAGGGCCACCTGGACCACTGTCAGGACCACATACATTCAGCGGTGTAAGAACAAGGCACATGACTCATCAAAACACATTCAGAGGTGCAGCACAGGAAAACACATGATGCATAAACATACATTCAGCGGTGTAGGAAGAACAATTGCGCAGAAATCACATAAGCCACAACCTGTGACTGTTCCCAGGCCAACTGACCTCTCAGGGGGCTAGGACGCCCTGTGTCCCAAATGTCAGGGCAGGCTGCAGGCAGCCAAGAACAAGCCTAAACGTGGCAGATGGCCACTAAGTGCTGGGCAGCTGTAACAACAATGGGGCCAACACGTGGGAGCCTCGCAGGCTCTGAACAACTGACTGTCCCCTGAGCCTCTCTGGGCTCTAAACAAAGCAATGCCCCTGAGCCCCTCTGGGCTCCAAACAAACTGATGCCACTAGAGCCCTTGTGTCTCTCCAACCAGTGTGGGGCAAGGTGGGAGCGGCCTGTGCCTTCCGGGGCCGCTCTACCACTGAGCAAGGTGGTGCCCTTGGCGACGTTGGAGCCTCTCTGGGCTCGAGATAATTGTGGCCCTCAAGAACCTCTCTCGTGGGAGTCCCTCTGGACTCTAGGCACAATGCTCCTTTAGCGTGGGAGCGGCCCGCTGCCAACCGGGGCTGCTCTGCGCATACCACACCTGCCCCCGCTTGACTCGGGGGACTCGACCACCTAAAAAGGCTCTTGAACTCCTCAGGGCTCGTCAAAGTATCGGCCCTCGGAACTGCCTCGAGCAGAGGAACGACCCCGGGGACGCCCGCACTTACCGGCTGTCTGGGAGTTGGCGGCTCCTCGCGGCGTCAGTTCCTCCTCGCCGGGCTCCTTCGTGTGGTGGCAGGACTCTCTCTCTCTCCTCGGGAGAGCCCCGCTAGGAGACGGGTTTTGGCAGGGAGCCTCAGAGGCTCCGGACCCCTCTTCACACACGTCCCAGTGCGGAGTAGGCTCCCGCCTGGGCTTCCGGTCGTCCTGTTGTCCCGCCCTCGGCCTGCCTGACTTCTGGCCGGGCGGCGGTGGCAATTCTTTCCCCGTGACACGGGGTGAGCTCCTGTCCGGGGGGCAGCAACAAATGTGGCAATGAGCGGGGTGGGCACCCGCACCGCTCAGCTCGACCACAACATGCTAGGAAGGCCGGGTGGGCACCGGCCTTAGCCCGTGAAGCGCTCCCAAGCGCTAGCAGAGCAGAAAAGATAAAGCGCTCCCAGGCGCTAGTGAATACAGCGCTCCTAGGAGCTTAGAGAAAAATAAAGCGCTCCCAGGAGCTATAGGGCAGAGTTCAGGCCCCCAAAGTCCAGCAAGAGTCTCTCAGGGTGTTGGGGGGCAAGGCTGGGCCCAGAGCCGGCTCACAGGGTCCTAGGCAGGGAGGCACTCCCTAGTTGCGGTCCTCCTGGCGCCCAGCAGCAGCCGCCCCCCTCTGTAAAGGATTCAAGAAGAGAACATTTTGTAAGGGGACACAGCCCCTTTTTATACAGTAAAAACCTTTGTCTTTAGGTGCAGGGTGGGGGGAAAACCAGTCGCAGCTGGTTTTGGAGCAGTCTTGATGTGCTCATCCCCTCTCACTATTCACTGGCCAGGCTAGGGACATCAGTCGCACCACAGGGGGCGGAGCCAGCATTGTGTGGGGAAAGCCCAGGCCTTTTCAGGTCCCAGGTGCACCCCTCCCTCACATCACTCATGCTAATCTCAACACTCACCACCAGGGCAGACCCATCCAGACTCCTGGAGCCAGGCTCACCAGCCAGCTCCAGCCAATCACACGCCAGCACCCTTACTGCACACGCACACCGATGCCTAGATGTGGCACTTCCACACTAGACACAATCACGCCGCATACATCATTGCGCAGCATTTAATCACATGGGTCCGCACATACCAAACTCGCATCAGGAACTACCAGGGACACAGACATTCCCCATGCATTCCTATGGGAGGGCAGGCCAATCTCACCACACGCACGCAGAGTGCGCACGCACTTTCCACTGGGACACAGTGAAAGTGCGCAGAAGCTAAAAATCACTATCACCAGGTCACCATGAAAAGCAAAAAGTTCAGGGGTGAATCTGGCAGAAGGGCCAAGTCCAACAGGGAGCTATCTCTTTTTCTAAAAAAAGAAAGTATTTATACTTTTCTTGGAAAAGTCTATAAAGCATGCGACCTCCAGCTACATTCCGCCCGGCATAAAGGTCAATGTGTGTACCACTACCTTTAAGGAAAATAGTGTGGCTGTGAAGAAGGGAAGCACAAAAAATAGAAATACAGAAGACTAAAGAAAAGGGAGGAGAAAGGAAATAATATAGGAGGAAAGGAGAATTTGGGGTCCTTAAGTGAGCCCTCAGGTGTACCATGTAGAAGAAGCATGGTACAGTCCAGTTACATGAACTAAAGCACCACGGGGAGCAATAGATGTTTCCAGGTCAGTCTCTGTCTGCAACTGGCCTAGACTTAAAACACATAGAATAATCACATATCAGCTTTTACCGGAGACTAAAGTTACTCAAAGAGATACACACCATGAACATTTGCACATCAACAATTTGTAGAGACTAAAGCTACAACGAGAGAAACAGGGGAAGCCATAAACACCCAGGATAAAAAGCACTTGCACATCAGTTCTTTCTAGGACAACAGCTATAAACAGACACAGAGAGGAGGAGAGTATCCCCAGGTACATGGAACACTTACCCAATCAACAATTGTGAGAGACTAAAGGTATATCGGGAGGCAAACAAAGCACCAGTTACTCGAAGAAAGTACGTTGGGGAGCTCATGGGAGGTCAAATGAGAGCAGAAAGATGTAAGGGGGCACTTGAAGACTGGAAGGGATCGTCAGAGAAGAAGTCATGTGGGGAGAACAGATGGCCAAGAAATAAAAGAGTGCAACAGAGAAAGGTAGGGCAGGGAGCAAGGAGATAAAAGGCAAAAACATTGAAAACGTGACAGGTTAGGAGACCGTAATGATAAGGGGGTACAAATGAGGGCAGAGAAATGCACGCAAAGGGAAGGAAGTCAAGTAGGGTAGAGAAGACCAGAGAAGCAAATGGAAGGTGGATAAGAGGGAATGAGTGAAATGGAGGGTGATTAAAAGCAGTAAAGGCAGGGTAAAGCAGCAGCTGTAGTGCAGAGTAGAGGGCAGTGGGTAGAAAGTTATCAAATCTAGCTAAAAGCAAAGGTGTTTATAGCTCTAGCGAGAGTGAGTGAAACAGACATTGACGCTCATAAATTGAAATTAAAACTAATTTTGAGACGAGGACTTGAAAGAAATTTCAAGCATTCTCAGTGCCGTGGTGCTCCCTGCCAGCTCCACTGAATCCCACTGTTACTGAAAAGCCACAGACCCCAGGACATCGGATGCACACAACCCAAACACATACGGTTGAGGCCACGCTGATCGAGCTTGCCCTGTAGCACACCTGACAGGGTCGGACACTGCATATCTCTGAACATGAGGTCATGCTGTGACGACTACAAACCATCCGTCCAGCTGAGCCCTCACAACAGATATAATTCAAGAGGCAGTCTGACGTTGGGCTTGGTCAACCTTCAATTAGAGCAACTTCCTCTGGCTCCTTTACACAAGACTACTCCTTTAATGCGAGATCGGGACGGAGGAGGGCTTCGGGCAGAGGGAAGGGGAGAGGCGAGCGGAGCCGAGCAGCTCCAGAAAGAGCCGAAGTACGGCGGGGGGAAGACTGGGGGCAATCACGACGAAAGTCAGGGAAGTCAACTATGGCCGTTGTTTTATTGTAATTTTAAGTGGATTGCTAACAGTCCCCCTCCTACGATCACTCACCCGCTCCCACGACATGGAAACACCACCATGTTTCTCCGAGGCAATGCAGAAATGCCTCGGAGAAACGCAGCCTCATTTTGGGATTCGGGGGCGTGTTTTTCTTTCTCTCCACTTCCCATTGGCTGGAAGGTAAAATTCCAGCCAATGGGAAGAGGCGAGAAAGAAAAAAGAAAGAAACGAAAAAACACACCCCTGAATCCCCAAAAGACGGGGCTTGAACGGAGTGATTCCCCCTCTCCTCCAATGGCTGGCCTCCATTTAGGAAGCCAGCCAATGGAGAAGAGGGGCGGGTTTAAACCCCACTCTGCAAAACATCAGTCTCCCCAGCGAGAATGCGCAAGCGCAGCCTTCGCTAGGCGGAGACCTAAAAAGGACGGGGGGCACACCAGATTGGTTGATGCTCATTTTTTTTAAAATAAAGATATGTACTGGCAACAGCGAAATGAGCAGCCTTAGTATGCTGTAGATGAAGTGCCCCCAAAAATATTAAAAGGAAATAAATAAAAAAATGGACTCTAGTTTGGCTGGTGAAAAGAGAACAGCAGGATGGTAATATCACACGTTTGAACAAAGCTTGGAGTGTTTGTTAATCAAGAAAGATTGATGCAGTTCCAACAAAAGTCAGAAGATGGCGGTGTTGCAGTAGAAACCACGTCTATGGTGGAAGTTTGTTCGAAGTAACTCCATGGGCAGCAGAAGCAGAGAGAGAAAGCTGCTGTGGGAAGGTGGGAGGAGATATCTGGGAGTTTAGAGGCGATGAGTGGGGCACGGCCAGAAGAAGGGACTATGATGAGGCGAGGGGGGGGGGGAGGGGAGGGGTGGGGAGATATCTGGGAGTTTAGAGGCGATGAGTGGGGCACGGCCAGAAGAAGGAACTATGATGAAGCGAGGGAGGGGGAGGGGGAGGGGGGGGAGGAGGAGGAGATATCTGGGAGTTTAGAGGCGATGAGTGGGGCACGGCCAGAAGAAGGGGCTATGATGAGGCGAGGGAGGGTGAGGGGGAGGGGGGGGGAGATATCTGGGAGTTTAGAGGCGATGAGTGGGGCACGGCCAGAAGAAGGGACTATGATGAGGCGAGGGGGGGGTGAGGGGGGGGGGGGGAGGAGATATATGGGAGTTTAGAGGCGATGAGTGGGGCACGGCCAGAAGAAGGACTATGATGAAGCGAGGGAGGGGGAGGGGGAGGGGGAGGGGGAGGGGGGGGGAGGAGGAGGAGATATCTGGGAGTTTAGAGGCGATGAGTGGGGCACGGCCAGAAGAAGGGGCTATGATGAGGCGAGGGAGGGTGAGGGGGAGGGGGAGGGGGGGGAGATATCTGGGAGTTTAGAGGCGATGAGTGGGGCACGGCCAGAAGAAGGGACTATGATGAGGCGAGGGGGGGGTGAGGGGGGGGGGAGGAGATATATGGGAGTTTAGAGGCGATGAGTGGGGCACGGCCAGAAGAAGGGACTATGATGAAGCGAGGGAGGGGGAGGGGGAGGGGGAGGGGGAGGGGGGGGGGAGGAGGAGGAGATATCTGGGAGTTTAGAGGCGATGAGTGGGGCACGGCCAGAGGAAGGGGCTATGATGAGGCGAGGGAGGAGGAGGGTGAGGGGGGGTGGGGGGGGGGAGATATCTGGGAGTTTAGAGGTGATGAGTGGGGCACGGCCAGAAGAAGGGGCTATGATGAGGCGAGGGGGGGGTGAGGGGGGGGGGAGATATCTGGGAGTTTAGAGGTGATGAGTGGGGCACGGCCAGAAGAAGGGGCTATGATGAGGCGAGGGGGGGAGGGGAGGGGGGAGGAGATATCTGGGAGTTTAGAGGCGATGAGTGGGGCACGGCCAGAAGAAGGGGCTATGATGAGGCGAGGGGGGGAGGGGAGGGGGGAGGAGATATCTGGGAGTTTAGAGGCGAGGGGTGGGGCACGGCCAGAAGAAGGGGCTATGATGAGGCGAGGGAGGGGGAGGGGGAGGGGGGGGAGATATCTGGGAGTTTAGAGGCGATGAGTGGGGCACGGCCAGAAGAAGGGACTATGATGAGGCGTGGGGGGGGGAGGGGAGGGGGGAGGAGATATCTGGGAGTTTAGAGGCGATGAGTGGGGCACGGCCAGAAGAAGGGACTATGATGAGGCGAGGGAGGGGGAGGGGGGGAGATATCTGGGAGTTTAGAGGTGATGAGTGGGGCACGGCCAGAAGAAAGGACTATGATGAGGCGAGGGGGGGGGGGAGGGGAGGGGGGAGGAGATATCTGGGAGTTTAGAGGCGAGGGGTGAGGCACGGCCAGAAGAAGGGGCTATGATGAGGTGAGGGGGAGGGGGAGGGGGGGGATATCTGGGAGTTTAGAGGCGATGAGTGGGGCACGGCCAGAAGAAGGGGCTATGATGAGGCGAGGGAGGGTGGGGGGGGGGGGAGGGGAGGGGGGAGGAGATATCTGGGAGTTTAGAGGTGATGAGTGGGGCACGGCCAGAAGAAGGGACTATGATGAGGCGAGGGAGGGGGATGGGGAGGGGGAGGGGGGGGAGATATCTGGGAGTTTAGAGGTGATGAGTGGGGCACGGCCAGAAGAAAGGACTATGATGAGGCGAGGGAGGGTGAGGGGGAGGGGGGGGGAAGCCCGCTCTGTATCCAGAACTGCTGTAGAATCATCCATCCAATGAAGCAGAGGAAACCTGGGACACTGGTTCCAAGTTTATTAGTAACAGGACCCCCCCCCCCCCCCCCCATGCCAAGAAAGCACAGCAGGGTCTCCACAGCTGGATTTGAACGTGGAGTGGTGTGGCTCACTGGTTAGAGGCGGCAGACCCGTAAGCAGAGGACGGCCCGGGACCAGGGTTCGATTCCCGACGCGGCAGGGTCGTGGACGAGGGTCAGCGGACTCGATAATTCTCACCTCGGTGCCTACTCTAACCAGGGATCACACTCGGCAACTCTGGGCATTAAGCTTGCCTCATCTTCACAACGGCCCCCCCAGACTGCCGGGGATGCTTGGTCGCACCTTAGAGATACCCATCAGGGACCATCTCTCAGGGTGAGCCAGGACGGGTTCCCCAGCGGTCGAAGCGCAGAGATACTCCTCCGGGAGTCGATTCTAGCGCTATATAAACCCACAATTAAATTAAATTGAATTAAACATTCCACAGCATGACGTGACACACAGGGGGGAGCAAAGAAAGACTAAATGCACAGAACAAGATGCTCGAACTGAGCTGGTCAAGGTGATCAGGCCTCCTCTTTGTATTTTAATAATTAAGATATTTTAGTGAAATTGATCGGGCATTGCGTCACCGTGCGTGGTCTGGAAAGGAGCCTGCTCCTGGCGCCGCCTCATTTAAGAAAGAATATCCGTCGCATGTTTGGATCGGTGCGTCAGAGCGGCGGCACCCCCAGGATCCAGATGAGAATTTCTGTCTCAATCAAATGAAACAAATATTCAGCTCGCTCCATTGATCAGAATCCAAAGCCCTGAACGCATGAGGCGCAGGTTCCGCACGCTGCCCAAAGCAAGGAAGAGTTCCCTTCTCTTCTTTTCACCCAGAAATGCTGATCGGTGATTGTACCTGCCGGGTCTCCAGCTTGATGAAAGGCGGAGCAAAAACTGGCACCCTCCCTCCCAACCCCCCCCCCCCCCCCCCCCCCCCCCCCCAAACCAACGGGCCGAGGGCCCGGGGAAAGTCTTCAGTTATTTCTCTGTTTTAAGATCAGAGCTACATGTAGACAACTCCACGCCGCGCCTTCATAACCCCCCCCTCCCCCAATCAATCACCAGCACTCGAGCACATGATGACAAATGCTTCACCGCAGATTAATAACCAGGCTATACAGCTCTATGCAGAGCCCAGCACCACTGGAGACAGCCAAAACACAGCACCACTGGAGACAGCCAAAATACAGCAAAACTGGAGACAGCCAAAACACAGCACCACTGGAGACAGCCAAAACACAGCACCACTGGAGACAGCCAAAACACAGCACCACTGGTGACAGACAAAACACAGCATCCAAAACACAGCACCACTGGTGACAGACAAAACACAGCACCACTGGTGACAGACAAAACACAGCACCACTGGCGACATCCAAAACACAGCACCACTGGCGACAGACAAAACACAGCACCACTGGAGACAGCCAAAACACAGCACCACTGGCGACATCCAAAACACAGCACCACTGGAGACAGCCAAAACACAGCACCACTGGAGACAGCCAAAACACAGCACCACTGGCGACATCCAAAACACAGCACCACTGGTGACAGACAAAACACAGCACCACTGAAGACAGCCAAAACACAGCAGCACTGGAGACAGCCAAAACACAGCACCACTGGCGACATCCAAAACACAGCACCACTGGTGACAGCCACAACACAGCACCACTGGAGACTGCCAAAACACAGCACCACTGGCGACATCCAAAACACAGCACCACTGGCGACATCCAAAACACAGCACCACTGGTGACAGCCAAAACACAGCACCACTGGTGACAGACAAAACACAGCATCCATAACACAGCACCACTGGTGACAGACAAAACACAGCACCACTGGTGTCAGACAAAACACAGCACCACTGGCGACATCCAAAACACAGCACCACTGGTGACAGCCAAAACACAGCACCACTGGCGACATCCAAAACACAGCACCACTGGCGACATCCAAAACACAGCACCACTGGTGACAGCCAAAACACAGCACCACTGGCGACATCCAAAACACAGCACCACTGGCGACATCCAAAACACAGCACCACTGGTGACAGCCAAAACACAGCACCACTGGCGACATCCAAAACACACCACCACTGGTGACAGACAAAACACAGCACCACTGGTGACAGACAAAATACAGCACCACTGACGACATCCAAAATACAGCACCACTGGTGTCAGCCAAAACACAGCGCCACTGGTGACAGACAAAACACAGCACCACTGGTGAAAGCCAAAACACAACACCACTGGTGACATCCAAAACACAGCCCCACTGGTGACATCCAAAACACAGCACCAATGGTGACATCCAAAACACAGCACCACTGGTGACAGCCAAAACACAGCACCACTGGCGACATCCAAAATACAGCACCACTGGTGACAGCCAAAACACAGCACCACTGGTGACATCCAAAACACAGCACCACTGGTGACAGCCAAAACACAGCACCACTGGCGACATCCAAAACACAAACACAGCACCACTGGCGACAGCCAAAACACAGCACCACTGGCGACATCCAAAACACAGCACCACTGGTGACAGCCAAAACACAGCACCACTGGTGACATCCAAAACACAGCACCACTGGTGACATCCAAAACACAGCACCACTGGCGACATCCAAAACACAGCACCACTGGTGACAGCCAAAACACAGCACCACTGGCGACATCCAAAACACAGCACCACTGGTGACAGACAAAACACAGCACCACTGGTGACAGACAAACACAGCACCACTGGAGACAGACAAAACACAGCACCACTGGTGACAGACAGAACACAGTACCACTGGTGACAGACAAAACACAGCACCACTGGTGACAGCCAAAACACAGCACCACTGGCGACATCCAAAACACAAACACAGCACCACTGGCGACAGCCAAAACACAGCACCACTGGCGACATCCAAAACACAGCACCACTGGTGACAGCCAAAACACAGCACCACTGGTGACATCCAAAACACAGCACCACTGGTGACATCCAAAACACAGCACCACTGGCGACATCCAAAACACAGCACCACTGGTGACAGCCAAAACACAACACCACTGGCGACATCCAAAACACAGCACCACTGGTGACAGACAAAACACAGCACCACTGGTGACAGACAAACACAGCACCACTGGCGACATCAAAAACACAGCACCACTGGTGACAGACAAAACACATCACCACTGGTGACAGACAGAACACAGTACCACTGGTGACAGACAAAACACAGCACCACTGGTGACAGCCAAAACACAGCATCACTGATGACAGCCAAAACACAGCACCACTGGTGACAGCCAAAACACAGCACCACTGGTGACAGCCAAAACACAGCACCGCTGGTGACAGCCAAAACACAGCACAACTGATGACAGCCAAAACACAACACCACTGGTGACAGCCAAAACACAGCACCTCTGGTGACAGCCAAGCACAGCACCTCTGGTGACAGCCAAACACAGCACCACTGGTGACAGACAAAACACAGCACCACTGGTGACAGCCAAAACACAGCACCACTGGTGACAGCCAAAACACAGCACCACTGGTGACATCCAAAACACAGCACCACTGGTGACATCCAAAATACAGCACAACTGGTGACAGCCAAAATACAGCACCACTGGTGACAGCCAAAACACAGCATCACTGGTAACATCCAAAACACAGCACCACTGGTGACAGACAAAACACAGCACCACTGATGACATCCAAAGCCCAGCACCACTGGTGATATACAAAACACAACA
This sequence comes from Lissotriton vulgaris, assembly GCF_964263255.1. Taxonomy (NCBI): domain Eukaryota; kingdom Metazoa; phylum Chordata; class Amphibia; order Caudata; family Salamandridae; genus Lissotriton; species Lissotriton vulgaris. The sequence continues at coordinate 375,560 of NW_028243495.1, read as the reverse complement.
CCACTGGTGACATCCAAAACACAGCACCACTGGTGACATCCAAAACACAGCACCACTGGTGACATCCAAAACACAGTACCACTGGAGACAGCCAAAACACAGCACCACTGGTGACATCCAAAACATAGCACCACTGGTGACAGCCAAAACGCAGCACCACTGGTGACATCCAAAACATAGCACCACTGGTGACATCCAAAACACAGCACCACTGGTGACATCCAAAACACAGCACCATTGGTGATATACAAAACACAGCACCACTGGTGACATCCAAAACACAGCACCACTGGTGACATCCAAAACACAGCACTACTGGTGACATCCAAAACACAGCACCACTGGTGACATCCAAAACACAGTACCACTGGAGACAGCCAAAACACAGCACCACTGGCGACATCCAAAACACAGCACCACTGGTGACAGCCAAAATACAGCACCACTGGTGACAGCCAAAACACAGCACCACTGGTGACATCCAAAATACAGCACCACTGGTGACAGCCAAAACACAGCACCACTGGTGACATCCAAAACACAGCACCACTGGTGACAGCCAAAACACAGCACCACTGGTGACATCCAAAACACAGCACCACTGGTGACATCCAAAATACAGCACCACAGGTGACAGCCAAAACACAGCACCACTGGTGTCATCCAAAACACAGCACCACTGGTGACATCCAAAATACAGCACCACTGGTGACAGCCAAAATACAGCACCACTGGTGACAGCCAAAACACAGCACCACTGGTGACATCCAAAACACAGCACCACTGGTGACATCCAAAACACAGCACTACTGGTGACATCCAAAACACAGCACCACTGGTGACATCCAAAACATAGTACCACTGGAGACAGCCAAAACACAGCACCACTGGTGACAGCCAAAACACAGCACCACTGGCGACAGACAAAACACAGTACCACTGGAGACAGCCAAATCACAGCACCACTAGTGACATCCAAAACACAGCACCACTGGCGACAGACAAAACACAGCACCACTGGTGACATCCAAAACACAGCACCACTGGTGACAGCCAAAACACAGCACCACTGGCGACATCCAAAACACAGCACCACTGGTGACATCCAAAACACAGTACCACTGGAGACAGCCAAAACACAGCACCACTGGTGACAGCCAAAACACAGCACCACTGGCGACAGACAAAACACAGCACCACTGGCGACAGACAAAACACAGCACCACTGGTGACAGACAAAACACAGCACCACTGGCGACAGACAAAACACAGCACCACTGGTGACATCCAAAACACAGCACCACTGGTGACATCCAAAATACAGCACCACTGGTGACAGCCAAAATACAGCACCACTGAAGACAGCCAAAACACAGCAGCACTGGAGACAGCCAAAACACAGCACCACTGGTGACAGACAAAACACAGCATCACTGGTAACATCCAAAACACAGCACCACTGGTGACAGACAAAACACAGCACCACTGATGACATCCAAAACACAGCACCACTGGTGACAGCCAAAATACAGCACCACTGGTGACAGCCAAAACACAGCACCAATGGTGACATCCAAAACACAGCACCAATGGTGACAGCCAAAGCTCAGCATAGCTGGAAACCAGACCTTGAGGGTCCTTCTTTTGTGGCCAGCTCTAATTGCTCTCACCTAATTATAAACTGAGATTAATACATTTTAAATATCTGCTTAGGTTTTACAGGACCCCCTCTCAGTTGTGTCACACGGGCAGGAATCAGAGAAGACGAGAGATGTGGGGGTGCAGGTTTGCTCTGCCACCTTCTTGCAAATGTTCTGGTGCTGCCCACCCACCACTACCTTCTGGGCTGACATATTTAGTAAAGCTCAACACATATTAGGGGTACCTCACGAACCTCAGCCGGTCACTGGGTTATTGGGATTTGTGAAGAACACCAAGGCTGAGAATCACAAATGACACGCCAAGCTGCTCTTGTTGGCTAAACGTGGAGTGTCCACTCATTGGGGCGACAGGAAAGCCCCCACCATTAAGGCTTGACTTCAATTCAATTTCAATTTCAATTCAAGACGGCACCTCCAATCACACTCAATAAACAAACTTTTGGGAACTGATGCCAGCAGCCTCCAGACTGGGTAAAAACACTTCAGAAGAAACTCTGCCTCCCCAACCCATGCAGACTCACAGGTGACAATCACTTGAACCGCAAACATGTGGAAAGCCGCCCCATCTGGCTGCTCTGAGGAGTTACTCTAACTGAATACCCATTGGCCACTCATGGTGGGCTCTCTGTGAGCAGCTAAGAAGCATACTGCTATGTTTGGAGCTAAATGCGGACTAGACAAATGCCTGGTGTTTTTATTTAGGTGCTGTAAATGTTTGGTGCTTCCTGTCTGTTTTCTTATGGTTCCTTTTTAGATCGAGAATTCGAGACCTCTTGTATAAACTTTAGTATATACTTATTATATACTTATATATGTATGTACTTTGTGGGCTCTGGAGATCAGCCCTAGGACTTGTCTGCTTCCGCTTAGGGACTTTTTTTTTCTTCTGTTCAACTACCTCTATTTGACTGTCTTTATAGAACGCGACCAGCAGAGGTCAGTAAAATACCAGAATCACTTTAGCATTCTCTAGATTCCACGAGCACCCGTAGACAATATATTTTTCAAATCTTGTATTTTCAGTGATATGACCATCGAAGGCCCTGCTTTTATATTTAAAACAGATCTTTGGACTATACCATTTCCCGCTGAAAGGCAATATTTCTCTCCATGTGTTCCTATACCTGGCTTGTCACGCAGTTTGGTGCTTACTTCCCCTCCATGTTAAAGAACAGTAGATGTTTTAGCACCCAGGCTAATGTTCTGCACAGCTAAATACATATGAAGTCCCAAAGGCGAGACTGATTGCATTGCAAATGCTTGTTTGATTTATATTTGCTTTGCTGACACATTCTAGTTGGAGATGCTCTCTCATTATACGGACCATTTATTGTGATGCAGAAGGTGTACAGTTTAAAAAAAAAATGTCAATAAACAAATTTACAAAAAAAACTAAAAACTGAGAAGAGTCAGCCGGTTCAAAGATCTTTTGGTGCCTGGGCCATGGAGGCGATGAAGATAGAAGCACAGATTTGGAAATCATATACTGTGTGGGTACATGAAGCCCAGAGGGGCTCGTCTGGCCTCCTCCTCGCAGCGGGGGGTGCGCTCCAGACCTCCCCTATGCACAGAGGGTTTCTGTCTGTACCTGGCTCATGTCTTAGGTGCAGACAGTGTTCAGTGGTTGGCTGCAGCTATGCTTTACTTGACAGCTCTCATGGATTTTTGGAACCGAGTTGTCCAGTGGCTCAGCACCCAACTGCAGATGTCTTTCACTCCTGACCCTCCGGGAGCCTCTTCGGCATTGATGCCACATGCAGTCTAGCAGCCGGTCTGGAGCAGCTCATGTTGTGTCTTTGTAAGAGGACATGTTTGCTTCATAAAGTGCAATCTGACGTATTGTTTCTGCCTGTGATGATAAAAAAAACAACAAGCCTGCACATATAACTTGGAGTGTAAACGCACATTTTGAACAATATTTATATCACAATTTTATAAATGCACAAAAACACTTAGGGCTTCATTTATGAAAAGTGGCACATCTCTGCGTGAAAGCAGCGATGCGTCACTTCTCAGCGCGCCCTCCTTGCGACATTCCTGATGCGTCATATTTACTCTATGACGCATCATTGCGCAAGGAGTTACGATACGTCAGTATTTCTGACGTATCTGTAAGCGCAAAAGTGATGCATTGCTGGAGTGTGTCACAAAAGTGCTGTAACTCCAGCAATGTGTCCTTTCACATGGGGCAAGCCCCATGTGAAAGGGCCTGCGTCAGTCTTACGCCTGCTGTGAGGCAGGCGTAAGATATTGATGCATTTGCGTCCTAGAAGAGGAGCAGTGAAATCTCATAGATTTCACTGCGTCACTTCTATGTCCCTTTCTTGCGTGGGAACACCCCCTCTGCATACATTATACCTGGTGCAGGTATAGTGTAGCGCAGGGGTTTACAAAGTGACGCATCTACCTAGATGCGTCACTTTGTAAATATGACGCAACAATGCACATTTTTTACACTGCTGGTGCGTCACAAAAAGTGACACATCGGCAGGTGCAAAAGTGCCGCAAGGGCTCATAAATAAGGCCCTTAGACTGTCTATCAGGTGCTGGAGCAACTCTTTGCAGCAGCTGTTCAGCATGTGCTCTGTGTGAATCAGGTCATACCACCCATCCACCCACTCTAATGCGAGCCCTTCACCCAACCAACCAGTGCCCTGCCGGGAAAGTCCACAAAATCACCCTAGACTGGTGAGGCAGTGTGTAACTGTCTCTAAAGCTTGAGTGGCATCTCTCGGGGTAAGACCAGGCTTAGTGTCAAGGGCTGCTTCATGAGGGTAGAAGTCATTTGGGCAGCCCCCTCTGAAGTCACCAGGGCATCTCTCCCCATAGCTGAATCACAGCCACCGGGGGGGGGGGGGGGCTCCTTTCCGCCCCAGGGGGTGCCCAAGAGTGTTCCCGAGGATGTGCCCAAGGTGTGCCCAAGGGTGTTCCCGAGGATGTGCCCAAGGGTGTGCCCAAGGTGTGCCCTAGGGGTACCCAAGGGTGTGCCCAAAGGTTTTCCCAAGGGTGTTCCCAAAGGGGTGCCCAAGGCGTGCTCAAGGTGTACCCAAGGGTGTGCCCAAGGGTGTGCCCAAAGGTTTTCCCAAGGGTGTTCTCAAGGGGGTGCCCAAGGCGTGCTCAACGTGTACCCAAGGGTGCCCAAGGTTTTCCCAAGGGTGTTCTCAAGGGTGTGCCCAAGGTGTGCCCAAGGTGTACCCAAGGATGTGCCCAAGGGTGTGCCCAAAGGTTTTCCCAAGGGTGTTCCCTAGGGTGTACCCAAGGGTGTTCCCAAGGTGTACCCAAGGGTGTGCCCAAGGGTGTGTCCAAGGTGTTCCCTAGGGGGTGCCCAAGGGTGTTCCCAAGGTGTACCCAAGGGTGTGCCCAAGGGTGTTCCCAAGGGTGTGCCCAAGGGTGTTCCCAAGGGTGTACCCAAGGGTGTGCCCAAAGGTTTTCCCAAGGGTGTTCCCTAGGGGGTGCCCAAGGGTGTGCCCAAGGTGTACCCAAGGGGGTGCCCAAGGTGTGCCCAAGGTGTACCCAAGGGTGTGCCCAAGGGTGTGCCCAAAGGTTTTCCCAAGGGTTTTCCCAAGGGTGTGCCCAAGGGTTTTCCCAAGGGTGTGCCCAAGGGGGTGCCCAAGGCGTGCTCAAGTGTACCCAAGGGTGTGCCCAAGGGTGGCTGAAAGGGCGGCTTTTGAGCTCCTGAGAACCTGGAATCCAGCTTTAAATCGCATCCCAAGAGACAAGAGATTCCCCGGCGTCCTGTGACCCGCAAAGGACAAGGGACCGGTTTACATAACGTATAATACTTCAACTCAATGGGATTTTAAAAATGCACAAGAGGCAAAGATAGATGAATTCTTAAATTAAATAGCATTTGACTACAGGTCGATCTGAACCCAGCAGCCCTGCGGGGGGGCGCATTTCTGGTCATTCCCCCGCATTACTGCAATGCCCACGATGGTCACTTCCAAGCACCGTGTCCGGGGGGCGGTGACTTGGGTCACCCAGTTCCTCTTTTTCTGGGACGGACGCATACCATCGGCGCTCCGAGCACTGTTCTTCAAAGGCCACAAGATGGCGCTAGTGCACACAGGAGATACAGGGGCCTTAATATAGTATGAGGTAGACATATCCTGCGATCGCAGAAAATCATATCCAAACCAAACACACACCACACACACACCTGATTAATGTAAAAAAGCGCCCCCTGCTCAAACCATCATTTCAAACACCTGAGAACGTCCAGCCGCAAACTGAAGCTTCTAAATACAGGACAGCCACTGGGTCAGTCGGCACTGCAGCAAAAGAGTGGCCTGATTGGAGAACTGACCTAGGAGAATGTCAGGGAGACACTCGGCCAGAACTGATAAATTGAGTATTTGTTCTTAAAAAAAGACTCCGCCAGCAGGGCTCTCGTCCTTGTCATCAGGCCTCCTGCCTCAGGCCTCCTTGTCCTCAGGCCTCCTGCCTCAGGCCTCCTTGTCCTCAAGCCTCCTGCCTCAGGCCTCCTTGTCCTCTGACCTCCTTGTCATCGGGCCTCCTTGTCCTCAGGCCTCCTGCCTCTGGCCTCCTGCCTCTAGTCTCCTCCCTCTGGCCTCCTGCCTTAGGCCTCCTTGTCGTCAGGCCTCCTTGTCCTCGGGCCTCCTTGTCCTCAGGCCTCCTTGTCCTCTGGCCTCCTCAGGCCTCCATGTCCTCTGGCCTCCTAGTCCTCTGGCCTCCTTGTCCTCAGGCTTCCTTGTCCTCTGGCCTCCTTGTCCTCAGGCTTCCTTGTCCTCAGGCCTCCTTGTCCTCGGGCCCCCTTGTCCTCAGGCTTCCTTGTCCTCAGGCTTCCTTGTCCTCTGGCCTCCTTGTCCTAAGTGCTCCTGCCTCTGGACTCCTGCCTCAGGCCTTCTTGTCCTCATGCCTCCTGCCTCTGGCCTCCTGCCTTGGGCCTCCTTGTCCTCAGGCCTCCTGCCTCTGGCCTCCTGCCTCTAGCCTCCTCCCTCTAGCCTCCTGCCTCAGGCCTCCTTGTCCTCAGGCCTCCTTGTCCTCAGGCCTCCTTGTCCTCGGGCCTCCTTGTCCTCAGGCCTCCTTGTCCTCTGGCCTCCTCAAGCCTCCATGTCCTCTGGCCTCCTAGTCCTCTGGCCTCCTTGCCCTCTGGTCTCCTTGTCCTCAGGCCTACTGCCTCAGGCATCCTTGTCCTCTGGCCTCCTTGTCCTCAGGCCTCCTTGTCCTCTGGCCTCCTTGTCCTCTGGCCTCCTTGTCCTCAGGCCTTCTTGTCCTATGGCATCCTTGTCCTAAGTGCTCCTGCCTCTGGCCTCCTTGTCCTCCGGCCTCCTTGTCCTCTGGCCTCCTTGTCCTCTGGCCTCCTTGTCCTCAGGCCTCCTTGTCCTCAGGCCTCCTTGTCCTCTGGCCTTCTTGTCCTCACGCTTCCTTGTCCTCAGGCTTCCTTGTCCTCAGTCCTCCTTGTCCTCTGGCATCCTTGTCCTCTGGCCTCCTTGTCCTCTGGCCTCCTTGTCCTAAGTGCTCCTGCCTCTGGCCTCCTGCTTCAGGCCTTCTTGTCCTCAGGCCTCCTGTCTCTGGCCTCCTGCCTTGGGCCTCCTTGTCCTCAGGCCTCATGCCTCTGGCCTCCTGCCTCTAGCCTACTCCCTCTGGCCTCCTGCCTCAGGCCTCCTTGTCCTCAGGCCTCCTTGTCCTCAGGCCTCCTTGTCTTCAGGCCTCCTTGTCCTCGGGCCTCCTTATCCTCAGGCCTCCTTGTCCTCTGGCCTCCTCAGGCCTCCTTTTCCTCTGGCCTCCTAGTCCTCTGGCCTCTTTGCCCTCTGGTCTCCTTGTCCTCACGCCTCCTGCCTCTGGCCTCCTTGTCCTCTGGCCTCCTTGTGCTCTGGCTTCCTTGTCCTCTGGCCTCCTTGTCCTCAGGCCTCCTTGTCCTCTGGCATCCTTGTCCTCTGGCATCCTTGTCCTCAGGATTCCTTGTCCTCAGGCCTCCTTGTCCTATGGCATCCTTGCCCTAAGTGCTCCTGCCTCTGGCCTCCTTGTCCTCCGTCCTCCTTGTCCTCCGGCCTCCTTGTCCTCTGGCCTCCATGTCCTCTGGCCTCCTTGTCCTCAGGCTTTCTTGTGCTCAGGCCTCCTTGTCCTCAGGCCTCCTAGTCCTCAGGCCTCCTTGTCCTCAGGCTTCCTTGTGCTCAGGCCTCCTTGTCCTCAGGCCTCCTTGTCCTCAGGCTTCCTTGTGCTCAGGCCTCCTTGTCGTCAGGCATCCTTGTCCTCTGGCCTCCTCAGGCCTCCTTTTCCTCTGGCCTCCTAGTCCTCTGGCCTCTTTGCCCTCTGGTCTGCTTGTCCTCAGGCCTCCTGCCTCTGGCCTCCTTGTCCTCTGGCCTCCTTGTCCTCAGGCCTCCTTGTCCTCTGGCCTCCTTGTCCTCTGGCCTCCTTGTCCTCGGGATTCCTTGTCCTCAGGCCTCCTTTTCCTATGGCATCCTTGCCCTAAGTGCTCCTGCCTCTGGCCTCCTTGTCCTCCGTCCTCCTTGTCCTCCGGCCTCCTTGTCCTCTGGCCTCCATGTCCTCTGGCCTCCTTGTCCTCAGGCTTCCTTGTGCTCAGGCCTCCTTGTCCTCAGGTCTCCTTGTCCTCAGGCCTCCTCGTCCTCTGGCTTCCTTGTCCTCAGGCTTCCTTGTCCTCAGGCCTCCTTGTCCTCAGGCCTCCTTGTCCTCAGGCTTCCTTGTCCTCAGGCTTCCTTGTCCTCAGGCCTCCTTGTCCTATGGCATCCTTGTCCTAAGTGCTCCTGCCTCTGGCCTCCTTGTCCTACGACCTCCTTGTCCTCTGGCCTCCTTGTCCTCTGGCCTCCTTGTCCTCTGGCCTCCTTGTCCTCAGGCTTCCTTGTCCTCAGGCTTCCTTGTCCTCTGGCCTCCTTGTCCTCAGGCCTCCTTGTCCTCTGGCCTCCTTGTCCTCTGGCCTCCTTGTTATCAGGCTTCCTTGTCCTCAGGCCTCCTTGTCCTCTGGCCTCCTTGTCCTCTGGCCTCCTCGTCCTCTGGCCTCCTTGTCCTCAGGCCTCCTTGTCCTCTGGCATCCTTGTCCTCAGGCTTCCTTGTCCTCAGGCTTCCTTGTCCTCAGGCTTCCTTGTCCCCAGGCCTCCTTGTCTTCAGGCTTCCTTGTCCTCAGGCCTCCTTGTCCTCTGGCCTCTTTGTCCTCGGGCCTCCTGCCTCTGGCCTCTTGCCTCTGGCCTCCTTGTCCTCTGGCATCCTTGTCCTCTGGCCTCCTGCCTCTGGCCTCTTGTCTCTGGCCTCCTTGTCCTAAGTGCTCCTGCCTCAGGCCTCTTGCCTCTGGCCTCCTTGTCCTCAGGCCTCCTTGTCCTCAGGCTTCCTTGTCCTCAGGCTTCCTTGTCCTCTGGCCTCCTTTTCCTCAGGCTTCCTTGTCCTCTGGCCTCCTTGTCCTCTGGCCTCCTTTTCCTCAGGCTTCCTTGTCCTCTGGCCTCCTTGTCCTCAGGCTTCCTTGTCCTCAGGCTTCCTTGTCCTCAGGCCTCCTTGTCCTCAGGCTTCCTTGTCCTCAGGCCTCCTTGTCCTCTGGCCTCCTTGTCCTCAGGCCTCATGCCTCCTGCCTCTAGCCTCCTTCCTCTAGCCTCCTGCCTCTAGCCTTCTCCCTCTGGCCTCCTGCCTCAGGCCTCCTTGTCCTACGGCCTCCTTGTCCTCTGGCCTCCTTGTCCTCTGGCCTCCTTGTCCTCTGGCCTCCTTGTCCCCAGGCTTCCTTGTCCTCAGGCCTCCTTGTCCTCAGGCCTCCTTGTCCTCTGGCCTCCTTGTCCCCTGGCCTCCTTGTCCTCAGGCTTCCTTGTCCTCAGGCCTCCTTGTCCTCAGGCCTCCTTGTCCTCTGGCATCCTTGTCCTCTGGCCTCCTTGTCATCTGGCCTCCTTGTCCTCAGGCCTCCTGCCTCAGGCCTCCTGCCTCTGGCCTCCTGCCTTGGGCCTCCTTGTCCTCAGGCCTCCTGCCTCTGGCCTCCTGCCTCTAGCCTCCTCCTTCTGGCCTCCTGCCTCAGGCCTCCTGCCTCAGGCCTCCTTGTCCTCAGGCCTACTACTCCTCAGGCCTCCTTGTCCTCAGGCCTCCTTGTCCTCGGGCCTCCTTGTCCTCAGGCCTCCTTGTCCTAAGTGCTCCTGCCTCAGGCCTCTTGCCTCTGGCCTCCTTGTCCTCAGGCTTCCTTGTCCTCAGGCCTCCTTGTCCTCAGGCCTCCTTGTCCTCTGGCATCCTTGTCCTCCTGCCTCCTTGTCCTCTGGCCTCCTTGTCCTAAGTGCTCCTGCCTCTGGCCTCCTGCCTCAGGCCTTCTTGTCCTCAGGCCTCCTGCCTCAGGCCTCCTGCCTCTGGCCTCCTGCCTTGGGCCTCCTTACCCTCAGGCCTCCTGCCTCTGGCCTCCTGCCTCTAGCCTCCTCCTTCTGGCCTCCTGTCTCAGGCCTCCTGCCTCAGGCCTCCTTGTCCTCAGGCCTACTTGTCCTCAGGCCTCCTTGTCCTCAAGCCTCCTTGTCCTCGGGCCTCCTTGTCCTCAGGCCTCCTTGTCCTCTGGCCTCCTAGTCCTCTGGCCTCCTTGCCCTCTGGTCCTCTTGTCCTCAGGCCTCCTGCCTCAGGCCTCCTTGTCCTCTGGCCCCCTGCCTCAGGCCTCCTTGTCCTCAGGCCTAATTGTCCTCAGGCCTCCTTGTCCTCGGGCCTCCTTGTCCTCTGGCCTCCTCAGGCCTCCTTGTCCTCTGGCCTCCTTGTCCTCTGGCCTCCTTGCCCTCTGGTCTCCTTGTTCTCAGGCCTCCTGCCTCAGGCCTCCTTGTCCTCTGGCCTCCTTGTCCTCAGGCCTCCTTGTCCTCTGGCCTCCTTGTCCTCTGGCCTCCTTGTCCCCTGGCCTCCTTGTCCTCAGGCTTCCTTGTCCTCAGGCCTCCTTGTCCTATGGCATCCTTGTCCTAAGTTCTCCTGCCTCTGGCCTCCTTGTCCTCCGGCCTCCTTGTCCTCTGGCCTCCTTGTCCTCTGGCCTCCTTGTCCTCTGGCCTCCTTGTCCTCTGGCCTCCTTGTCCTCAGGCGTCCTTGTCCTCAGGCCTCCTTGTCCTCTGGCCTCCTTGTCCTCTGGCCTCCTCGTCCTCTGGCCTCCTTGTCCTCAGGCCTCCTTGTCCTCTGGCATCCTTGTCCTCAGGCTTCCTTGTCCTCAGGCTTCCTTGTCCTCAGGCTTCCTTGTCCCCAGGCCTCCTTGTCTTCAGGCTTCCTTGTCCTCAGGCCTCCTTGTCCTCTGGCCTCTTTGTCCTCGGGCCTCCTGCCTCTGGCCTCTTGCCTCTGGCCTCCTTGTCCTCTGGCATCCTTGTCCTCTGGCCTCCTGCCTCTGGCCTCTTGTCTCTGGCCTCCTTGTCCTAAGTGCTCCTGCCTCAGGCCTCTTGCCTCTGGCCTCCTTGTCCTCAGGCCTCCTTGTCCTCAGGCTTCCTTGTCCTCAGGCTTCCTTGTCCTCTGGCCTCCTTTTCCTCAGGCTTCCTTGTCCTCTGGCCTCCTTGTCCTCTGGCCTCCTTTTCCTCAGGCTTCCTTGTCCTCTGGCCTCCTTGTCCTCAGGCTTCCTTGTCCTCAGGCTTCCTTGTCCTCAGGCCTCCTTGTCCTCAGGCTTCCTTGTCCTCAGGCCTCCTTGTCCTCTGGCCTCCTTGTCCTCAGGCCTCATGCCTCCTGCCTCTAGCCTCCTTCCTCTAGCCTCCTGCCTCTAGCCTTCTCCCTCTGGCCTCCTGCCTCAGGCCTCCTTGTCCTCAGGCCTCCTGCCTCAGGCCTCCTTGTCCTCAGGCCTCCTGCCTCTGGCCTCTTGCCTCTGGCCTCCTTGTCCTCTGGCATCCTTGTCCTCTGGCCTCCTGCCTCTGGCCTCTTGTCTCTGGCCTCCTTGTCCTAAGTGCTCCTGCCTCAGGCCTCTTGCCTCTGGCCTCATTGTCCTCAGGCCTCCTGCCTCTGGCCCCCTGCCTCTAGCCTCCTGCCTCAGGCCTCTTGCCTCAGGCCTCCTTGTCCTCGGGCCTCCTTGTCCCCAGGCCTCCTTGTCTTCAGGCTTCCTTGTCCTCAGGCCTCCTTGTCCTCTGGCCTCTTTGTCCTCGGGCCTCCTGCCTCTGGCCTCTAGCCTCCTGCCTCTAGCCTTCTCCCTCTGGCCTCCTGTCTCAGGCCTCCTTGTCCTCAGGCCTCCTGCCTCAGGCCTCTTGCCTCTGGCCTCCTTGTCCTCTGGCATCCTTGTCCTCTGGCCTCCTGCCTCTGGCCTCTTGTCTCTGGCCTCCTTGTCCTAAGTGCTCCTGCCTCAGGCCTCTTGCCTCTGGCCTCCTTGTCCTCAGGCCTCCTTATCCTCAGGCTTCCTTGTCCTCAGGCTTCCTTGTCCTCTGGCCTCCTTTTCCTCAGGCTTCCTTGTCCTCTGGCCTCCTTGTCCTCAGGCTTCCTTGTCCTCAGGCCTCCTTGTCCTCTGGCCTCCTTGTCCTCAGGCCTCATGCCTCCTGCCTCTAGCCTCCTTCCTCTAGCCTCCTGCCTCTAGCCTTCTCCCTCTGGCCTCCTGCCTTAGGCCTCCTTGTCCTCAGGCCTCCTGCCTCAGGCCTCCTTGTCCTCTGGCCTCCTGCCTCTGGCCTCCTTGTCCTCAGGCCTCCTTGTCCTCAGACCTCCTGCCTCTGGCCTCTTGCCTCTGGCCTCCTTGTCCTCTGGCATCCTTGTCCTCTGGCCTCTAGCCTCCTGCCTCTAGCCTTCTCCCTCTGGCCTCCTGTCTCAGGCCTCCTTGTCCTCAGGCCTCCTGCCTCAGGCCTCTTGCCTCTGGCCTCCTTGTCCTCTGGCATCCTTGTCCTCTTGCCTCTTTGTCCTCGGGCCTCCTGCCTCTGGCCTCCTTGTCCTAAGTGCTCCTGCCTCAGGCCTCTTGCCTCTGGCCTCCTTGTCCTCAGGCCTCCTTATCCTCAGGCTTCCTTGTCCTCAGGCTTCCTTGTCCTCTGGCCTCTTTGTCCTCGGGCCTCCTGCCTCTGGCCTCTAGCCTCCTGCCTCTAGCCTTCTCCCTCTGGCCTCCTGTCTCAGGCCTCCTTGTCCTCAGGCCTCCTGCCTCAGGCCTCTTGCCTCTGGCCTCCTTGTCCTCTGGCATCCTTGTCCTCTGGCCTCCTGCCTCTGGCCTCTTGTCTCTGGCCTCCTTGTCCTAAGTGCTCCTGCCTCAGGCCTCTTGCCTCTGGCCTCCTTGTCCTCAGGCCTCCTTATCCTCAGGCTTCCTTGTCCTCAGGCTTCCTTGTCCTCTGGCCTCCTTTTCCTCAGGCTTCCTTGTCCTCTGGCCTCCTTGTCCTCAGGCTTCCTTGTCCTCAGGCCTCCTTGTCCTCTGGCCTCCTTGTCCTCAGGCCTCATGCCTCCTGCCTCTAGCCTCCTTCCTCTAGCCTCCTGCCTCTAGCCTTCTCCCTCTGGCCTCCTGCCTCAGGCCTCCTTGTCCTCAGGCCTCCTGCCTCAGGCCTCCTTGTCCTCTGGCCTCCTGCCTCTGGCCTCCTTGTCCTCAGGCCTCCTTGTCCTCAGACCTCCTGCCTCTGGCCTCTTGCCTCTGGCCTCCTTGTCCTCTGGCATCCTTGTCCTCTGGCCTCCTGCCTCTGGCCTCTTGTCGCTGGCCTCCTTGTCCTAAGTGCTCCTGCCTCAGGCCTCTTGCCTCCTTGTCCTCAGACCTCATGCCTCTGGCCTCTTGCCTCTGGCCTCCTTGTCCTCTGGCATCCTTGTCCTCTGGCCTTCTACCTCTTGCCTCTTTGTCCTCTGGCCTCCTTGTCCTCAGGCCTCATGCCTCTGGCCTTCTACCTCTTGCTTCCTTGTCCTCTGGCTTCCTTGTCCTAAGTGCTCCTGCCTCAGGCCTCTTGCCTCTGGCCTCCTTGTCCTCTGGCCTCCTGCCTCTGGCCTCTTGTCTCTGGCCTCCTTGTCCTAAGTGCTCCTGCCTCAGGCCTCTTGCCTCTGGCCTCCTTGCCCTCAGGCCTCATGCCTCTGGCCTTCTACCTCTTGCTTCCTTGTCCTCTGGCTTCCTTGTCCTAAGTGCTCCTGCCTCTGGCCTCCTGCCTCAGGCCTCCACCTCCAGAGACTCCCACAGCTGGAGCAGGGACAGCCCTGTAGACTCAGAGCACAGAAGACCCCCCTGGGCCCCCTCATATCCTGCAGTCGGCACAGGAGCCATGTGGCGGAGAGCCTGGGCAGAGGCTCTGAATGTCACCCATAATGACACTGAAATGATGAATATGTCACAGACAAGAATCATCTGAAACCTTGGCAGCCATGAAGGCCAGATTAGGATTAATTATGGACGTGAAAGGTAATATTTGGGAGATAAGGTGAATGCACGGCCAGTAGATGGCACCAATAGATTGATGTTTGTTGAAGAGTCTGGATCAAGGTTCATTTCCAGCCCTAATGCGAACCTTTAACCCCTTCGCTGCGGGGCTAGTTTCCCCGCGGCGCTGGGGGGCCACGCGCAGCGCCACGGTGCTTGTGACAAGCTCAGCTTGTCACCCTGCACGATGGCGCTGTGCTCATGACGAGCTCAGCTCGTCATGACCACGCCCGTTTCCACAGAACGTTCAGCACAGCAGGAGAATTATCCTCGGGCGTGAGTGCCGTGGCGGTCATGACGAGCTCAGCTCGTCATGAGCACGCAAGGTGTTAATGTATCTGTGAATCCAAAGGGCAGACCCTTGAGTTGAAATGTGAGTCAGACTACAATTCATTGAGGAAAACAAACTCAGCCACAAGATAGACTGAGAAGGCAGACAGGAAAATAACAGACACACCAAGCAGTCCAGTGGTCAAAGAGATCTTTGTAATGTTTTTTACAATCTAAGTTGTGTAGTTATTAAAATTGTGATATATTTGTCTCTTCAAATTCTCCAAGAGAGAAGTAAGAAACATCGCTCGCTAGAAGAGTAGAAAAGAAAGACAGAAAAGAGACAACTGTGAGACCCAACACATTGGACATGTCTTCCCAGCCATCTCTCTCACATCCCTTCCTGCCTCTGCATCTTTCTGAGGGGGATATTGTCAAGAACGTGTGATATTTACCGCAAAATTAGCTTAACACAACTCTTCACATCGCTGTCTATCGTGGGAAAATAACGCTGTGTTAACGTTGTATTCTCAACACAGCAATACCATGCAATTTTCTCACGATAACGCGTCAATGTCTGCGATAAAGTCAACGCGACGCCGCAAAAATGCGAAACACAAAAACAGTGTCTTTGAGGCCAATTGCAATGCAAACATCAGCGATAACCAGCGACAGACTTGCAATTCCCACGGGTCATGCAGGAAAATGCTCCATAAAAGCAGAGTATACAAGCATTGGCATAGCCAATAGGTCTCGCTTTTGGGACCTTATAAGTAGTTAGTTATGCAGCACAATATCCTTGGTGCAACAACATCAACTGGCTAAACACTTATAAGGTCCCAAAGGGGAGACCTATTGGCTAGGAGAATGGGTAGGTGTATAACGATTGAACTGGTGGTATAGCAGGGATGACCACATACATTTAAAACAGCATGGAGTAGATATAAGGCCTTCTACAATCTACATGAGGAAGATTAAAGATTAATAGAGAAAGCCCCTAGGTGAACAATAAGCGAGGCCCTAAAAACATGCCACAAGGAGATTTTTGTTCAGAATGGAAATATAGAAAACCTTAGAACTGTCAACACGCAAATGACTCTAGAACAAGAAAAGCAGACATTGGACGAAAAGCTTTGGCTGTAGCTTGTGAAACGCAGAGAGCACTGCTGCTCTTTCAGTCAGACATGCTCTCAATTTCGGGCAAGCGGTGACCGCAGACCACTGAAGCTCTCCTGGAGACTGGCAAGACGGGCTCTTTTTCAACATAAAGCCCACATAAAATGAGCAAATTGAATCCTGTTGCATCACTGCTCAAACCCGCGCGCCGAGGCATTCTTTCTCATCAGCACCACGCTCAAAACTGATGGACACATTAACAAGGAACAGGGAAAATTAACACTAATGGCGCTTAGCGTTCATTTTTTAAACGCCCGCTATCCCTGGATAATATCGCCTGGTTATCACGTTACTCACAAAGCAAACCGCCTAGCCGATAAAAAAATCCAGCGATAGCTGCATTTTGGGAGGTTATCACTGGTAATGCAGCCATAAAACTCCAAGGATAGGGATATCCTTGTTGATCGCCCACGGTGGACTCATCCACGTAATCCACCTCCCTTTGGATTACATGGCTAAGTCTGAAAATTAGCAGACGTAAAAAAGCAGCGTTAACCGTGGTTAGCGCTGCTTTTTTTTGTCTCTAACAGGGTTAGTGTCAAGCTTGATAATAGGAGAAATGTCGCTCAGCCCACTTTGCATCTCATTAGGGATGTAAAGGGAAGCTTACTTGGTTTAAAAAGCTAAAACTGATGATGTTTGAGCTCGGGTTAAGTGAGTTGTGGTTTGACCCATCAGGAGCTTTATTTCCGTCTAAATCAATCTTAAAGAGTATGTATTGGGAATATGTTGCTAACGTCAGTTTTTAGTAATTCTAATAGTGGGTCTATGGCTGTTAGTTTTCTGGAGGTTAAATTGTTTCCTGTATTTGAAATGTACTGGGATTTTATATCTAAACCCTTAGACAGGAAACTTTTGTTCCAAATGAGAGCTGGTTCACTCCCCTTAAGATCACTAACAGCAAAATGGGGCTCTGGAGGGTCCACTATCTGCCCTGCTTGTGGCTCAGGTAGTGAATCTCTCGGACACTTTTTGTTTTCTTGCAAAGTGTATAGTGTTCCTAGACGAGTCTGATTGGCACCTATGTGCAGAAACCTTGGTACCACATGTAGTAGTGTTGCGTTGCGTATTTTATGTACAACTTCCCTTACATGGATCATAATTGCCACTGCAAAATACCTTGGGTGGGCTTGGATCATCAGGCAGGGCCTGCTAGTAATGTAACTATTCTCTGCCGATGACAAGCAGAGATTGCTAGAGAATTGACTATTCCCTGCTAATGTATTGTATCAGTGTCTCCATGAAATGTATATTAAAATGTTTAACTTTGGTCATTTAAAATCAAGATTTTAATAATGAACTTTTACACCTTCTTAATTGTTTATTAACATTGTGGTTTGTTTTATACAATGGTTTTATGGATTTGTAAGTGCTTTGTATTTTCTGAGTACTTGTACATTTAATTGCTTCTTAATGTGTTTGTATGTCTTGCTTTTATGAGTAATTACTCGAATAAAGCACTTTTGAATTGCATTGTAAAGGGAAGCGTAGTGGAAAAGGGTGCTAACATGCGATTTTGCCTAGAGACGGATTGGGCTATAGTACCATTTCATTCTCATAGTGCAATTCCATTCTTATATTTTACAAATAATTTATAATAAAAATCTTGTTAGACGGACCGGGAGGGTCGGCCGAGGTTACGGGGAGAGGTCTCCAGGGAGAACCGTCTCCAACGACTGTACAGATAAGTAACTTCCCCCCCACAGACGGACACCACACAAGGTTGAAGGTTAACGAGACTTTATATGCAATTCTTAGGTTACGAGGATGGATACAAGGAGGTCTGGACTCAGGGGTCCCCTCGGTTCTAGTCTCTGGTTTAGGAAAGGGGTAGCGGGACAGTCTTAGTTACCAATGAGTACAAAATAGCTCTCAATCCTCGAGCTCGGCGTTCTAGATGATCGGGCCGTGGAGGAGCCAAGCAGGTCCCGAGATGGATGAAGGAAGGACGACGGTCCGCGGCGGAGCCTGCAGGTCCCGGTGGAAGATGACGGTTACAACGGTCCGCGGCCACGCCAGCAGATCCCGACGACGATGAAGGATGAAGGTTACGACGGCTGTGGCAGCGCCAACAGGCAGGACGATGGTGCACAGGACAGAGCTATGGCAGCGCCAGTAGTCCGTCCAGGATGAGTTCCTCTTTACGTCTCTCGACTCCAAGATACAACTGCCTTCCTGCTCTGGAGCTGCCCCAGTTATAGGGCTGGTGTGCTTTGATGTCCGGACCCTCGCACTTGGAGGTCGGGAGGTCCGGGATGGGGGAGTCCAGACACCCAGCAGGGGGGTGGAGCCGGCGCCCGGGGAGGCGATGGGCGAGCGGCACTTGGCGGGGGAGAGCCATCGACACCTCTTTCTCCCATTGACTTGCCAAGTAGCCCGCTCACCTCCTGGGTGGATGGTGGTGCCGGGATGTCTGAGGCCGGGCCAGGCCCAGGGTTGAGGTCGATCGGGGGCCAGGCGGCCTCGTGGTGGAGTGTCCAAGATGGCGCCCCAGGCTGGGCGCGTGGGCCGGCAGTGGATCGGACCCGCGAGGTGGACATGCTCGAGGGCAGGGGTCCCTGAGGGGACAGAGGACGTGTAATGGTGGTGTGTGGTACTTGCGGGCCCGGACTCGGGCCTGGTTGGGCCGGGGGAGAGCGGCCCTTCATGTGGCCTGTCCAACATGCGTCCCCCCCAGCTGAAGGCGGGGAGAGTTACCCATCCTCTTGGGGACTCTCCTCGTCGAGGCGGAAAAACCGGGACAGGCCATCCGCGTTGGCGTGATCTGGCCCAGGCCGGTGTTCGACTGTGAAGTCCATACCTTGCAAGGAGATGGACCAGCGTAGCAACTTTGGGTTCTCCCCCCGCATATGCATCAGCCATTGCAGGGGTCGGTGGTCGGTCTGCACCCGAAAGTGGGTGCCGAAAAGGTAGGGCCGGAGCTTCTTGAGGGCCCATACCACAGCGAAGGCTTCCCTCTCTATGGTGCTCCAGCGTTGCTCCCGTGGTAGGAGTCTCCGGCTGATGAAGGCCACCGGTTGATCAAGGCCTTCGGTGTTCACTTGAGACAGGACTGCCCCAATGCCCTGGTCGGAGGCGTCCGTCTGGACGACGAACTCCCGGCTGTAGTCTGGGGCCTGGAGCACAGGGGCGGAACACATGGCGGCCTTTAATTGTTCAAATGCAGTTTGACACTCTGGGGTCCAGGTGACTTTCTTGGGCTGGTTCTTTGACGTGAGTTCTGTGAGGGGCCCCACTATGGTACCATAGTCTTTTACGAACCTTCGGTAGTAGCCCGTGAGGCCCAGGAAGGCTCGTACCTCGGTTTGGGTGATGGGGGGCTGCCAGGCCTGGATGGCGGCAATTTTCAGCTGTAGCGGGGCCACTAGGCCGCTTCCCACCTGGTGTCCGAGGTAGGTTACAGACCCTTGCCCAATTTGACACTTGCTGGCCTTGATCGTGAGGCCAGCTCGCTGAAGGGCTTGCAGCACTGCTCGGAGGTGGTGGAGGTGCTCGGTCCAATGGTGGCTGTATACAGCGATGTCGTCTAGGTAGGCGGCGCTGAATCCTTCGAGCCCCGCCAGGACTTGATTGACGAGCCGTTGGAATGTTGCTGGGGCATTCTTCATGCCGAAGGGCATGACCGTGAAATGGTAATGCCCATCGGGGGTGGAGAAGGCAGAACGTTCTTGCGCCCGGGGTGTGAGGCCGATCTGCCAATAGCCTGCTGTCAAGTCGAAGATGCTGAGGTAACGGGCAGCTCCCATTCGGTCGACTAGTTCATCTGCCCGGGGGATGGGGTGCGCGTCCGTTCTGGTGACCGCATTCAAGCCCCGGTAGTCGACGCAGAACCGGAGTTCGGGTGTGGTGCCGGGGGCAGCTGCTTTGGGGACCAATACGACAGGGCTGGCCCAGGGACTGTCTGAGGGCTCGATGACCCCGATCGTGAGCATCTTGGCTATTTCTTCCTGGATGCAGGCCCGTACCCGGTCTGGCACGCGGTAGGCCCGGTGGCGGATAGGGGGGCTGTCCCCGGTATCCACATCGTGCACACACCAGGAAGTGACACCCGGGGTGAGGGAGAACAGGCTGGCGAACTGTGATAGGAGGGCTTGACACTCCTGGCGTTGTTCTCTGGTGAGGGCCTCTGAGAGCCGGACCCCATCCACGGAGCCGTCTTGCTCTTGAGTCCGTAGGAGGTCAGGGAGAGGCTCGGAGTCTTCTTCAACCCCAGTGTCTGTGGCCATCAGGAGGCTGAGCTCTGTTCGCACAAAGTGGGGCTTTAGTCTGTTAGCGTGGAGGACCCGGAGAGGGTTCCGGGAGGATTCCATGTCGATGAGATAAGTGGCAGGCCCCTTGCGCTCTATTACTTTGAAGGGCCCCGTCCATTTGTCTTGCAGGGCGCATGGCTCAGTGGGGGACATCACCCATACCTGTTGGCCAGGTTCGAATTCAATGGATGAGGCATTCTGGTCATACCATTTTTTCATGTCCTCTTGACTGGCCTCTAGGTTGGCCTTCGCTAGTTCTCTGAACCGCCGGGTCTGGTTGCGGAGGGTGAGGAGGTACCGGAAGACATCTGGAGGGTTCTTTAGCGGAGGCATCTCCCAGCCTTCTTTGACGAGACTGAGCGGCCCTCGCACTGGGTGTCCATATAGCAGTTCAAATGGGCTGAAGCCCAGGGATTTCTGGGGGACTTCTCGATATGCGAAGAGGAGGCACGGCAGCAGCACATCCCACTGGCGACGGAGGGGCTCTTCCAACCCCCCGATCATTCCCTTTAGCGTGCGGTTGAACCGCTCAACGAGTCCGTTCCCTTGAGGGTGATAGGGGGTTGTGAATCTGTAGGTGACCCCGCACTGTTGCCAGAGGGACTTCATGTATTTGGAAATAAAGTTCGTGCCTCTGTCGCTGACGACTTCTCGGGGGAAGCCCACACGGGAGAAGATCCCCATCAGAGCCCGGCCAACCACCGGGGCTGTCACAGTTCGCAGAGGAACAGCCTCAGGGTAGCGGGTGGCGTGGTCCACTAGCACCAGGATGAATCGATGGCCTTGTTTTGTGCGGGGGTCCAAGGGCCCCACAATGTCTATTCCGACTCTCTCAAACGGGGTAGTGACCACGGGAAAAGGTTGCAGGGGAGCCTTTAGTTTGCGGCCGCTCTTCCCACTGGCTTGGCACGTGGGGCAAGATCGGCAATGCTGGTGCACATCGTTTCTCATTTTGGGCCAGAAGAAGTGGGTCACTAGGCGACTGTAGGTTTTATCTTGTCCCAGATGTCCTGCCAGGGGGACATCGTGGGCCAGGTTTAACAGGAAGTCTCTGAAACGGAGGGGTACCACTAGTACTCGGTTGCTCCCCAGCTCGGCGATTCTTTGCTCGCTGTACAGCAGATCATTGTCCCAGTAGACCCAATGAGTTCCGGGGGTATCCCCTGCGCTTTGGGCGAGCGCTTGCTGGCGGAGTCCCTCGAGGGAGGGACAGGTCTTCTGTTCTTTGCGAAATTGTTCTTGCGTGGGCCCCCCTTCTTGAGGCCACTGGTCGAGGTTAGCGAGGTCGGTGGGTTGAGCTGGTTCGGCGGGAATGTTACGGTCGGTGTTTTCGGCCGGGGCAACCGGAGGCGGTGGCGCCGGCCATTCGGGTTCTTCTGGCTGGTGGTTGGCACGGGCGGCCATGGAACGGGTGGTGACGCACGCCCAGTCGGGGACGCCCAACATCCCCAGGTGTTCCTTTCGCTCCACGGCGGCCCACGGAGAGCTTTCCAGGTCATTGCCCAGGAGGCAGTCTACGGGGGCATCGTCTCGGACCGTCACTTTCAACATGCCGGAGACCCCCCCCATTCGAAGGGGACGCAGGCCATCCGACACAGGCTCTCCGAGTTATCGGCTGATCGTACAGGGCAGAGAATGTTCGGTAGATACTGTTCTGGGGCCACCAGGTGACAGCGGACGGCTGTTACACTGGCCCCGGTGTCACGAAGGGCTTCGGCCTGGTGTCCATTGATGCTCACCCATTGGCTGTACTTCTGGGTGTTAGCGGGTAGGGGGACCCGCGGGACCATGTCTTTCCCCCCTAAGCAGGCTAGAGTCATGGCGGCTGGCTCCCACTCTTGATGCTCTTGTTCGTACTCTTCCTGTTCCTCGGAGATCTGTTCTTCTCCTAGGGCTGCAGCGGCCACTTGGCGGGGTTTTGGGCTCTGGTACTGCGGGCAGTTTGGGTCGTTCGCATAGTGGCCGACTCGTTGACATCGGTGACACGTGACATTGGCTCTGTATCCCGGTCGCGCTGGGGTGCTGCCCCGGTTGGCCGGGGGGGTGGTGTTGGTAGCGGGGGCGACCGGGGCGTTGTCTCTTCCTCGCCCTTGGCCCCCTCCTCCTCCTCTGGGTCGGTGCTGACCATTGTTGTTCCGGTTCTGTTCGTAGGACCCATTCCGGCCCACTCTGGTGATCTCCCACCGGTCAGCTTCGGCTGCGAGCTGCCGGGGATCCGTTAACTTGCTGTCGAGGAGGTGTTGGCGGAGTTCAATGAAGCAATTGTTCGACAGATGCTCCCATACCATCAGGTTAAATAGTTGCTCGTAGGTCGTGACGTTGCTTCCTCGGATCCAGCCCTCGAAGGCTCGGCTAAAGTATGTTACATAGTCCACCCAAGTTGTACCCGGGATGCGGGTGCAGTCTCGGAACCTCTGACGGTACATCTCGGGTGTGAGACCATAGCGGGTGAGGAGGGCCGCTTTCATATGGTCGTAGGAGGTCATCTGGTGGTCCGGGAGCTGTAGTAGGGTGTCGCGGCCCTCATTGAGGAATCTTCCCCAGAGACCGGCTCCCCAGTCGCTTCTATCGATCCGGTGTGCAGTCATAGCGATTTCATAGGCTTTAAACCATTGCTGGATGTCGTCCTCTCTGAAGTATTCTCGGACAACATCCTTGGGGATGTGTACCTTTTTGTCTGTGGCCCCTGAGGTGGGGGGTCGCTCGGGTACCCCTGCTTCTTTATTCTGCTTGCGTAGGTTGATCTCGGCTAAGTTTCGTTCGTGTTCGTACGCTAGTTTTTTTTCCTCGAGCTCCCTTTGTCTCTGTTTCTCCTCTCTTTCTTCTCGGAGACGCAGGTGCTCTAAGTTGATTTTTTGTTCGGCCAACTTAAGTTCAACGTCCATTTTAAGTCGGGCCATTTCTAGTTCGTGTAGTCGGGTCCTTTCTCTTTCCTGGATCTCGCCTTGCGAGAGACCCGTTCTTTGCCCTTCCGGGGCCGTGGTCGTTTTTTCTACGGTGCTTTGATCAGGGGTTCCGGCAGCCCCGGTTTCTGCCCAAGATTCTAGGGCATGCTTAAAATCGTCCTTGGTACTCAGTCCGGTGGTAGCGATACCCAGTTCGATGCAGAATTGTTTAAGTTCACGATGGTTGTACTCCTCCAATTTCTCCATTTGGAATTTCTCGGTTGATCCGCTCTCTTTCGTGGTCATTGTGACTTCGTCGTGGGGTGAGCTACTCTCTGTACGTTTATGCGGTGATTCGGATCGCGCCGCTGGCCACCAATGTTAGACGGACCGGGAGGGTCGGCCGAGGTTACGGGGAGAGGTCTCCAGGGAGAACCGTCTCCAACGACTGTACAGATAAGTAACTTCCCCCCCACAGACGGACACCACACAAGGTTGAAGGTTAACGAGACTTTATATGCAATTCTTAGGTTACGAGGATGGATACAAGGAGGTCTGGACTCAGGGGTCCCCTCGGTTCTAGTCTCTGGTTTAGGAAAGGGGTAGCGGGACAGTCTTAGTTACCAATGAGTACAAAATAGCTCTCAATCCTCGAGCTCGGCGTTCTAGATGATCGGGCCGTGGAGGAGCCAAGCAGGTCCCGAGATGGATGAAGGAAGGACGACGGTCCGCGGCGGAGCCTGCAGGTCCCGGTGGAAGATGACGGTTACAACGGTCCGCGGCCACGCCAGCAGATCCCGACGACGATGAAGGATGAAGGTTACGACGGCTGTGGCAGCGCCAACAGGCAGGACGATGGTGCACAGGACAGAGCTATGGCAGCGCCAGTAGTCCGTCCAGGATGAGTTCCTCTTTACGTCTCTCGACTCCAAGATACAACTGCCTTCCTGCTCTGGAGCTGCCCCAGTTATAGGGCTGGCGTGCTTTGATGTCCGGACCCTCGCACTTGGAGGTCGGGAGGTCCGGGATGGGGGAGTCCAGACACCCAGCAGGGGGGTGGAGCCGGCGCCCGGGGAGGCGATGGGCGAGCGGCACTTGGCGGGGGAGAGCCATCGACACCTCTTTCTCCCATTGACTTGCCAAGTAGCCCGCTCACCTCCTGGGTGGATGGTGGTGCCGGGATGTCTGAGGCCGGGCCAGGCCCAGGGTTGAGGTCGATCGGGGGCCAGGCGGCCTCGTGGTGGAGTGTCCAAGATGGCGCCCCAGGCTGGGCGCGTGGGCCGGCAGTGGATCGGACCCGCGAGGTGGACATGCTCGAGGGCAGGGGTCCCTGAGGGGACAGAGGACGTGTAATGGTGGTGTGTGGTACTTGCGGGCCCGGACTCGGGCCTGGTTGGGCCGGGGGAGAGCGGCCCTTCATGTGGCCTGTCCAACAAATCTAAACCAATATACATACATGCGTCCAGGAACTTTTGATCATCCATTTGTCAATGCCGGTGTTGCTGCCGGTGTTGCTGCCGGTGTTGCTGCCGGTGTCGCTGCCGGTGTCGCTGCCGGTGTCGCTGCCGGTGTCGCTGCCGGTGTCACTGCCGGTGTCGCTGCCGGTGTCGCTGCCGGTGTCACTGCCGGTGTCGCTGCCGGTGTCGCTGCCGGTGTCACTGCCGGTGTCGCTGCCGGTGTCGCTGCCGGTGTCGCTGCCGGTGTCACTGCCGGTGTCGCTGCCGGTGTCGCTGCCGGTGTCACTGCCGGTGTCGCTGCCGGTGTCGCTGCCGGTGTCACTGCCGGTGTCACTGCCGGTGTCGCTGCCGGTGTCGCTGCCGGTGTCACCCACATTTTGCTTCTTCCATCCACACAGCATAACAAGACCTGGTGTCGTGAGGGGATACAGCAGCATCCAACTCAACAACTGCGGATGAGGGTTGCTATGAACCCTGTACCTGAAAATACAGAGAAGTCAAAAACGTATACTAAACAGATACAGCGAGCATTTATATAGTTGGAATGTCTGAAGGTTAATTTCATGCCGTAAAAGCGAAAATAATGAAACCAAAAATAACTGTTAAATCTGAATTAAAAATATGATGAAAATGAACTTCACTAAAAAGTCAAAAAATATAAATTATGGGTTAAATTTAAAGTCCGAATACAAGGAAAGAAGCCAGACCCCACGAGATTCATGGCACCACAGGGGGCAGACTTATGGAGCAGCCCTCTAGGGATGATTCTCTTGAGTCGTGGACAGATGGACAGCGCTGGGCCCTCTTGGCCGTTGTTTCTAAAAGCGTGATGTCCCCGTCTGGTTGGATCAGCGCCTGTTGGTTGCCCCATGTGGATTTCAGGTGTCTCAGCTCAGATTACAGCGCGTAATTAGCAGGACTTTCCACATGAGATTCTATGTGTGTGGCCCCCCTCAAGAAGCAGGCTGCCCCGCACCCGCAGGGGCAGGGAAGCCGTCGTACAAAGTGGCTCCCGTCAGTGGTCACACCGTCCACCTGTCCTGAGACCTGTTCTTCTCTCCAGATTGTGATGGATAAATGGCAACTTTAGCCCATACATAACTTGAGGGTGCTGGTACCAGTGAGAGGCTGGCCTCCAGGTCGCCTCTCTTGGTGGAAGGAAGGAAGGAAGGCCGCATGAAAGTACAATAAGCATCTCGCGAACTCCTCAGCTCAGGGTTCTGATGAACAAATAGTTTAAATTTGCAAAAAAATACTTTAGATTTTTATGTGCGCAAGTTAAAATGTGTTCAAAGACACATGAAAGAGTCTGATTCACAAAGCGTGTCTATGGATGCGCTTCATAGCTCCCTGAATGTGTCCAGTGCGCATTCGCCCTTACAGGGCATTTTCCAAGTGTGTGGTGTGCTTTAATGCCAAGTCTAACATAGAGATAGAGAGGTACAACCATCGCACGACACACACCCTCCTCTGTAAACTAAGCACACACACAATATGTGATTTTGATGAAGGTAGTGATTAGGAACGGCGCTACACTTATCTTGGTGCGTGGATAAGTGTTTCCGTTAGACTACATTAGTAAGCCTCACCCACATTTTGTGGCATGACCTCACCTCTAACTTCATCTCTTAACAGTGAGATGCAAAAAGACCCTCAGCCTGATTCATGAAGCAAAATTGAGGTCGCAATAGCTGCGAAAATGCTATTGCGGGCGCAATTCCCATAATCGGAATTCACCATGAAAAAAGCGAATTCGCAAACACAGAATTGCAAAATCGCTAAAATATTTGCAGAATCCCGGTAGTAGACCATTTGCGATTCGGAAATAGCGAGAAATCACGGATTCTGTGAAAATAATAGCGAATTCGCAAATTCCTCGCAATCGGGGTTCATGACTGTGAGACTTGGCCCTTTCCCCAAAATTTTTCGCCTTTTATTTCCCTTTTAAATCGGAATGCCCTCATGGTAACAACAATGTATAGGCCTTGTGTAGTGAGGAAAGCCCTGTGTACTGTGAAACTGATGTTAAGATGCAGGTGTCTAAAACCCCTAACATGGCTGCCACTGACCACTGCTGCTGCAGCGGGGTTTAGTGGGCGCATTCTAGTGGCTAGGGCCTGGCTGGAACCCTACAAACAATGCATCAACTTAGCCTGCCAGCCTGCCCACAGGTAGAATGGTGGAACCTCCTAGAACCCCCTGGAACCTTCTGGAACAGGTGAGGTGACACCAACTGCCACTGCCAACTGTCAACTGGCACTGTATAAGGAAAGGAAGGGAAATTTTCCTGTCAGAGTGACTGAGGGAGCGCAGACCTGGGGGAGAACCTACGCAGGAGCTTTAGGCGGTGGGGCCTAGACAGGGACCTATGACACTGGTAGAGACAGGGCCTAGGTGCTGCATATCAAGTGTTGAGGTGTCCTGAATTTGCCCCTCTGACCTGGCCCGGCGGAAGGGGAACCCCCGGTCTGCTTGAAGGGAACTGGCTGAGAAGATATAACACCAGCCACCAACTTAACCCCCTTCAAGGAAACAAGAAACCAACTGAAACTTACAAGGGCGCAAGAAACATCACGCCAAGAAGAAACTAAGCCTCTATTTACAAGGGCGCAAGAAACCTAAAGCGCTAAGAAGAAGCAAGGGCGCAAGAAACATCACGCCAAGAAGAAACTAAGCCTCTATTTACAAGGGCGCAAGAAACCTAAAGCGCTAAGAAGAAGTTAAATCATCACAGGACTTTTGAAGAAGCTATCAGGTATTGGCGCTGTACTGACCCTGCGTTTCCTGATGTCACCTGGGGTCTCTTTCGCTAACCTGCTACTGGGGTGTCACCTGTCCTGTATATCTAGCGCTGCCTTGCTGACCCTGTGAAGAGCGCTGAAGTAATGGAGGGGGTTGCTGCCTTCTGAAGCGCTATATTTGCCTGAACTGCAGCACCCTGAACTGAATGTTATTAGACCTGCTGGTCTTGCCCCCACCTCGTGAGGACCAAAGCGCTATAGCCCTGCACCCTGCTGTCTGTGAAGCGCTAGAATCCTGGGCGTGATTCCTGCCTGAAGCGCTATATTCTGTGGTGCCCTTCAGCAGCGCTACCTGGAATGAACTGTCTGCCGAGCGCTACCTCTGCTGTGAATTGCCTGCTATATCGTAGCGCTGTGAATCCTGAAAAGCGCTATCCCCCTGAAGCGCTGTGTCAAGTCAAGTCAAGTCAAGTCAAAGAATTTATATAGCGCACTACATACCCAGAGGGTCTCAAGGCGCTTAGGAAGGGGAAGAGGATTACTTGTCAAATATCCACGTTTTAAGTTGCTTTCTGTGCTTCTGTGGCTCTAGAATTTGCTGCCTTCTGAAGCGCTGACTCCCTGCTCCCCCAACGCTCCTTTGCTATCCCTGTGAAAAGTGCTGAGGCACTGAAGGGGGTTGCTGCCTTGTGAAGTGCTGTACCTGCAGGGTGCTATTATCTAAACCTGATTGCCTGCTGAAGCGCTGTCCCCAGCATTGCCTGTGGCCAAGCGCTGTCATGTGAGGAACTGAGGTAGTGCCCAGGGAAGCGCTGTAATTTCACTCCAAGCGCTTTCTTGAATGTCCCATGGAAGCGCTGTAATTGTGCCTCCAAGCGCTCTCTTGTAGGCCCCAGAGAAACGCTGTATTTTTGACCTTAAGTGCCCACCTGTTGGCCCCTATGTGCCTCTAGTGACGTGGAGGCCATTAAGTTACTGTTTATGCCTGAAGACAGGCTTGCCATTCATTAACTGTTTGGGCCCTGGTTCCGGCGTAGGCCTAATGACATACTGAGTTCACCTGCGATGGCTTAGCCCTGCATAGGGGAGTCCAAGGCATAGTAAAATGCTCATTGAGAATGCTTTACTGAATTGCTTATTGAAATGTTCTCCTTAATTAACAGAAATGTTTTACTAGTCTAAAGCAAGGCCTGGGCTTGCTTAATGAGATGTTCCTCTCTAGCAATGAGTAATGTTCTATTTATAAGTTACTTAATGAAATGCTTATGCCTGATTCCTTCCCTGTAATGTTTACTCCTGATTAGGGGGATGTTACCTATGATTGGGGAAGAGTTTTGAAGTGGTTATTCCTGCTTGAAGCCAGGATTATTCTGAACTATAGAAGTTTTATTACACCCCTGCCCCAGTGTTATAACCTCTACTTATTTACAGGATTACTCTTGGGTGCTGAAAGGTTTATGCCTGCTTAATGTAGGAATTAGAATGTTGATTCTGGCCTGGGGTGGAAACGCCAACAGCTGCATAATGAACTGTGACTGCTGGATAATGAAATATTTATTCATGTTGGTTGAAAGGTGGAGCACATGCCCACAGTTATGGAGTGAGGTGCTCCTTGCTTTAAAGAAATGTTTACATTTACTAAAAGGCTTTACATGCATAAACCAAGTCTTCTAAGCTCAGGCTTGCCTGTTAAAAATGGTTATCTCTGCCTTGAAGAGTTGTTAACTGTTGATTGCTGAGTAGGGGAACGTTAATGCTATAAGGATATAGCTACACTGCCTAATGAGATGATTTATCCGCAGTGGCGGGTTTTTATTCCTGCCATAGGAGTTTCATTCCTGCCTAAGGAATTGGTTAGTTAAATGTTTTACCCTCAGTGAAGTGTTTTACTTCTGCTAAACTGATTATCTCTGTTGCAGGAAATGTTTTACCTGTAAGCTCCTGATTAATAGGGGGAAGGCCCTGCCTGTTCAGGCATCAGGTAATGGGATGGTGTGTGATGCCTAAAGAAATACTTTATGCCTAATGAAAGGTGTTGTCCTCATTTGAGGCAATGTTTACTGCTGCCCAGGGAAGGGTCTCATACCCCTGCTATAACAGAGATCTACTTACACCTGCTCAATGTAGGGATTTCTACTTCCCTGATGGAATGTTGGTGTAGCCCTGATACAGTTAAACCTGCACAAGGGGATGGTTACCTAGATTGCAATGTTTTCTCCTAGTTAGTGCTGGCTAATGCAATGGTTATCTGGGCCCAATGAGAAGTTCTCCCAAAGGGATGCCCAACCTTGTTATATGGAATAATTATTCTTAATGAAATGTTTAATTCCTATTACAGGAGGAGAGTTACGTCCACATACTTTTGTGGCAAATGAAATGTTTCATATTTAAGGAAATGTTTGAACTACACTTAACGAATTGCTTATTCCTACAGCGGGGAGATGTTTCTGTTATGGAACTGTCCCTTTGTTTACCTTAGGAAATGGATATTGATGCTTAATGCAGTGTTGTTCTTATGACTTTGAGATGTATTCCTTTCAGGTACTGACCAAGAAGCAAGGCGTAGGTCAGGCCTGTGTTCTTCAAATATTTATTGATCCAATATTTAATATTTATTGAATATTTAATATCTATTCATCCATTATTGATTGCAAGTTTTGAGACACATGTAGTCTAAATGAATTTATGATTACCCTGATCCTGCTCTACTTAATACAAGTTACTTGTTTTCATACAAGCTCGGGAGTGGAGTCATTTATTGCGTGCCCAGGTTTCTGTCTCAGTGTGAGTGTGTGCTGCATGATTGCTTAACACATGTGCTTTCGGAGGCCTACCCGCTCGTGCCATGCTACCCTAGGGGACTGGTGGCCCCCGTTCCAACAATGACAAATCGCAATTAGCAAAAAACCCCAAAATCGCTTTTTGCGAGGCGCAATTTAAGGACAACCCAAAGGAGGTGGTAACCATCAAACCCATAGTAAAAATTTTTTTCCAAAACCGTTGGCCTATCAGCAACTGGTGCTGGCCTGACCAAACACACTTAAGTAGAAGCAGCATCAGCATAAGGAGCGTCACAATGCCAGGACTCTACATGGTGGTCAGGCGGCGAAGGCTACAGCGAGCAGCACGGAGGAGACGCAGAATCCAGGCCAGGATCTTCCGCCAGCGGGTCACCCTGCTGGGCCAAACCAGAGAGCAAATTTACGCAAAGTACCGCCTGAATGGGGCAATGATCATCAAGCTAATTCAGGACCTTGACCCCCTGATGCAGCACCCAACAAGGCGGACCAATGACGTGCCAACACATGTCCAGGTATTGTGTACCCTGCACCTCTTGGCCTCCGGGAGCTTCCAGGGGATAGTTGCGGCTGCTGGGGGGATATCCCAGCCCACCATGTCCCGCTGCCTAGGGAGTTTCCTTGACGCAATGCTGACCCATCTACACCACCACATCAAATTTCCAACAAGCCAACAGGAATTGGATGAGACCAAACTGCAATTCTACAATGTTGCGCATTTCCCACACGTGATAGGATGCATTGACTGCACCCACATCCACATCTGCCCACCAGCTGCAACGGAGTACATGTACCGCAATCGCAAGTCCTACCACTCCCTCAACATCCAGATGGTCTGCAATGCAAAGACAATCATCACGGACATAGTGGCACAGTACCCGGGGAGCACACATGACTCATTCATATTCCGGCACAGCGGCATTCACACACGACTGGCCAGGGGAGACTTCGGGGAAGGACACCTACTTGGTAAGTACACTTTGCCCACAATGTCACACTGCGTTGAAGTAGCTGCGCTGCACAGGCACTCACCCTCTGCTCCTCTCATTCAGGTGACAGTGGCTACGCCCTGCGTGAATACCTCCTCACCCCATACCTCAACCCTGCTACACCACAGCAACGGCGTTACAACGTATCACACATTTGCACAAGGAATTGCATTGAGAGGACTTTTGGGCTACTGAAGAGCAGATTCCGCATACTTCACAAGACAGGTGGGGCCATGTACTACAGTCCTGAAGTTTTCTGCCGCATTGTGGCTGTGTGTGCTATACTACACAACATTGCTACCAAGCGCCGGATACCTGTCGACATCTCTGGCAGTGAATCGGAAGGGGACGACCGGCCACCTGCACATGCGCGCCATGCACGCGGGGAGAACCCAGCTGAAGGCCACAGACGACGCAACCACATCACAATGAACAGTTTCTAGTGCACCCTCTCCCCTCACCCAACAAATCACAATTGCATGCAAAATTTAAAAATGACACAACGCCAATGTGGGATGCTAAATAAAATATAATTGTTTGATTCACAAAAAAGGTTCCAGTTGCCATCCTTCAAATGCTAACAGTATTTCAGCATACTGCTGCATCCAATGCACAGGGCAGGCTTATGTTCAGCCTGTGCCTGTACAAGTACCATACAGTCAGGTGCGCCGCCGGCGCGAAGCACCCGCGTGCCTCTCTGGCTCCTCCTCAGCCTCCGTACGTGTCCCTGCAGTGGGCCTGGTGCTGCGCCTCAGCGCCCCTACGTGTGACGCAGAGTGGCTGCTCACACTTGATGTCCCCTCACTGGCATCATCACCCCCGACAGTGGCAGGTAGAGCAGGGTGAAGTGCGGTCACGGCAGTGGTCAGGTGCTCAAGTACCCTGGCCACATCCTCGCAGCACTGTATGAGCTGATGCTGCTGCGCCAGGGACCGGCGCGATAGCTGCGAGGTGGCATTGCCCACAACATAATTTGACCGTGTGTAAGCCGTCAGCCGGGTCAGTAGCTGACGGTGGCGGCGGCGGGCTGTGCTGCGCTGCGCAATCATTGCAGCTGTGTTGGCCTCCATGGCTGCAGTCATGCGGGCCATCCCCTCCCCCACACCTGCCATGGCTGCCATGCGGTCCATTCGGTCCCCCACACCTGCCACATTGTGGCCAATGTTGTAAAGCTGAAGCTGTATGGCCCCTTGCCAGCGTGCCTGCAGCTGGTGAATCCTGAGCATGCGACGTTCCACACTCGGTAGCCGCTGTCCATTCCCCCTCCTGGTGCTGGGAGCATTGGTCTGCAGGCGAGACCTGCCACGCCTGCTCTGCTGGCCTGACACAGTGGGTGGCCGCTGTGTCGCCGCTGTCGCGGGACCTGATGTTGATGCTCCAGCTGATGGTGGAGTCAAGCTAGGCATTGCTGGTGCGGCAGGAGCTGGAGGCACACTGGTGGTGGACCTGGCTGCAGGGGTTGTTGCTGCGGCAGGGGCTGGAGGCACACTGGTGGTGGACCTGGCTGCAGGGGTTGTTGCTGCGGCAGGGGCTGGAGGCACACTGGTGGTGGACCTGGCTGCAGGGGTTGTTGCTGCGCCAGACGCAGGAGGCACACTGAGGCTCATCCCGAGAGACTTACAAAATAGTCAAAGAACTTCGCAAAATACCCACCCCCCCCCATCTTTCAACAACCCTCAGTTGCCAGATGCAACCAAATAGCGGGCTTCTTCCAAAGCAAGATCACCAACATTCTGCAGTCACTCCCGCCCAAATCAGACAGCAATCCCCCTGCTGCCCACCTCCCCCCTACCCCAAGACCCACCCTCGACAGCTTTAACCAACTGTCTAACGATGACTTTCTGAAAGCCCTATCAGACCTGAAAAGCGGCTCCCCCAACGACCCTGCTCCTATTCGAATCTTAAAACAAGTCGGACCTACCATATCCCACCTGGCCACTAACCTTATTAATACCTCGCTGGGCCAAGGAGTGGTTCCCCCAGCTGGAAGCATGCCATGGTCAAAGCATTACAGAAAAAACCAGGACATGACCCATCAGACCTATCCAACCTTCGACCGATCTCTCTCCTGCCTGGCTTGAGCAAAATCGCAGAGAAGGCAGTTAACCAGCAATTGTCAGCCTTCCTCGAATCCAATAATCTTCTTCGACCCTCACAAACAGGCTTCCGACCAGGCCAGGGGACCGAAACAGCCCTCCTGAAAGTGGTAGAGGAGGCTAGATGCATCTTGGATTCAGGGGGATCGGTCTTACTGATCCTCCTGGATCTAAGCGCTGCATTTGATACGGTGGACCACAAGATCCTAATACAGCGACTATCTGAACTAGGAGTGAGAAGCATGGCACTATGTTGGCTCTCCTCCTTCTTAGAAAACCGTACCTTCCAGGTTTGTGAAGGGAACGTCCGATCAGTTATCCTTTCCCTCCAGTGTGGGGTCCCCCAGGGCTCTTCACTGAGCCCTACACTGTTTAATACATACATGGCCCCCCTGGAGGATGTGGTCTCCCCATTTGGGATAAAAGCCGTCACCTACGCTGATGACACCCAAATGATCGTATCATTTTCACTCGAGGAAGAAAAAATCAAAAACCTTCATGACTGCCTAGAAGGTATACATGCCTGGATGTCTAACTCAAGGCTCAAGCTCAATGGGTCAAAAACCGAGCTTATGCTCTTGGGACACCAACCACCATCCCTCCCCACTGCTATGTGGCCTTCTTGCCTAGGACCCTTTCCCCAGCCTAAAACTGAAATCAAGAGTCTAGGCTTCTGGCTGGAACAGAATCTTTCCATGACAACACAAGCCAAAAAAACAGCTGGCACCTGTGTCGGTCTACTTCGATCTACCAGGAAGATTCTTCCACTACTTCCCGCAACCTCCCAGAAAATGCTTATGCAAGGTCTAATATTATCAAGATTGGACTATTGCAATGCCCTCTTTTTGGGTGCCCCTGAAGCCACGCTCAATGTCCTGCAGCGAACACAAAATGCCGCTGCAAGGATACTCACTGGCACCCCTCGTAGAGTTTCAGCCAAACCTGCCCTTAAGACACTGCACTGGTTGCCGATACGCGAAAGGGTCAAATTCAAGTCCCTTTGTACCACCCATAGAGCTATGCAAAACCAAGGACCCCCAATGCTGAAATCTATGCTCTACCCATACACCCCGAACAGACCCTTACGGTCAGCGCAAGGCAACCTGGCCAAGGTCCACCGAACTAAAAGAGCTCGTACTGGTGGACGCCGTTTCTCGGTGGTCGCCGCAACCCTCTGGAACTCTCTCCCAATCCAACTCCGGTCTGAACCTAATCATATGAAATTCCGAAAGCTTCTCAAAACTCACCTTTTCCCACAATAACCTTTTCTCTTCCCCCTCAGCCTCTACCCTCCGTTGTTGGTCTACAATCACAGCGCTGGGACGCTTTCGGGCAGCCATGCGCTATACAAATCCCACATTCATTCATTCATTCATTCATTCATTCACTGGTGGTGGACCTGGCTGCAGGGGTTGTTGCTGCGCCAGACGCAGGAGGCTGTGTATGTAACGGCACCTCCTCGTCATCCTGTGCTTCCTCATCTATTTGCAGCCTCTCGATGTCGCTGCTGTCTGCGCCACCTGTGAGGGGAAGTGGACGTTCATTAGTTGCATGTATCTGTCACACGTGCAGTTGCTACATGCATGCTGGGTGACATTCCCTGACTGCCTATGGCTTTGCGTACTTTTGAACCTGTCTGGCTGCATTGGGGTACTTCTACATTGTGGCCACACTACATGTCCCACAATGCTTTAGGGCATTACCTGATGTGCACCGATGGCATGACTATGGGACATTATGGGAGGCTATAAGGTCATGGGCATTCATAGGGGACAGGGTCGCAGTCGCATGCCACTTACCTTGGATGTCTTGGGTGGGGCGGGATGAGTCCAGACGGGTCACTCCGATGCACGCCTCAGCCTCCAGCGTGTCTTCTACTCGATCCTCTATGGGGGTGTTTGGAGGGACAGTAGGTCCTCCCCCTCCAGTGCCCAGGGACTCTCCAAGCCTCTCAGCTACCTTCTCTTTGGCACGACCTCGGAGGTCGTACCAACGTTTCTTAAGTTCATCCAGTGACCTGTCGGCCACACCCACAGAGTTCACCGCGGCCGCTATGCCCACCCAGATCCTGCGTTTCTCCTGCTCGGGCACCCTCCTTGAGTTCTTCCCAAACAGTTTGGAGTGGTTCTCCACCACCCCTTCAATTAAGTGCTCCAACTCCTGCTCGGAGAACTTTAGCTTTCTCTTGCGCCCTGTGGTGTTGCTGGTACTGCCTCCTCAGACATAGCTGCAGTGTAGTTTGAAAATGGTAATCCAAGCTGAATTGCAGGAGCTGTCTCTGTGGCTGCCTCGAGGTCTGCCTCACTGTGTTGAATGGGGGTGGGAACTGGCTGCTTCCTGGTTGTGATGTCATCACTGTGCTCGAAATGCGACTTCCCGTTTTCCCGATCTCGCGATTTTGCGATCTCGCTTTTTGCGATCTCGCAATTAGCGATATTGCTATTTGCGATATCGCAAATCCGACACGGATGTAGCCGGAAATAGCAATTTTTTTGCGATTTTCGATAATCGCAAACGGTTTTTGCCGCCGCGTGCGAATCGCTTTTTTTAATCGCAAAACATCATGAATCCCGTTCTGCGATTTCTCAATTGCGATTCGCAGTTAATCGCTAATTGAGAATCGCAGAATCCGGTTTTCATGAATCAGGCTGCCTGAGGCATATTATCAAGGCGGGCCATATGAAATTTTTGCTGCTTTTGCGCCGTTTTCTGCCTCAAAGCGGCAATAATTTAATTGCCCTATTAGCCAGCTGTCGCTAACAGCAGTTAGCGACAGCTTTTAGGTGATAGCGGCGGTTTGGGGCCCACTTTGCATGTCAGAGATATTTATCGCTAATGACATGCAAAGTTGGCGTACCAAACCTGTGAGTGACTGAAAGCAGTCGCTAACATCACTATCGCCTATTATCAACGCAGGCGTAGCGATGAAAAAATTTGCGCTAAGCGCGAATATCGCTGAAAACTAACGCCTGCTCAGACCACTTCTTAACCTGTATATCCAATGGGAGTTGGATATTCAAGTTAAGACCCTATTGACGTTAATGCCTAAATATCGCTGGATTTCCAGCAATATTCACGCATTAAGCCGCTATCGCCGGATATTTGATCGATTTGGAGATAAATGTTGCTAATAACACATTATCTCTGCGATAAAATCCGGCGATGCACGGCGATAGAAAAATTGTTGCTAAGCTTATTTAGCGATAAATAACGCTAGTTGTGGATAATATGCCCCCCGGTTCTCTAACTTCCTAATATGCTGGGTGCCTCTCGTCAAGCATTCCATTACCCAGCATTCTCCACAAAGAGGAATATTACTTCTATCCGGGGTAAAGAGAACTACTTATTTTTTGTATAGAAGCCCTCGTGCAGTGCATACATTCTGTTTACATTGGGCTGTAAAGCATACAAAGGTTATTGCTCAATCGGCAGTGCAGATGAATGCCTGCACAAAGGGAGCACTATAAATGTAAATGTAAATGTGGGTGTACTTGTAAAGCGCACTGCGACTCCATGGAGTATCCTGGCGCTGAAGACCGCTGGGGAACCCGTCCTGGTTTTCCCTGTGAGATGGTCCCTTTCTGGGTATCTCCAAGGTGAAACCAGGCATCCCCGGCGTCTGTGGGGAGCCGTTGTAGAGATGAGGCAAGCTCATAAAGGACGGCTATGACTCCGCGCAGCAGACGCGCCGGATCTGCTCCAGAGTCGTGCTAGAGTCATGCCCGTCTGCGCCCGTCCGAGCCCAGACGAGACTAAGGCCAGACACTCTGCCTAATTTAGTAAGCTCTGCAACCACTTATTCGCGTGCTGAACTATTTCGGCTTCGCTCCTTATCTCCTTCACACTGTACATTAATACAGAGGGGCACCGAACCTTTTACTTACTGTGCGCTATGTAACCCCCCTAATCAAGTAGTCTATGTTCAGCCCTTTTGAACTGTAGATCTCTTCCGAGACATTCATTGGAAGTTAACCTCCTTATTCAGGAACATGAGTTAGACATTCTGTTTTTAACAGAAACATGGCTCATGCAAGGCTCAGAAGCGGACATAGTGAACGCCCTTCCTCCTGGTTTTCTAATCCATACCCAGGACCGACCGGTGGGCCGAGGGGGAGGTGTTGCTATTTTGTATAAGAACTCATTGGTATGCAGAGCCCAAAAAGGTGAGGTGGAAGACTGTGAGAGCTGTAAGTTCTCCTTCCAAATCTCACCCACTGTGGCGATGTCGGGGTTACTAGTCTATCGCCCTCCTGGAAGTAATGGTAACTTCATCGGCTCTTTTATGGAGACGGTAATGGTCCTTGCCGCATCTGCGACAAATTTCATCACCTTGGGAGACTTTAATCTCCATTTCGACGACCAGGAAGACCGGTCGGCGACAGCCCTTTGTCATATGGATACTTCGTTACATATATTGCGTTAAGTTAGCATGAGTGTATTACATGTCTAAACAGCCATTATTCCTTCGGCTTCAGTTTTGCACACGACACCTACTTGTTGTTGTCGCTTTCACCCTAGAAGCGGTGATGTGATTTATTTGAGAATAATATGTTATTACTATGCTATCAGTTTTGCTTGGTACACTTGGTACAACTGTCTGCACACTGAGAGCTGCACACTCTAAGAATAACCTAACACAAGGTTGCTGGGAGGCCTGATCCTCGCACCACATTAGACATAACACAAATAATGTTGATGCCAACTTTTTGGGCTCTACGCGGGTTTAAGATAGAATTACAAGGAATGAAAGTAGACACTTGGTGCTGCGCATGAAGAGAGCTGGTAGCTGTTGATGTGATCTACTCCTACTGACATTTAGAGGTATGGGTCCGCCCTGCTAAAACCCGAATGAGACCTTCTTAGATATAAAATAATATGCTAAATAGGGTGCGCGAAATATAGGTGATATAGATTTCTATAGATTTTGCATTGTAACATGCTATCACCTTTTGCTTACTATGGATTAGTGACTATGCTGCTAACTCTGATTTTTATAATATGCATTTTGGTATTATACAAGATACTGCGTTTGAGAACTTTGCATTGAATAATAAATATTTCAAACTTGCACGTGTGTTCTTTGACTCTCAGTTTTGGTTTGAAATGATTATATAACGAAAGAGTGTTCATGTGTTCCACGATTCCTGAGGTATTCTAAAGATCATGTTCTGGTTTGTCTAAGACATGGATCATTTCATAATGATCCATGAGACACTGTAGCTAGCTAGGTAAGGGGATTTCTTATACTGAGATGAGTTTTGGATCATCCTAACTCACTGAGGTTCTAGATCTCTATGCACAGTTCTGTGGGAGAACGGAAACCCTGCTACATGGCGCCCGTACGTTGTTGGCCTTATATCATGACACTCGAGTAGTATATCATTCAAACCTTGACACCTTCATTTCCGTTTCCGGTAAACGGTGGTGTCGGAAAAACCTACCTGTTTTTTAAACTAGGTCTTTTCAAGCTTGAATTCTTCTAAAAACGGTTTCTTTGAATTACTACCCAGTTGTGCTACAAAGTGTTCTTTGTCTTTTTTCTCTTCCTGTGCTAACATGGCCGTGGACATACCGCAGCATAGCCGCATAGCGGTTCTTGACCACTTGCGGGCATATAATGTCCCTGTGGATGGCTTAGCTGTGGTTCTAGTGGTGAGTGCGGAACATGCGTACCCGTACGAATTGTTTTATTCATGGGTGACATTTCCGGCAGTGGACGCTAATTCTGGTGTGTTCCATTCATACACTGCCTCGGCTGTACCGGTGGCTTATGCTCCGTACAGGGCACTGGAAGTACCTATAGATGTTTGGCAGCACGGAGTTTGGTTTGGTGGCGCCCTACCCCATTCTTTAACAGCTCCGAGGTTAGGTCCTTTGTCCATTCCGGGCACAAATTGGCCCGCTTTGGGTGGATTTACTCCTCACCCTAATCGCGCCACTTGTAATGTGGCTGACCTGCGGCGTCTTCATGAAGTCGCGGTTGGAGTGATTAGGGCGCTTGTTCATTACATTGGTCGTAATGTTCATGGCGCAGCCCCCGCAGGTGCGCAGCTTCGAGCGGAACAGTCTGGTTTGAAAATCAGTCCTGTCATGGTGAATTCCGTTATGGGCAAGAAGCCCCAGGATAAGGATGATTTTCCTTTCTGGCTTGCCGAGAAATTCGACCAGCTGGAGGCTGTGTTTCCTAATACGACTCCTGGTGAGAAACACCGGATTCTTACGCTCAGTTTACCGAAAGATTTAGCCCCTGAACTTGTTGGCTGTGAGACATGGGGTAAGACTTTTGCAGCGGTTTATTCGAGGTGCTATGGCACCCCGACTGTGTCCAACCTGTCTGCGGTCCTTAAACGTGTTCAAGATGATCACGGACCGGAGTCGGCGGTTGAATTGGGTATGCGTCTGAGTGGCTCCTTTGATGTGGTTTGCGAACTCATCCTTGCGAATGTCAAGGGGGATGCAGTGAACTTTCAGGTGGCCAATGCTCTGGCGTTAGTTCCTGATGCCGATAAACCCCGTCAGTTAGCAAGGATTATTGTGGCAGCTTATAAAATGGTTGGCCGCACTTCTAAGGGTGTAAAGGCTTTTTCTGAAAAGGAGAAGAAACAGCCTCAGGGACAGTCTTCGGAAACGGGTGGACAACCCAAGTCCAAAAAACAAAATTGGCCGAAAAAGCAGAATCAGGGTAAGCAGCAACAACAACAACAGCAGACACAGGTTTCTAGTCCTGCGCCTTCGCTGCCTGCGCAGTCGGATAGAGTTTATGATTTGCGCGATCGCGCGACGATTAAATCGCCTGAAAGATTTCAGGCTTCTGACCAACGCTCTCCTCGTTCCTTTCAGGAATCATCGGCTCCGTCAACCGGTGGTGGAGGGGGCGGCAGGGGCAGGGGTGGCCAGCAAGGACGTGGTCAGCCCCGCCCGCGAAGTGAAGGGGATCAGCGGGACGACTCTACGCCCAAGAGACCGCAGTTTGCCAAGAAGAAGGTCGCAGCCTTAACGGCCCATCGATATGCCCCAGATAGTGAGAACGCGGCTTCGGGATCTGACGTGGGCTCTGACCTTGCTGGACAGCGCGGCAGAGATTACCATAGTGAGAGAGGCCCTCCGTCCACTGTTGAAGGTGACAGCGACTGACACTTATGTTGTGATTGAAACGGCTGATACACATGTTGCTCCCCCTGAACGACTTTTTGAAATTGTCCTGTTAATAGAAGGTGACATGCAGCGAACTGTAAAAGGGGTATTTTGGGAAAATCTTTCGTCTACGTATGACATTTTACTTTCGGAGGCTGACTGGCCCCCACCTTTTGTTCTCGCAGCTCCGCGAGGGGAGGAGGTAATCCTCCCCAGTTTCGCGCACACTGTATCGAGAGTGGAAGCGCTGCATTTTGCAGAAGAGTGGGCTCTGGCGCTTGCGCCGGCTGTGTACCGCAATCAGTGTGGCTGGGATAAATTATCTCCTAGCCATGAGATTCCTTTACAGTCACAGCCGCAGCCACAGCCTCAGTATCCCATACGGCGTGAAGCTAAAGTTTCTGTCGCGGCTATCCTTGAACAATTGGAATATCAAGGTGTAATTGAAACGTGTGTGTCACCTATGAATAATCCCCTTTTTACTGTGAACAAGCCGGACGGCTCATATCGTCTGGTTTTGGATTACCGGCATTTGAACTTGCATTGCCGTAACTGTGCAGTACAGAATACTCACGGCTCTGCCCTAGTGAATAGTCTTGAGCGTAAACGGTTCAAAACCACGCTTGACATTTCCAATGGTTTTTATGCACACAGATTAGATGGTCTAAGTTCCCAATGGACCAGTTTTACGTGCGGCGGTGTACAAAAAATGTTTAAACGACTCCCAATGGGCTATAAGAATAGTCCTGGAGTATTTTCCGCCCGCATTGTCTCTCTTTTAGAGAGCTTCGATCCAGTTGCTTGTTCTTATGTGGATGACATTTATCTCACAGACGACGAACTTTGGGAGCATCTGTGTCGAGTGAACAGCGTAATTTGTAACTTTGCAGACATGGGTTACAAGTTTAACTTTGCAAAATCACACATTGCGGAGTACACAGTGTTGTTTCTGGGTTATGAACTTAACCACGAAGGAAAGGGGTTGGCTCCTCACTTCCTGGAGAAGTGCGCGCAGTTGCGGTCTCCGACAACGCTGAAAAAATTACAGTCTTTGCTGGGTTTTTTAAATTTCGGGAGGACATACATTCCGGAATATGCCCAGCGTATCAAGCCTTTGTATGCCTTGATACAACCCTCTTTTTCCAAATCATGCTGGCTGCCTGAGCATTCAGCCATTCTGCAGTCTTTGCAGGCTTATTTGCTCGCTTCTGACTACTTACAGACTTGTGATAACCAAACCAACCTGGTGATAAGAATTATCCCTGGGGCGGTGGGTTTCACGTACCTGACTTTTAATGAAGGAGATACTGTACCTATTGCTTACAAGTCACACTTGTACACTTCGGCTGAACTGCGTTTTTCCACTGTGGAGAAAGTTTTAACGGCTGTGCAGATGGCAATTCTTAAGGAACGTGCCCTGTCGCAGGGAAAGCGCATGTTGGTTGTTACCCCGTGCCCTGCCTTGGAGGCAGTCACGAAAGCCAGTGTACCAAATTCTAAAGCTTTGCACCCTCGGTGGATTCAGTGGGCTACATCCTTGACATCCCAGGATGTCACGTTTATTTTTGACGCCGCTTTACGGTCGCAGGAGTATTTACAGTATGAATTTGTTCATCCGGCTCCTTTAGGGATGCGGCCGTTGGAGGATTTCCATTGTATCATTTACACTGATGGTTCGGCGCAGGTTGCGCATGGCTCTAAACATGCCTACGTTTCCGCTTGCGCCATTGTGGTCGGTGCCATGGTGAACGATGAGTTCAAGTCCAGTGTCGTGCACACGCAAACACTAGGGGACTGCACCGCACAATTAGCAGAGCTTCGTGCTCTAATGCTCGCATTGGAGTACGCTGATCCAAGTGTGACGACTTTAATCGTAAGTGACTCTTACTACTGTGTCCAGTCTTACAATGAGAACTTGTTCTTTTGGATTCAGAATGATTTTCGTGATTCCAAAGGTAGCACAATAAAACATAAAATGATCTGGGTCCGAGTGGCGGAACTTAAAGAGAAACTGCCGCTCGTGTTTGTGATTCATACTCTCGGCCATCAGCGCGTGGGGGTCCACGCTGTTGGAAATTCGCTTGCTGATGAGGCAGCGAAGTCTGCGGTATCAAAATACTTAGTTGCAGCAGTCACGAGGTCCAAAAGCAAAATAGATGATGACTGTAGGAAGGTACATCCTGACTATGATTGCCCCCAACTTTTTGCCCTGTGTTTTAGCTGGTTTTGGACATAGTCGACCTGGGACCCTGCCAATCAGGACCCCAGGCCTACTGCTCTCTCTTTAAAATGGATTCCATGTACCCTAGGTACATTTCCAATTGGTACTGGGCCACCCTATCAGACCCTGTAACTCAGGGCATGGGTGTACCCAGGGCTGCCAGGGGCTGCAGCATGTATTATGCCACCCCTGGCTGGCCTCTTAAATTTGACACAACTGGCTGCACGACAGCTGGGGCAAAGTCGTGTAATCACCCTTTGCTGTAGGTGTAGTATACCTATACCTAACCCTAAAATGGACACACAGAT
This sequence comes from Lissotriton vulgaris, assembly GCF_964263255.1. Taxonomy (NCBI): domain Eukaryota; kingdom Metazoa; phylum Chordata; class Amphibia; order Caudata; family Salamandridae; genus Lissotriton; species Lissotriton vulgaris. The sequence continues at coordinate 333,342 of NW_028243495.1, read as the reverse complement.
TCCTATCAGTCACTCCTATGGCAGGCCTTGACAATCCTGAAGGCAGAGTGCTTGGAATCGTGTGAGATGGTGCTCTGGCATGAGCTGAGCCTGTCTGCAGCTTGCGGAATCAAGTCCTAATAGCTGTTCCATGATATCGCATACCATATACTCTTAAGTGCATTATAATCCTCGCGGTTAAATGCTATCTTTGGTATTGCTTTATCAAAACATGTCGAGTAAGGTGTCATACGAATTGGAATACTAACCCCTCGCCAATTCTGGCGACGGGGTTAGCATTCCACCCTTCTAGAGGGACACGACATGTATGTAACTGTGAACCCCGGTTAAAGTTAACTGAAGCCTCAGCTCCACAAAATGGATGCTGCCACCACAGACACGAGTCTGACCCCCTGCAGCTGGGAGTCCTTCCAGTGAGGGGAGCCTGGACAAAGGGTTTCCTGTCAGGGGCGGTGCTAGCACCGTCCCAGACATGGTTTTGTGTATCCTGGGTAGGCAGGGCTTTACAGGAAGGTGACTGCTGAGTGGCACCCCGGTGCTCACTACGCATAGGCCGGTCTGAACCAGTTCCAGGGGCACACCAGCCCCTGGCCTGGGGAAGTCCGGCAGGGCTGAGGGGTGTAACCACCCCCCACCTAGTCCCACCCATAGGCAGGACCTAGTCACCGGGTCAGCCCCCTTTTTTAGTATAAAGATGGGAGCGGGCCCCCTGTTAAAATTAGATCATCTTTGGAATCAAGATACCACTTTCTTCGAAAGGACTTCACGATTTCTTCTTCAAGATTCTCCCTTGTGGCTAAGGAGTAGTCACCCTGCATCCGCAGGCACCATCCTAAAGAACACTGCGGCCCGCTGCAAGTCCTTCATCACGAATCCGACGACCCAGCACGACGAGACCCGGCTTCCCTGGCACCTCTGACCTCTACTCACCTCTACAGCAAAGCTGAGAACCGTGAGTGCGACGAGACCTCAAGGGACCGACGATCGCCAAGACTGCACGACATCTTTACTGTAAGCCCACCGTGTCCTCCACTGGTGAGTGCTTTGGGGTCCGAGAAGCCCCGACCCTGCGCAGCTCCAGCACCCAAGATCAGCCCCCCTGCATCTCCACGATCTGCGTGGGGCCCTTCTGCTGTTTGCTGTGCACCGCGTTGTGTGGCTACTAGCCGGCTGGCTTGTGGCCTTCTGAACGACGCCCGACGACAACTCTTCTGCTGGTCTGGTTGCTCCAGGCTGGCCCTTGCTTCCTTGTTCAAGAGAGGCACCCCGGACCTTCCTGGTCCACTCCAGACGCCATTTTAGGTCCACCGCGTGGGCTTGAATTTGCCAAGGCTTTGTTGCCCAATCCTGGGTCCAGCGACGCCGACAGCTTCTATCTTCGTGGGACAGCTCGATCCTCCATCCTGGTCGCCGACAACGCCTCCTGGTCCGTGAGATCTTCGAGTCAAGCGTCACCCACTCACCTAGTCGAGGTGGCTACCATCCGGTGCCCTCCTGGTGCCCACTGACTACTGGCTAGTAGTCTCGAACTTGGTCCCCTCTGCTTTCAGGTGTCATCTATCTTCAAGATCCAGGCTTGGATCCGACTGAACTTTCTTCACTGGTCACCGGCCAGCATCTTTTCTTCCGGCTCCTGGTCCGTCTACGAGGATTCCCGACGTCTTTTCAGACCTATGCAGCTGCAGCCCCCGGGCTAGGTAACTTCGGCATTTCGGTGCCCCAGCATAGCCTCACTATCCAAGGGTCAGAATCTACTTTCGTTTTCTCCCTACCAGGTCGGGTTCGCCCGAGAACACTAACTTTCTATTTCCTAGCTACCATAGACTTTTGTCCCGCATCTCGCGTGAGAGTGCACACACTGCACCCGAGTCCCCTAGGCCTCCTAGACATAATCTAACGATTCCCTAGTCAAGTCCTAGCGATTCCAAAAACTATTAGTACTGTACTTACCTGCTAGGAATTTCGCATTCCACTTTCAGAGTATATGGTTTTCCGTGCCCCTCGGGCATTTGTATATACTGTGCTAACTTAAGTATTTTTGTAAGAGTTTTGGTTTGTGCTTAGTACCCTGTCCTCATAAAGAGTACAGGGCTGTTGTGATCTTTAATAAATAACTGTTTATTTTCATAACACTTGTGTGGTGTCCTTTCACTGGGTATTCAAGGGGTATATGTGTGGTAAACAGCTGGCTTAACACGCCCTCTCGAGTCTTTAGCCTTAGACTGCTCGTATCCATGCTACTAGGATAGCTGGTCTATAAGGTTGACTTACAACCAATCATCAATAAGGGTTGCTGGACTGATACATAGTGTTCACTAGAATAGTGAGCACTGCATATCAGGCCACCTTCTCACATTGGTGAGCAGCGGTTGGGATTTGAGCTTGCTGTTGTTTTACCACACGTATCCTAAGAATATCTTGTTGAAAGATCACATAAAGGACTGTTAGGTACATATAACTAAAGCTTAGAATACTCTGAGTTCTACTGAACCAGCTGTTGTAGCTCCTCAAGGCTTAGCACACCTTGGCTGCAACTCTTAGCAAGGGATCAGTAGGTAAACACATAGTGTAGGTAGGTGCATCACTTACACCACACTAGAATCAGCATGTCAGACAAAGGAGGAAACTCTGAGTATCCCCTTGTGTCAGTGGACCTTCCACAGGTCACTTCTAAATATGCTGCTCTTAGCTTCCATGAGATGAGACAAGTGTGTACTCTCAGGAAACTAAAACAGGGGTCTAACCCCACCACTTCCTTTCTGATTGGTCTCTTAGAGGCTTATGATGCCAGTAGGGCTGGTAACCCAGACCCTTCTAATCCAGAAGGAAGTTTGCCCTCCTTACAGGGTCCCTTTGATATCCATCCCCTCCATGAGGCAGATGATGCTGAGGAGGAGGATGAGTTGTCTGGGGATGAGGCAGATAAGGGACAGGTAGAGGTCAGTAGACTAACCCGGACCAACTTAAGCAGACATGAGAGGGACTCTAGGGGAGCCCTGGGGCCACTCTCAGGTCAGCTTAACATTGGGAATGGACGAGTTAGGTCTCTATCTAGAGGCTCTAACAGATCCCTTCATACCAATGGCTCTCAACGTTCCTCTCAAAGGGGAATGACATCTCCCCAGAGGAGAGTGTATGAGGCAAAGGAAAAGGCAGCCAATCTGAGGATTGAAAGGGAAGAACTTGCCCTGGCCAAAGAAAGGCTTGCCTTTGCTAGAGAGCAACAATTGAGTGGGGCAGTCCCCACTGGTGGCAGCAATAATCCTAGCAATAGGGAAAGGAGTTTTGATAAAAAGCACCTGAATAAGATAGTGCCCCCCTTTAAAGAAGGGGATGACATCCACAAATGGATTACTGCTTTGGAGAGAGCCTGCACTGTGCAGGGTGTTCCCCAAAGTCAGTGGGCAGCTATCTTGTGGCTCTCCTTTGATGGTAAAGGTAGAGATAAGCTCCTCACCACAAGGGTGGAGGATGCTAACAATTACCAAATCTTGAAGAATACACTGGTTGATGGGTTTGGTTTAACCACTGAACAATACAGGATGCTGTTCAGAGACACCCAGAAAACTCAGTCTCAAGATTGGACTGACTTTGTTGATTGTGCCACTAAGGCTTTTGAAGGCTGGCTACTGGGTAGTAAGGTTACTGATTTTAAAGGATTGTATAATCTAATTATGAGGGAGCAAATCTTAAATAATTGTCAGAACCAGTTATTACATCAGCACCTGGTAGACTCTGATCTGACCTCTCCACAGGAATTGGGTAAGAGGGCAGACAAATGGGTCAGAACCAGGGTTAGGCCTAAAAACCAGGGTGGTGACCAGAAAAAGGAATCAACCAAGCCTCAAGAGAAGGGTGGGGATAAATCCTCAGAGAAGACTTCCCAAGGGCCCCAAAACTCCAACAAGGGTGGTGGGTCCCAGAACACTCCTTCAGAACAAAAGAAACCTTATTGCCATACCTGTAAACAGGTGGGTCATTACAAAAGTGATGTCAGTTGCCCTAAAAATGGTAATAAGGGAAACATACCCCCAGGTAATACTCCTAAACCTCCTGTTACCACTAGTGGTAATCCCCCAGGTGGTGGGAGTGCCCCCAAGAATGTGGTGGGCATTACTTTGGGCAATCAGGAGGACTATGGCCTAGCCAGGTTCCCTGACCACACTCTTGTCTGTGAGACTGGCATGGGGTTTGCCAACTTCACTACTGGACCCCACATTTTGGGAAAGTATAGACAAGAAGTTTTAGTGAATGGTCGGAAAGTTGAGGCATTCAGAGACACAGGGGCCAGCCTCACCATGGTGAGTGACCATCTGGTCCCCTCTGCTCAACTGACCCCTGGTTTTACTTATCAGGTGACAGACATTCATGGAGTGAAGAGAAGGCATCCCATGGCAGTAGTCAAGCTCAGTTGGGGTAATGTCACAGGGCCCATGAGAGTGGCAGTGACAGATAACCTACCTGTAGATTGCTTACTGGGGAATGACCTGGAACTCTCAGCATGGGCTGAGGTGGAGCAAGAAACTCACTCCAGAATGATAGGCCTATCCAGTATCCAGACAGGTTAGTGGGGCAGTAATAGATACAGCCCCAGTCCAAGCACCATTCCTCCCTGAAAAGGTTGGAAGGGCAGTGGTAGCCACTGCCCAGGCTCAGACAGACTTTCCAGAACAGGATAGGAGGGCTGTGACAGTCACAGCCCAAACACAGACTGAGTGCCCTCCTGAAAAGGTTGAAATGGTCTCAGCCTCTACTCAAACAGATAGTGAGGTTGTGAAGCCTGAAACAATGGATCACTCCACTCAAACAGAGAGCATTGAGGAGGAAGAAGAGTCTTCCCCCTCCCAGACACTAGGTGAGAGCCAGCCTCCTCAGGGAACTGACTCTACCCCTGTTGAAGGAACTGCCCCAGAGGTAGTCAGGCCTAGCCTGGCAGAGCCCCTGATGGCAGTGGACCCTTCCCAGGTGGGACCCAGTCTGGAGCAGGTAACCTGCACCTCTCTACCCTGTCTCAGTCAGCCCAGGGCTGAAGAGATCAGGGAGGCCAGTGGTGGACCCCAAAGGGCCCCCTGTCCAAAAGAACCCCTTAATCAACAGATTAGGATCACTGAAGCTGGTAAACCTAGCCAAGTGAAAATAGAACAGACTCCTGAGGGATCCCCCTTAAAAGCAGTTAGGGAACTCCCACAGCTGGACACTGTTGGGCACAGCCAAACATGGGGCCTAAAAACCCCAGACCTGACCTGTCCCTCCAGTAAGCCAAACAGAGGGACTCAGCCTCCAGCTTTAGGTAGCCAGAGGCTGACCCTGAGAGCTCAGTGCATCTCAGCTAAAGAAAGAAAGGCACATATGATGGATGGTGATTGGAGGAAGTTGAGCCCAAAGGTAGAGGAGCCTCACTTCAGTACTCCATCCCAGCATCAGCCTTCTTCTTTCCCAAGACACACCAGAGACAGAGATTCCCTATGGTGGAGACCCTCAGATACCCTTAGGGTGAGGGGTTGCCTAGTGGACCATGACACAGGGGGAAACCAAGCCAGAGCTGGTACTTCCTTATATGGCCACTTAGGTAATAGAGGCTTACCTGGACAAGGATAGCCTTATCTCCTTTCGTTTGGGGGGGGGTTGTGTAGGAAGGTACATCCTGACTATGATTGCCCCCAACTTTTTGCCCTGTGTTTTAGCTGGTTTTGGACATAGTCGACCTGGGACCCTGCCAATCAGGACCCCAGGCCTACTGCTCTCTCTTTAAAATGGATTCCATGTACCCTAGGTACATTTCCAATTGGTACTGGGCCACCCTATCAGACCCTGTAACTCAGGGCATGGGTGTACCCAGGGCTGCCAGGGGCTGCAGCATGTATTATGCCACCCCTGGCTGGCCTCTTAAATTTGACACAACTGGCTGCACGACAGCTGGGGCAAAGTCGTGTAATCACCCTTTGCTGTAGGTGTAGTATACCTATACCTAACCCTAAAATGGACACACAGATTCCTATCAGTCACTCCTATGGCAGGCCTTGACAATCCTGAAGGCAGAGTGCTTGGAATCGTGTGAGATGGTGCTCTGGCATGAGCTGAGCCTGTCTGCAGCTTGCGGAATCAAGTCCTAATAGCTGTTCCATGATATCGCATACCATATACTCTTAAGTGCATTATAATCCTCGCGGTTAAATGCTATCTTTGGTATTGCTTTATCAAAACATGTCGAGTAAGGTGTCATACGAATTGGAATACTAACCCCTCGCCAATTCTGGCGACGGGGTTAGCATTCCACCCTTCTAGAGGGACACGACATGTATGTAACTGTGAACCCCGGTTAAAGTTAACTGAAGCCTCAGCTCCACAAAATGGATGCTGCCACCACAGACACGAGTCTGACCCCCTGCAGCTGGGAGTCCTTCCAGTGAGGGGAGCCTGGACAAAGGGTTTCCTGTCAGGGGCGGTGCTAGCACCGTCCCAGACATGGTTTTGTGTATCCTGGGTAGGCAGGGCTTTACAGGAAGGTGACTGCTGAGTGGCACCCCGGTGCTCACTACGCATAGGCCGGTCTGAACCAGTTCCAGGGGCACACCAGCCCCTGGCCTGGGGAAGTCCGGCAGGGCTGAGGGGTGTAACCACCCCCCACCTAGTCCCACCCATAGGCAGGACCTAGTCACCGGGTCAGCCCCCTTTTTTAGTATAAAGATGGGAGCGGGCCCCCTGTTAAAATTAGATCATCTTTGGAATCAAGATACCACTTTCTTCGAAAGGACTTCACGATTTCTTCTTCAAGATTCTCCCTTGTGGCTAAGGAGTAGTCACCCTGCATCCGCAGGCACCATCCTAAAGAACACTGCGGCCCGCTGCAAGTCCTTCATCACGAATCCGACGACCCAGCACGACGAGACCCGGCTTCCCTGGCACCTCTGACCTCTACTCACCTCTACAGCAAAGCTGAGAACCGTGAGTGCGACGAGACCTCAAGGGACCGACGATCGCCAAGACTGCACGACATCTTTACTGTAAGCCCACCGTGTCCTCCACTGGTGAGTGCTTTGGGGTCCGAGAAGCCCCGACCCTGCGCAGCTCCAGCACCCAAGATCAGCCCCCCTGCATCTCCACGATCTGCGTGGGGCCCTTCTGCTGTTTGCTGTGCACCGCGTTGTGTGGCTACTAGCCGGCTGGCTTGTGGCCTTCTGAACGACGCCCGACGACAACTCTTCTGCTGGTCTGGTTGCTCCAGGCTGGCCCTTGCTTCCTTGTTCAAGAGAGGCACCCCGGACCTTCCTGGTCCACTCCAGACGCCATTTTAGGTCCACCGCGTGGGCTTGAATTTGCCAAGGCTTTGTTGCCCAATCCTGGGTCCAGCGACGCCGACAGCTTCTATCTTCGTGGGACAGCTCGATCCTCCATCCTGGTCGCCGACAACGCCTCCTGGTCCGTGAGATCTTCGAGTCAAGCGTCACCCACTCACCTAGTCGAGGTGGCTACCATCCGGTGCCCTCCTGGTGCCCACTGACTACTGGCTAGTAGTCTCGAACTTGGTCCCCTCTGCTTTCAGGTGTCATCTATCTTCAAGATCCAGGCTTGGATCCGACTGAACTTTCTTCACTGGTCACCGGCCAGCATCTTTTCTTCCGGCTCCTGGTCCGTCTACGAGGATTCCCGACGTCTTTTCAGACCTATGCAGCTGCAGCCCCCGGGCTAGGTAACTTCGGCATTTCGGTGCCCCAGCATAGCCTCACTATCCAAGGGTCAGAATCTACTTTCGTTTTCTCCCTACCAGGTCGGGTTCGCCCGAGAACACTAACTTTCTATTTCCTAGCTACCATAGACTTTTGTCCCGCATCTCGCGTGAGAGTGCACACACTGCACCCGAGTCCCCTAGGCCTCCTAGACATAATCTAACGATTCCCTAGTCAAGTCCTAGCGATTCCAAAAACTATTAGTACTGTACTTACCTGCTAGGAATTTCGCATTCCACTTTCAGAGTATATGGTTTTCCGTGCCCCTCGGGCATTTGTATATACTGTGCTAACTTAAGTATTTTTGTAAGAGTTTTGGTTTGTGCTTAGTACCCTGTCCTCATAAAGAGTACAGGGCTGTTGTGATCTTTAATAAATAACTGTTTATTTTCATAACACTTGTGTGGTGTCCTTTCACTGGGTATTCAAGGGGTATATGTGTGGTAAACAGCTGGCTTAACACGCCCTCTCGAGTCTTTAGCCTTAGACTGCTCGTATCCATGCTACTAGGATAGCTGGTCTATAAGGTTGACTTACAACCAATCATCAATAAGGGTTGCTGGACTGATACATAGTGTTCACTAGAATAGTGAGCACTGCATATCAGGCCACCTTCTCACAATGACATCTTGGCGGCTGTTGCTGCCACGGAGAAGGGAGGTAAATATCCTGCGGGGTTCCCTTCGAAGTACACATACCACTTAAGTCCCGATAAGGTTCCTTATGTGAAAATTCCTGAAGTTGGCGAACGTCTAGTTCCCAACTCGGATCGCAGGGCTTCTCTGATTACAGCGGCTCATGAAGGTGTGGCGTCTGCGCATGCGGGCGTCTCAGCCACTGTAACTCAGCTACAACAAAGGTTTTGGTGGCGGGGACTGTACAAACAGACGCGCGATTATGTCCTTATGTGTGACATATGCCAGCAGATTAAGCCTTCTACTGCTGCGCGTCCGCCTCAGACACAGTTGTATATCTCTAATAAACCGCTTGGTTGCGTTTATTTGGATCACTGCGGTCCTTTTTCTTCTGATGCTGCGTTTAAATACATCTTAGTAGCAGTTGACTCATGCACACGCTTTGTGTGGGTATGGCCACATCGAAGCGCTGATTCGCGGACTGTCATTAAGGATTTGCGTGTCTTTGTGGGAATTTTTGCCTGTGGTACTTTCCATTCGGACCAGGGTCCGGCTTTCGCCTCTAAGGCGTACAAGGATGCTATGGTTTCGTTGGGAGTCCAAGTCAAGTTTTCAAGTCCCTACAGGCCCGAGGGCAATAGTGTAGTAGAACGAATGAACCGCGACTTAAAGCAATCTTTGACAGCCCGAGTTATAGGCACTGGTAGAAACTGGCTGGCCCACCTCAATGACGTGCAGCGTGCGCTTAATAATCTCCCTAGAAGGTCTCTGGGTGGGCGGACCCCATACGAAATGCTCTTTGGTATCAAGATGTACGTCCCTGACCTCGATGGTTTAGACTGCCAGGCCCAGGCCGCGGCCTTTGACGTAGATGAACATTGCAATGTTTTACAGGATCTACAAAAGACCAGAGACAGTCTTGCTAAGGAACACTTGCCCTCCACGTCGGATGATGCATTGCAGATCCCAGTAGTTGGCTGGCTACCCCGAGTTGGAGAACTGGTTCGAGAGAAGATCGATAACAAGAAAGAGTTTGGTCCCTCATATCGAGCACCGGTTCGGGTTCTTGGAGTGAAGGGCACGAGAACAGTCATTTTACCACCACTTCCAGGTCGTAAAGAAAACAGATTTATTTCTATTGACAATGTCAAGGCACACAGGGTGGCCGATTCTTCATAGCATGACACCCGCTGTATCCTGTCCTTCCATGGTGAAGCACTCTGTGCTGGCTATTACATCTGGTGCAGATCAGGAGGTGTCCCTCGAGATGCCTGCTATATCCAGTCCTTTATTAAATACTATTCCTGTTACTAACATTGATGAGCTGACCTATGCAGATCCTGCTGATTTATCTATGTCCGATTTACAAGCTCGTTTGGCTAACCAGTCCAGATTCTCTTTTGACTCTGATTCGGAACTTTCAAAGAAACCATCGACTATTGCAAAATATACCGCGTTATTTAAAAAACATTTTCTAATTCCACCTTGGACATACGTTTGGCTGATAATATTTTCATTTTATCTTTTTATGTCAATTGGTTTTGTGTTTTATTTTTTCCGCCTGTTCGATGGCCATTATGTGAAAGAAAGAACAGGAATTCGGTACCTTAATGGAACATTGGCCCCTCTTTTCTCCTCACATTCAGCACACAGACTAAAAAGAGACTTAAATACAGTAGAGATTACTGCTTGGCCTGTCCTTGATGGGATTGTGTGGGATGCGTTTAGGTTTCAAATACATGGCCCCACAGAAGTTATTAATGTTCCTAATGTGCTTAGAGTAAACATGGGAGATGTGATTAAACAAAATATTCGTTCTGATGATTGGGATCTTCAGGCCGTGGAAGCATTGTTCTCTGATTTAAAATATTATGCGGCCTTTGATGCTGAGGATTTGTACTTAGATTCTGTCAATTATGGTGATTTGTTTTGTTTTCAACATTATGGGAATCATTTCTTACATAAAACAAATTCCAGGAGGTTTCCTGTGAATTACACACAGTGGGAACATTGCCCTGCTCCTGTACAAGGGAGCTCTAGTACATTTCTGGGTAAATACTCTTATTTTACAGACTTTAATCAATCGCATCCTGAGTCATTTTATTTTAAAGTGACACAGAAATTCATGTCCAAAGTTAGACTTACCGATACAAAATTATTGTATTCGAAGTCCTTTCTAGACAGGTTAGCTATAGATGGCTATGAGTTATGGAAGGAGGCTATTGACCTTAAATCGGTTTGGGGTACCAAAGATTGGCAGGTACAAGGCACTGAGGCTTTGCATCGTGCATGTCTCATCCCGAATCACATGTTGTTTTTAAATTCTACCATTTCCCAAACAACATGCTTTGGATTGGCTACATCTAAAAAATTGAATACACCTACTATCCCTGATTTGGAAGAATATTCAGGTTGGAGTAATTTCACTACATTGTCCATCAGTGGGATACAAGCACTTTTGCACAATTCCTCCTTTAATATTTCCAGTTTTGATCCGGAGGGGTGGCTTTTGTGGCAAAGAAGCTCTGATTCTTGCCAACGTTGTTTTTTGGGTTTGTCTGAAGGTTTTACACACATCAGGCCAGATCCCCGTTTTGAAACAGATCACACTGTTACTACTTATTCAGTGGGCAAATTGTGTCAGAACTGGTTACAACATTCCACTTTGGCTGCAGTTAAACTACATCTATCCCAGTTGAATGAGAATATAGAGCTGAATGATTTTATAAAAGGCCCAGCTAAGGGTAGGTCTAAACGCTGGCTTTATGCTGTTTACAATGAAATTTGGAAATTTTCACAGATTGAGGAAGCTAAACGCCTGAGAGCTATTGATCAAGCAAATTTGGAAAAAGTGCTTGCAGTGGTCAACAACGGTATTAACATGCTTTCTTCCAGAATTTACACGTTGGATAATATTGTTTCTTCTATTGTTGATATTGTGCATGATGAAGTGTCAACGTTATACCATGGTCAAAATCAATTACGCTCTGTAATGCAGTTTGCATGGACCCTACAGACGCTTAAGTCTGGTCGAGTTCCCTGGAACTCATTGAACATTTCGTCCCTTTTTGCCCCTTTTAACCTGACTGAAAAGCAACGCATGCTTTCAATGCGTGATGCATCATTTTCTATGTTACATATTGAAAAGCTAGAATCCTTACCTTTCTCTGTTGCTGAAACCACTACTGCCACGTGGCTTATTCATGGATTAATTACATTACCATTTCCCTTATACAAATTTACTAATTGTATGCGGTATATTGCTATAGGACGATATGAACCACTAGGCAATGCATTCCTCCATGAGGCATGGTCGTTACCATACACATACAGATGTCTGAAGGATGGAAAAGAGGTAAATCTTAATGGTGAGGAATGCACACAGTCACCTGACCATTCATTAATATGCAGACACATTCAGTTACACGGTTCTTGTAATCAGGACCGGCCGAATTTAGCATGTGTTTTAAAAGGCACGCCAGTTCCAGCAGTGGTTCCCACATTTACATTATTGGCTAATGGTAGTTATTTGCTTTTGAACAACGAAGTATGTTGTGGGTTATTAATTGGTGTGGCTTATGTGGTAACTGTATCAGAGCGTGTGGTGTGTTGCAAAAACGTTCTATACCCACCCACGCATGGGTCTTCAGATGTCTCCATCTGGCCACGGATACCAACCTTGAAGGCGAAGTTCAATGGTTTAAGCAGAATAAGGGCCCTTTTGTCTCAAAAACAAGTGACCCTGAGTTCGGCCCGGGAAAATTATGTCCTTCACATAGCTAACACACGCACAGAGGTGCAGGCGCTTTTAAATACCGACTTGCCGTTTCATTTCTGTGAGCTGGTGCACCAGATCTTTAATGCATCTTCCACGACTGGGCTCGCACATTTTTTTAAATTGGTTAGCAGTGGCCTCGTGACTACATTTGAGAAAATCTTTGGTATCATTCCCACGTTTTTCCATTCTATTTTTTCAAGTTTGTTTGGTGGACTACCTGTTTTACTGGCTGTGGCTGCGGGCTTTTTGTTATTGTTTTTCTTTATAAAACATGGATGCCCATCCTGCACAAGAAGCCGTTCAACGCCTCCTGACACTGTGCCGTAATCGGATGCTCAATTACTATTGGAACATTGCCGCTTGCAGCATTAAGCACGGCTTATAGATTGTCATTTCGGTTCACTGACTTCACGTGTGTCCAACCTGTGTTTCACTGCCTGAGCTGCGAGTTCGATTGGGCCATTGATTTGTGTCTATGCTTGAGGACTGCTCCTGACGTCGATTTTGATCAGCTAATGCGTCCCGTAGTGGCTCACGAGCTGATTTGTTCTGGCGAAAGAGTTATGGCCTTGGCAGCGATAAATGGAGTACTGGGTCAATGGGAGATCTCTGCAGTGGCGCATGCCTTTCTGACACACAGCGTTCTGGTGAACCCACCGAGTTGTCCTCTGACGTTACAGGAGGATCCGATGCTGGAGGAGCACGTATGTTCTTTCCCATTGCTGAATTGGATTGCTGAACTATTTTCGGATGATGGCAGTGATTTCATACTGGAGGCTGTTGCAACTTACTTTGCATATACTGTCCAATCGTGAGATGCCTGGGAAGATTGCTTTGTTATGGAATATGACTTTCCCCTTGCTGAATTGGAGGGATGACCTGTGTTCAGATGATGGAGAGTTCAATCATGTGATGTCACTGAGAACAATGTTAAGGTGGCACATGACTTTGGATATCGGATAAGTGCCTTGTTTTTTTTTTTTTCTTACAGACATTTGAATTAATGCGACCTGGTCCTACATTTCATATTTTGGAGACCTGGTGGATAACTTTTGATTCGAAAGTTTTGTTTTTCTTTTTTAGATTTGAGGCCACTGTAGGCATTCCTACATATTCATTCATAAATATTTTTTTAGCTTATTTTAGCTTGAGATTATTGAACTTTGCTTTCATTTTATGTATCTGATTTAGTATTGCCTTTTCCCTTATGTTTGACGGTGCTCGGATCATTGGGGGGGTGTCATATGGATACTTCGTTACATATATTGCGTTAAGTTAGCATGAGTGTATTACATGTCTAAACAGCCATTTTTCCTTCGGCTTCAGTTTTGCACACGACACCTACTTGTTGTTGTCGCTTTCACCCTAGAAGCGGTGATGTGATTTATTTGAGAATAATATGTTATTACTATGCTATCAGTTTTGCTTGGTACACTTGGTACAACTGTCTGCACACTGAGAGCTGCACACTCTAAGAATAACCTAACACAAGGTTGCTGGGAGGCCTGATCCTCGCACCACATTAGACACAACACAAATAATGTTGATGCCAACTTTTTGGGCTCTACGCGGGTTTAAGATAGAATTACAGGGAATGAAAGTAGACACTTGGTGCTGCGCATGAAGAGAGCTGGTAGCTGTTGATGTGATCTACTCCTACTGACATTTAGAGGTATGGGTCCGCCCTGCTAAAACCCGGATGAGACCTTCTTAGATATAAAATAATATGCTAAATAGGGTGCGCGAAATATAGGTGATATAGATTTCTATAGATTTTGCATTGTAACATGCTATCACCTTTTGCTTACTATGGATTAGTGACTATGCTGCTAACTCTGATTTTTATAATATGCATTTTGGTATTATACAAGATACTGCGTTTGAGAACCTTGCATTGAATAATAAATATTTCAAACTTGCACGTGTGTTCTTTGACTCTCAGTTTTGGTTTGAAATGATTATATAACGAAAGAGTGTTCATGTGTTCCACGATTCCTGAGGTATTCTAAAGATCATGTTCTGGTTTGTCTAAGACATGGATCATTTCATAATGATCCATGAGACACTGTAGCTAGCTAGGTAAGGGGATTTCTTATACTGAGATGAGTTTTGGACCATCCTAACTCACTGAGGTTCTAGATCTCTATGCACAGTTCTGTGGGAGAACGGAAACCCTGCTACACCTTCAATGTGACCTGAAAACCTGCGAGGTTAACCTTATAAATCTGGAGGCTACCCATAACAAGGGCCACTTACTGGATCCTATTTTTACTAACATTTCCTTTATGAAAGCAGCCTCCCCGATCCCTCTACCATGGACGGATCATTTTATGATCCCCTTTGCCTGGCAGACCGAGCCGGAGAGCACCCCCTTCATCAGTGTCTGTGCACCTGAAAGACCCTGGGCCAGGCTGTCGGTGGAAAACCTGTCACGCAGTCTGGAGGCCTCACGCCCATTACTAGCGAAGGACCCAGTACTGGCGGAAGCAGACTTCTGCAGATGGATGTCGAACACACTCAACGCCGTTCTCCCCTTAAGATCGGCAGGAAGGAGGGAGAAAAGATCGTGCACCGCTCCGTGGTACACGCCAGAGCTGAGGGCTATGCGGAGGGCCTGTAAAAAATTAGAACGTGCCTGGAGGAAGAACTGGGAAGTAGCTTGTAAGATTGAATACCGAGTGGCGATAAGGAATTATAAGCTCTCCATCCGGTGCTCCAAAACCCAATTCTTGGAGGAGAGAATCAGCAATGCCTCCAATTCCTCCAGAGAGACATTCCTGGTGGTCAAGGAGCTCTTGAGGGTCCCCACACCTCCTGCCTCCACGGATAATCTGGAAGACAAATGCAACGATCTAGCAGAGTACTTCCATACTAAAATTGAAAAAATCTTGATTACCCTGCCCCAAATTAACATAGGAGTTGAGCCCCTCGAGGATGAGGGAAGACCCTTGAGAACCTTGGACTCTTCTGGACCAGTCACTGAGGCTGAAGCTCTTGAAGTCTTACCGCCTGATTCATGAAAAACGGGATTAGCGAATCTGTAATAGCGAAAAAAAGCGAATCGCCATTGAGAAATCGCTAATTAGAATTCATGAAGATTAGCGATTAAAAAAAGCTAATCGAACGCGGGCGCAAATTCCGTTTGCAATTACTGATAATCACAGAAAAATCGCTATTTCCGGCTACCCGCGCCGGGATTGCGAACTCGCAAATAGCGATATCGCTGTTTGCGATATCGCTATTTGCGAGATCGCAAACTCGCGAGATCGGGAAAACGGGAAGTCGCATTTCGAGCCCAGTGATGACATCACAACCAGGAAGCAGCCAGTTCCCACCCCCATTCACCACAGTGAGGCAGACCTGGAGGGAGCTAGTGGGAGAGCTGCTGCAATTCTGGTGATTTCTACACATCTACTACATTGCTGCCAAATCAGAGGAACCTGTTCCTGGCCCCAGCAACAACTCAGGGCGCAAAAGGAAGCTCAAATTTTCCGAGCAGGAGCTCGAACATTTGATTGAGGGGGTGGTGGCCAACCACGACAAACTCTTTGGAAAAGACTCCAGGAGGGTCCCGGAGCAAGAAAAACGGAGGATCTGGCAGGGGATTGCCTCCACTGTCAACTCCGTGGGAGTGGCCGATAGGTCCCTAGAGGAGCTGAAGAAACGATGGTACGACCTCCGAGGTCGTGCCAAGGAGAAGGTGGCGGAGCGCCTTGGAGAGTCGTCAGGCACTGGAGGTGGCGGACCTACAGTCCCTCCCAACACACACATGGAGGACCAGGAGCAGGACACCCTTGAGAGGGAGGCCTGCATAGGCTTCACACGTCTCGACTCATCCCGCACCACCCAAGACACCCAAGGTAAGTGGCATGCGACTGCGACCCTGCCCCCTATGAATGTCCATGACCAAATAGGCTCCCCTAATGTCCCATAGGCATGCCATAGTTGCACATCAGGGAATGCCCTGAAGCATTGTGGGAGATGTAGTGTGGCCACAATGTAGTAGTTCAGACAGGTTCCAAAGTACGCAAAGCCACAGCCATTCAGGGAATGTCACCCAGCATGCATGTAGCAACTGCACGTCTGCTAGATACATGCAACTAATGATCCTCCACTTACCCTCACAGGTGGCGGCGAAAGCAGCGACAGTGAAAGGCTGCAAATTGATGAGGAGGTCCAGGAGGAGGAGGTACCACCACCAACCCAGGCACCAGCCCCTGCCGCTGCTACAACACCAGCAGCCAGGTCCACCTGCAGTGTTCCCCCTGCGACTGGTGCAGCACCTACAGCTGCAGCCAGGCCAGCTACTATTGTGCCCCCTGCAACAGCCGCACCACCTAGAGCCGCAGCCAGGCCAGCTACTATTGTGCCCCCTGCAACAGCCGCACCACCTAGAGCCGCAGCCAGGCCAGCGACTATTGAGCCCCCTGCATCTGGCGCACCAGCAACGCCAGCTGTCACACCACCAGCAGCTGTCGCTACAACATCTGGGCCCGCGGCAGTTGTGACACAGCGGCCAGCCACAGTGTCAGGCCAGCAGGGCAGGCGTGGCAGGTCTCGCCAGCACACCACTCCAGCAAGCAGGAGGGGCAATGGACAGGGGCTGGCGCGTTTGAGCGTCGAAAGACGCATGTTGAGAATACATCAGCGCCAGGCACGACAGCAAGGTGCCATTCAGCTCCAGCTCCACAAAATAGGGCGCAATGTGGCCGGAGTCGCTGACCGCATGGACCGCATGACGGCGGCCATGGCAGGTATGGGGGAGCGCATGGACAAAATGACTGCAGCCATGGCAGGTGTGGGTGAGGGAATGGCCCGCATGACTGCAGCCATGGAGGCCAACACTGCTGCGATGACCACACAGCGCAGTGCAGCACGCCGCCGCCACCATCAACTCATGAGCCGGCTGGCCTCCTACAGCAGGTCGAATTATGTTGCTACCAATGCAACTTCACAGTTGTCGCGCCGCTCATTAGCACAGCAGCACCAACTTGTCCAGTGCTGTGAGGACATGACCCGGGTCCTGGAGCACCTGACCACGGCGGTTACGGCACTACACCCTCCAGCAATACCAGCCACTGTGGGGGGTGATGATGTTAGTGAGGGGGCATCCAGCATCAGCAGCCACTCAGCCTCACAAATCCCGCCACTCAGCCGCAGCACCAAGCCCACGCCAGGTCCAGAAGCCCCGGAAGAGGATGCGCCTCAGTGGCGCTTGGGCAGAACGCGCAGGAGGCGCACTTGAGTACATTAGACAATAACAGGCACAGGCTGACTTTAAGCCTGCCCAGTCCTATGACACTGCAGTATGCTGTAATACTGTTAGTGGGAGATAGTTGAACTGATACTTTTTTTGTGATTTGAACAAATACATTTATTTTGCTACACACATTAGCGTTGTGTCATCATTACATTTTGCATGCATTATTGATTTGTGGGGTGATGGAAGAGGGTGCACTAGAAACTGTTCACTGTGATGTGGTTGCGACGTCTGTGGCCTTCAGCTGGGTTCTCCCCGCGTGCATGGCGCGCATGTGCTGGTGGCCGGTTGTCCCCTTCAGATTCACTGCCAGAGATGTCGACAGGTATCCGGCGCTTGGTTGCTATGTTATGTAGTATTGCGCAGACAGCCACAATGCGGCAGCACACTGCAGGACTGTAATACATGACCCCACCTGTCTTGTGCAGTATGCGGAACCTGCTCTTGAGCAGGCCAAATGTCCTTTCTATGCAATTCCTTGTCCGTATGTGTGCAATATTGTAGCGCCGTTGCTGGGGTGTAGCAGGGTTGAGGTATGGGGTCAGGAGGTATTCACGGAGGGCGTAGCCACTGTCACCTGAATGAGAGGAGCAGATGGTGATTGCCTGTGCTGCGCTGTTACATCTTAGCAATGTGACATTGTCGACAAAGTGTACTTACCAAGTAGGTGTCCTTCCCCAAACTCTCCCCTGACCATTCGTGTGTGGAGGCCGCTGTGCCGGAATATGACGGAGTCATGGCTACTCCCTGGGTACTGTGCGACAATGTCAGTGATGTAAGTCTTAGCATTGCAGACCATCTGGATGTTGAGGGAGTGGTAGGACTTTCTATTGCGGAACATATACTCCATGGCAGCTGGTGGGCAGATGGCGACGTGGGTACAGTCTATGCATCCAAGCACATGTGGAAAATGGGCTACATTGTAGAATTGTAGCTTGGTCATGTCCAATTCCTGTTGGCTGGCGGGTAATTTGATGTGACGGTGTAGCTGGGTGAGCATGGCGTCAATAAAAGTGTGGGGGCAGCGTGACATGGTGGGCTGGGATATCCCCCCAGCAGCCGCTACTATCCCCTGGAAACTCCCGGAGGCCAGGAGGTGCAGGCTACACAATACCTGCACATGTGTAGGCACCGCATTGGTACGGCTTGTTGGGTGCTGCATCAGGGGGTCAAGGTCCTGTATTAGCTGCATTATCATTTCCCCATTCAGCCTGTATTTTGCATATATCTGCTCTCTGATTTGGCCCAGCAAGGTGACCCGCTGGCGGAATATCCTGTCCTGGATCCTGCGTCTCCTCCGTGCTAATCGCTGTAGCCTTCGACGCCTCACCACCATGTACATTCCTGGCATTGTGGAACTCCTAATGCTGCTGCTGATGATTGTCCTTATGTGTGATTGGTCAGGCCTGAACCTGTTGGTGATTGGCCAACGGTTTTTTAAATGTAATTTTTGCATGGCTTTTATGGTTACCACCTGCTTTGAGTTGTCCTTAATTTGCGCGGCGCTAAATGCGATTTTTGGGTTTTTCGCTATTAGCGATTTTTCTTGAATACCGATTGCGATTGTATAGCGAATTCGCTATTTATTTTGCAGAATCCGTGGTTTCTCGCATTTTCCGAATCGCTAATGCTCTCCTGCCGGGATTCTGCGAATATAATAGCGAATTCGCTATTATGTGTTTGCGCATTCGCTTTTTTGATATTGAATGCCGATTAAGGAAATTGCGCCCGCAATTGCATTTTCGCTGCGATTGCGGGCGCAATTTTACTTCATGAATCAGGCTGTAAGTGTCCGTAAAGAGTGGCTCTCCCCGGAACGTTGTCCCCATGAGGATTCTCAAACTGGTTGCCCCTTCCATTGTGGAGTCTATCACTGAGGTAATTAATGCCTCGTTAGGTGCTGGTGTAGTCCCACCCAATTGGAAGGGTGCAATAGTAAAAGCCCTCCTAAAAAACCTAGCCTAGACCTCCTTGACATGGCGAACTACAGGCCCATCTCGCTACTTCCGGGACTAAGTAAAATCACAGAAAAATTGGTTAATTTCCAGCTATCCAACTTCCTTGAGTCCAACGGTGTGTTGAGAAGTTCCCAAACAGGCTTCCGCCCGGGTCAAGGCACTGACACCGCCCTGCTGGCAGTCGCGGAGGAGGCACGCTGCATTCTGGATTCAGGAGGATCAGTGGCAGTGATCCTCCTGGACCTTAGTGCAGCGTTCGACACTGTTAACCATCGAGTGTTACTCCAACGACTGTCAGATGCCGGAGTGAGGGGGACAGCGCTGAAATGGCTCAGGTCATTCCTCAGCGAACGGACATTCCAGGTCTCGGAAGGGGGCGCACGATCGGCATCCACCCACCTCCATTGTGGTGTGCCTCAGGGCTCCTCCCTGAGTCCCACATTATTTAATGTGTACATGGCCCCCTTGGAGGATGTGGTGGCTCCATTTAACATCAAGATCGTGAGCTATGCCGATGACACCCAGCTGGTGTTCGCCCTCTCCCAGGCCACGGATAATTCCCAAATGCTACATTCCTGCCTATCCAAAGTCCACACTTGGATGGAGGAATCTGAACTAAAGCTGCATGGCTCAAAAACTGAGATAATGCTGATGGGGATGAAAAGTCCCTCACTCCCCCGGTCTGCCTGGCCTAGCTGCCTGGGATCCCCTCCCAAACCCAAGGCTGAGATCAAGAGCCTGGGTATTTGGTTGGAGCAAGATCTTTCCTTCAGGACACAGGCTACCAAACTAGCTGGTGTCTGTTTCGGCCTTCTCCGATCGGTGCGCAAAGTGCTGCCTCTGCTTCCATTTCTATCCCGGAAGCTTTTGATCCAGGGCCTGATTATATCTAGATTAGATTTCAGTAATGCAATCTATCTGGGTGCCCCTGAGATCACTCTGAACAAACTTCAGCAAGTTCAGAATGCGGCGGCACGAATGCTCCATAACATCCCCATGTCACGATCGGCCAAACCCGCATTGAGGACGCTGCACTGGTTGCCAGTGCGAGAAAGGGTGACATTTAAATCTCTCTGCCTTGCACACAAAATCTTGCAAGGCAAAGGCCCTCCTGCCCTTCAAAAGCTGGTGACCCCGTACAAAGCAAGTATAACACTACGCTCAGACCAACAACATTTACTTATGGTCCCCAGGGTTAAAAAAGCCTGCTCAGAAGGGAGGAGATTCTCCGTAAAAGTTGCAACCCTTTGGAACTCACTCCCCTTAGGTTTACGCTAGGCATGCCTTCTGCGTTTTCGTAAACAACTGAAAACTTTTCTCTTCTGCTAAATTGCTGTGCCTCTCTCTCCTTTAATCTGTTACTCTGTTTGGTGAAGCACTGGGATGCTCCAGGGTAACCACGCGCTATACAAAACTGTTTTAATAATAAGCTTAATGCCCAGAGTTGCCGAGTGTGTTCCCTGGTTAGAGTAGGCACCGAGGCGAGAATTATCAAGTCCGTTTTGACCCTGGTCCATGACTATGGTGACACATCCTTACACGAATGACACATAGGCTGTCGTTAGACCACGGACACACATTAGGCGACGGTGGTGCAAGTAGGTCCCAGGAAAGGCACAGATTCTATCTTGGTGGTTGGATAAGTTCTCCAAAGGGTGCGGTGAGGTCATGCGCTGGCTCAGCGAGACCTAACAAGCAAGAACAAACATTTTTCCCCTGGAATTCGGTGCGATGTATGACAATCTCTAGACCGAATCTATTTTCTAAAGATCCACTAGGTGGCAGAGCATCCTACATTTTTTACCTACTGTACCCAGGCACTTATGAAGTACTGCTTAGTTGACAAGTGGTGTGCAAAAAGGAAACAATGGACTTTTGGCTGGTTTCTTTTCTGAAAATAACATGAGAGAAAGCTCAACAATAAATAGTTGTATTTCTTTTACCATAAGCATCTGTATGTAACATGCTCAAGGCCTTTTGGCGTTTTATTAAGCGTGGTTCAACAGAAAAAACACACAAGACTGTAAAACAGATGACAGGCGAGGGGACTCAACCTTTGTGTTTTAGTTTTTTCCCAACATAAATATAATACTCTGCATTAGAAAAAGAAAAATGCAGTACGTGCATTGATTCTATCGCCGTATATGGCCCACACAGACTTTTGTATGTAATTATCTTGCATAATTTATTCTTGTTTTATAATATTTACTGACCATCTTTTGTATTCCTAAGAGAAAAAAATGCATGATTAATACATTTTAAAGATAGAAATATTTTCCAAATACTGACAGAGAGGAAACTGTAGAATCAAAGATTGTATAAGAATGTCGAAGAGTAAGAGTGCACATTCGTGTTGGCATTTAGTTGCTTCCCTGTTATATGGATCCAAAAATGAGAGAAGCTGACTTGGAGGGAGTGGGAGAAGGGAGGGATTAGGGGAGGGGATTCAAGCGCTGTAGTGATCGCAAGCTGGAGGCCAACAAAAGCCTTTGGGTATGAATTTTCAAATCCCACTACTAAATGTCTTGCAGAGTGAGCAGCACATGCGCTGGCTCAGCGAGACCTAAAAACTGTGAGATGACAACGTATGAGCAAAACCCCACAGCCGTGACGTAGAATAAATGACCATTGTCCCGCATCAGATAGGCATCTCCTCACAAACAGTCACAATGTACATTGACATGCAGTCTGTCAATAAAGCACAGATGATATTCAGAGCTGCCAATAGTTAGTGTAGGGGCAGCCGGCGTTGTTGTCGAAACCTGAGGGCTAGTGGAGGAGCTGATGCTCAGCCCAGTAGTCAAAGGCACCTGCGGATTTGCGAAGAATGCAGCCATCAATATTGAAATACGATGGGGACATTGTCGAGCATGGGCCCTCAGCGGTTCCAGCCTGGTATTAAAGTCCACAGGCGTGTCCAATGCAAATGTCAGCCAGAGATCCGACATGCATTCTTCACGGCAAAACAGGCATCGAAGAACAGGTAAGATGCAGTCAATCCAGACTGGTCTAAAGGATAGGAACCAAGAGGCGCTCGGTTGCCGTAGGAGAGGTATGCCTAGATGCTGTACCATGCGTTCACAGTATTTATGCCCCAGGAGCGCTTTCACCATTGCGTTGGTGATTGGGCCGTCCATTGTGTAGCAGAAAAATGACTATCAGGATTCCTTCTATAGAGAACAAGATCAGCAGAAGACCTTCAAAGTTGCTTCCCAATACGGAGTGTATACAATTTGGAATAACTCAGAGGATTGTCTGAAAGGTGCTTAGAAATCCTGACACTATGGTCTTAAATAGGTGTACAATACCACTCGTATCAGACATATTAAAGAAACAATCCACCATTTCTGTGAAATGAATGGGGCAGTTTGTACATATAAGCGCCTGTATCTCAGTCGAGGTCCTTGCTATTTGAAGATCAAAGGTCTCTTGAGCAGATGCTAAGGGTACGGTTTGCTGTAAAAGGATGGCTTTCAGTCTGCTCAAAGTATCAAACTGTATAAAGGAAAAATTCAACAAAAACCATAACAGCGCCTGCCTGACTGTACTTGTTGGGGGAAACAATACTTGCATACAGCAAGTAACCCCGGAGTTCACAGTGACCATATAGGCAATGCCCAGAAGCATCCCACAGCAACCTTGATCGTCCAGCATCAAGTAACTCTCATTCGAGAGCAGCCCGAATACTGGTGTAATCACAGATGCTGGAGTCCCTTTCATGTGGCAGGACACGTTCGCCACTGAACCATTACAAGATACGTACAGTGAAATGACCTGGCACATGAGAAAACCGCTTAAAGCACTTTTGCAGTTTGCACCACTTAGAAACACCTCTCGATCCCCACTCTGACATCCAAATCTGTATGGTAACCCCCAAGTTTCCTTAATGTATTTCTTACCCATCGTTTCATATTTTCCTGCCTGCCTTTGCTCAAGGCAATATTGGAACTGAAAGGTAGTGACTGGTACAGTTATGTGGCCATGGATTAGCCAGTCTGTGGATGGTGATTCCGCTACTCTGAATGGTAATCTATCCAATTTTTGAATACGCAGCATTGTATATTTTTCTCCCCTTTGTGCCATTTCTATCTGTGTATCAGTTAGATTGTATTCTGTAAACAGAGACATACTGTTGATAAAACGCCAAGGCACATAGCCTTCACACAGAGATTGCAGCGTCCAGCTTGACAACATAATAGAACGTAACTGAGATTGCCCTTGTTGTAATATGGCCAAATCTGACTCCAGTATGTCTATCGCAGAAAATAACATGTTGCCCAATGAATATATCCTGAAGGTCAAAGTTGTTAACCCATTGTCTACTACCACGAATGCCTTTTCCAAATGAACACAGTCTATTTCCCGTATTCTCTCAGTGGCCTCTTGAGATATTTTCCAAATTTCATTATAGGCAGCATAAATGGCAGCATATATGAAACTTTTTGGACGTGGTTTCTTGGGGCCTAGTAAAAAAATCCCTAAGATCCATGTCTTGTGTGAGTAAGGATAAGTGCTGTTTCCCTTCTGTGAGTGTTGAGGTTTCTAGCCAGTCACGGCACAACTTCCCAACACTGTAGGATGTCACTACCCCTGGGTGTTCTCTTTGTACATAGTGTGAATCTGGCCTATGGATACCGAACCATTCGGTGGCACTCCAGAATCTTTGCTGACATCTATTTATGTCTATGGGCCAAACCAGCCATTCTTTCCAATTATGATCCGATCTATTGTACCGTAAAATGTCATCTATTACTACCCCTTCTTGTGTAGTTGAATATTTCCCACCGCCATCTGTGATGGTGTTGGTAACCGAGGTATGTTTAGATACTTGTTCTTGGCTAGGCAAAGACAGGATGTCTGTTGCACGGTGTCATTTAGAAATATCATCTACTGTGGCTCTAAATAGCGCTTCTGTTCCCTGGACATGCCAGTCTCTAGAACCCCAGACTGATTTTAAGTCTACTGTGTCCTTCCGTAGGTCAAAACTCTGTTCAGACAATTGGGCATAAAGGAAGCAGAGTAAATCTGTTCGTGTTTGTCAGAATAATTTTCAGTGCCGATGTCTGTGTAATTTTGTAATAGAATGACGTCGGGTCAGAAGTGTTAAACCTTGAAAAATATGAGAATTTTTGTGCAAATGTTTGCAAACTACTTTTAGGCAGTTTAGGGCAATGTTCCGACTGGTGGTACTCAAAAACCTTTCTAGGTGAAATAGATTTGTGCAGGAAATGATGACCATAATGTTGGTAACAGTACAAAGTGTCAGAGTCTGAATTACCTTCTAACATTTCAGTTCTCGTAAATGCTGCAGTTTTTTTTAAATCAACATGTTATTAACAGTTTCAGAGTCCTAATCATCAGACAATGTACTGGAGGTAATGATATCACTTAATGAAATTTTAAACGCATGAGAAAGTTTTAAAAGTTCAGTCGGACCGAAAATATCAAAATCAACTTTGTCCCAAACTATACTGTCTGGTATAGGAACTGCTGTGATGTTCACTAATGACAAGTCTCTTTGTTCACAATGAGATGATTGATGCAGTTTTAAAATCAAATTAACTTTTTGGGCTGTATTGTCCATTAATAAACATGCTAACAGTTATAACTAAGCCTAGCCAGAAAACAAAGAACAGTATCCCAGTAATTACCCAGAGTTCTACCCAGGGTGATACCAGGTAAGTCTTTTTGAGAAAGTGCAAAAAGTTCTTGACTTGTTGTTTGTTGGGCCGGCGTCGTTTCTGGTTCACTTGGATCAAAGGAAAACATATCAAAGTTCATGAAGTAGCCAGTAGCAGTTTGATCAATTGTAGGAATTGCATCGGGATTTGTTGAAATTGTAGTTTGCTCTTGTCGAGGCATGGTGATGAAAACATCTGTATTTGAATATGGTATGGGTCGTGCACCGCTGATGCTTCTTCTCTGTTTTACCAGTAGGCCGTGCTCCAGGGAATCACTCCCCACTCCGGACTGTGAGTAATAGACAATGAAGTAGCAGTCCCAAGATCCCTTAGGCTGTCTCCCTGGGCACAGGTGAAAAATGCTGTGTTTCCTGCCAAGTTAATAGAAAATAATGCTATTTATACTCTTCTGACTTTATTTTATCATTCCATGTGTTTTATTCACACCATATTCCTCCATATGTAGGTGGAAACTTCTTTTCCCATAATGCATTATATTCACATGTGATGTTCATGCATATTTTCGTCCCTCCTAATGCATTTCGGCTTCACAAGCCTTCATAAGGGGAATATCTGAAGAGCAAATCAAATGTGACATGTTTACTATCTTATAACATTGAATCGCCGATTTATGACCACCTCCGTGTGGTTAAAGTGAAATAAACAAAATAAACGTTAGTTAGTCGAGTGTTATCCTGCCCTGTTCTCCAAAAGTCATGTGTATCATCCTACGTTCGCTCTGTGTTACCCGTGTGGTAGTCTTCAGTTAGAATTCGACCGTCTCTAATGTGCGGTATATCGCTATATTCAATTGCATTCATTACACACTGTAAAAGCGGTAGTTAACAAACCCTGGTCACGCCTGCAATTATACTTAAGAACGGGGTATGTTAATTGGTTAGTAGGTGCTTACTGAAATCCCAAACGTGGTGAGGATCTCTCCTGCGTTAATCGTGTGTAACAGCTATCTCGTTAATTAAAGACGTGAACCTATGTTCTTACGTTCTGACGGCTAATGGTGACATGTGTGTTAAATTGACATCGATGTTGTTTGTCAATAAAGATATACTCCGATATCTAAAAAAGATCACGGGCGTCATTATGTTCTATTAGTATATCTGATGTGAATGTTAAAACAATAGACATGCGTGTTATGAAAAGGTCACTCAATTTGAAAAAAATGGGAATAACGAATGCTTTGCCCATGTTTTAAGGCGATGAACACTATATGGTCACGTTATGATGACATTATATTTAACAGCTAAATGAAATGGATCCCCATCCGCCACAGTGCTTTCACAATCAAGATCAAGTACCTACATTCTTGTCCCAAATAGGACTACGTAAGGAGTGACACCCCCTAGAGAACTTCTTGGCTGTTTATTGAGTGCTCGCTGTAACCCATATAGATGATTGACCCAACTACCGCCCTTGCATAATACCCTAGTTGTTAAAGATTGCTTTAAGTCCCGGTTTTTCCTCCCAACGACCACATTTTCATCAGGATGGTACGGAGAGGAGTACCGCAATGCTACACCCATACATTTCATGGCCTCTTTGAAAGTTTGAGAGCTAAAAGCCGGGCTTGGTCAGAACGTAATGTGCTAACTGTGTATGTCCCTATAAAGACTCGCAAATCTTTGATTACAGTTTCAGTGTCAGCTGAGCGCTGGGGGCAAACCCATAGGAATCTTGAGCATGAATCCACTGCAACCATGATATACTTGTAAGCTCCATCAGATTGTAAGGGGCCGCAGTGGTCCAGATACACACATACAAGAGGTTTGTCAGATATTAGTAACAGTGCCTGTGCCGGGCGTGTTCTGGTGGAGCCTTTCATCTGACATAGTCTTTAGTTTGTTTCATTCGACCTGGCCACCAATAGCGCTGTTTCAGCAATTAAATAGTCGCTGTAATGCCTGTATGCGCAAAACCCAATCCCTTGTGTGCTGCTCGTATTAAACCTTGCCTACAATCCATATTTGGTATTACCCTGTCCCCCACTCCAGGAATCTGAGCCTATGGAATGTTGTTTGCATCTAACTTGTAGGAGTACTTGAGTGAAAATTTCCTTAGTACTGCTGAGCTGCCTTTGCGCGAAGCAATGACAGCCACCATTATCCATTATCTCACCCTCTATCCTCGTTTTTGAACGAGTGATTGTAGCTATGGAAGCCGTGCATACAGCCCCCTTCGCGGCTTCATCAGCCAATGAATTCCCTTCAACGTGAACACCATCACATTAATTACTCAGTATGTGTGTCATGTGAGCCCGTGGTAGTTCGTTTTTTAACTCAACTACCTGTTCCCATAGCATTTTATGCTTAGTTGTGCCACCTTTTGCATCTTTGAACCCGTTTTGTTCCCAATTATGAAAATATTCATTGTATGACTGTACACAGTAAAAAGAATCAGACACAATTAGTGTGAGAAATTTGTGATCTGTATTTACAAGTGCAAGTATCAGTGGTTTTAACTTTGCCAACTGCGCCGTGCAGTCTCCTAGAGATTGGGTTTTGGTGCAACTTGGAAAAAAAATTCCATTCCACATGCGACCTTTAACTATAGCACATGCTGTGCTGTATTGTTGCTTACTCCCTATGGCTGATGGAGCAGATCCGTCAGTGTAAATAATATATTCATACCGACATAGAGGCAAAATTTCGTTTGGTCGAAGATATTCTTGTTCGTATTGCAGAAATGCTTGTGTTTTTAGACTTTGATCAAATCTGTAATCTACTTCCGTTGCAGTAAGAGAATCAGCCCATTGTATCCATCTCGGATGTAAGGCTCTTGCATTTGGTATGGTAGCCTTTGTAAAAGCCTCTATGGCTGATACCGGGGTGACGACGATTATGCGTTTCCCCTGAGCCAGTGTTCTTTCTCTTGCTACAGCGGTCTGAACTGCTGGCAGGATTTATTCTGTTGAAGTGAATCATATTTCTGTGTTTGTGTACAGGTGTGATTTGTAAGTGATTTGTACTGTTTTACCTTCATTGAAGGTTAAGTAAGTGTACCCGCATTGACCCACTATTACACGGATCACTAGGTTGCTTATGTTTACGCGTGCCTGAAAGTGTTTGGAAGGGTTTCTGTGTCCAATGTCTAACTGAAAAGTTAAGTTTTATTAAGTCGTAGAAAGGTTTTACTCTTGATGCGTAATCCAAAATGTATGTTCTGCCAAAATGTGGGAATCCCAGTATTGATTGCAGATTTTTCAATGACTTTAGTGGTGGAAGCAGCACACACCTTTCTAAAAAGTTAGCTGCCAGGCTTTTACCTTCACTTGAAAGCTCATATCCTAAAAACAGGGCATTGAGGTGGGCTATTTTTGATTTTTTTGAATTAAATTTGTAGCCCTCAGATGCGAATCCCATAATTATGGTGCTCACCCTGGTCAAGTGCCTCTTTAAGTCATCGTCTGTTAGATAAATATCATCCATTTAAGACAAAGCTTCTTCATCAAAATTTTGAACTAACTCAGTTACTCTTGCTGAGAATACCCCCGGGCTATTCTTATACCCCGGGGTAGGTGACAAAATTGTTGCTGGGACCCCAACACTGAGAATGCAGTCAAAAACCTGCTTTCAGGTGCTATATTTTGGCAGAATAATCAATTTGAGATATCAAGTGTGGTTTTGTATTTTTTCCGCACAATGGTAATGCAGAAGTACTCATCATGGACCCAAACCCCGGCACCTGGAACAACACCTGGTGGTCCCCTGCCCTCAGAAACCCGCCAACCCCCACTGACCACGCAAGCAACCTGGGAATCATCCTGGCCTCCGAGCTCAAAATGGACCGCCAGATCAACTCCTTCTCGTCTTCCTGCTTCCACACCCTTAGCCTCCTTTGTAAGACCCTCAAATGGATCCTCCTTTATGACAGAAAGACAGTCACTCATGCTCTGGTCACCAGCAGACTTGACTACGGCAATGCACTCTACACCGGAAAAAACAAAAACCTCACCTGCAAGATACAGAGCCTCAACCTGCCAATACACTGCCACATCTCCCAGCACCTGCGCACACACCACTGGCTCCCCGTCGAGGAAAGAATCACCTTCACAATACTCACCCACACACACAAGACCCTCCACGGACCAGCATACCTCAACAGCTGACTCAAATTGTACGTACCCCAAAGGACCCTGCGATCAGCCCAGCTCTCCTACGCCATGGTCCCCTGCACCAGAAAGACCAGATCGGGAGGTCCATCCTTCTCCTTCCTCGCAGCCACTGCCTGGAACGCCCTTCCGCTCCACCTCAGACAGACAACATTGCTCCCCATCTTCGCAAGAAACCTCAAAACCTGGATCTTCAAAAGACCCCCTCCTTGATGGAATGGATCCTGCACCCTTCCCCAGCGGCTTGAGACCCTCACGGGTGAGTAGTCAAGCTTAACAAACTCCTGATTTATTGATTGATTAATTCGGCACTATCTGCATTTTGGGCAGAGAATGTCTTTGTGCAGTGCTTAGATGTCTATAATCTAAAACTAAGGGGCATGTTATCAAGAAAGGTGATAAAATGTGAAGGACATCTAACATGGGCTTCAATTGGAATTCCATAGAGCATATTATCAAGCCCATTATCACCGTTTTAGCGGCAGTTTTCTGCCGCTAAAGCGCCGATAAATTTATCACCTGTCTTGATAATATCCCCCTAAATTATTTGTATTGTCAGGTTTCATGACAGGAAACAAAGGATTGTTCATTGGTGAGGTGCATGTTTCAATGACCCCTTGGTATTCAAGTAGATCTAAGATCTCCCTGGCCTGTTTTTTAGCTTCTTGCTTTATTGGGTATTGCCTTTGAGCATTTGGTGAAACTTTTAACGGTATCACGTGGTGGGTTGAATCTTCATCCCAACCACTATGATTTTTGTACAATGCTGGAGCTAGGGCAACTGCCCACTCCAGTGTATATGCAAGATGTATGGGAATAAGGTAAGAGAATGCTGGAAAAATTACAGTTTCTCCCCTATGGCACTCCATCACGAATGCTGACGGCCAGTCTTGTTCTGCTAATAGGATGTCATTGCCAGATGACAGATTTCCCCAAAAGAGACCTTTAACTTTCCTAGGCTTGTCCCCCTCCTTTTAGAGTGTTAGTAACTTATGTGGGATGCTCACCCTAGTATCTGGTGTTTCACCATGATGTAATCATTCAAGTCTGCTTTCACCACAAATTCCATCAGGTTCTGGCGAGCTATTCTTACTTCTGCTGCACTGTCTAGCATCGTCAGAGCCCATTCCCCGTTCAGAAGCTGCGTCCTCAAATTCTGGGCACATCTGATCTTTAGCCCTGCAACTTTCTTCTTCTTAAACGGAGGTTTTGATTTTGTCTTTTCTTCTTTTATGGAAGTATAGTCTTGAGCGTGCTGCTTGTCTCTGGACTTTGCGCGCTCTTCTTTGTGTTCTGACTTTCCTTCTCTCTCTGAGCTTTTCGTCGAGCCCTGAAAGAACCGAGAGGAAGATGTATTAGTGTCCTGATATCTGCCAGGTTTCCTAATATTATCCCTATTCCTAAGGTTGTACCTCTTTTTAGAGGGCTCCTGTGGAGATCTACCTCCGGATTCAGATCTGTTTCCCTTAAAGTTCATTTTTTTTTATTATCCCACTTCCTTTTTGAAGAAGTGGGTATCTGCTTAGAAGTGTCCTTTTCAGGACTGCCCATCAGTTGTGGTTTTAATGCTATCCCACCCAAACTGTCGTGTTCTAATCTAGGACCCAGATCAATATTGTGACCTTATGCCCCTATACGGCTATAATCCATTCATACCCCTATAATGGCATAAACGATCAGAGCCATATTTCAGCCATATTTCAGAAACTCGCCTCTGCAGCTCATTACAGTACATGACACAGCAGAAGCCACTATCTTAGATTCCTAGATCACACTCCGAGTTCTTCAACAAGATAAAACCCAGCAACCTGGGAAAGCCCCGCTTGCTATGTTTTGATTAGTAATAGAACTCTAATGAGCACTGAAAAGACGATCACTTCCTAGTGACATCTTTATTGACATCTTATGTCCAAAAACTTACGTCAAACAAGGCACCTTTCAGGTATAAATAATACCAGCGTTGCCTTAAGCAAAGCGCGAACAATGGTGAATACAGGAGCCGAACAGCTCTCCCTTGCAGAGCCCAGCAGATGCAAGCAGCCCACGGACGCTGCCCTTCCTCCTCCTTGACGCGCTGAGAAAGAAGCTGTCTTTTCTCCTGCCGAGAAAATCCAGCTCTGGCGTTTCCAGCCTACTCTTGCGAGTGACTGGGATATCGAGTCCTGGAAGGAGACACAAGACCTCCAACATTCTATTCCAGAGGTATGGTGTTGACTAAACCCTTAGAGAGAATTCTTGAAGCAAACCTTGGCAAAACTAACTTAACTTAAACTGCTACTTACTCCCTTCCACATGTTAGGCTTAGGTCAGGTACACTGGGGTAGGCGTAGTTAGAAGCACCAGTTGAGTATTTTAGCCTAATGTATATATGAATGTATATATGTTTTATTCATTTTAAACCATTGCATGGCTAAGAAACCATATCAATGCTTTTACAATATTATTTCGCAATCCTCCTTTTACTGTACGCACTTTTTATAATAACAAGTCTTGCAATTGTGGCAATTCATTTCTCTTGCATGAGAAGAAAGACTGTTCAATAAATAATACCTTTTATTGAAAACGCCCGTCTCTCTATTCTCTGCATCTTGGTGAAAGTAATCTGCACAACTAACTGAGTAAAATAACTGTCTATTGTTTCACACGACTCTAGAGATTGACTCTTATTCTAAGGAGCAAAGTTGTCATGTTTATGCGGTTGTTGGAAAACTGAATCCCTTCTTGTCTGTGCCAAGGACGCTGATCACTTCCTATTCAATCAAGAAAGTTTCCAGTGACCTCTGAGCTAGTTGGTACAAACCCAATTAAGTTTAGCATAGTCAGTAGAGGCCTGGAAGATCCGCACTCCTACGTCTACACTGCTGTTTATGTTATTCCAATGCGCAGGGCCTATAGGGAAAATAGGAACTACACTACAAAACTGCCTCTGCTTAATTCTGCACACGCAGTTTCATTTCTTTTGGGTAGTTTGCGGTATTGTTCAAACGGACTGAATATTAGCTAGTATTATAGCTGATACCTAGTCATAGGTATTTAGTAACTTCATTCCCATGTTCATTAGCAGGCTCTGCTCCGTACTCATTCTGTATTTGTCTTAATACATCTGGAATCACCACTAATGGAGGAAAACCATGAGTCCTGGTATATATGGCAGCAAAGACAGTACCCCAAGTAGTACAATCTTCTACTTGTCTGGTTATCCCCATGGGCAAACAGATTGTTAGCATTCTGTGTTTTTCATATGGGGTAGTATTCGGGAACACTGCCTCGAGCTGAGTTATTTTCTGAGCTACCCAGAATGGCATTTGTTCACGTTTTGTGGGCATTATGTTCATTACCGCGTGTAATGTTTGTGGTATGATTTTCGTTGCTGTACCTTGAGAATGAGTTCCATTTGGTGCAACTGTTGTCGGTTGGAATGTGAAAGCCCTCATGACGAATTGCGTCAAGTTTCTATAGATTAAATCCTTGTGTTGTAAGAGTAAGTCTGCCTGTGGCATTGTTTCAGTGTCAGGATGTGGTGTGTAGGCTGCCAATATTGACCATGTTGCACAGTCCCCTCTGAGCGGGCCTAATCTTACTCTGTTTCTTATATGGGGTAGGGCGCCCTATAAACTGGTATAGGTGTTCCTGGTACATGAGTGGAATCTCTAAGTCATCGTATGGACCGCGTTCCAGTGGTGCATCTCCTTCTGTATAGTAGTGAATTGTCTGTGTGGTTGTATCTGCTTTGGGGAATGTAACCGACAAATAGAATACTGTAATGACGGAGGAAGTTAGAAGTTAAAAAAGGTTAGTTTTAATGTAGGAAAATGAGTTCCCACAGACGGGCGTTGTGAGCGTGCAAGCACCTCCCCAAGTGATTCGGTAACAAAAACCACTGTCATTATCCACCAACTGAAGACCGGGGAAAAAGCTTGCGTGCCAACAGACAGCATAAAGAACAATGACCTCGTGTGAGGGGCACGCGAGGCGAGAACACTACAAATACCTCTGTTTTGTTTGATTTTTGTGCCTCAATCACAAAAGCTACTAAGCCACGCCTAGCTGATAAACCATTTTATATTAGTTTCAGGGTGATTGTATGTTTGAATTTATGTTCAATGCGAATTGCGTTTAAAAGTTCTTCTCCTGTTGAGAGCTGCAGATTCCCTCTTGGGTTATCTTCACCCTCTGTCATTTTGTAAAGAAGAAGTTTGTTCAAGGGAACTAAGATAAGGTTTTATCGCATAATTTTAGGAACACTGTGTCCTTCAATCTTGATTAACCAACAGCTAATAAATAGGATTTTATGCCTACTCAGCTGTGGCGGAGTTGTGCCCACCCACTCCAGACGTCTCTGGTGTTTTGTGAGTAGGGGGTCTCTGAGAATAGCATTACTGAACCACTCAGATTCTACTGTTAAAAGTACCTAAACTACATTGGCAGTGCTGTGTCGTGTAGTTCCTACAGGACCTGCGCCATAAACTGTGAGATTGGTGATAGACTGAGTCTGTGCACCCCCACCAGGAATGTTAGCGTGTTTGCATTAGCTAGCTCCCGGTGTCACTAGTGTCTCCTCTTATCGGGGAGAGAATCGTTTTTGGCAACCTTAGAGCATAACAACCCTGATCCTACAGGATTGTGGAAACAATGTACTACTTTTCGCTCAGTCCCTCGTGCTCACTTAGTTTGTCTCAGAGATACACAGAATAAACAGTCTGGGCATTTCAATAAGGATTTATTGAACAGTTTTTATTCTCGTGTAAAATATATGAGATGCAAAAACCATTAGACATTAGCAGAGGTATATGATTAGCAGTACAGTGAATATAAAAGGATAGTACAGTTCTACCATCTTGCAATAAGCATGACATGAATATAAACTGCAGGATAAAAGTTTGTGCACTCCTACGATGCCTGTCTAGATGTACCTAAGTATACCTTGCATGTGAGTAGTTGTGAAGTCAAGAATCCCTCTAGGATTTAGTCGAACCCCATTACCTGAAGGGTGAGAATGTAGGAGCCCATTCTGGTTTTGAGTTGGACATTCCACGAGGGATGATTAGACCACTGTCAGCTGGAGAGTCTGCATGCCGGAGCCTCAGAGTCTCTGGTCAGTGTGTCGGCCTGGAAGTCCCGGTTCACTCTACCAACCCTAGCAAGATGTGCTATATTTATATGAAAAGTATCTAGGGTTTCTTTGTCCCTTGTCTCATGTATTAGCCATTGTTTGATTTGAGGATGACATATGGGATGAACCTTGTAAGTAGATATAGTGGGGTAGGTGGTGTAGCCCCTGCCTGGTTTCCAAGAACTCTTATGAATATCCATTCATTGATATTACCTGGGCCTATATTAGGGTACCTATATGAAATATAACAGGGGATGGAGGAGAGAGGGGTGTGCAGTGGGTCCAGAGGGAGGAAGACTAGTCAGGGATTGGAGAAGAACAGTGCAAGGAAGAGGGGTGTGGAGTGGGTTCAGAGGGAGGACGGCTAGTCAGAGGTGGAAGGAGGGTGGAGGAGAGAGGAGTGTGGAGTGGGTTCAGAGGGAGGACGGCTAGTCAGAGGCGGAAGGGGGATGGAGGAGAGCGGGGTGTGGAGCGGGTCTAGAGGGAGGACGGCAGGTCAGCGGCGGAAGGGGGCTGGAGTAAAGAGGGGTGTGGAGCGGGTCCACAGGGAGGAAGACTAGTCAGGGATTGTAGAAGGACAGTGCAAGGAAGAGGGGTGTGGAGTGGGTCTAGAGGGAGGACGGCAGGTCAGCGGCGGAAGGGGGCTGGAGGAGAGCGGGGTGTGGAGCGGGTCCACAGGGAGGAAGACTAGTCAGGGATTGTAGAAGGACAGTGCAAGGAAGAGGGGTGTGGAGTGGGTCTAGAGGGAGGACGGCAGGTCAGCAGCGGAAGGGGGCTGGAGGAGAGCGGGGTGTGGAGCGGGTCCACAGGGAGGAAGACTAGTCAGGGATTGGAGAAGGACAGTGCAAGGAAGAGGGGTGTGGAGCGGGTCTAGAGGGAGGACGGCAGGTCAGAGGCGGAAGGGGGCTGGAGGAGAGAGGGGTGTGCAGTGGGTCCAGAGGGAGGAAGACTAGTCAGAGGTGGAAGGGGGCTGGAGTAGAGAGGGGTGTGGAGCGGGTCCAGAGGGAGGACGACTAGTCAGAGGTGGAAGGAGGGTGGAGGAGAGAGGAGTGTGGAGTGGGTTCAGAGGGAGGACGGCTAGTCAGAGGCGGAAGGGGGATGGAGGAGAGCGGGGTGTGGAGCGGGTCCACAGGGAGGAAGACTAGTCAGGGATTGGAGAAGGACAGTGCAAGGAAGAGGGGTGTGGAGTGGGTCTAGAGGGAGGACGGCAGGTCAGAGGCGGAAGGGGGCTGGAGGAGAGAGGGGTGTGCAGTGGGTCCAGAGGGAGGAAGACTAGTCAGAGGTGGAAGGGGGCTGGAGTAGAGAGGGGTGTGGAGCGGGTCCAGAGGGAGGACGACTAGTCAGGGGCGGAAGGAGGGTGGAGGAGAGAGGAGTATGGAGAGGGTTCAGAGGGAGCACGGCTAGTCAGAGGCGGTAGGGGGATGGCCGCAAAGTTTTTCCACACAAAGAGAGGACCAGGGGGCATATTATCAACAACTAGTGATATTTATTGCTAAATGAGCTTAGCGATATTTTTTCCATCTCCGTGCATAGCCGGATTTTATCGCAGAGATAACGTGCTATTAGCAATGTTTATCTCAAATGCGATAAAATATCCACCAAAAGTGGCTCAATGCGTGAATATCACTGGAAATCCAGCGATATTCACGCATTAACGCCAATAGGGTCTTAACCTGAATATCCAACTTCCATTGGATATACAGGTTAAGAAGTGGTCTGAGTAGGCGTTAGTTTTGAGCGATATTCGCGCTTAGCACCAATTTTTCCATTGCTACGCCTGTGTTGATAATAGGCGATAGCGATGTTAGCGACTGCTTTCAGTCGCTAAGAGGTTGGGTATGCCCACTTTGCATGTCATTAGCAATAAATATCGCTGACATGCAAAGCGGGCCCCAAACCGCTCGCTATCGCCTACAAACTGTCGCTAACTGCTGTTAGCGACAGCTTGCTAATAGGGCAATTAAAATATTGCAGCTTTAGTGGGAAAAAGTCCTGCTAAAGCGGCGATATCGCCGTTGATAATATGCCCCCAGGTTTCTTAAGAAAAGGCTTGCACAAGTCTGTGCTTCTTGCGTATCACACAGATTCATGCTGACCCACATTATTGTGCAGAGATCTGGTAACAAACATCCATCTACATTTGGAAAAGGAAACCCTCTGCCTCCTGCCCAACTTCAACAGAGGAATGTAAAGAAGAGGTTAATCTCATTTTCAATGATATTAGGCGGCGGGTGCATATTGTTGGTAGCGAAAGCGGTGGTCATGTCCCAGGCGTCGATTATGCCGATCTTCAGGTCCTTCAGCAGGGAGTTCATGATCTGGTACTGAATGTAGCCATTGAAGTCATTTAGTGTCTCAATAGCTTTTGGTTCAAAGGCTGTGTTTTCAGTTTTGAGGACGATTATTGTCTCCGGGCTCCTCAGGAGCAGCTCCTGTAGGGCTTTGCGGATGTTGAGGGCGCGGCGGATGAAGATGTGAAGAGGGTACGGTCTGAAGTGTGCGCCAACCGTAAAGGTGATGACCGTGTCCTTGTTCCCACCCACTCGGGCAATCATTTCTGGGAGAATCGGGTTCTCCAAAACTGAATAGAAACTAAGACATAAGAATGGATTTCCATGTTTTTGGAACCTGATTTGGATGTTGCGGTCTGTGTCCACCATCAGACGTTTCCTGTGCAACTCCTTTAGGTGGAGATCAATGTCTTTGAGAGCTGAAAGGAAGAAAGAAGGAATTTTAGCAAGTCAAGAATATAAACCAAGCAGATCAAAGGACTCCTCAAATGAAGAAGTATGGTGTTAGCCGGTCCTCACCATATATATTTATGTATTCAGCGCCTGGATACCCTCATGGGGGACTAGCAGCGCTCTTCAAATCCATCTTACATCACATTACATTTATTAGTTTGCAATTGTATGTTTGCAAATGTTGTATGGAAACAAAAAGCTAACTTTGAGTGCACCACAGGGACAATTACAGCTCCATACAAACAGTTCACAAGAGAGCAACATTAATGACAAAGTAGAGCAACAGCTCCCAAAGTTGCATCAGTTTCAACCGACATCTGAGACATGAACGTATCCCTAACCCATGTAGGTATGTGGCGACTCTAGAGCAAAAAACAAAGATTATAGAAGAAAAGGCGCAAGGAGACATCATACACGAACAAAAGGAAACATTGGCAGCAACGCATTTCGCGCCTATTATTAGGCAAACTGCACCTAAATGAATACGGTCTGTTTGCTCAATGACCTTTCAAATCCTTCGTTTCCACTTGAAACTTTCTGCCCCCCCAATAACCAAGCACTGAGGAAAACAGAATGAGAAGGGTGGAATGCCTGGATAAACCTCAGCCACTGAGAATGACTTGGGCTGCATCCCAGTCAATTCTGAGGTTACATTTAGCACCAGCGCAGGGCAAAACGCATGTTCTAGTAAATATGGTGCAGCCCTGCAATTCTGAAGTGGCAGGGGGTGGCGTTAAGCCAAGGAGGCTATCGTTGTTCCCGTTCTTCTGCTGTTGGATTTTTGCCCAAGTTACTCTTAATTACTCAAACTAGTGTAATTGGTAATTTCAGTCATCAGAGTCATGTGTAACTACCGACATTAGACCGATTACTCTGGCATAATCACAATTTCACCCAGGCCTCGTCACATAGAGCACGGGACACACATCAGGGCATACCCGTCGCAGAGACGGCATGGCACTGAGGGACACAACAATCTGACAGATGAAAGGCTTGAGTGCATCTCAGCCTCTAGTTACCCAGGACCTTTGTTTACACGCCAGGATTGCAAACATTGAGCCTCTGAGGCGATGTGACGCTTGCCTTAGGGTTAGGCTGCGGCTGTTCTCTCTCGCTTGCCATCGGGCTAGCCTGCGGCTGTTCTCTCTCGCTTGCGACCCAGGCTAGTCTGAGGCTGTTCTCTCTCGCTTGCCATCCAGGCTAGTCTGTGGCTGTTCTCTCATGCTTGCCATCGGGCTAGTCTGTGGCTGTTCTCTCTCGCTTGCCATTGGCCTAGTCTGTGGCTGTTCTCTCTCGCTTGCGACCCAGACTAGTCTGCGGCTGTTCTCTCACGCTTGCCATCCAGGCTAGTCTGAGGCTGTTCTCTCTCGCTTGCCATCCAGGCTAGTCTGTGGCTGTTCTCTCACGCTTGCCATCGGGCTAGTCTGTGGCTGTTCTCTCTCGCTTGCCATTGGCCTAGTCTGTGGCTGTTCTCTCACGCTTGCCCTCGGGCTAGACTGCGGCTGTTCTCTCTAGCTTGCGTCCCAGGCTAGTCTGCGGCTGTTCTCTCTCGCTTGCCATCGGGCTAGACTGCGGCTGTTCTCTCTCGCTTGCG
The DNA here is from genome assembly GCF_964263255.1 of Lissotriton vulgaris. NCBI lineage: Eukaryota > Metazoa > Chordata > Amphibia > Caudata > Salamandridae > Lissotriton > Lissotriton vulgaris. The sequence continues at coordinate 294,726 of NW_028243495.1, read as the reverse complement.
ACCCAGGCTAGTCTGCGGCTGTTCTCTCTCGCTTGCCATCGGGCTAGACTGCGGCTGTTCTCTCTCGCTTGCGACCCAGGCTAGTCTGCGGCTGTTCTCTCTCGCTTGCCATCGGGCTAGACTGCGGCTGTTCTCTCTCGCTTGCGACCCAGGCTAGTCTGCGGCTGTTCTCTCACGCTTGCCATCCAGGCTAGTCTGCGGCTGTTCTCTCTCGCTTGCCATCGGAGTAGACTGCGGCTGTTCTCTCTCGCTTGCGACCCAGGCTAGTCTGTGGCTGTTCTCTCACGCTTGCCATCCAGGCTCGTCTGTGGCTGTTCTCTCACGCTTGCCCTCGGGCTAGACTGCGGCTGTTCTCTCTCGCTTGCGACCCAGGCTAGTCTGTGGCTGTTCTCTCTCGCTTGCCATCGGGCCAGACTGCGGCTGTTCTCTCTCGCTTGCAACCCAGGCTAGTCTGCGGCTGTTCTCTCACGCTTGCCATCCAGGCTAGTCTGTGGCTGTTCTCTCACGCTTGCCATCCAGGCTAGTCTGCGGCTGTTCTCTCTCGCTTGCCATCGGGCTAGACTGCGGCTGTTCTCTCTCGCTTGCGACCCAGGCTAGTCTGTGGCTGTTCTCTCTCGCTTCCCATCGGGCTAGACTGCGGCTGTTCTCTCTCGCTTGCGACCCAGGCTAGTCTGCGGCAGTTCTCTCTCGCTTGCCATCCAGGCTAGTCTGTGGCTGTTCTCTCACGCTTGCCATCGGGCTAGTCTGTGGCTGTTCTCTCTCGCTTGTCACCCAGGCTAGTCTGCGGCTGTTCTCTCTCGCTTGCCACATGGACTAGTCTGCAGCTGTTCTCTCATGCTTGCCATCGGGCTAGTCTGTGGCTGTTCTCTCTCGCTTGTCACCCGGGCTAGTCTGCGGCTGTTCTCTCATGCTTGCCATTGGCCTAGTCTGTGGCTGTTCTATCTCGCTTGCCATCGGGCTAGTCTGTGGCTGTTCTCTCTCGCTTGTCACCCGGGCTAGTCTGCGGCTGTTCTCTCATGCTTGCCATTGGCCTAGTCTGTGGCTGTTCTCTCTCTCTTGCCATTGGCCTAGTCTGTGGCTGTTCTCTCTTGCTTGCGACCCAGACTAGACGGCGGCTGTTCTCTCTCGCTTGCGACCCAGGCTAGTCTGCAGCTGTTCTCTGTCGCTTTTCATCCTGGCTAGTCTGTGGCTGTTCTCTCTCGCTATTCATCCTGGCTAGTCTGTGGCTGTTCTCTCTCGCTTGTCACCCAGGCTAGTCTGCGGCTGTTCTCTCTCGCTTGCCACATGGACTAGTCTGCAGCTGTTCTCTCATGCTTGCCATTGGGCTAGTCTGCGGCTGTTCTCTCACGCTTGCCATCAGGCTAGTCTGCGGCTGTTCTCTCATGCTTGCCATCGGGCTAGTCTGTGGCTGTTCTCTCACGCTTGCCATCGGGCTAGTCTGTGGCTGTTCTCTCATGCTTGCCATCGGGCTAGTCTGCGGCTGTTCTCTCATGCTTGCCATCGGGCTTGACTGCGGCTGTTCTCTCACGCTTGCCATCGGGCTAGTCTGCAGCTGTTCTCTCTCGCTTGCCATCGGGCTAGTCTGCGGCTGTTCTCTCACGCTTGCCATTGGGCTAGTCTGTGGCTGTTCTCTCTCGCTTGCCATCGGGCTAGTCTGTGGCTGTTCTCTCTCGCTTGTCACCCGGGCTAGTCTGCGGCTGTTCTCTCATGCTTGCCATTGGCCTAGTCTGTGGCTGTTCTCCCTTGCTTGCCATTGGCCTAGTCTGTGGCTGTTTTCTCACGCTTGCCATCAGGCTAGTCTGTGGCTGTTCTCTCATGCTTGCCATCGGGCTAGTCTGCAGCTGTTCTCTCTCGCTTGCCACCCGGGCTAGTCTACGGCTGTTCTCTCTCGCTTGCCATTGGCCTAGTCTGTGGCTGTTCTCTCTCGCTTGCCATTGGCCTAGTCTGTGGCTGTTCTCTCTCGCTTGCCACCCCGGCTAGTCTACGGCTGTTCTTTCTCGCTTGCCATCAGGCTAGTCTGTGGCTGTTCTCTCACTCTTGCCATTGGCCTAGTCTGTGGCTGTTCTCTCACGCTTGCCATCGGGCTAGTCTATGGCTGTTCTCACATGCTTGCCATCGGACTAGTCTGCGGCTGTTCTCTCTCGCTGGCCACCTGGGCTAGACTCCGGCTGTTCTCTCTTGCTTGACATCCGGGCTACTCTGCAGCTGTTCTCTCTTGTTTGCCACCTGGGCTAGTCTACGGCTGTTCTCTCTCGCTTGCCATCTGTGCTAGTCTGCAGCTGTTCTCTCTCGCTTGCCACCCGGGCTAGTCTGCGGCTGTTCTTTCACGCTTGCCATCCAGGCTCGTCTGCGGCTGTTCTCTCACGCTTGCCATTGGGCTAGTCTGCGGCTGCTCTCTCACGCTTGTCATCAGGCTAGTCTGTGGCTGTTCTCTCACGCTTGCCATCGGGCTAGTCTGTGGCTGTTCTCTCACGCTTGCCATCAGGCTAGTCTGCGGCTGTTCTCTCTCGCTTGCCACATGGACTAGTCTGCAGCTGTTCTCTCTTGCTTGACATCCGGGCTACTCTGCAGCTGTTTTCTCTCGCTTGCCACCCGGGCTACTCTGCAGCTGTTCTCTCTCGCTTGCCACCAGGGCTAGTCTACGGCTGTTCTCTCTCGCTTGCCATCTGTGCTAGTCTGCAGCTGTTCTCTCTCGCTTGCCATCCGGGCTAGTCTGTGGCTGTTCTCTCACGCTTGCCATTGGGCTAGTCTGCGGCAGCTCTCTCACGCTTGTCATCAGGCTACTTTGTGGCTGTTCTCTTACGCTTGCCATCGGGCTAGTCTGTGGCTGTTCTCTCACGCTTGCCATCGGGCTAGTCTGCGGCTGTTCTCTGATGCTTGCCACCTGGGTTAGTCTGCAGCTGTTCGTTCATGCTTGCCATCGGGCTAGTCTGCAGCTGTTCTCTCACGCTTGCCATCAGGCTAGTCTGCAGCTGTTCTCTGATGCTTGCCACCTGGGCTAGTCTGCGGCTATTCTCTGTCACTTGCCACCGGGCTAGTCTGCAGCTGTTCTCTCTTGCTTGTCATCCAGGCTAGTCTGCAGCTGTTCTCTCCGCTTGCCACCTGGGCTAGTCTGTGGCTGTGGAGAAGTGTGGCTCAATGGTTAGAGCGGCAGACCTTGATGCAGAATGCTGGCCAGGGACCAGGGTTCGATTCCCGCCTCGGCGGGATCGGGCTTAAATTCCTCTGACCGGATATTCTCGCCTCAGTGCCGAATCTAAGCATGGGCCCCACGCTGCAACTCTGGGCAATAGCTTGCTTAGTCTCCACAACGGCCCCCGATACACAAGGGATGCCTGGTTTCACCATGGGATGCCCAGGAGTGGACACCTCACAAGGAAAAGCCAGGAGGGGTTCCCTTGTGGTAGGAGTACAAGCGCCGGGATGCTTACAGGTTACTGTTCGCGCTATACAAATACAACACATTTACATTTACATTTCTCTCACACTTACCACCTGGGCTAGTCTGCAGCTGTTCTCTCCGCTTGCCACCTGGGCTAGTCTGTGGCTGTTCTCTCACGCTTGCCATCGGGCTAGTCTGCGGCTGTTCTCTCCGCTTGCCACCTGGGCTAGTCTGTGGCTGTTCTCTCACGCTTGCCATCGGGCTAGTCTGCGGCTGTTCTCTCTCGCTTGCCACCTGGGCTAGTCTGTGGCTGTTCTCTCACGCTTGCCATCTGGCTAGTCTGCGGCTGTTCTCTCCGCTTGCCACCTGGGCTAGTCTGTGGCTGTTCTCTCACGCTTGCCATCGGGCTAGTCTGCGGCTGTTCTCTCTCGCTTGTCATCCAGGCTAGTCATGAGGCTGTTCTCTCACGCTTGCCATCGGGCTAGTCTGCGGCTGTTCTCTCTCGCTTGCCACCTGGGCTAGTCTGTGGCTGTTCTCTCACGCTTGCCATCGGGCTAGTCTGCGGCTGTTCTCTCTCGCTTGTCATCCAGGCTAGTCTGTGGCTGTTCTCTCACGCTTGCCATCGGGCTAGTCTGCGGCTGTTCTCTCTCGCTTGCCACCTGGGCTAGTCTGTGGCTGTTCTCTCACGCTTGCCATCGGGCTAGTCTGCGGCTGTTCTCTCTCGCTTGTCATCCAGGCTAGTCTGTGGCTGTTCTCTCTCGCTTGCGACCCAGACTAGTCTGCGGCTGTTCTCTCACGCTTGCCATCCAGGCTAGTCTGTGGCTGTTCTCTCTCGCTTGCGACCCAGACTAGTCTGCGGCTGTTCTCTCACGCTTGCCATCCAGGCTAGTCTGAGGCTGTTCTCTCACGCTTGCCATCGGGCTAGTCTGCGGCTGTTCTTTCTCGCTTGCCACCTGGGCTAGTCTGTGGCTGTTCTCTCACGCTTGCCATCGGGCTAGTCTGCGGCTGTTCTCTCTCGCTTGTCATCCAGGCTAGTCTGTGGCTGTTCTCTCTCGCTTGCGACCCAGACTAGTCTGCGGCTGTTCTCTCTCGCTTGTCATCCAGGCTAGTCTGTGGCTGTTCTCTCACGCTTGCCATCGGGCTAGTCTGCGGCTGTTCTCTCTCGCTTGCCACCTGGGCTAGTCTGTGGCTGTTCTCTCACGCTTGCCATCGGGCTAGTCTGCGGCTGTTCTCTCTCGCTTGTCATCCAGGCTAGTCTGTGGCTGTTCTCTCACGCTTGCCATCGGGCTAGTCTGCGGCTGTTCTCTCTCGCTTGTCATCCAGGCTAGTCTGTGGCTGTTCTCTCTCGCTTGTCATCCAGGCTAGTCTGTGGCTGTTCTCTCTCGCTTGTCATCCAGGCTAGTCTGTGGCTGTTCTCTCACGCTTGCCATCGGGCTAGTCTGCGGCTGTTCTCTCTCGCTTGCCACCTGGGCTAGTCTGTGGCTGTTCTCTCACGCTTGCCATCGGGCTAGTCTGCGGCTGTTCTCTCTCGCTTGTCATCCAGGCTAGTCTGTGGCTGTTCTCTCTCGCTTGCGACCCAGACTAGTCTGCGGCTGTTCTCTCTCGCTTGTCATCCAGGCTAGTCTGTGGCTGTTCTCTCACGCTTGCCATCGGGCTAGTCTGCGGCTGTTCTCTCTCGCTTGCCACCTGGGCTAGTCTGTGGCTGTTCTCTCACGCTTGCCATCGGGCTAGTCTGCGGCTGTTCTCTCTCGCTTGTCATCCAGGCTAGTCTGTGGCTGTTCTCTCACGCTTGCCATCGGGCTAGTCTGCGGCTGTTCTTTCTCGCTTGTCATCCAGGCTAGTCTGTGGCTGTTCTCTCTCGCTTGTCATCCAGGCTAGTCTGTGGCTGTTCTCTCTCGCTTGCGACCCAGACTAGTCTGTGGCTGTTCTCTCACGCTTGCCATCGGGCTAGTCTGCGGCTGTTCTCTCGCGCTTGGTGAACCCGGGCGAGGAGGGTCAGAGGCAGGAAGGGTTTGAGGCTCACATCGAGGCAACTGATGGAGACGTTTTTACCACATTGAGGAGGCTGGCATTAGTAACACACTGCTTGGGACTGCGGGCGACAGTTAAACTTTTACCCTCCATGTTGCTAAAGGGAAAGAAACAAGCATTTGCAATGCAATAGGTCTCGCATTCACTCGAGTTTGAGCTATTAGTATTGTAATTGACAATGCCTTTTATTTATGTTTTAAAACTCAAAACATAAATAAAAGGCATTATGCTTTACAATGCTAACAGCTTAAACTCATGTGAATGTGAGACCTATTGCATTGCAAATGCTTGTTGTCATTGTAACACAGTCCGAGATAACAAAGGGCATTCTCTCATGTCAATGCTATACCATTGCACCATCTGAAGCCACGCCTACTGCTGCTGATCTGAAAGCAGCTGTTCCAGGCGCTAGGAGTGGGGTCTGAGCGGGGAGGGGGGGGGGGGGGGGGGGGGGGGGCTTTCAGCCGGGGGTCCTCAAAGACTCAATGTGAACGCTTCTCTGGTGTAACCCACGAAGACAAATCCAATCTGTATTATCGGTTTCCTTCACTCATCATGAATGAATGAACGAATGTGCTATAGCGCTTATGCAAACCAGAGAAAAATGTAAGAACAATGGCAGTTCTTTTTAAGAACGTGTTCTCATCATAATTGGCTGGGTACATCAATACGCGTTACGTCAGCTCTTAAGCCTATATTTTGTGTCATCATTATTTCAGACACTACAAAAGGCAATTGTTACATTGCTGCCTTTATTCGGAATGGGGCTGGAGTGCTGCAGGGCATGTTAATACTAACAATTCATTATTAGGAGATCTTTAAATAAGGACAAAAACGAACCTTACCTTTATCTCCTGATGCTTCCATTGAGACGCAATATTTGCCACCAATAAATGAAACAGCCGCTAATAATGTTAGCATTCTGTTTAGCTCAGTGTCCAATTTCTTCCAGCTTCCACACCCCCACCCGCCAGCTCCGCTCCGGCAGCCTCGCCCTCTCCGCCGTCTCGCGCATCCAACGAACGACCTCCGGCGGCAGATCCTTCTCCTACCGCGCCGCCAAGACCTGGAACACCCTCCCGACCCACCTACGGCAGACCCAAGACCTATTCGCCTTCAGAAGGCTCCTCAAGACCTGGCCCTTCAAGCCGTAGCAGCACCCCCCCCAGCGCCTTGGGACACTCACAGGTAAGTAGTGCGCTCTACGAGTACTCGGATTGATTGATTGATTCAAACCTGAGCAGCAAGCGCCTCTAAATGTCGTCATTTTCCTGCAATAGTGCAGGAGTTACCAGAGACAGCAGGAGTTTCCTTTCTAAATGGTGACATGCAGCCCCTCACAATGGGGTGGGGACATTTGTCGCAGAGGCATAGCGGACTTACAAGAGGTCCTGTAAGTCGGAAGAAGAGACAGCAACGTATCTAAAAAAACACGAAGCGATCCAAGAGGAATACAAAAAAAGCAGGTTGCGAAGGAGGCAAAGACCGCAAATGGGGCAGTCAGGGCCCAGGGGGTCACGAGCAAGCTCCCCGAGGCCCTTTGTTCAGGTGAACCGGAAGTAAACAATTAATGGCGCAACTGAGGGCGGAGCCTGTGGCATGGAGGAAGTTGGGTACCGGTCACCGGGTTACCTTCGCAGAGATGGGTGGGGGAACAGTAGGCACCTGGGGAGGGTGGGAACAAGCACTTTCCTGGAATGAAATGTGTGGGCACCGGAAGTGACAGGGAACCGGCTGGTTACCCGGGAGTGTGTGGACACCGGAAGCTAAAGGGTCATCCACTTGGGTTGAAGCAGACGCTTACCCAAGGAGTGTATGGTAACCGGAATTAAAAGGTTACCCGGTCGGGCTGGAAGCAGAAGCTTGCCCGGAGTGGAAAGGAAGGGTTGCGTCTCCAGGGGATAGGTCACCAGGTCAAAGATAGCTGCACTGAATGTAGGGCACAGTGCAGAGCTGACGGTGTAAGGACACAGGCTCGCCAGACAAAAATAATGGTGTGTAAAGGCTCGCTAGTAAGTTGGAAATGCCTAATAAACTGCGGCCTCAATTCTTCCATAAACAGAAATTTGTGTGGTCTGAATGTATTGGGATTCGGGTGGTGCGACCATGTGGGGGGAGCCTCTGCTATGCCAGTGCTTGCATTCTTCAAGCTATAGTGAGTCCACTGTGATTTGCCATAGCTATCTTTTTAGACTTTAATGTTTTCCCAGTGTCACGGTAATTAACTGAAATGTTAAGGTGTATGTGACCCCGCCCCTTGGGAGCCCCCAGAGTCTTGCTGTTTTGAAAATCGATATCTAATCGCTATGATCTTCCTGGTTGTTGTTAGAAAGACAAGGTCATGGCCACTCCTCCATTCTGAGGGAGACCTCCTTAGGGGACGCGTGTTCAATTTACAGCAGGCGTGGCATTTTATAATTGCCACTACAAGCGAGTTTATGCAGCCATCAACCAATTTTCATTTGTGCTAAATTCAAGCAAGAGCAAACAAACTGTAGCGAGCAGAAATGTTTCTGCAAAAGATGGTATTTTAGCCATGACTGAAGCAGCTTCTGCTTACAAAATAAACAATACGGCAGCCCTTCCTCCCGCCCGCAGCACACACAGGCCCTACTTTCAAGTCTTGGCGGGACAACATCTTTTGATTCTGGGCAAACCACGAATGAGACGATCTGTAATGCAACTGGTTGCTCATGTAAAGCACTCCGAAACCTTCAGGTCGAGTTTGCGCTGATTGCTGAGTGCGCTGAGCTGAGCTTCAAGACCGGTACGACAGCTGCTCCAGGGCCGGAATCAGAACCAAAACCAGCCCTGGCAAAGTGCTCGGCTGCCCCTCCCCGGGGGGGTTGGGGATGTCGCTGAGCTCTTTGCCAGGGCCAGTTTTTGGCTGAATTTGTTACAGGGCCGATTTTGCAAACCCGGCCCCCACCTGTGCGGCCCACCGGGGGATTGCCTGGTGCCGGCTAAGGCCAGTCCGGCTCTGAGCTGCTCCGTATCTTGTGCAGCAGCATATGCCCTGCGGGTGGTGGTAGGGCAAGTAAATATTGGAGACGAGCAGCAGGATGGATGAGTCCAAACAGTGTTGGCCTCTCGAAGGCCCGGTTCTTGACAACTTCAGAAGCTGCTACCGGAGTAAGCGTGGGATGAGGAAAGTTTGGCGGCAGTAACTGGTATGGAAGACATTGAATTCCGGAGCAGACAACGAGGAAAACGGTCAATACAGGGAGCCCACCGTCCCCGGGCTCGCTATTGTGGATCTTTAATTCCTGCCATGAAATAGCCACAGCAGCTGCAAGTGCTGCTGGAAGGGGGAAGGGGGAAGGGGGAAGGGGGAAGGGGGAAGGTGGCGCGCGCATGTTAATGCGCACTATTTTAAAAAAAAACAATTACGCTGTGTAAGGGTAAGGACACTGAAGTTAGGCAGTGCTGCTTCTGGAATAAACGGAAGTGACGCATCGGAAGCACACCCAGTAATAAACACGCTAACAAAAGAAATGCCTGAGTTAACTAATGCCAAGGGGCAGGACAAATTACCGGGCAATAGGCGGAGTTTCACACTTGATATGGATAATCTAATGTTTCAGAGACTGCACATGCGCGCTGCCTAGGCGAGACTCAAAAAAGGAGTATGATTTGAACAGATTTCCACGAGCAACTACACTTAAATTATGAAAGAAAAATCTGAAGTTGCGCTAGACATACGTTGGGGAGAAGTAACAACGTTTACAGTGAGCAGAAAATGCGGGATGTGTGTCAGTTCTGAGGAGGCTGCTGCGAAGCGCAATCATAGGTCCTTCTGGGATGAAACGAACCACAAGCCGGGGCTCATTACTCCTCACGATGCCAGGGTGAAATTTTAGCAAAATGTAATGTTAACAGAATAACTAATGCTTGGTAAACCCATCATAAGTGCAAAGAGGTTTAAAGCTACATCACAGGGGATGAGACTCAGATTGATGATGAGCTGAGGGCGCCCCTCCTGCTGGTGTGCAAGGGGTGAAGATACGCTGCACGCTAAGCAGAGTGGGAGGGGAGATGAGTGCGGATGGTCCCTACTGTAACCTACTGATAGGAGGCACAGTGGTCTGTATGATGGCAGACTGCAGTACCAGGTACCCCCTGGATGCCAATGAGCTGCTGAGCTATTCAAAGGCATGGAAACTACAATCTCTTGACCTTCGGCTGTGGAGATGTGGTCTTAAGACCATAGATTGTATGGAGTACTTCAAGACCTGGTAAGAAGCCCCTAGATCTGTAGGGTACAGTCAGACCTGGTAGGAAGCTCATAGATGCTTTAGGGTACTTTGAGACCTGGTAAAAAGCCCATAGATGTGGTAGGGTAGTCTAAGCCCTGGTAAGTAGCCCAGAGATGCTATGGGGTGCCCTAAGACCTGATAAGAAGCCTATAGATACTGTAGGGTATTTCCAGAGCTCTTAAGAAGCCCATAGATGCTGTAGGGTGTTTCCAGAGCTCTTAAGAAGCCCATAGATGCTGTAGGGTATTTCCAGAGCTCTTAAGAAGCCCATAGATGCTGTAGGGTACTCTAAGACGAGTCTTGAATTCAAAGATTCAAAGGCAAGCGCATTCCGACCAAAGTCTTTGCAGCTAAGGAAGATTCATCCTTGTTGGGTGACCTCAGCAGAGGGAGCTGGTGATGAAGCCAGGCCTGGATCCCCCAAACAAGTATTGGGGCTACAGGTCATTATCTCATTGATTAAACAAGATAATGCTATGTGGGAGGAGCTAATTTCAAATGTAGTTTCAGAATACTTGGGTCTATTGAATGCTATTGTCCATCGCGTTGTATTGAGGAATAATGGCAAACGCAAATGGTGGGGTTTATTATTATTTGACGCAGCGCAATGGAGCTGCACAACCTGCTATGCTGGGCTGCTTCGAGTATAGAAGGAGGAATGCGCCACACTTATTTCATGCTCTCTCCCGCCGCTGGCACAATTGAACCTACCAAGCACCAATGCAGGCACCAATGCACCCTGGTGCAAGCGTGCCTGTGTTGCTGGCAGGATTGTTTTTGAGCAGGACGGGACACCTTTCTGTACAAAAACAATCCTTACACGCTTCCTCCTCTTTCAGAGTGTGCTGCAGAATGAAGGAACTTCAGAAGAGGAGGCAAGAGGAGAAAGAAAGGTTGACTGGCCTTGGAAAATCTCGGAATGCTCCTAAATACAAGTGTGGATGCGCGGGAACACCCACTCTCCACCCATGTGACATCTTCCAGCCCCTTGCATTGCCTTGCGTGGCGTGGTAAGTCTGACTTAGGTATTGGGTTGACCTTGCTTCGCCTTGTGTAGAGCATCCCTCGGACTCCCAGCGCCTCTTCCATTGTAGAGCATCCCTCGAACATCCAGTGACTCTTCCATTGTAGAGTATCCCTCAGACTCCCAGCGCCGCATCCATTGTAGATCATCCCTCGGACTCCCAACGCCGCTTCCATTGTAGAGCATTCCTCGGACTCCCTGCGTGTCTTCCATTGTAGAGCATCCCTCGAACCTTCAGTGACTCTTCCATTGTAGAGAATCCCTCGGATTCCCAGCGCCGCATCCATTGTAGAGCATCCCTCGGACTCCCAGCGCTGCTTCCATTGTAGAGCATCCCTCGGACTCCCAAAATATCTGTTCCACTTTATGCCGGTGACTCAGTTTATTTCGTTTGTGATTCGAGGGCCTATACTTGGCTGCCAGTGAATTGGGGTGGCTGTTATCATCTAGGTCTTGTAACACCAGCAATGTCTGTAAAGAGTACCAAGGAAGTAAATAGAGCCTCCAAAACACTAAGGGGTAGGAGGAGTGTTGATCAAGGAGATACAGTATCTGAGATAGCTGGTGATGTACTAAAGGCCTTTGTTCCTTGGTATGGCCCTGCCATAAATTCGCGAAATATACGCAGGTTATCCCGTCTATTGGAAGCAACTGTAGAGGAAACAGCAGGGATAATTGAGAACTTCACAGTGGAGCTCAAGGCTGTTAGATTGGTTTCCCTTCAGAACAGGATGGTTCTAGACATGATGTTAGCAGAACGAGGTGGAGTCTGTAGGTTGATTGGGTCCTCCATCTGCACATATATATCTGACTCCTCCACGTCAGTTAGGGAAGCTGTCAAGAGACTGTATAATATAGGAGCCCAGGCCCATCGTGATGTTGGGTCTCAGGAGCTTGCAGGTTCCTTTTGGAACTCCCTATCAGGCTGGGGTGCAAAATAGGGATGTTCCTAGTGGCTATCTTCCTTGTAGTGATTGGGTGTTGCGTTCTCCTTAATTGCATACCCATGTGCTGCCAGTGTTTAGGGCGATTGCTAAAACCACCCCCTATGCCCTCAGTGACACTGACTAACGCTCTTATAATGAGGGATATTGTAACACAGCAATTTCGATTGTGGATATAGAGTTTTTGGAAATGGAGGAAAGCTCTTCCATTTTGTATTTTCCAGTCACCATTTTGTGTTAGCCTTTTTCTAGCCTGCCTCCTCAGCACATATAATGTGTCAGCTCCATCTGCACAAGGAAATGTTGATATATCAACTGACCCCAGAGCATATGTTTGTACTCCACTTGATAGCACGCAAGTAGAGCAGGGTGCATTGACAAAAGGTCAATGACTTATTTCTTTAACTTTCCTATTAACTGATATCAAATGTATTGCAGCTAACAAAAGACTGCTAATGATAACCAATTATTGTTGACACAAGGGATGGGACCTTTTGTTCCATATCCAGATGACTAATCAAGTGAGCGCCTGATTCTGTAACCACAGGCCTGTATATGTTTATACTTGGCACAAGTTATGCATAGTTCTGCTTTATTTCTTTGAACCACAAGATTACTGATGAGATTTAGTGAGTAATCTTTATATTTGTGGTCTACATACCACGTATACATATTTCCAGAGTTACTGGTTCTGACCAGTACCTGATATTGTCTGGGGATCATTAATCATCCTTGGCAGTAGCTGATTTGTCATATCCATTCCCACCTACGCTTTTTCCAGCACAAGAATATATAAGGCTGTCGATGACTGTGTAAGTTGTCCACTTCTCTCATAGCCACATGGAGCTGTGAGGTGGTGTACCCGCTTGAGTGCAATAAATCTTTTTATGTTACAGTTACCTCCGACTGCTGGTCTTCCTTGTTGTGAGCATACCTGGGCGAGGTAGGAAAAGATCCGCTTACTCAGGTCTTCAGATTAGTAATATAGGAATACACAGATGTAAGGATTTGGAGTATGTCTGTATCATTTTTTACTTTTCCTCAGAATTTAGTAAATGAACACAGAGGGGCCGATTTACAGAACTAACTTAAGACAAAATCCTAAACTTACTACTTTTGGTATTCACAGAAGTTAGGATTTTGTCTTAAGTTTGTCTTAAGACAGACTTAAGACAGACTTAAGACAGACTTAAGTTAGGATTTTGTCTTAAGTTTGTCTTAAGACAAACTTAAAACAGACTTAAGACAGACTTAAGACAGACTTAAGTTAGGATTTTGTCTTAAGTCTGTCTTAAGACAAACTTAAGACAAAATCCTAACTTCTGTGAATACCAAAAGTAGTAAGTTTAGGATTTTGTCTTAAGTTAGTTCTGTGAATCGGGCCCAGACTTTTTTGCTGCTTCAAATAGAGTAAAAGGTCAATGTTTTTTTTTTTTACTCTCAGATAGATGAAGTTGTTCTTGGGTGCCTTGCTAATATTTGGGGCATCCCAAGACTAGGAAGTATTCTGAGACTATCCTCTCTGTTGATAGATTATTTCTGTGCCTTGTCTAAAGACCTTTTGTTCTGTCCACCAATAGATATTTGCTGCCTTACAACCATTGCCAGAGGGGCCGGACATCAGATTCAGCTTGGGGAGTCAGCGTCAGCACCCGTCCAGCTTGAAGCCAAAGTGAAGGTAACCAGCACAGGCATTGCTGGCAACCAGGACCTCAGTGAAGGCGGAAGCACTGGGATGTGTGTACCCCTGCCACTGTCTTGGGCAAAAGACGAGGTCACAAATCAGAAAGGAGAAATCGTGGATCAAGTTTTTGATGTCCAGCTGAGAGAGTCACAGACCGACCAGAATGGTGAGGAGGCTATGCTTGAGGTGACCACTTTTGAAACTAGGGTTGCTTCAGAGATCCCAGCATCAGGCCCCTGAATCCTTATTCTAAAGTGAATGCGCGTTTGCACCTTTGTTTGTTGATCAAGAGTGCCTGGGCATACTGGATAATTTGTGGCCCCTACAAAAGAGCAGTGCGCCAACAGAGCAAAACAGAGTTAGGGAAGGACTTGAGTTTAGGGTACAGGTGCTGTGTCTCTGGTGCCTGTTAAATTAAAGTGGAGAAAACTGGTGCACTGCCTGAGACACTGGACAGGATCGTTGAAAGACTTTTCTTCTTAAACTGGGCTGTGATTCCTGATTTGCAAGTTGTGCAGCTCCACCGTGAGAACAACAAGAGCCTGCCTGAGAGGCTCAAACGTATACAGGGAGAAGACTCCCTTCTGGCTGGTTGTTCAGCGGCTTCAATATCCCCAAGGACTACTTTTTTTTATAATAATGTACCCCTTCAGTCATCCCATTTTTGAGGAGGAGCAGCCCTTTGCGGCCTCGTCCTAATTCCTGTGACCCTGGGTGGTCCTCCTGGTCCCTTGGAGCCAGGAGTGTTTTTGTAATAATCTGTCAGACTGCTTTAATATTTGCATTAGTTATAATGTTTATTCTACATGAAAAACATTTTTCTGAGCAATTGAAAAATGTTACTTTGCCCTCCTCCTAAAAATATGATTGATACTCTAGCCATTATAAAAGGAACACTGGAAAAGTCTATTGATTTTTTTTTTTATTAGATATGTTCTGTTGGCTATTCTGAAATTGAAATGGATGGTCACTGAAATGCATTGGAGTCCTAAAAATGTTTTACATAGAATTAGAATAGATGATTCTAGGAATTGGTTTTTGCTTAGGGCTAGAAAAATTGATAAATTCTGTTTGTGATAATAGTCATTACTCTCTCCTGCTATCTGTATGTTAATAATGACCCAATGCTCTGTTCCCTTTGTACTCCTGCATATACCTTATATATATACCAACTTAATGAAATGTTTAGAATAAAAAATGCCCACCTAGCAATGAATTAGGATATTGATAAATTTATGAAAATAGATGTGCAAAATATTTTCTATGTTCATGATAGATCATAGGAATGTCTTAAGCTCATGCTATACGAACCATCTGTTAAAGATTGCAGGAATCTGTTAGCATGAGCTGAAAGCCATTTGGTACCTGTCAGCCATCTTAGTTAGCCATGTGCTTGCCATGTGCTTTCTCCTTCTTCCAGAGCCTTGCACATGCTCAGAGGGGCCTAGCTATTAGAATGCACCTGCTCCTAGTATAGAACTGTCAGGCTATTCTTGCTGATGTAAGGAGAAATATCTCTCCTCCCACTTTGTTGAGCAAGCAAATTTTGTATACCCATGTTAGTCATTTTGCATGCTGGTATGTGCCAGGACCTCCCCTTGGTTTTATGCTGACTGTAAAGATATGCATATTTACGGCCCCTGTTCTCTGTACTCTTTTCTCTTTAGAATGCTTCCTACAGTGGCCTGAGGGTACTGTGTGGCGCAATCTCCCTCATCTGAGGTTAATAAACATGTTATTTTTATGTTACAGCCTCTGTGCCAATCTCTTCTTTGTTGGTTTAAAAGAACCAGGTGTATCAGTGAACCCCTGTAGGAGGTATATATTTCTTCAGCGGCTCAGAAGATCACCGAGTTACCGCACGGCCGTCGGGAGTGCACGCATCACATCAACATTGTCGCACCGTAACCACAATGCCATTTTGTTGCATCGTACCAGAGTGTCATGGCAACGGATCGCAGTAAGAAACCCACGCATCACCTCCCCACACAGTAAGGAAGTGAGCATCAACTCCTCTGTGCAGCAGTAAGGAACCGACGCATCCACTCCCCTGAGTGTAAGGAATTGACACATCACCTTCCCTGCGACCCTTTTGTTTGTTTTGCATTACGCATCCCAGGTACTGTGAGAGTAAAGTGTCACATTTGTATCTAAAGTGAACTAAGCTATTTCTACCATTTTAAAGACTTATTTGGATAACAGTATTGTGGATTTTAGTTGTTTGGTCTTGTGTTAAGTCTAGTAAAGATTACTTATTTTTCTAAACCTGTGTGGTGTCCATCCGTAGTGTTTTCACTGTATTACTGTATGTGTTCACAAATGCTTTACACACTGCCTCTGAGATAAGCCTGTCTGCTCATACCAAGCTACCGAGGGGGTGAGCAGAGGTTATTTTAGAAGTGTAGCCTCTTACCCTGACTAGAAGCATGGGTCCCTATTTGGTCAAAGGTGCCTTCCTCTGCCAACTAGAGACCCCCAGTTCTAACAGCTGCCCGTAAGCGTTGTAAGCATTTGTCTGCATGTTGTGGCCCTTGCCTTGCCCGTACTGACACGCACATGCTAATAAACTCTACGCAACTTCACCAGTGTTCAACTGTGATGAGTATTGATTAGAATGACAAATTGTTTGCCTCAATGTGCATTATCCGTACACACGGAGGGACTGACGCATGTACATTGTCGGTGAGTCCCTATTGCGAGCTCCACCTCTTTGTGCCAGACATTGTGGTTCTGACTGTTGCTGGTAGAACTGTGCTCTTACCTGTCCTCAGCAATGTGAGTATGGTGTCCAACTTATTGCCATGTGGATCAATGTGATAAAAAAAACTGGCTGTGTCCACACAGATGTGTCTGAGTAGGTTGTGCAAAGAGATGTTCAGTTACCACATTTCGGCCTGCTACAGATTTTGACATTTCTACACACAGCATTATTTAATACATGGACAAGGGGCTACATTGGGGGGGTTGTGAGATTGTTGTTCATGTGCAACGAGGCCACAGGTAGTTCAGACCTTCACAGTCATCTAATTGGACATGTGGGTCAGGGTCAAACATGCCCATTGATGTCATTTCCCAGGGTGGACCTTTTAGTGCAATCAATGTCTCTACATTCATCCATATTTTTATACTTGATTGAACATAGACATGACACATCTGTGTGATTTGGAATGTTGTATTCACATTCTGTGGCGTCGGAGCTGTAGCAGAACATGGTCATGTCAACCCTACATTACATGTTTGCCCAGTGGAGGGCCAACCAGAGTCTTGGGGGAATGAAAAGTTAATTGGAAGAGGAAGAGTTCAGTCCACAGCCAGATTGCTGTGTCATTGGTAACCAGAGCAGATTTGGCAGTCCATGTCGGGGTACAGGTGCATGTCGCAGAGGGCATCGGAAGTCAGTGGGGGGTGTTTTTCCACGGCATGATGCAGAGGGCTGAACCAGGACGGGACAGGTCATATGGCGGGGATGGATGCTACAACCTCCTTCCTCACACAGTCATTACCATCCACATCTTAGTCCTCTGATACGTCTTCTGTGTCCGGTGTGTCAGGTGTGTGTGGAGGTGGTATGGCTGCATCACTGTGTGCCACTGACACATCAGAGGGTGGCGATGTATGTGTGGAAGTTCCTGCAGCAGTCATCTGGGAGAGGCTCTGTGGCAGCAATGGCAAGATGAGGATCTGCAGGGCATGGGAGATCCCAGCTACATCTCGCTGGTGTTCAGTCGTGGCTGCTATACTTCCAGCCTGCATCGGCTCCATTGTCTCCATTGTCTTCCGCATCTGTGCCAACTCTGTGCTGTCATCACTGGAGCCTGTCTGACTAGACAGTTCTTGTATTCAGTTCTTGGTTCCAGCGAGGTCAGCCAAGGATCATTGGAGAGTATGGAGAGGACAGTCGGTGTCCGTTAGGGACTGTAAATGGTCCCTGATGGCACTCAGACACCCACGTATGGCATCTAGTTTGGCTGCCATGAGGTTGAGCCCTACCCACAGCTGATCACCCATCTTCTCCTGGCACCCTAACACACTGCGTTGGAATGCCATTGTTGGTCATGGTGGTCCTGGGAGACAGCCGTGGTGGTGTGTGCTTCCTGCTGTGTGGTCTGTGCAGGGGTGGGGCCACCTTGATGCAGCTGGCCTGCCCTGCCCCTGGAGATGGGGTGCAGAGGCTGTCTACAATACGGTGGAGAGTGTTGGGGCAAATGTGCACAGTGTCCTCTTCATCATCACTGAAGATATGTCTTGTCTGCTCTGCAGGAGGTGTTGATTGTCCCTCTGTAAATGGGTGATGCAGGTTAACAGTGTGTCCTATGTATGCTGATGCATTGTACATGACTGTACATAGTGACTGTTTTGGTGAACATTCCGACCACATGACGGATATGCAGTTGTACTCTCACATTATCATCTCAGAGTTTCATGCAATGCCAGATGTGATTGGCCAGTTTCTACGCATAAGCAGCACCAGTTGTGTCCTCTGTTCTGTAGTTTAAGTATTGCACTTTGTACCACATTGTTGTCAATGCTGAATTGATGTGATTGCAATGTGTGTGTGGTGAATTGTGGGAGAGTCGCATCAGCAGCTCTGATTTTGTGGCCCCTTATCCATTTGAGGCGGTGTGTCTTTGACTTGTGTGCTTTTCGGGTGCTGAGGTCTGGTTGACTTGGGACATTTGTGCTCTTGGATGTTTTTCGTACGCTTGTGCATTATTTGTCTGCAGATGTGTTGTTGACGTCAGGGGTTGTATGTGCACGTGGATGTGTCAGAGTGTGACCTGCTAGTTTGAGGATGTGATCCACAGTGGGCCACCTCAGTGTTGTGTCGTGCACCATGTCCTGTATTTTGGTTGCAGCCATGCTATCGGTCATGCAGTGTCACTTGCATTGTCAGTGTGGCTCACAGAGCTGCGGCTTTGCTGCATTCAGCACATGTGCATGGGTAGGTTGTGAGATTGGTGATAGGGAGGGGTGCCCCTTTGTGCTCATAGTGTACGGGGGCCTACTTGGTGTTTCTATGTGTGCTGCAGTGTGCCAAGGGTATCAGGGATATGTTCCACAATCATTGTGGGTGTGCAGTGTGCTGCACCTGATTGTGCATGTGTGCCATGGTGCCCATCTCCCTCCGTCCCCCCAGTCACTGGTCGTTACTCACGCTGTTGCTGTTGGGTCAAGTCATGTCTAGCTGTGTCTGGGCTCCCGGCTCCTTGCACCATCTCCACAGTGATGACTATGGCCACAATTTCTTCCAGGTCATCCAGCTCTTCCTGTCGCCTTTGCTGCCTTCCTGTTGGCAGTGAGTTTCTGTTTGGTCTGTCTTTGCACATCATGCCAGCGCCCCTTGACTCCTCCATTGACCTCCTCAACACTCCGACTGCATTCATGTTGTTTACGATGGACTGCCATATTTCCATTTGTGTTGCTAATGACGCAGTGGAGGTGATGAAGGGTTGTTGGTAGTGTTCTATCACCTCCGTGATGATGATCCGGTCTTCCTGCGGACTGAAGCCCGTCTTCCTCTTCTCCTTGCCCTTCCCCATACACAAGGTTACTGGCTGGTCCTCCGTGGGGCTTGTGGGGTTCGGGTTGTCCTCTGCACTCGGTCTGGGTGCATCCATGGTGCTACACAGTTTGGTTTGGTTTTGGTGTGTTTTTTCATTGCTTTTATGGTGCATTTTTACGCATGACGCGTGGGAATTGCAGGCCTGTCGCTGGCTGTCGCATATTTTTGTATTGCGAATTGGGCATCGCAACAATTTTCGCATTAGTGTTTCACATTTTTTCGTCGTTGCGTTGATTTTTACGCTGTCATTTGGCATGTTATCCTGCTACTATCGCATGGTGCAGCCGGGTCGGTAATACAACGTTGATACAGGGTTATTTTGTCGCGATAGACTGCGATGTGCAAAGTTGCATTAAGCTAATTTTGCAATGATTATCACACGTTCTTGAGAATATCCCCCTACAATTTTTAAACAGTGCAGCGTATGTAAGGGCTTCGAGTGGTATGAAGTGGATTCCAAGTGTAGAAACCACTCTATACCACTCGGCGTCTTTGCATGCTCTGTAGGTATTACAACTTCTAAACACTGCCGAGTATGTACGGGCCTCGAGGGGCATGCTGTGGTTTCCAAATACGATAGGTAGAGGGAGGAGTCCCTTTAAGTTTAACAACCACTGCATTCCATCTAAGGTAATTCGACCAGCGGAGCGGCCAAATGTATCACTTATTCACCATTACAAGAGTAACGCAGAATTACCAAATTTCTTTGATACCCAGGCCTAATGCTAATGTGGTGAACAAAACCTACTGGTTAGTTTGTCGATGAAGAAATGAGTCCACTGATTCGTGGTGGAGTCTCCGATGAGTTGAAGCGACTTCCCCTTCAGGCAGCCATTCTTGTCATCCAGTGAGGGGAACCTGTTCATGCTGCAGTAGACAGGGTGCCAGACGTTCTGCAGGAAGTAACCCGCAGGGACCTCATGCTTCATCCCTGTCCTACACTTCTCCTTCACAGGGGCAGCTTCATCTGCAAGACAAGAGGGAGGACTCTGTGAGTATCAGAGACTGCAGGAGAGCAAGAGAGAGACATGGGGCAGGACAGGAGAGCAAGAGAGAGACATGGGGCAGGCAGGAGAGCAAGAGAAAGTCATGGGGCAGGGCAGGAGAGCAAGAGAGAGACATGGGGCAGGACAGGAGAGCAAGAGAGAGACATGGGGCAGGGCAGGAGAGCAAGAGAGAGACATGGGGCAGTGCAGGAGAGTGAGAGAGAGACATGGGGCAGTGCAGAAGAGCAAGAGAGAGACATGGGGCAGGACAGGAGTGCAAGAGAGAGACATGGGCAGGAAACCAAAGAGAGACATGGGGCAGGAGAGCAAGAGAGAGACATGGGGCAGGACAGGAGAGCAAGAGAGAGACATGGGGCAGGGCAGGAGAGCAAGAGAGACAGGGGTAGGGCAGGAGAGAAAGAGAGAAGCACGCAGCAGAGCAGGGGAGCAAGAGAGACATGGGGCAGGTGAGCAAGAGAGAGACATGGGACAGGGCTGATGGGGCACAGCCCTGACAGATTACCAACAAGGGCAGAGACTAGACACAGTACACTCGGTCGAACTGTGAAGACAGAAAGACAGAGACATAGAACTGTGCGGACAGAATGACAGAGACATAGAACTGGGCGGACAGAAGGACAGAGACATAGAACTGTACAGACAGAAGGACAGAGATAGAGCTGTACAGACAGAAGGATGGAGAATGAACTGTGCTGAGAGAAGGACAGAGACAGAACTGTACAGACAGATGGACAGAGACAGAACTATGCGGACAGAAGAACAGAGGCATAGAAATGTGTGCACAGAAGGACAGAGACATAGAACTGTGCGGACAGAAGGATAGAGACATAGAAGTGTGCAGACAGAAGGACTGAGATAGAATTGTGCAGACAGAAGGACAGAGAGAGAACTGTACAGACAGAAGGACAGAGACAGAACTATGCGGACAGAAGAACAGAGGCATAGAAATGTGTGCACAGAAGGACAGAGACATAGAACTGTGCGGACAGAAGGACAGAGACATAGAAATGTTCGGACAGAAGGACAGAGGTATAGAACTGTGTGGACAGAAGGACAGAGACATAGAACTGTACAGACAGAAGGATAGAGACATAGAACTGTGCAGACAGAAGGACTAAGATAGAATTGTGTGGCAGAAGGACAGAGAGAGAACTGTACAGACAGAAGGACAGAGACAGAACTGTGCGGACAGAAGGACAGAGATAGAGCTGTGCAGACAAAAGGACAGAGATAGAGCTGTGCAGACAGAAGGACAGAGACATAGGAATTTGCAGACAGAAGGACACAAAGAGAACTGTGCAGACAGAATGACAGAGGTAGAACTGTGCAGACAGAATGACAGAGAAATAGAACTGTACAGACAGAAGGACGGAGAATGAACTGTGCTGAGAGAAGGACAGAGACAGAACTGTGCATTCAGAAGGACAGAGATAGAAATGTGCGGACAGAAGGACAGAGACGGAACTGTACAGACAGAAGGACAGAGATAGAATTGTGCAGACAGAAGGACTGGGACATAGAACTGTGTGAACAGAAGGACAGAGATAGAACTGTACAGAGAGAAGGACAGATACATAGAACTGTGTGGACAGAAGGACAGAGACATAGAACTGTTAGACAGAAGGAGAGAGATAGTACTGTACAGACAGAAGGACGGAGACAGAACTGTGCAGAGCGAAGGCCAGATATAGAGCTGTACAGACAGAAGGACGAAGAGAAAGAACTGTGCAGACAGAAGGACAGAGAGAGAACTGTGTGGACAGAAGGACAGAGACACAGAACTGTGCAGACAGAAGGACAGAGACATAGAACTGTGCAGACAGAAGGACAGAGAGAGAACTGTTTGGACAGAAGGACAGAGACTCAGAACTGCAGACAGAAGGACAGAGTCATAGAACTGTGCGGACAGAAGGTCAGAGATAGAACTGTACAGACAGAAGGACAGAGTTATAGAACTGTGTGCACAGAAGGACAGAGGCAGAACTGTGCAGACAGAAGGACAGAGATAGAGCTGTGCAGACAGAAGGACAGAGATAGAACTGTGCAGACAGCAGGACACAGAGAGAACTGTGCAGACAGAAGTACATAGATAGAACTGTGCAGACAGCAGGACATAGAGAGAACTGTGCAGACAGAAGGACAGAGATAGAACTGTGCATACAGAAGGACAGAGACATAGAACTGTGCGGACAGAAGGACAGAGACATAGAACTGTGCAAATAGAAGGACAGAGATAGAACTGTACAGACAGAAGGACAGAGACATAGAACTGTGCGGACAGAAGGACAGAGATATAGAACTGTGCTGACAGAAGGACAGATATAGAACTGTACAGACAGAAGGATGGAGAATGAACTGTGCTGAGAGAAGGACAGAGACAGAACTGTACAGACAGAAGGACAGAGATAGAACTGTACAGACAGAAGGACAGAGACATAGAACTGTGCGGAGAGAAGGACAGAGATATAGAACTGTGCAGACTGAAGGAAAGAGATAGAACTGTGCAGACAGAAGGACAGAGACATAGAACTGTGCATATAGAAGGACAGAGATAGAACTGTACAGACAGAAGGACAGAGACATAGAACTGTGCGGACAGAAGGACAGAGATATAGAACTGTGCTGACAGAAGGACAGAGACAGAACTGTGCTGACAGAAGGACAGAAATAGATCTGTGCAGACAGAAGGACAGAGATACAAAGGGGCATTCTTATAACCCCCTATTGCAAACACCACTTCACTGTGATGGCGACAGGGGCTCTGCCTTATTTACAAGGTAGTGTCAATCTACTTAACGTGGCTTAATGCTGCCTTGTAAATAAGGCCCCAGAGTGAAAGGGGAGGGCAGCGGGTGTTGCTGTGGGCGTTCCACTGCAACACCAATTTATCCTGATGTTGCCCTATATTTAGATGGGTGGCATAAAGAGGTGGCAGTGCCAAAGCCTGGTCTTAACAGGGTGCAACAAGGAGAAATGCTTTTTTCTCCTCATTTTTGCGAGTTCCCGATGTGCTGCGTTGTGCAGCGCACATGGACACAGTATACTACCATTGCTTCGTATGTGCAGATAGGTCCCCCTGTCTGCACATAAACAATCAAACAACAGAAATGACATTTTGCAACTGTGTGCTGCATTAAGCAGCACCCATAAAAGGTACAAAACGTCATTTAAAGATTGTTTATCTTCCCCTCAACGCAGACACCCATGCTCTATGTGGCAAAGATGCCTGCATTGGCGCTCGGCTGCTAAGTTTAGCACCAGCGCAGGGGGAAACGCAGAGATGCGCGGTATTGTTGTAGATATGGTGCAGCCCTGCATTTCAGAAATGGCGGCGCGTGGCGTTAAGCCGAGGAGGCTCCGCCACTTCGTTGTAAACACGCCCCATAGCCTTCCTCCGCTCTGCTGATGTAGCCCACATAGGGCGTCCTTTGATGAGCAGAGCCTCAGGTCCGTCCCGCACCCCCTGGACCCCCTGGACTTCAGGCGGAACCACTTCAGGGAGTTCAGAGTATCGCACCGACCTCCGTAAAGAGGTAAGTGTGGCCCGCGGATAATGACTGGAACAGAGTTAGAGATTCTTCTTATGTAATGTTTGTTGTTTATTTAGATGTATGTTTCAAACACAGATGCACATTTATAAATGTCTATTCAATGCAACATAATGATTAAATCTGCTTCAATTTATGTTTGTGCTTTAAATATGGTTTGTGTTTTCTTTTTTACTGATTGTTTTTAAATAGGAGACAAAGCTCCATAGAAACTGATATCTTGAGCTCTCATTTATTACTTTTAAACATTAGGCCAGGTTTCAGA
This sequence comes from Lissotriton vulgaris, assembly GCF_964263255.1. Taxonomy (NCBI): domain Eukaryota; kingdom Metazoa; phylum Chordata; class Amphibia; order Caudata; family Salamandridae; genus Lissotriton; species Lissotriton vulgaris. The sequence goes on along the minus strand of NW_028243495.1, from coordinate 271,022 downwards.
GTGTAAGTAAAGCCATACTGTTAATTCTTTATTCTGAAAATGTTCAACAATGTTTAAATACAATATATATATTAGAACAGAGCTTAAGATAAAGAGGAACATTGTATAAAAAGCTGTGAACATTTTACTTTCCCGATGTTTAGGGGGAAGGCTCATCCATCCATTACCAGGGCGATAGTTTGCAAAATTAGATGAGTATTGTTTGCTGAAAATCGGTTCTATTATTTAGAAGAGGATCATAGGAGCGAGCCATCTTTGAGACTCGAGGCAGGCCTCTTCCCTGGCTAGCAAAGAGGAAGGTGGGGCTAGGGACACTGATGTGACGAGGCTTTCTGATACCATCACAATAGTACAATATTTGTATTAATCTGCCTCCTGATAAGCATTTTTATATTAGTTACTACTTATGTTGCATACACTAGGATGGGAGTTTGATTTTCTAATAAATTTTAAACATATATTCCTGGTAACTTCGAGTTCTTGAGTCTGCCTATTCATGATGAAAGAGGGTTTGGGTTTTACTAGCTATCACTGTGAAATCTTAAAGGACTCAATATCACCTAGAATGCACCACACTGAATCAAGGCTCAGTGGGTTTGGGGGTGGCTGCAATCTCTGTCTCAGGCTGGTATACTGACTTGGAGCCATATGTATCATCATCACCATTTGCGATTTCTAAATAGCGATTTTTAAGGAATCACTATTTAGAAATCGCAAAATGGTATGTATGTAGAAAATCGCTATTTTTTAGCGATTTCCAATTATTCCTTATTTGCAAATTCGCAATTTGCAAATTCGCAAATAAGTAATATTTTCCCATTCATTTCTACGGGCCAGGAGACCCATAGAAATGACTGTGAAATAATTCTTAATTTGCGAATTCGCAATTTGCTAATCGCAATTTGAGAATTATTTCAAGGGTGCAGGGGTGTCTCAAGGACACCCTGCTGCACCACTGAAAGTTACATGTGTGTGCATATGGCGTTCGTACCGCACCCCCTGGACTCCAGCCCGAAGCCCCCCAGGTCCGTCCTGCACCCCCTGGAACCCCTGGACTCCAGCCCGAGGCAGCCTAGCTCCGTCCCGCACCCCCTGGACTCCAGCCCGAGGCCGCCCAGGTCAGGTCAGGTCAGCCCCGCCCCCCCTGGACTCCCTGGACTCCAGCTCCAGCCCGAGGCCCCGCACCCCCTGGACTCCAGCCCGAGGCCGCCCAGGTCCGTCCCGCACCCCCTGGACCCCCTGGACTCCAGCCCGAGGCCGCCCAGGTCTGTCCCGCACCCCCTGGACCCCCTGGACTCCAGCCCGAGGCCGCCCAGGTCCCAGGTCCGTCCCGCACCCCCTGGACTCCAGCCTGAGGCCACCCAGGTTCGTCCCGCACCCCCTGGACTCCACCCGAGGCCGCCCAGGTCCTTCTCGCACCCCATGGCCCCCCTGGACTCCAGCCTGAGGCTGCCCAGGTCCCTCCCGCACCCCCTGGACCCCCTGGACTCCAGCTCCAGCCCGAGGCCACCCAGGTCCGTCCCCCACCCCCTGGACCCCCTGGACTCCAGCCCGAGGCCGCCCAGGTCCGTCCCGCACCCCCTGGACCCCCTTGACTCTAGCTCCAGCCCGAGGCCACCCAGGTCCGTCCCGCACCCCCTGGACCCCCTGGACTCCAGCCCGAGGCTGCCCAGGTCCCTCCCGCACCCCCTGGACCCCCTGGACTCCAGCCCGAGGCCGCCCAGGTCCGTCCCGCACCCCCTGGACTCCAGCCCGAGGCTGCCCAGGTCCCTCCCGTACCCCCTGGACCCCCTTGACTCTAGCTCCAGCCCGAGGCCACCCAGGTCCGTCCCGCACCCCTTGGACCCCCTGGACTCCAGCCCGAGGCCACCCAGGTCCGTCCCGCACCCCCTGGACCCCCTGAACTCCAGCCCGAGGCCGCCCAGGTCCGTCCCGCACCCCCTGGACTCCAGCCCGAGGCTGCCCAGGTCCCTCCCGTACCCCCTGGACCCCCTGGACTCCAGCCCGAGGCTGCCCAGGTCCGTCCCGCACCCCCTGGACCCCCTTGACTCTAGCTCCAGCCCGAGGCCACCCAGGTCCGTCCCGCACCCCTTGGACCCCCTGGACTCCAGCCCGAGGCTGCCCAGGTCCCTCCCGCACCCCCTGGACCCCCTAGACTCCAGCCCGAGGCCGCCCAGGTCCGTCCCGCACCCCCTGGACTCCCTGGACTCCAGCTCCAGCCCGAGGCCACCCAGGTCCGTCCCGCACCCCCTGGACCCCCTGGACTCCAGCCCGAGGCCACCCAGGCCCCTCCCGTACCCCCTGGACCCCCTGGACTCCAGCCCGAGGCCGCCCAGGTCCGTCCCGCACCCCTGGACCCCCTTGACTCTAGCTCCAGCCCGAGGCTGCCCAGTTCCCTCCCGCACCTCCTGGACCCCCCGGACTTCAGCCCGACGCCTCCCAGGTCCCTCCTGCACCCCCGTGGACCCCCTGGACTCCAGCCCGAGGCCGCCCAGGTCCGTCCCGCACACCCTGGACCCCCTGGACTCCATCCTGAGGCTGCCCAGGTCTGTCCCGCACCCCCTGGACCCCCTGGACTCCAGCCCGAGGCCACCCAGGTCCGTCTCGCACCCCCTGGACTCCAGCCCGAGGCCGCCCTGGTCCCTCCCGCACCCCCTGGACCCCCTGGACTCCAGCCCGAGGCCGCCCAGGTCCGTCTCGCACCCCCTGGACTCCAGCCCAAGGCCGCCCAGTTCCCTCCCGCACCCCCTGGACCCCCTGGACTCCAGCCCGAGGCCGCCCAGGTCCCTCCCGCACCCCCTGGACCCCCTGGACTACAGCCCGAGGCCGCCCAGGTCCGTCCCGCACCCTCTGGACAACCTGGACTTCAGCCCGAGGCTGCCCAGGTCCCTCCCGTACCCCCAGGACCCCCTGGACTCCAGCCCAAGGCCGCCCAATTCCGTCCTGCACCCCCTGGACCCCCTGGACTCCAGCCCGAGCCTGCCCAGGTCCCTCCCGTACCCCCTGGACACCCTGGACTCCAGCCCGAGGCCGCCCAGGTCCGTCCCGCACCCCCTGGACTCCAGCCCGAGGCCGCCTAGGTCCGTCCCGCACCCCCTGGACCCCCTGGACTCCAGCCCGAGGCTGCCCAGATCCCTCACGTACCCCCTGGATCCCCTGGACTTCAGGCCGAGGCCGCCCAGGTCCGTCCCGCACCCCCTGGACCCCCTGGACTCCAGCTCCAGCCCGAAGCCACCCAGGTCCCTCCCGCACCCCCTGGACCCCCTGGACTCCAGCCCGAGGCCGCCCAGGTCCGTCCTGCACCCCCTGGACCCCCTGGACTCCAGCCTAAGGCTGCCCAGGTCCCTCCCGTACCCCCTGGACCCCCTGGACTCCAGCCCGAGGCCGCCCAGGTCAGTCCCGCACCCCCTGGACTCCAGCCCGAGGCTACCCAGGTCCCTCCCGTACCCCCTGAACCCCCTGGACTCCAGCCCGAGGCCGCCCCAGTCCGTCCCGCACCCCCTGGACTCCCTGGACCCCCTGGACTCCAGCCCGAGGCCGCCCAGGTTCGTTCCGCACCCCCTGGACTCCCTGGACCCCCTGGACTCCAGCCCGAGGCCGCCCAGGTTCGTTCCGCACCCCCTGGACTCCAGCCCGAGGCCTCCCAGGTCCGTCCCGTACCCCCTGGACCCCCTGGACTCCAGCCCGAGGCTGCCCAGGTCCCTCCCGTACCCCCTGGACCTCCTGGACTACAGCCCGAGGCCGCCCAGGTCCGTCCCGCACCCCCTGGACCCCCTGGACTCCAGCCCGAGGCCGCCCAGGTCCCTCCCGCACCCCCTGGACTCCAGCCCGAGGCCGCCCAGGTCCGTCCCGTACCCCCTGGACCCCCTGGACTCCAGCCCGAGGCTGCCCAGGTCCCTCCCGTACCCCCTGGACCTCCTGGACTACAGCCCGAGGCCGCCCAGGTCCGTCCCGCACCCCCTGGACCCCCTGGACTCCAGCCCGAGGCCGCCCAGGTCCCTCCCGCACCCCCTGGACTCCAGCCCGAGGCCGCCCAGGTCCATCCCGTACCCCCTGGACCCCCTGGACTCCAGCCCGAGGCTGCCCAGGTCCCTCCCGTACCCCCTGGACCTCCTGGACTACAGCCCGAGGCCGCCCAGGTCCGTCCCGCACCCCCTGGACCCCCTGGACTCCAGCTCCAGCCCGAGGCCACCCAGGTCCCTCCCGCACCCCCTGGACTCCAGCCCGAGGCCGCCCAGGTCCGTCCCGCACCCCCTGGACTCCAGCTCGAGGTAGCTCTGGATTCCGGGACTAGTGTAATGTTCTCGGTCAGACTTTATTAGCAGCGAGCCCTTGGTTTTGCTGCTGTTGGCTTCTCCGTTCCCGAGCGGCCTGCTTCCAGTGACCTGAGATCTCCTGGTACTTGCAGGTGATCTTTCCAGGTAGAGGCCATTCACATGGCCTCTCCCGCGGCCTGAACGATCCAGCGACGTGTTCCTGCTTGCGGCTTGTGATCTCTGCTCATGGGGATCTGACTGGAGTCCACTAGCCGCTCCCGATCATGGGGTCCCTCTCTCCCACATCTGGTGGACCAACAGCACGCCTGATGACAACGCTGAGGTTGGGGGTATGGGCTCCGAAGCCATTTTCTTGCCTCTAACGCTGCTGACTCTCTGACCTTCCAGGTTCCGGACAGTGATCTCCATCCTCGGTGGGGTTCCGCCCCTCCGTCTCCATGACTATTGTCAGGTATTTCACCGCCTTATGCCGGATTGCTGCCTATTGGTGGTCGTGGTCTGAGGGCTGCCTGCACTAATGCTGACAGCAATATAGGCATTGCGGGGCTCACTGCACTCGGCTCGTGTGGTTCTGTACCTCCCACAAGGCGATATGCAGGTGATCTTGTTAGGCATTGCATTTCAGCCTTGGGGACTGAGCTTATTTAACCGAGGCATGCTGTACACTGGCTGTCTTTAAAATGGCAGCAATATGAAGACATTACGATCGCCGTACATCGCCTGACTTTAAAATGGCGGCAATACAAATACATTGTGACTACTGTACCCTCTCTAGTTATATTGAGAGTGGAAATCTAGGCTTGTAATTAATTGTATTGCTGCAGCTCCTACATTTCAGGTGGAATAACCCCACTACATATCTGATTTCTTTTTATGTGTTGCTTGTGTCAAGCCCACTTTGGTTGCAAAAGCCCTAAGAACTGACTGACGGACTTGATAATGGCTTTGGTTGGGCGCATTCTGCTGTATTATGCCTAGATATAATCAATGGTCCTGCTATTATGCAGGCATATCACGAGGATCATTTCTCCAAGCTACGGATGTTACTATTATGCTGATCTTTTTGTCAAGCAATTAATGACTCAAGAAGCCATGGGACCTACTGCATGTCCTGAAAACGACATCTATTGGGCACTTTTCTCACTAAGTTTGTAAACTTGTGTCCAGGTCGTAGCACAGAAACCATTCTGTAACCCGCTTATTTCTTCCTAGATGGACCTCCCATCGTCCTGAGTAATGGCCAATGTCAGTTTATAGCGCTGAGACAAGTTACGGGATCCCACAACTGCAGTGATTTAAGGGACCCCAGTCACTAGCTTTGCACAGCAAGATCTCTACGCCTCCCAACGTGCTGCCTTTCCGCCCCCTCACCTTTCTGTTGAGAGAACCAGTAGCGATATTTCTCGCTAAAGAAGCTTAGCGACATTTTTTTTATCGCAGAGATAACGTGATATTAGCAACGGTTATCTCCAATGCGATAAAATAACCAGCGATAGCGGCTAAATGCGTGAATATCACTAGAAAGCCAGCGATATTCACGCATCTTCGCCAATAGGGTCTTAACCTGGATATCCACCTCCTAAGAACTGGTCTGAGTAGGCGTTAGTTTTCAGCGATATTCTCGCCTAGCGCATATTTTTTCCCTACGCCTGCGTTGCTAAAAGGCGATAGCGACATTAGCGACTGCTTTCAGTCGCTAACTGGAAAGGGACGCCCACTTTGCATGTCATTAGCGATAAATATCGCTGACATGCAAAGCGGACCCCAAACTGCTCGCTATCACCTAAAAGCTGTCGCTAACTGATGTTAGCGACAGTTTGCTAATAGGGCGATGGAATCATCGTGGCTTTGAGGCCGAAAACGGCATCAAAACCGGAGATAATGTCATTTCGCCTGCCTTGATAATATGCTCCCAGGATTGTTGTCTTTTTTTCTCACCTCCTTATTCTCTTCTCTGAGCTCCAGGATTCTACTTCACAATGGAGATAAGTCCTGATCCCGATGGTTCCAATGCCTTCATCATCAATTATCCTACTGACCTCTCTAAAAATGCGGCAAAAAAATACAAACATCGCATACTCAAAGCTAGACCAGAAATGCTATTCACAGACCCCTACTACTGCACCAGCAAAGGTACTCCGGTGAATGACCTCATCTTCAATACCAGAAAACGGGCATGCTGGCGAGCTGTGCTCTACTCCTTGCTTCGAATACCAGGATCTAAGAAAACCCCACATGGCCTCAAACTAACAGCATCTCCCCCGTCCTCCCTCAAAGCCTCCACCACTATCACCCTCTCCAATAATGGTTTCATCCTAATCCAAGCCTCTAATATCAATCTAGCAAAGATGGCCAATTTTTACGACACTCTTAAAAATGCGATGCATGCCAACTCCTCTGACTCCTACTTAACCTCTACTTCTCCGCTGGGCTTAACCAGTACTTCCCCCTTAACAGTTGTGAGTACCCCACTCTGCCTTAACCCCACAACTCATATAGCTGATCCCAGAGCTGCCTTGTCCCCGGTGGAATTATGTCAACCCATAAGATATCCATCTCAGGTGGCTGGCGGATCTGTGGGCTCAATCTTCTCGCCGTCTGTTAGTCCGTCACAGGGTTTCTATCGATTTGAGAGGTTCCCTCAAGACATACAGTTTCCTCGATTATTAGATGATGCCCCTTCCCCCTTCCCCCATCCCTACAACCTTCAACAGGCTATGCCAGAATCTAAACAACGAGCCCCCACACAGGCCTCAACTGGCTTACACAGATGCTCCCATTCACCGATCATTTTTCCCTCACACCCTCCACCCCTAGACCAACACTCAGACCTGGCTGCGCGACTTGACGAGATATTTCGACAGTTGCAGCTTTTCACTTCTGAGCTACAAGACCTGAAATCCCTCTCAAATTATCTTTTCCCTGTGATCAGCTCTCTCCACACCACTTTAAATTGGCCAGATCGTCCACCAGGGATTGTGACCACATGGATCAGCTGCTAGCCCCCTCTATTTTGAAATCCATTTCCCTACCTAATGCCTACGCCAGTCCCAGAGGATGTGGGACACATCCGGCATCAACTGATCTCCTGGACAGTCACATTTCTTGTTCTTCTTGGTCCAAACCTAACATGGTCCAGCCAAGACAAATACATTCCCTCCTTTCCAACCCAAACAGAAAACATTCCCGCAATCCTAGATGCAGCAACTCCGACAACCTCACCCGTGTGAACATCACCCAGACTCCTTCCCCCTAATCCACTACAACTTAAATGTTAATTGTAGATCAGCCAGTAAACACGCCTCCGATATCTTCGACCTCATCCAACACAATGAGTTAGAGATTATCATCCTCACTGAAACTTGATTAAACCCGATTCCACTCCTTTCTTAGACCTCCTAGTACCTCCGACTCAAGACATAATTAGCCTAGACAGAGCTCTGAAGTCGGGCGGTGGCCTAGCCTGTATCCACAGGAAAACACGTGATTTCTCACTTGGAGTCCTCTGCGCCTTCCTCCAGTGAATACCTGTGTCTCAGCATCTCTAGTATTAATCTACTGGTTTGCAAACTTCACACCTTTTACCACCACCTGGGTGACAACCTCCCCTTCATTGAGCAGCCAATGGAAACCATCCCTAGGAATCTTGACTCAGCAGTGGCCCAAATCTTCCTTTGGTGATTTCAACCTTCACTGGTCCAACCCCAACGACTCCGCTGTATCTTGCTTTAAATCATTCTTACATGATCAAGATCTGACTCAGCACTGCGACCATCCAACTCATATGAAAGGAGAAACGCTAGACCTCATCATCTCTAACGGGCACACCATCACCATAGATTCCATTACCCCATGTGATTGGTCCGACCACCACATCATCCTCTTTTACATTAACAGGGAGGTATTGAAAGGAAGGCTCAACCACTGAAATCGAAGATATGGAAAAAAGACCTCAAATCAATAAACTCTGACAATCTAGCTGCCCAATGTTAATTTGCTCTCTCCGCCCAAGCTGACAAGGCCGAGGTGCAATCACTTACCGACGCCTACAACTCGACAATCACCAACAACATGGATGACATTGATCCACTCCAACACAAAAATGCCTCAACTAAAATATCCAAACCGTGGTATAATGATAACTTAAACACAGAACGACGCAACCTCAGGGAAGTTGAACGGTCCTGGCGATCCAATCCTTTCTCGGACCAACTAAAACTCCTTAGAGATGTCAGGAGCCTCTACAACAAACAAATCAAGAGTGCCAGTGATGACTACTCCAGATACCAACTGGATCAAGTGGCAAACCGCCCCAAGAAACTGTTTGAATTTGTCAAACAGCAATCAGTCATTGGTCCAAACCCTTCTGAACTTGGTGGCAGCCCATCCTCATGCAACGAACTTGCTGCTTTCTTCTTGGAGAAATCAAGACTCTTCTCTTCTGACCTTGCCTCTAAGAAGGCTCTTTTGCCTCCCTCAAGTGCCGCCTCCTCCTTTGACCCCTTTGATAAGGACAAATTGACCACCAAGAACAGTGCGTCGTGGGGCACCTTTACCCCATTTAGTGAAAATGACATCCACAAGATTCTTCAGAATATCAACCCTTCCAACCACTTCAGTGACCCGTTGCCCCCGGCCAGCTTCAAAGAAATCAAGAATGCACTCCTCCCCACCTCGACAAGGATAGTAAATGCTTCTCTTTCACAAGGCACAGTTCCCAATTGCCTAAAAGCAGCTCAGGTATCACCTATTCTAAAAAAAACTAACACTGACAAATCTGATCTCATTATTTTACGCCCTATTTCCAATATCCCCACCATAGCGTAACTTCTAGAAAAATGTGTTCAATCTCAACTTTGTGCTCACATAGAGAATTATCAACTTCTAGACCAGCATCAATCTGGTTTTAGGAAGGGACACAGCACCGAATCGGCTCTCACCCACGTCATGGATGACATTTTAAAAATGCTTCACAAAACCGAATCCTGCCTCTTGATTCTCCTTGACCTTTCCTCCACACTCGACACGGTTAATCATGACAACCTCCTATCCATCCGGAAAAACAGAATGGGATTTGCTGATCAGGTGTTACAATGGTTCTCGTCTTTTCTACATCACAGATCACAAAGAGTCAAGGCAAGCCTCTCTCTCCCCCAGTCCTCTCCTGTACTCATGGGGGTCCCTCAAGGGTCTTCCCTATCTCCTATCCTCTTCAACCTTTTCTTAGAACCTCTCGTTAACTCATTAAACTCCATGAACATTCTCTTCCACATGTATGCGGATGACACACAACTCTATTTGAAAATCCCATCCCTGGAAAACATCATCTCCCTCAACACTACCCTAATGTCCACTTAAAACTGGTTAACGGAGAACCATCTTCTGCTCAACACTTCCAAAACAGAATTCCTGCTCATCTCCCCTCTGAGCCACATCCCCAAGATAGACCTATGGCTCAGCCACCTCACTGCTTTCAAATGCACTCCCCTCGTCATAGACTCAACCAAGTCTCATGGAATCACCATGGACAAGCACCTGAAAATGAAAAATCCTATCAGCAATGTATGTAAGGGAGCAAACCATTTGTTGAGGTCACTCAGAAATATCAAACCTTTCCTTGCACTAAATGATTTCAAGCAGGTGTCCAAGCGCTTGTTTTGCCGCTACCGTCTGTGGCTTTCCCAAATACACCCTGACTCCACTAAGGTCAACACTGAACGCAGCGGCTAGACTGATCATAGGCACCAAACGATACTAACGTATATCCCCAGTCCTAAAATCTCTCAATTGGCTACCCTACGAAGCTCGAATTCAGTTAAAGATTCCCGTTCTGGCTCACCAAGCCCTTCACTTCAATACTTCCAGGTACCTTGCGCAAAAACTTCAACTATCCTGTGGTTTAAGAGCCTCAAGAGGCGCCACTACCTTCCTTCTGACACCACTCCTCCTTAACAAAAAAGGAACTTGTCACCGAGCTTTCTCCGGCGCGACACAAAAGATTTGGAACTCTCTTCCACCAGAAGTACGCAGAATCTCTTTAACGAAGGCTTTCAACTTGGATGCGAAACGAATCGTTATGAACAAATTCTTACCCTAAGAGGGATATGCTTACTTGCTCGGATGTTGATATTGCATTTATGCTATTCCTCCCATCATAATGTAAAGCGCTCTGATATCCTTCCGATCTTGTTCGCGCTATAAAAAAGTTTATGAATATATATTTTTTTTAAAACAATACTCATAGACTCTATGTAAACGATACAGTCCTGTAATAGAGATCTGGCACTCATATGGCCTCGTAAAAGATGGAAGCCTATGAAAGCTCTCTCACACTTGTAACAGCTAGATGTGACTACGAATCGGTGGATCCTCGGTACTCATCAGACTGGTGCAACTGGTGCAACGTGGGGCAACTGTTGCATGGTGAGGCAACTGGTGCATGGTGGGGCAACTGGTGCATGGTGGGGCAACTGGTGCAACGTGGGGCAATTGGTGCATGGTGATGCAACTGGTGCAACGTGGGGCAACTGGTGCATGGTGGGGCAACTGGGGGCAACTGGTGCAACGTGGGGCAACTGGTGCATGGTGGGGCAACTGGTGCACGGTGGGGCAACTGGTGCATGGTGGGGCAACTGGGGGCAACTGGTGCAACGTAGGGCAACTGAACTGCTGCATGGTGGGGAAACTGGTGCATGGTGGGGCAACTGGTGCATGTTGTAATTTTAAGAATTTCAAAATCTGCTTCTTATGACAAAGTCCTAAAATTATGCTATTATGCCACGTTGCACAATTACGCTGCAGTTCACAGCAAAATTATAACACGATAACAAGGCAAACTACCAGAAGACAAGCGGTTGTTGTTTGTGGCAATTGTTTTGTTCGCTCTATATTTCTCTTCATGCCACAAATTGATGCAACAACGCATGACGTATTCACTTTTAGCATAATTTAGCAGCACTTTCCTGACATTTCACATCTTTGTGTGAAAGCAAATTGTAGACATTTTGCAGACCCACAATCCAAACTGTGTAGGTGGTGCACTTCAAAGCCCAGTAGTAGGTCATTGGCATTCACAAGAGTAGTGTTCCTGGTGCAGTCCTGCAACGGACCTCTCGCACTCATCAAATTTATGTACCTGGTGCAGCACAGAGGTAGGTCAATCAGATCTGTGTATCTGGTGCAGCGCAGAGGTAGGTTAATCAGATCTGTGCAGGGCAGAGGTAGGTCCTTGGCATTCATCAGGGTGTGTAAATGACGCAGTCCTGCGACAAATCTCTGGCAGTCTTTAGAACCTTGTCAGTTTTGCATCCTTATTAGATGCCTGGGTTTCATATTATTTGTGTCTTATAAAGCACACAGGTACCCCAGAGGGTTTCCAAGCGCTAGACCAAAGGAGAGAGTGCCCCATGTGTGCTCGACGATGACCTGAGTGACCCCCATGTGTGCTCAGCGATGACCTGAGTGACCCCTCATGTGTGCTCGATGATGACCTGAATGACCCCCATGTGTGCTCGACGATGACCTGAGTGACCCCCCATGTGTGCTCAGCGATGACCTGAGTGACCCCTCATGTGTGCTCGATGATGACCTGAATGACCCCCATGTGTGCTCAGCGATGACCTGAGTGACCCCCCATGTGTGCTCGACGATGACCTGAGTGACTCTCCATGTGTGTTTAGTGATGACCTGAGTAACCCCCCATGTGTGCTCGGCGATGCCCTGAGTGACCCCCCGGAAACAAATCTACAAAATCCTAAAATTCATACAAGAACTCCCCACCGACTCAATGATGTTATCCACCTTTATTGATGCTCTTAACTCATTGTTTCCATCTCTCTGTCATATTTGCTCTAACACCAATAGTAAGTGGATTCATTGCCTCCAATACTATAAATAATGCGCTCATTGTTAGAAAGAAGACTCATTGGGGCGTGGTCAAGCCGGCGAACAAGATGGCTGCACAGCATTGAAACTCCAGTGCCCAATGCCCTTCACCTAACAAAAATACACATTTCCTGTCATCCATTCCTCTGAAATTTTGCTCAGCAGACAACCGACACAGCGGCAGCATCGCTGAGGAGTGCGGGTCCTGGCTCCGTGTCACTGAGCCGATGCAGGACCCTGCTGGAGCGTGAGGCTGCCCGGCCTGCCTCAAAGGCCCTGCAACGACAGGGGTTGTGGGCGAGCCTGAAGCCTGAGCTGCGGTGCTCTGCTGAACCCTTGGTCCACTTCAGACTGCCCTTGGCTGGAACCACTGCAGTCTGAATGCCGGTACTGGAGTGAGGACGAGCCGAGACAGCCAATATCTGGGGCCCCGGTGAGTTATAAGACCCACCCGATACGCCCAGGTCGGCGCTGTAACCCACGTGGGCCCGACCCTGATCCGCTGCTCTCCTCGGGCCCAGCACAGCTCCCAAGGTGATAGGTGCTGGCCCCCTTTGCCGTCCAAGATGCCGCACGCATACCCACCCTCTTCGGTCGGTAAAGATCGCGAGGCGGGGCCTCAGTCAACTAAACGCTCTAGAGTGGCTGAATCTACGGGCCTGACTGTTGACCGAAAGCGGTCCCTGCGCTCCTCCTGCATGGCTCCAGATTCCCCCAAGCTTCCCATTGGCACTGGGACAGCACACAGGGACAACACCCCTCCTCCTCACACCGTGGGCCAGATTCGGCATTACCATGCGACAGGGGCAGAGAGAAACCATTAGATGGGCCACAGTGCTGAGACTCTGCTAGACCCCAACTACCCCAGTGACTGCGAATCAGAAGCCACAGCCTAGTCATACTGTGCTGCATCACGCAAGACATTGCCTTATGGGCCCCAAAGCTGGAGCACAGTCTCAAACCATGCGCTCTGAAGGACCCCTGCCTCTCACGTCATCTCTAGGGCCCAGCTCTCTCACACCCTAAGCAGCACAACAACCTGGACGAGGCCGTCCCCAACGCATAAGCATACTCGTGATCTCTCCTCCCCGATAACTGGACTCTCCTCCCTAGGAGCTCATTGGACTAATGGCCCCCTCTGTGATGCCCCCCGTTTTTCACAGCGGCGCCCCCAATAAACTTGCCATAACTTACCTGGCTCCTACTATCTCTCCAATGGGCATAATGGGGCACGGAGACCCGAAGCAACGTAAGCTGATCTTTGACAAGCCTGGCACATTAGATCGCGCGGGTCAGCACCCCGATACAGAAGGTGAGGCAGAGTCGGACGTTCAGCCCCCTGCACTAGAAGGCACAGCTGCCATTATGGCGGAACTGCATGCTGGGTTTCACGCCATCGTCACCAGATTTGACTCACTCACCTCACGACTCAATAGAATGGGAGAGCGCCTTGACAGGCACAACACTAGGCTTGATGCAGGTGAAGAACGTATCTCCACCCATGAAAACCAGGCCAAGGACACCACGTGCCGGTTGGAAATACTGGAGTGACTACTGAAGGCCATAGCTATAAAGAACGAGGACCTTGAGGCTAGATCCAAGAGAAACAAAATACAGATTATGAGCCTAGCGGAGTCTGCAAATATTGGGCTCCCGTGCTCTTCGTAGAGACATTGCTTACTGAACTTTTTGGAATAGAACACTTCTCCAAGGCCTTCCTCATGGTAAGGGCTCACAGGTCACTGGACCCCCGCCCACCCCCAGGCACCCCTCCACCGCCCATAATTGCATGCCTACACAACTATAGGGACCATGACACTGCTCTTCCCCTGGCCCGGGAGAATGCACTGTTGCAATACCAAGGCTCCATGCTCTCCTTCTACTCGGATCACACAGTCTAAGAGGCCCCCCCAAATTTACAGATGTAAAAATACAGCTTCATAAGCTACGTCTCAAATATGCCATGCTCTACCCGGCACTTTGTGGGTAACCATAGGTGATTAACCCGGTTTCTTTCTACCCCGGCTGATGCTCTGACTTTCTGTAAACTACAAAAAGACAATAATCACAGCAGTCTGCAACAGTCTCCCGAACACTCGTCCCCGGGCCGACAGCTGGCAGCAAGCGCTGAACTCTTTCCTGCGGAATAGCGGCTGACCCATTTTTCTCTTTCCGGCCATTGCCCTTTTCATCACCTTGCTAAGTACTTTCTGCATTCTATTTTGATATAAACTGATGATTTGTTCTCTACTACATTGCGCTGCGAGGCAACGACAAGCCACATCGGAACTAAGGGATGACTATGATGTTTCAAAATATTGCAAACATTTTTGTGCTCCCCTTCTACAAGTGACACATTATACAGAACAGGTGTTGGGCATCCAAAGCATTGTCCACCCCATACGGATGACTCTGACTGGTTTGATTTTGGGATTTTATCTTTATACGTTGGGGTATTGGGTATTTGCCAGGCCATTTTGCCCTGGTGTGGGTGGGCGGGGTGGGATCTTTGGATTTTGCTCTCTAACTCTGCTCTGTAGCTCCTCTTTCTGTTCTCTCCCCCTCCCTCCTCATGCAGTCCACTTCATACCAACATCATATACACACACACGTGCTTATACTTATGGCATTGACTCCTGAAGCAAGTGTTGTGGTGAAACTGCTTTCCTGGAATGTGCAAGGACTCAACAACCCCAGGAAATGCAAGCTGGTACTAGCCTACCTCCGTAGGTACCACATAAAGATAGCATTTCTCCAAGAAACGCACCTACACCCGCAAATTTCCCCCTCATTTGCCTCCTCGTGGGGCCCCTACCGGTTCTCTGCCAGCTACAGTATTTACTCCCGTGGAGTGTGTATCATAATTCGTCGCAGCCTCCACTTCACACATCAGCTCACTATCGCTGATAAACATGGGTGATACTTTTTGGTGGTCGGATCACTACTAGGCAAAACAACATCATTCCTCAACATCTACGCACCCAAAATAGATGACCCCGCATTCTTATCTGATCTCCATGCATTGTTCGACAGGCTCGATGACGACACACTGCTTCTCGGGGAGGATATGAACCTATGGCTTGACCCTAGCTGTGATTCTCCAGCTCCGGACGGAATTCAAAGCCTCAAGCTCTAAGAGCATTCCAAGACCTTCTGCACTCTTTATCCCTATGTGACAGATATGGTGTTCACACCATGAACAGATTATTGGTTTACTAATGCGCAAGGCTGTCAATGGATCCGTAACATGAAAACACAACCTGGTGCTTTATCAGACCATGCGCCTGTGCTCCTGCACCTGACAATCCCATACACCAGTGGGTGGGAACGCAGATGGACCTTCCCACCACAGCTCTGTTATATACACTCTTAAAATCCGAGCTTCATGATGCAATCCTCAAATATTTCACACTAAACTCTGGCTCAGGTATGGGACGCCTTCAAGGCGTAAATCCATGGTATCTGCATCTCCAAGCAAGCAGGGGTCCTATGGCCAATATTCAATAGGCTCACCCGACTTGAGGCCGAACTGACGCAATTAGACAACTCACCTGCCTCAACGGATACCACTCATAAGCCCTTATACTTGAGTTTAATGAACACGCAGACAGGGAGGCCACATTACTGGGGAAATACCAGGCGACACACAGATATGGCGAGGGAGAGCGCCCTGGTAGGACACTTGCACACCTGGTGCAACACGCCCGGGGAACAGGACATATCACATCACTGCGGCGACCCGACAACTCTATTTCCATGGACAATACAATGACACGCAGGGTTTATCGTACCTGCCAGAAACTTCGGGACGATCCAGTACAGTCCTGGACTTGAATACTGCTTCATTCCCCTGGGCCTTTGAATTACTGTCACGATTGAGCGAAGAGATAAATTGAGATTGGAGACCTCATATGCGATTGGAAATACTGAGTTAAGCCGTGATGAAGTTCCCTGTGAGTGAATGAAACGCCTTGGCTGACATTTCGGATCATTGATGGAGCATATGATTTTGAAGTAAAGTATTTGATTGGCACTCCTGGTTGGCTTCTGGACTTCTTGACCTGGCGCACCCCCATATCAGCCATTGGATCTGGGGCTCGGTGGGTCGAGCAGCGGCCGGCTCTGGGATCGATTGCCAGGACCTTTACTTATTGGAACTAGCGTGAGGTGCGGAACTTGGGGTCCGCCGTTGCTTTTTTTGACATGATGGCTGAACTAGTCTCGTACTATCGGACCCTACAGGCAACCAAACTCCCACTGACTTCACACATCATCTCACCTACTCGAAAGAGGTTGCAGTGGTCTGGCTGACTGCGGGGCAGGCACAGTCCCTCAGTGAACCCTTCACCGTAGAAGAGGCCGGCCAAGCTATTGACACTCTTGATGGCTCAAAAGCCCCTGCCTCGATGGCCTATCCAGAACCTTTTACAAAACAAGAAGACAAACGCGTATACCACATTAGTCAGAGGTCTATGCCGAATTACTCGGTAAGGGTCTTCTCCCCGTTTCAAGAAGAGAGGCAGCAACCTCCCTCTTACTGAAGCCTGGCAAAGACCCCACTGCCTGTCACTCATATCGCCCCCACTCCTTGATAAACTTCGCTGAGATGCTTGCCAATAGACTCTCGCTGCAATTGGACCAAAGTCTCTCGCCGGTTCAATCTGGTTCCATTCCACATAGATCGACCGCCTTGAGCCTCAGGACTGTATTCTTGGTAATAAATAGGACATCGCCGGCTGCCCCTGCAGCGGTGGCTCTTCTCGATGCCGAGAAAGCCTTTGACTCCCTGGAATGGCCTTTTCTCTTCGCCGCGCTCTGTGAGCCTGGCATCCCCCACATTTCATCGCATTGATCGCACTTCTATGCAATCCCCACCATCAGGCATCGAGTGAACGGTTCCCTCTCTGCCCCGTTCTCGGTCTCTCGCGGCACACGGCAGGACTGCCCTCTGTACCCTGCTCTCGGGGCACACGGCGGGACTGCCCTCTGTACCCTGCTCTCGGGGCACACGGCGGGACTGCCCTCTGTACCCTGCTCTCGGGGCACACGGCGGGACTGCCCTCTGTACCCTGCTCTCGGGGCACACGGCAGGACTGCCCTCTGTACCCTGCTCTCGGGGCACACGGCAGGACTGCCCTCTGTACCCTGCTCTCGCGGCACACGGCAGGACTGCCCTCTGTACCCTGCTCTCGCGGCACACGGCGGGACTGCCCTCTGTACCCTGCTCTCGGGGCACACGGCAGGACTGCCCTCTGTACCCTGCTCTCGGGGCACACGGCAGGACTGCCCTCTGTACCCTGCTCTCAGGGCACACGGCAGGACTGCCCTCTGTACCCTGCTCGGCAGGACTGCCCTCTGTACCCTGCTCTCGCGGCACACGGCAGGACTGCCCTCTGTACCCTGCTCTCGGGGCACACGGCAGGACTGCCCTCTGTAGCCTGCTCTCGGGGCACACGGCAGGACTGCCCTCTGTACCCTGCTCTCGGGGCACACGGCAGGACTGCCCTCTGTACCCTGCTCTCGCGGCACACGGCAGGACTGCCCTCTGTACCCTGCTCTCGCGGCACACGGCGGGACTGCCCTCTGTACCCTGCTCTCGGGGCACACGGCAGGACTGCCCTCTGTACCCTGCTCTCGCGGCACACGGCAGGACTGCCCTCTGTACCCCGCTCTCGGGGCACACGGCAGGACTGCCCTCTGTACCCTGCTCTCGGGGCACACGGCAGGACTGCCCTCTGTACCCTGCTCTCGCGGCACACGGCAGGACTGCCCTCTGTACCCTGCTCTCGCGGCACACGGCAGGACTGCCCTCTGTACCCTGCTCTCGCGGCACACGGCAGGACTGCCCTCTGTACCCTGCTCTCGGGGCACACGGCAGGACTGCCCTCTGTACCCTGCTCTCGGGGCACACGGCGGGACTGCCCTCTGTACCCTGCTCTTGCGGCACACGGCGAACTGCCCTCTGTTCCCTGCTCTCGCGGCACACGGCGGAACTGCCCTCTTTACCCCGCTCTTTATAGTAGAAATGGATCCCTTAGTCAGACATTTCAATGAGAAACATATGCACGCAGCCTCCGATTCCACCCAGGCCCGCTGCTCCCACCCTGCTTTCCGTTAGAGACCCTAACACGAATCTGCAGCCCCTTCTTGCTGAGATCAGCCGCTTCTGGGACATGTCTGACCTGCATATTAATTGGGGCAACTCTGAGCTCTTTTCACTCACAGACTCGACTAACCCTGCAGGTAGCAATCTCCCTCTCCGGTGGGCGGCTGATACCACTAAATACTTCAGAATCACCCCACACAGAAACAAAGAACAAATGACCGTCTTAACTATGGACCCACCATGGGAGCGCTCACCGTGCAGGTAGAATACTGGATCAAGCAACAATCTGTGGCTGGCCGCATGGCCCTTATTAAAATGAATGCCCTTCCTCTGTTTTTAGACTTATTCGTCAATATGCTTATCCAATTACCTAAGGCATTCTTTTCACAACTTTATAGCCTGCTGATCTGCTTGGTCGGGGCCAGACAGAAACCGCGGATAGACTGGGACACTCTTACTCTTCCTTACAAACGAAGTGGATTTACTGTCCCCAACCTACATTTATATTACCTGGTCCCACAGGCCCAGTTTTCATACCACTGGTTCCACCCTGACGCCCACATACCTTTCAACAAACCAGAGCGAGACATGTCTGATCCCACCCCCCAAGGAGCAATATTCCCATTAGGCATGCGACTAGACCAGGGGTCTCCAACCTTTTCTGTAGTGAGAGCTAATTCTGCTCAAGGAAAGTCCTGCCGAGCTACTAGCATATTTTGTCACTGTAAAATGCTGATGATATGTATTAACATTACACTATGATCACCCTAAGAAAGATTTATCAGGAGTCACCACCCAAGCATTCCAGTTATAACCCGAATGCTAGGAAAATGTGTATCAATATTGAACGCTTATAATCAAGTAAAATTAAGATCATCACATGCTGTGTGCCACAAAGGGTACTACTACAGCAGTAAGTCTCCCCAACTCAAATTGAATTATCATTCAGCTAACAACTTTAAATGTATTTTAGAATTTGTAATATTTTGTCTTCATTAGCATATTAGTTTTTAAAAATACACATATTTTTCTATCAAAACCACTTTCACTTTCCAGCAATCAAACTCAATTTTCCAAAAGAAAACCTTTTCAGAAAAAGCATAACTTGTTCCTTTAAAAATCAAATCAGTTTTCATTGTTAGAAAATACACATTCCCTAAACATCAGCTTTTCGTTTTTATTGAGTACCGCCATGTAAAAATGCCAGGGATGGACAAATTCTGCTTCAAATACCCAGGTATTGGTATCATAGGCCATGCTTGCTCACCATTACACTATTAATGCATCTGTTATGCTAAAAATGCCCACCATTAAACTGGGGCTACCACTGTGCCACAGCTGGATGCCCAACATATATCAGTTATGGCCATTATTATGGGAGAAGATGCTGCCACTCTGTCAGGAATGGCTAAAAGCAAGCCCATCATGCTCCTAATATGTCAGTGATGGCAGCAAGTATGTAATTACTAGACTTGTATGCCCAAAATAGCAAAGGATGCAATATTATGGCAATGGCACAATTATACCATGAACGAGCACAATTGCGTCAGATGATGGGGACAGCATACATATGTGTCAGCCCTTGACACTAGGAGTAGCTTTAAGGAACCAACACTGTTTATTAGGGAAGGACACAATGTCACACACCCACACAAAAATGAATATGATGCTTCTAATTTTCTCTGCCCTAGATGCATCCTCTGTTCTCTCAGCTCTTTGGTTGATCATGCTCCCAACTAACACATTTTCACTCTAGTCTAGTTCTTGCAGTCACACACTTTGGGCGGTTAGCCCTGGTTACTGCTTCCACTATTCTTTGATCTCACACACGGTGTGACTGATAGAGTAGGGCATATAACATGGCCAATCTCCTTCTTAGGTAGATTTAAAGTAGATAAAGATGGTTCATGTGACAGACCCATAGGCCAACACCATAGCCTCCACATGCTTCAACACCCTCTGCATACTTCGCAAGACATTTAAATGGATCCCTTCAGAATCTAGGAAGACCGTCACCCATGCACTCATTACCAGCAGGCTGGACTACCGGAATGCTCTCTAAGCCGGAATCAACAAATCTCTGCTCCACAAACTCCAGACCGTCCAGAACGCCGCAGCCAGACTCATCTTCAGCACCCACGACAAGACCACATCACCCAGCTCTTACAGGACCTCCACTTGCTCCCCTTCAAAAAAAGAGTGACCTTCAAGCTGCTCACACACATACAAAGCCCTCCACAACACCATACCCCAATACCTCAACGAAAGAATCTTCTTCTATGCCTCCAAGAGAAACCTCAGCTCTGCTGACCAGGCCTTGGCCGAAATCACCTGCATCCACAGAGCCAGAACAGGAGGCAGATCCTTTTCCTACATCGCGGCCTAGACCTGGAACAAACTGCCCCTCAGCATCAGACAAAGCCCCACACTGAAAGCATTCAGGAAGAGCCTCAAGACCTGGCTTTTCGAATGACGGGAGCTGCCCAAATGCCCCTCGTGCGCTTTGAGACCCTCACGGGTGAGTGGTGCACTCTATAAATCCCTGATTGATGGATTGATAGGCCAACAGAGTGTGTGTTTGAGTGTTATCAAGAGGTACTGCCATTGGTTTGTCTGTCTGTAACTCTTACGGGTAATGAAAAGAGCAGTACTGCCTTCTTTAATATACACAGAATCCCTGAGACCAGATTGGTTTGGCTTCACCTCTGAGAGCTACTTTGAGGGTGCTGGTGAGCTACCAGTAGCTCCCGAGCTACTGGTTGGAGACGCCTGGACTAGACCCTAACGATGCACAGCCCTTATCCACCACTTGCTGGGCCTGGCACAAACTGAACCTACTCCTAGGCTCAGGCTCTGTACACTTACCCAACCTCCCATTACCTCTGAACCCACTTATGCCATCGACATCTGAAATAGTAGTTCAACGCACACTTCAAAATCTAGAATTGCACACAATCGGAGCCCTATTTCTGGATGGACACGCAGTGGCCATGGCTGACCTGGCTACACGGGCGAAGATGGCCCACATGACAAATTATGTGTGACCAGACTGCTTGGTGTTCTCCACTTGACAATCTCCTCCTTTCCCCTCCCCAAACGAGTTCACTCCTCTCACACTCCTAATAGATGACCAGGACGGCTCGCACCTTGGGCCAGATGTTCGACCATTCCAAATTGCGACTCGTAATTTACGTTCAATTGAGAGTTACAAATAAAGAGTCACAATTTGGAATTTACAACAGTGTCAGAGACACTGATTGCAATTCCCAATGGGGTCGCAAAATACGAGGCTCATGAATATTAATGAGCCATTCGCAATTTGCGAGCCCATTGGACATGGCTGGCCCTCCCGGGATGGTGGCCTGCTGGGCTCAGCAGACCTCCATGTCGGGACTGCTTGTCAATAAAGCAGTTTTTAAATGCGGCTCATTTTCCTTAAAGTAAAACGGGATGCATAAAAAAAAAATAATGACACCTGTTCGTTTCAGTTTTTTAAGGGCAGGTAGTGGTACCTGGGGCCACTGCCTGCCGTTAAAAAATATTTTTAGAGCCAGTCACAAAGGGGAAGGGGTGCCTTCCCATTTGCCACTCCATTACCACCCTCTTGCGGTCGCAAAACATTCATACATGGCTAGAGACTCGCTAATAGAAAGGAAATGCCCCCTTCCTAATAGCGAGTCACAAAATAGTGTTTGTACATGGCCATGTAGGTTTTTGCATGTGCAAGCGGGATACAAACCTGCAAAAACTGGTTATACCTACTGTCCCTGGTGTGCATGGAGCTCAATCAAACAAGTAAAAGACAGGGGATAGCAACGCCATTGGGAAGAGGATCTTGGACAACCCTTATACGACAAAGAGTGGACCTGCGTCATGAACAAATTAGGAGGGTATCCCCCAACAACAGGCATAAACTGCTTCACTTCAAATTCATTCATCGAACATACGTCACACCTGTAGAATTGCCCAAATATGACCCCTCTAAAGCAGTCCAGTGCCCAAAATGCCTACTCCTCAATGCTGACTTCGCACACATGACATGGACCTGTCCACTTATACCTGGTACCGGGCCACAATATTTCAGGCGCTATCCAATATAACCTCCACGCCACTTGCTCCCTCCCCAAAAATGGCCCTTCTGGGACGAGTCATAGACCTCCCACTCAGTCACCGCAGATTCATAGCTACAGCACCACTGCTAGCCAAAAGGGAAATCACATTACACTGGGGCTCCAGACTGTACCCCACGAAGGAGGCATCGCTCCGCAGCATGGCATACTGTGATACGCAAGCGGAGAGATACTCCTCACCTCAACCCCCTACCTCACGGCACGAGGATATATGGCATATACACCGCCTTTACCTACAAACACTGCAGCATGATCCCCCATCCCCTGCGCTTTCACTCGAACCCGCCACACCCGCGCGGACAACTGCCCAACAGGGGTACACCATCAACTCAAGCTTAATTCGACAGTGAATGTGCCAGCAGAGGAGGGCGCAGCCTTGAGAGGTCAAAGATGGCCAGCTCTGGTGTGGACCTGTGCCAGCAGAGGATGTGGCGCAGCCTTGAGAGGTCAAAGATGGCCAGCTCTGGTGTGGACCTGTGCCAGCAGAGGAGGGGGCGCAGCCTTGAGAGGTCAACGATGGCCAGCTCTGGTGTGGACCTGTGCCAGCAGAGGATGGGACTCAGCCTTGAGAGGTCAAAGATGGCCAGCTCTGGTGTAAACCTGTGCCAGCAGAGGATGGGGCGCAGCTTTGAGAGGTCAAAGATGGCCAGCTCTGGTGTGGACCTGTGCCAGTAGAGGAGGGGGCGCAGCCTTGAGAGGTCAAAGATGGCCAGCTCTGGTGTGGACCTGTGCCAGCAGAGGATGGGGCGCAGCCTTGACAGGTCAAAGATGGCCAGCTCTGGTGTGGACCGGTGCCAGCAGAGGAGGGGGCGCAGCCTTGAGAGGTCAAAGATGGCCAGCTCTGGTGTGGACCTGTGCCAGTAGAGGAGGGGGCGCAGCCTTGAGAGGTCAACGATGGCCAGCTCTGGTGTGGACCTGTGCCAGCAGAGGAGGGGGCGCAGCCTTGAGAGGTCAAAGATGGCCAGCTCTGGTGTGGACCTGTGCCAGCAGAGGATGGGGTGCAGCCTTGAGAGGTCAAAGATGGCCAGCTCTGGTGTGGACCTGTGCCAGCAGAGGATGGGGCGCAGCCCTGAGAGGTCAAAGATGGCCAGCTCTGGTGTGGACCTGTGCCAGTAGAGGAGGGGGCGCAGCCTTGAGAGGTCAAAGATGGCCAGCTCTGGTGTGGACCTGTGCCAGAAGAGGATGGGGCGCAGCCTTGAGAGGTCAAAGATGGCCAGCTCTGGTGTGCACCTGTGCCAGCAGAGGATGGGGCGCAGCCCTGAGAGGTCAAAGATGGCCAGCTCTGGTGTGCACCTGTGCCAGTAGAGGAGGGGGCGCAGCCTTGAGAGGTCAAAGATGGCCAGCTCTGGTGTGGACCTGTGCCAGAAGAGGATGGGGCGCAGCCTTGAGAGGTCAAAGATGGCCAGCTCTGGTGTGCACCTGTGCCAGCAGAGGATGGGGCGCAGCCCTGAGAGGTCAAAGATGGCCAGCTCTGGTGTGGACCTGTGCCAGTAGAGGAGGGGGCGCAGCCTTGAGAGGTCAAAGATGGCCAGCTCTGGTGTGGACCTGTGCCAGCAGAGGATGGGGCGCAGCCCTGAGAGGTCAAAGATGGCCAGCTCTGGTGTGGACCTGTGCCAGCAGAGGATGGGGCGCAGCCTTGAGAGGTCAACGATAGCCAGCTCTGGTGTGGACCTGTGCCAGCAGAGGATGGGGCGCAGCCTTGAGAGGTCAACGATAGCCAGCTCTGGTGTGGACCTGTGCCAGCGGAGGGGGCGCAGCCTTGAGAGGTCAAAGATGGCCAGCTCTGGTGTGGACCTGTGCCAGCAGAGGATGGTGCGCAGCCTTGAGAGGTCAACGATAGCCAGCTCTGGTGTGGACCTGTGCCAGCAGAGGAGGGGGCGCAGCCTTGAGAGGTCAACGATGGCCAGCTCTGGTGTGGACCTGTGCCAGCAGAGGATGGGGCGCAGCCCTGAGAGGTCAAAGATGGCCAGCTCTGGTGTGGACCTGTGCCAGCATAGGAGGGGGCGCAGCCTTGAGAGGTCAAAGATGGCCAGCTCTGGTGTGGACCTGTGCCAGCAGAGGATGGGGCGCAGCCTTGAGAGGTCAAAGATGGCCAGCTCTGGTATGAACCTGTGCCAGCAGAGGATGGGGCGCAGCCTTGAGAGGTCAAAGATGGCCAGCTCTGGTGTGGACCTGTGCCAGCAGAGGATGGGGCGCAGCCCTGAGAGGTCAAAGATGGCCAGCTCTGGTGTGCACCTGTGCCAGCAGAGGATGGGGCGCAGCCCTGAGAGGTCAAAGATGGCCAGCTCTGGTGTGGACCTGTGCCAGTAGAGGAGGGGGCGCAGCCTTGAGAGGTCAAAGATGGCCAGCTCTGGTGTGGACCTGTGCCAGCAGAGGATGGGGCGCAGCCCTGAGAGGTCAAACATGGCCAGCTCTGGTGTGGACCTGTGCCAGCAGAGGATGCGGCGCAGCCCTGAGAGGTCAAAGATGGCCAGCTCTGGTGTGGACCTGTGCCAGTAGAGGAGGGGGCGCAGCCTTGAGAGGTCAAAGATGACCAGCTCTAGTGTGGACCTGTGCCAGCAGAGGATGGGGCGCAGCCCTGAGAGGTCAAAGATGGCCAGCTCTGGTGTGGACCAGTGCCAGTAGAGGAGGGGGCTCAGCCCTGAGAGGTCAAAGATGGCCAGCTCTGGAGTGGACCTGTGCCAGTAGAGGAGGGGGCGCAGCCTTGAGAGGTCAAAGATGGCCAGCTCTGGTGAGGACCTGTGCCAGCAGAGGATGGGGCGCAGCCTTGAGAGGTCAAAGATGGCCAGCTCTGGTGTGGACCTGTGCCAGTAGAGGAGGGGGCGCAGCCTTG
This sequence comes from Lissotriton vulgaris, assembly GCF_964263255.1. Classification (NCBI taxonomy): domain Eukaryota; kingdom Metazoa; phylum Chordata; class Amphibia; order Caudata; family Salamandridae; genus Lissotriton; species Lissotriton vulgaris. The sequence goes on along the minus strand of NW_028243495.1, from coordinate 245,792 downwards.
AGAGGTCAAAGATGGCCAGCTCTGGTGTGGACCTGTGCCAGAAGAGGATGGGGCGCAGCCTTGAGAGGTCAAAGATGGCCAGCTCTGGTGTGGACCTGTGCCAGCAGAGGAGGGGGCGTAGCCTTGAGAGGTCAAAGATGGCCAGCTCTGGTGTGCACCTGTGCCAGCAGAGGAGGGGGCGCAGCCTTGAGAGGTCAAAGATGGCCAGCTCGGGTGTGGACCTGTGCCAGCAGAGGAGGGGGCGCAGCCTTGAGAGGTCAAAGATGGACAGCTCTGGTGTGGACCTGTGCCAGCAGAGGATGGGGCGCAGCCTTGAGAGGTCAAAGATGGCCAGCTCTGGTGTGGACCTGTGCCAGCAGAGGAGGGGGCGCAGCCTTGAGAGGTCAAAGATGGCCAGCTCTGGTGTGGACCTGTGCCAGCAGAGGAGGGGGCGCAGCCTTGAGAGGTCAAAGATGGCCAGCTCTGGTGTGGACCTGTGCCAGCAGAGGAGGGGGCGCAGCCTTGAGAGGTCAACGATGGCCAGCTCTGGTGTGGACCTGTTCCAGCAGAGGATGGGGCGCAGCCTTGAGAGGTCAAAGATGGCCAGCTCTGGTGTGGACCTGTGCCAGCAGAGGAGGGGGCGCAGCCTTGAGAGGTCAAAGATGGCCAGCTCTGGTGTGGACCTGTTCCAGCAGAGGATGGGGCGCAGCCTTGAGAGGTCAAAGATGGCCAGCTCTGGAGTGGACCTGTGCCAGCAGAGGATGGGGCGCAGCCTTGAGAGGTCAAAGATGGCCAGCTCTGGTGTGGACCTGTGCCAGCAGAGGAGGGGGCGCAGCCTTGAGAGGTCAACGATGGCCAGCTCTGGTGTAAACCTGTGCCAGCAGAGGATGGGGCGCAGCCTTGAGAGGTCAAAGATGGCCAGCTCTGGTGTAAACCTGTGCCAGCAGAGGATGGGGCGCAGCCTTGAGAGGTCAAAGATGGCCAGCTCTGGTGTGGACCTCTGCCAGCAGAGGAGGGGGCGCAGCCTTGAGAGGTCAAAGATGGCCAGCTCTGGTGTGGACCTCTGCCAGCAGAGGATGGGGCGCAGCCTTGAGAGGTCAAAGATGGCCAGCTCTGGTGTGGACCTGTGCCAGCAGAGGAGGAGGCGCAGCCTTGAGAGGTCAAAGATGGCCAGCTCTGGTGTGGACCTGTGCCAGCAGAGGAGAGGGCGCAGCCTTGAGAGGTCAAAGATGGCCAGCTCTGGTGTGAACCTGTGCCAGCAGAGGAGGGGGCGCAGCCTTGAGAGGTCAACGAGGGCCAGCTCTGGTGTGGACCTGTGCCAGCGAAGGAGGGGGCGCAGCCTTGAGAGGTCAAAGATGGCCAGCTCTGGTGTGGACCTGTGCCAGCAGAGGAGGGGGCGCAGCCTTGAGAGGTCAAAGATGGCCAGCACTGGAGTGGACCTGTGCCAGCAGAGGAGGGGGCGCAGCCTTGAGAGGTCAAAGATGGCCAGCTCTGGTGTGGACCTGTGCCAGCAGAGGATGGGGCGCAGCCTTGAGAGGTCAAAGATGGCCAGCTCTTGTGTCGGCCTGTGCCAGCAGAGGATGGGGCGCAGCCTTGAGAGATCAAAGATGGCCAGCTCTGGTGTGGACCTGTGCCAGCAGAGGATGGGGCGTGTTAGACGGACCGGGAGGGTCGGCCGAGGTTACGGGGAGAGGTCTCCAGGGAGAGCCGTCTCCAACGACTGTACAGATAAGTAACTTCCCCCCCACAGACGGACACCACACAAGGTTGAAGGTTAACGAGACTTTATATGCAATTCTTAGGTTACGATGATGGATACAAGGAGGTCTGGACTCAGGGGTCCCCTCGGTTCTAGTCTCTGGTTTAGGAAAGGGGTAGCGGGACAGTCTTAGTTACTAATGAGTACAAAATAGCTCTCAATCCTCGAGCTCGGCGTTCTAGATGATCGGGCCGTGGAGGAGCCAAGCAGGTCCCGAGATGGATGAAGGAAGGACGACGGTCCGCGGCGGAGCCTGCAGGTCCCGGTGGAAGATGACGGTTACAACGGTCCGCGGCCACGCCAGCAGGTCCCGACGATGATGAAGGATGAAGGTTACGACGGCTGTGGCAGCGCCAACAGGCAGGACGATGGTGCACAGGACAGAGCTATGGCAGCGCCAGTAGTCTGTCCAGGATGAGTTCCTCTTTACGTCTCTCGACTCCAAGATACAACTGCCTTCCTGCTCTGGAGCTGCCCCAGTTATAGGGCTGGCGCGCTTTGATGTCCGGACCCTCGCACTTGGAGGTCGGGAGGTCCGGGATGGGGGAGTCCAGACACCCAGCAGGGGGGTGGAGCCAGCGCCCGGGGAGGCGATGGGCGAGCGGCACTTGGTGGGGGAGAGCCATCGGCACCTCTTTCTCCCATTGACTTGCCAAGTAGCCCGCTCACCTCCTGGGTGGAGGGTGGTGCCGGAATGTCTGAGGCCGGGCCAGGCCCAGGGTTGAGGTCGATCGGGGGCCAGGCGGCCTCGTGGTGGAGTGTCCAAGATGGCGCCCCAGGCTGGGCGCGTGGGCCGGCAGTGGATCGGACCCACGAGGTCGGCAGGCTCGAGGGCAGGGGTCCCTGAGGGGACGGAGGACGTGCAATGGTGGTGTGTGGTACTTGCGGGACTGGGCTCAGGCCTGGTTGGGCCGGGGGAGAGCGGCCCTTCATGTGGCCTGTCCAACATGCGTCCCCCCCAGCTGAAGGCGGGGAGAGTTACCCATCCTCTTGGGGACTCTCCTCGTCGAGGCGGAAAAACCGGGACAGGCCATCCGCGTTGGCGTGATCTGGCCCAGGCCGGTGTTCGACTGTGAAGTCCATACCTTGCAAGGAGATGGACCAGCGTAGCAACTTTGGGTTCTCCCCCCGCATGTGCATCAGCCATTGCAGGGGTCGGTGGTCGGTCTGCACCCGAAAGTGGGTGCCGAAAAGGTAGGGCCGGAGTTTCTTGAGGGCCCATACCACAGCGAAGGCTTCCCTCTCTATGGTGCTCCAGCGTTGCTCCCGTGGTAGGAGTCTCCGGCTGATGAAGGCCACCGGTTGATCAAGGCCTTCGGTGTTCACTTGAGACAGGACTGCCCCAATGCCCTGGTCGGAGGCGTCCGTCTGGACGACGAACTCCCGGCTGTAGTCTGGGGCCTGGAGCACAGGGGCGGAACACATGGCGGCCTTTAATTGTTCAAATGCAGTTTGACACTCTGGGGTCCAGGTGACTTTCTTGGGTTGGTTCTTTGACGTGAGTTCTGTGAGGGGCCCCACTATGGTACCATAGTCTTTTACGAACCTTCGGTAGTAGCCCGTGAGGCCCAGGAAGGCTCGTACCTCGGTTTGGGTGATGGGGGGCTGCCAGGCCTGGATGGCGGCAATTTTCAGCTGTAGCGGGGCCACTAGGCCGCTTCCCACCTGGTGTCCGAGGTAGGTTACAGACCCTTGCCCAATTTGACACTTGCTGGCCTTGATCGTGAGGCCAGCTCGCTGAAGGGCTTGCAGCACTGCTCGGAGGTGGTGGAGGTGCTCGGTCCAATGGTGGCTGTATACAGCGATGTCGTCTAGGTAGGCGGCGCTGAATCCTTCGAGCCCCGCTAGGACCTGATTGACGAGCCGTTGGAATGTTGCTGGGGCATTCTTCATGCCGAAGGGCATGACCGTGAAATGGTAATGGCCATCGGGGGTGGAGAAGGCAGAACGTTCTTGCGCCCGGGGTGTGAGGCCGATCTGCCAATAGCCTGCTGTCAGGTCGAAGATGCTGAGGTAGCGGGCAGCTCCCATTCGGTCGACTAGTTCATCTGCCCGGGGGATGGGGTGCGCGTCTGTTCTGGTGACCGCATTCAAGCCCCGGTAGTCGACGCAGAACCGGAGTTCTGGTGTGGTGCCGGGGGCAGCTGCTTTGGGGACCAGTACGACAGGGCTGGCCCAGGGACTGTCTGAGGGCTCGATGACCCCGATCGTGAGCATCTTGGCTATTTCTTCCTGGATGCAGGCCCGTACCCGGTCTGGCACGCGGTAGGCCCGGTGGCGGATAGGGGGGCTGTCCCCGGTATCCACATCGTGCACACACCAGGAAGTGACACCCGGGGTGAGGGAGAACAGGCTGGCGAACTGTGATAGGAGGGCTTGACACTCCTGGCGTTGTTCTCTGGTGAGGGCCTCTGAGAGCCGGACCCCATCCACGGAGCCGTCTTGCTCTTGAGTCCGTAGGAGGTCAGGGAGAGGCTCGGAGTCTTCTTCAACCCCAGTGTCTGTGGCCATCAGGAGGCTGAGCTCTGTTCGCACAAAGTGGGGCTTTAGTCTGTTAGCGTGGAGGACCCGGAGAGGGTTCCGGGAGGATTCCATGTCGATGAGATAAGTGGCAGGACCCTTGCGCTCTATTACTTTGAAGGGCCCCGTCCATTTGTCTTGCAGGGCGCATGGCTCAGTGGGGGACATCACCCATACCTGTTGGCCAGGTTCGAATTCAATGGATGAGGCGTTCTGGTCATACCATTTTTTCATGTCCTCTTGACTGGCCTCTAGGTTGGCCTTCGCTAGTTCTCTGAACCGCCGGGTCTGGTTGCGGAGGGTGAGGAGGTACCGGAAGACATCTGGAGGGTTCTTTAGCGGAGGCATCTCCCAGCCTTCTTTGACGAGACTGAGCGGCCCTCGCACTGGGTGTCCATATAGCAGTTCAAATGGGCTGAAGCCCAGGGATTTCTGGGGGACTTCTCGATACGCGAAGAGGAGGCACGGCAGCAGCACATCCCACTGGCGACGGAGGGGCTCTTCCAACCCCCCGATCATTCCCTTTAGCGTGCGGTTGAACCGCTCAACGAGTCCGTTCCCTTGAGGGTGATAGGGGGTTGTGAATCTGTAGGTGACCCCGCACTGTTGCCAGAGGGACTTCATGTATTTGGAAATAAAGTTCGTGCCTCTGTCGCTGACGACTTCTCGGGGGAAGCCCACACGGGAGAAGATCCCCATCAGGGCCCGGCCGACCACCGGGGCTGTCACAGTTCGCAGAGGAACAGCCTCAGGGTAGCGGGTGGCGTGGTCCACTAGCACCAGGATGAATCGATGGCCTTGTTTTGTGCGTGGGTCCAAGGGCCCCACAATGTCTATTCCGACTCTCTCAAACGGGGTAGTGACCACGGGAAAAGGTTGCAGGGGAGCCTTTAGTTTGCGGCCGCTCTTCCCACTGGCTTGGCACGTGGGGCAAGATCGGCAATGCTGGTGCACATCGTTTCTCATTTTGGGCCAGAAGAAGTGGGTCACTAGGCGACTGTAGGTTTTATCTTGTCCCAGATGTCCTGCCAGGGGGACATCGTGGGCCAGGTTTAACAGGAAGTCTCTGAAACGGAGGGGTACCACTAGTACTCGGTTGCTCCCCAGCTCGGCGATTCTTTGCTCGCTGTACAGCAGATCATTGTCCCAGTAGACCCAATGAGTTCCGGGGGTATCCCCTGCGCTTTGGGTGAGCGCTTGCTGGCGGAGTCCCTCGAGGGAGGGACAGGTCTTCTGTTCTTTGCGAAATTGTTCTTGCGTGGTCCCCCCTTCTTGAGGCCACTGGTCGAGGTTAGCGAGGTCGGTAGGTTGGGCTGGTTCGGCGGGAATGTTACGGTCGGTGTTTTCGGCCGGGGCGACCGGAGGCGGTGGCGCCGGCCATTCGGGTTCTTCTGGCTGGTGGTTGGCACGGGCGGCCATGGAACGGGTGGTGACGCACGCCCAGTCTGGGACGCCCAACATCCCCAGGTGTTCCTTTCGCTCCACGGCGGCCCATGGAGAGCTTTCCAGGTCATTGCCCAGGAGGCAGTCTACGGGGGCATCGTCTCGGACCGTCACTTTCAACATGCCGGAGACCCCCCCCCATTCGAAGGGGACGCAGGCCATCCGACACAGGCTCTCCGAGTTATCGGCTGATCGTACAGGGCAGAGAATGTTCGGTAGATACTGTTCTGGGGCCACCAGGTGACAGCGGACGGCTGTTACACTGGCCCCGGTGTCACGAAGGGCTTCGGCCTGGTGTCCATTGATGCTCACCCATTGGCTGTACTTCTGGGTGTTAGCGGGTAGGGGGACCCGCGGGACAATGTCTTTCCCCCCTAAGCAGGCTAGAGTCATGGCGGCTGGCTCCCACTCTTGGTGCTCTTGTTCGTACTCTTCCTGTTCCTCGGAGATCTGTTCTTCCCCTAGGGCTGCAGCGGCCACTTGGCGGGGTCTTGGGCTCTGGTACTGCGGGCAGTTTGGGTCGTTCGCATAGTGGCCGACTCGTTGACATCGGTGACACGTGACATTGGCTCTGTACCCCGGTCGCGCTGGGGTGCTACCCCGGTTGGCCGGGGGGGTGGTGTTGGTAGCGGGGGCGACCGGGGCGTTGTCTCTTCCTCGCCCTTGGCCCCCTCCTCCTCCTCTGGGTCGGTGCTGACCATTGTTGTTCCGGTTCTGTTCGTAGGACCCATTCCGGCCCACTCTGGTGATCTCCCACCGGTCAGCTTCGGCTGCGAGCTGCCGGGGATCCGTTAACTTGCTGTCGAGGAGGTGTTGGCGGAGTTCAATGAAGCAATTGTTCGACAGATGCTCCCATACCATCAGGTTAAATAGTTGCTCGTAGGTCGTGACGTTGCTTCCTCGGATCCAGCCCTCGAAGGCTCGGCTAAAGTATGTTACATAGTCCACCCAAGTTGTACCCGGGATGCGGGTGCAGTCTCGGAACCTCTGACGGTACATCTCGGGTGTGAGACCATAGCGGGTGAGGAGGGCCGCTTTCATATGGTCGTAGGAGGTCATCTGGTGGTCCGGGAGCTGTAGTAGGGTGTCGCGGCCCTCATTGAGGAATCTTCCCCAGGGACCGGCTCCCCAGTCGCTTCTATCGATCCGGTGTGCAGTCATAGCGATTTCATAGGCTTTAAACCATTGCTGGATGTCGTCCTCTCTGAAGTATTCTCGGACAACATCCTTGGGGATGTGTACCTTTTTGTCTGTGGCCCCTGGGGTGGGGGGTCGCTCGGGCACCCCTGCTTCTTTATTCTGCTTGCGTAGGTTGATCTCGGCTAGGTTTCGTTCGTGTTCGTACGCTAGTTTTTTTTCCTCGAGCTCCCTTTGTCTCTGTTTCTCCTCTCTTTCTTCTCGGAGACGCAGGTGCTCTAAGTTGATTTTTTGTTCGGCCAACTTAAGTTCAACGTCCATTTTAAGTCGGGCCATTTCTAGTTCGTGTAGTCGGGTCCTTTCTCTTTCCTGGATCTCGCCTTGCGAGAGACCCGTTCTTTGCCCTTCCGGGGCCGTGGTCGTTTTTTCTACGGTGCTTTGATCAGGGGTTCCGGCAGCCCCGGTTTCTGCCCAAGATTCTAGGGCATGCTTAAAATCGTCCTTGGTACTCAGTCCGGTGGTAGCGATACCCAGTTCGATGCAGAATTGTTTAAGTTCACGATGGTTGTACTCCTCCAATTTTTCCATTTGGAATTTCTCGGTTGATCCGCTCTCTTTCGTGGTCATTGTGACTTCGTCGTGGGGTGAGCTACTCTCTGTACGTTTATGCGGTGATTCGGATCGCGCCGCTGGCCACCAATGTTAGACGGACCGGGAGGGTCGGCCGAGGTTACGGGGAGAGGTCTCCAGGGAGAGCCGTCTCCAACGACTGTACAGATAAGTAACTTCCCCCCCACAGACGGACACCACACAAGGTTGAAGGTTAACGAGACTTTATATGCAATTCTTAGGTTACGATGATGGATACAAGGAGGTCTGGACTCAGGGGTCCCCTCGGTTCTAGTCTCTGGTTTAGGAAAGGGGTAGCGGGACAGTCTTAGTTACTAATGAGTACAAAATAGCTCTCAATCCTCGAGCTCGGCGTTCTAGATGATCGGGCCGTGGAGGAGCCAAGCAGGTCCCGAGATGGATGAAGGAAGGACGACGGTCCGCGGCGGAGCCTGCAGGTCCCGGTGGAAGATGACGGTTACAACGGTCCGCGGCCACGCCAGCAGGTCCCGACGATGATGAAGGATGAAGGTTACGACGGCTGTGGCAGCGCCAACAGGCAGGACGATGGTGCACAGGACAGAGCTATGGCAGCGCCAGTAGTCTGTCCAGGATGAGTTCCTCTTTACGTCTCTCGACTCCAAGATACAACTGCCTTCCTGCTCTGGAGCTGCCCCAGTTATAGGGCTGGCGCGCTTTGATGTCCGGACCCTCGCACTTGGAGGTCGGGAGGTCCGGGATGGGGGAGTCCAGACACCCAGCAGGGGGGTGGAGCCAGCGCCCGGGGAGGCGATGGGCGAGCGGCACTTGGTGGGGGAGAGCCATCGGCACCTCTTTCTCCCATTGACTTGCCAAGTAGCCCGCTCACCTCCTGGGTGGAGGGTGGTGCCGGAATGTCTGAGGCCGGGCCAGGCCCAGGGTTGAGGTCGATCGGGGGCCAGGCGGCCTCGTGGTGGAGTGTCCAAGATGGCGCCCCAGGCTGGGCGCGTGGGCCGGCAGTGGATCGGACCCACGAGGTCGGCAGGCTCGAGGGCAGGGGTCCCTGAGGGGACGGAGGACGTGCAATGGTGGTGTGTGGTACTTGCGGGACTGGGCTCAGGCCTGGTTGGGCCGGGGGAGAGCGGCCCTTCATGTGGCCTGTCCAACAGGGCGCAGCCTTGAGAGGTCAACGATAGCCAGCTCTGGTGTGGACCTGTGCCAGCAGAGGATGGGGCGCAGCCTTGAGAGGTCAACGATAGCCAGCTCTGGTGTGGACCTGTGCCAGCAGAGGAGGGGGCGCAGCCTTGAGAGGTCAAAGATGGCCAGCTCTGGTGTGGACCTGTGCCAGCAGAGGATGGGGCGCAGCCCTGAGAGGTCAAAGATGGCCAGCTCTGGTGTGCACCTGTGCCAGCAGAGGATGGGGCGCAGCCCTGAGAGGTCAAAGATGGCCAGCTCTGGTGTGGACCTGTGCCAGTAGAGGAGGGGGCGCAGCCTTGAGAGGTCAAAGATGGCCAGCTCTGGTGTGGACCTGTGCCAGCAGAGGATGGGGCGCAGCCCTGAGAGGTCAAAGATGGCCAGCTCTGGTGTGGACCTGTGCCAGCAGAGGATGCGGCGCAGCCCTGAGAGGTCAAAGATGGCCAGCTCTGGTGTGGACCTGTGCCAGTAGAGGAGGGGGCGCAGCCTTGAGAGGTCAAAGATGACCAGCTCTAGTGTGGACCTGTGCCAGCAGAGGATGGGGCGCAGCCCTGAGAGGTCAAAGATGGCCAGCTCTGGTGTGGACCTGTGCCAGTAGAGGAGGGGGCTCAGCCCTGAGAGGTCAAAGATGGCCAGCTCTGGAGTGGACCTGTGCCAGTAGAGGAGGGGGCGCAGCCTTGAGAGGTCAAAGATGGCCAGCTCTGGTGTGGACCTGTGCCAGCAGAGGATGGGGCGCAGCCTTGAGAGGTCAAAGATGGCCAGCTCTGGTGTGGACCTGTGCCAGTAGAGGAGGGGGCGCAGCCTTGAGAGGTCAAAGATGGCCAGCTCTGGTGTGGACCTGTGCCAGAAGAGGATGGGGCGCAGCCTTGAGAGGTCAAAGATGGCCAGCTCTGGTGTGCACCTGTGCCAGCAGAGGAGGGGGCGCAGCCTTGAGAGGTCAAAGATGGCCAGCTCTGGTGTGCACCTGTGCCAGCAGAGGAGGGGGCGCAGCCTTGAGAGGTCAAAGATGGCCAGCTCTGGTGTGGACCTGTGCCAGCAGAGGAGGGGGCGCAGCCTTGAGAGGTCAAAGATGGACAGCTCTGGTGTGGACCTGTGCCAGCAGAGGATGGGGCGCAGCCTTGAGAGGTCAAAGATGGCCAGCTCTGGTGTGGACCTGTGCCAGCAGAGGAGGGGGCGCAGCCTTGAGAGGTCAAAGATGGCCAGCTCTGGTGTGGACCTGTGCCAGCAGAGGAGGGGGCGCAGCCTTGAGAGGTCAACGATGGCCAGCTCTGGTGTGGACCTGTTCCAGCAGAGTATGGGGCGCAGCCTTGAGAGGTCAAAGATGGCCAGCTCTGGTGTGGACCTGTGCCAGCAGAGGAGGGGGCGCAGCCTTGAGAGGTCAAAGATGGCCAGCTCTGGTGTGGACCTGTTCCAGCAGAGGATGGGAGAGGTCAAAGATGGCCAGCTCTGGAGTGGACCTGTGCCAGCAGAGGATGGGGCGCAGCCTTGAGAGGTCAAAGATGGCCAGCTCTGGTGTGGACCTGTGCCAGCAGAGGAGGGGGCGCAGCCTTGAGAGGTCAACGATGGCCAGCTCTGGTGTAAACCTGTGCCAGCAGAGGATGGGGCGCAGCCTTGAGAGGTCAAAGATGGCCAGCTCTGGTGTAAACCTGTGCCAGCAGAGGATGGGGCGCAGCCTTGAGAGGTCAAAGATGGCCAGCTCTGGTGTGGACCTCTGCCAGCAGAGGAGGGGGCGCAGCCTTGAGAGGTCAAAGATGGCCAGCTCTGGTGTGGACCTCTGCCAGCAGAGGATGGGGCGCAGCCTTGAGAGGTCAAAGATGGCCAGCTCTGGTGTGGACCTGTGCCAGCAGAGGAGGAGGCGCAGCCTTGAGAGGTCAAAGATGGCCAGCTCTGGTGTGGACCTGTGCCAGCAGAGGAGAGGGCGCAGCCTTGAGAGGTCAAAGATGGCCAGCTCTGGTGTGAACCTGTGCCAGCAGAGGAGGGGGCGCAGCCTTGAGAGGTCAACGAGGGCCAGCTCTGGTGTGGACCTGTGCCAGCGAAGGAGGGGGCGCAGCCTTGAGAGGTCAAAGATGGCCAGCTCTGGTGTGGACCTGTGCCAGCAGAGGAGGGGGCGCAGCCTTGAGAGGTCAAAGATGGCCAGCACTGGAGTGGACCTGTGCCAGCAGAGGAGGGGGCGCAGCCTTGAGAGGTCAAAGATGGCCAGCTCTGGTGTGGACCTGTGCCAGCAGAGGATGGGGCGCAGCCTTGAGAGGTCAAAGATGGCCAGCTCTTGTGTCGGCCTGTGCCAGCAGAGGATGGGGCGCAGCCTTGAGAGATCAAAGATGGCCAGCTCTGGTGTGGACCTGTGCCAGCAGAGGATGGGGCGCAGCCTTGAGAGGTCAACGATAGCCAGCTCTGGTGTGGACCTGTGCCAGCAGAGGATGGGGCGCAGCCTTGAGAGGTCAACGATAGCCAGCTCTGGTGTGGACCTGTGCCAGCAGAGGAGGGGGCGCAGCCTTGAGAGGTCAAAGATGGCCAGCTCTGGTGTGGACCTGTGCCAGCAGAGGATGGGGTCCAGCCTTGAGAGGTCAAAGATGGCCAGCTCTGGTGTCGACCTGTGCCAGCAGAGGATGGGGCGCAGCCCTGAGAGGTCAAAGATGGCCAGCTCTGTTGTGGACCTGTGCCAGCAGAGGATGGGGCGCAGCCCTGGAGGTCAAAGATGGCCAGCTCTGGTGTGGACCTGTGCCAGTAGAGGAGGGGGCGCAGCCTTGAGAGGTCAAAGATGGCCAGCTCTGGTGTGGACCTGTGCCAGCAGAGGATGGGGCGCAGCCTTGAGAGGTCAACGATGGCCAGCTCTGGTGTGGACCTGTGCCAGCAGAGGAGGGGGCGCAGCCTTGAGAGGTCAAAGATGGCCAGCTCTGGTGTGGACCTGTGTCAGCAGAGGATGGGGCGCAGCCTTGAGAGGTCAAAGATGGCCAGCTCTGGTGTGGACCTGTGCCAGCAGAGGAGGGGGCGCAGCCTTGAGAGGTCAAAGATGGCCAGCTCTGGTGTGGACCTGTGCCAGCAGAGGATGAGGAGCAGCCTTGAAAGGTCAAAGATGGCCAGCTCTGGTGTGGACCTGTGCCAGCAGAGGAGGGGGCGCAGCTTTCAGAGGTCAAAGATGGCCAGCTCTGGTGTGGACCTGTGCCAGCAGAGGAGGGGGCGCAGCCTTGAGAGATAAAAGATGGCCAGCTCTGGTGTGGACCTGTGCCAGCAAAGGATGGGGCGCAGCCTTGAGAGGTCAAAGATGGCCAGCTCTGGTGTGGACCTGTGCCACCAGCAGAGGAGGGGGCGCAGCCTTGAGAGATAAAAGACGGCCAGCTCTGGTGTGGACCTGTGCCAGCAGAGGAGGGGGCGCAGCCTTGAGAGGTCAAAGATGGCCAGCTCTGGTGTGGACCTGTGCCAGCAGAGGATGGGGCGCAGCATTGAGAGGTCAACGATAGCCAGCTCTAGTGTGGACCTGTGCCAGCAGAGGATGGGGCGCAGCCTTGAGAGGTCAAAGATGGCCAGCTCTGGTGTGGACCTGTGCCAGCAGAGGAGGGGGCGCAGCCTTGAGAGGTCAAAGATGGCCAGCTCTGGTGTGGACCTGTGCCAGCAGAGGAGGGGGCGCAGCATTGAGAGGTCAAAGATGGCCAGCTCTGGTGTGGACCTGTGCCAGTAGAGGAGGGGGCGCAGCCTTGAGAGGTCAACGAGGGCCAGCTCTGGTGTGGACCTGTGCCAGCAGAGGAGGGGGCGCAGCCTTGAGAGGTCAAAGATGGCCAGCTCTGGTGTGGACCTGTGCCAGCAGAGGATGGGGCGCAGCCCTGAGAGGTCAAAGATGGCCAGCTCTGGTGTGGACCTGTGCCAGCGGAGGATGGGGCGCAGCCTTGAGAGGTCAACAATGGCTAGCTCTGGTGTGGACCTGTGCCAGCAGAGGATGGGGCGCAGCCTTGAGAGGTCAAAGATGGCCAGCTCTGGTGTGGACCTGTGCCAGCAGAGGAGGGGGCGTGTTAGACGGGCCTGGAGGGTCGGCCGAGGACAAGGGGAGAGGTCTCCGGGGAGAGCCGTCTCCAGCGATCGTACAGACGAGTAACTTCCCCCCCACAGATGTACACCACACAAAGATAAGGTTTAACGTTCTTTATAGGCAATCTTTAGGTACGGTAGAATGGTACAAGGAGGTCAGGACTCAGGGGTCCCCTCGATCTTAGTCTCTTGGATGGGAAAGGGGGTAGCGGGACAGTCTTGTTACCAATCTGGTAGATGCGATGATATGATGGTTAGCTCACAATCCTCGAGCTCGGTGTTCTAGGAGGACGGGCCGCGGCAGCTCCGGCAGGTCCCGAGATGTTCGTAAGTAGTGACGGTCCGCGGCAGTGCCAGCAGGTCCCGGTGAAGGTGGTAGTTACAACGGTCCGCGGCAGCGCCAGCAGGTCCCGACGAGGATGAAGGATGCAGAAGGTTGCGGCAGCGCCAGCAGGCAGGGCAATAGTTCACAAGGCAGGGCTGCGGCAGCGCCAGCAGTCCGTCAAGGATGAGTTCTTCACGGTGTCTCTCGACTCCAGGATACAACTGCCTTCCTGCTCTGGAGCTGCCCCAGTTATAGGTCTGGCGCCCTTTGATGTCCGGACCCTCGCACTTGGAGGTCGGGAGGTCCGGGATGAGGGAGTCCAGACACCCAGCAGGGGGGTGGAGCCAGCGCCCGGGGGAGCTGGGGGCGATCGGCACCTGGCGGGGGAGAGCCATCGACACTTCTTTCTCCCATTGACCTGCCAAGTGGTCCGTTCACCTCCTGGGAGGATGGTGTTGCCGGGATGTCGGGGCCTGGCCAGGCCCAGGGTTAGGGTCGAGTCAAGGCCACGCGGCCTCGTGGTGCAGTGTCCAAGATGGCGGCCGGGCCGGGCAATGGAGCTGACAGTGGCTCGGCCCCATGATACAGAGATGTCCGGGGGCAGGAGTCCCGTGGGGGACGGGGTGCGGGTTGCTTCGGTGGGTAACACGTGGAGGGCCGGTGCTCGGGCCCTGTCATGCGGGGAGGGAGCAAGCCCTTCATGTGGCCTGTCCAACATGCGTCCCCCCAGCTGAAGGCGGGGAGAGTCACCCATCCTCTTGGGGACTCTCCTCGTCGAGGCGGAAAAAGCGTGACAGGCCATCCGCGTTGGCGTGGTCTTGGCCAGGTCGGTGTTCCACAGTGAAGTCCATCCCCTGCAGGGAGATGGACCAACGCAATAGTTTGGGATTTTCCCCCCGCATCTGCATTAGCCACTGCAGGGGCCGATGATCTGTTTGCACCCGGAAGTGGGTACCGAAGAGATAGGGCCGGAGCTTCTTGAGGGCCCACACTACCGCGAAGGCCTCCCTCTCGATGGTGCTCCAGCGCTGTTCTCGGGCCAGTAGGCGTCTGCTGATGAAGGCCACCGGTTGGTCAAATCCTTCGGGGTTCAACTGGGAGAGGACCGCCCCGATGCCATGGTCGGAGGCATCAGTTTGTACGATGAATTCCCGGCTGTAGTCGGGGGCCTGGAGCACAGGGGCAGAGCACATGGCGGCCTTCAGCTTCTCGAAGGCCGCTTGACAGTCTGTAGTCCAGTTGACCTTCTTCGGACGGTTTTTGGATGTGAGTTCTGTGAGGGGCCCCACAATGCTGCCATAGTCCTTCACAAACCGCCGGTAGTACCCGGTGAGCCCCAAGAAGGCTCGGACCTCGGTTTGCGTGACTGGAGGCTGCCAGGACTGGATGGCAGCAATCTTGAGTTGAAGAGGGGCCACCAGACCGCTTCCCACTTGGTGTCCGAGATAGGTCACGGACCCCTGACCAATTTGGCACTTGCTGGCCTTGATTGTGAGGCCGGCCTGTTGGAGGGCCTGCAGGACCTCTCGGAGGTGGCGGAGGTGGTCTGACCAGTGGCGGCTGTACACAGCGATATCGTCCAGGTAGGCGGCGCTGAACTCCTCGAGTCCCGCCAATACCTGGTTCACCAGTCGCTGAAAAGTAGCTGGAGCGTTCTTCATGCCGAATGGCATGACTTTGAAGTGGTAGTGGCCAATGGGGGGTGGAAAAGGCGGATCGTTCTTGAGCCCGGGGGGTGAGACCGATCTGCCAGTAGCCCGCTGTCAGGTCGAAGATGCTGAGGTAGCGGGCAGCCCCCATGCGGTCGATCAGTTCATCTGCTCGGGGGATGGGATGAGCGTCGGTTCTGGTGACAGCGTTCAGACCCCGATAGTCGACGCAGAATCGGAGTTCAGGAGTGGTGCCGGGGGCAGCAGCTTTGGGGACCAGCACGACCGGGCTGGCCCAGGGGCTGTCCGAGGGCTCGATGACCCCGAGCGTGAGCATCTTTGACACTTCTTCTTGGATGCAGGCACGTACCCGATCTGGTACGCGGTACGCCCGATGTCTGATAGGGGGACTGTCCCCAGTGTCCACGTCGTGCAAGCACCAGGGGGTGACCCCTGGGGTGAGGGAAAACAGGGTCGCAAATTGCAGCAGGATGTCCCGGCAGTCTTGGCGCTGTTCGGGGTGAGGGCATCTGAGAGTCGGACCCCGTCTACGGAACCATCTTTCTCACGGGTCCTTAGGAGGTCAGGGAGGGGCTCGGAGTCTTCTTCCGCTCCACTGTCTGTAGCCATCAGGAGGCTGAGCTCCGAGCGCACAAAGTGGGGTTTGAGTCTGTTGGCGTGGAGGACCCGGAGGGGGTTCCGGGGAGATTCCATATCGATGAGATAGGTGACGGGGCTCTTGCGCTCGACTACTTTGAAGGGCCCCGTCCACTTGTCCTGCAAGGCACACGGTTTGGTGGGGGACATCACCCACACTTGTTGGCCAGGTTCGAATTCGATGGAGGAGGCATGTTGATCGTACCATTTCTTCATGTCCTCCTGACTGGCCTCAAGATTCGCTTTTGCTATTTCTCTGAATCGTCTGGTCTGATTGCGTAGGGTCAGGAGGTACTTGAAGACGTCTGGAGGGGTCTTCAGGGGGGCCATCTCCCAACCTTCTTTGACTAGGCTGAGGGGCCATGTTAGACGGACCGGGAGGGTCGGCCGAGACTACGGGGAGAGGCCTCCGGGGAGAGCCGTCTCCAACGACTGTACAGACAAGTAACTTCCTCCCCACAGACGGACACCACACAAGGTTGAAGGTTAACGAGGCTTTATAGGCAATTCTTAGGTTACGATGATATGATACAAGGAGGTCTGGACTCAGGGGTCCCCTCGGTTCTAGTCTCTGGCTTAGGAAAGGGGTAGCGGGACAGTCTTTGTTACCAATGAGTGAAAAATAGCGCTCAATCCTCGAGCTCGGCGTTCTAGATGATCGGGCCGCGGCGGAGCCAGGCAGGTCCCGAGATGGGCGAAGGAAGACGACGGTCCGCGGCGGAGCCTGCAGGTCCCGGTGAAGATGACGGTTACAACGGTCCGCGGCCACGCCAGCAGGTCCCGACGACGATGAAGGATATGAAGGTTTGCGAAGACTGTGGCAGCGCCAACAGGCAGGACGATGGTGCACAAGACAGAGCTACGGCAGCGCCAGTAGTCCGTCAAGGATGAGTTCCTCTTTACGTCTCTCGACTCCAAGATACAACTGCCTTCCTGCTCTGGAGCTGCCCCAGTTATAGGGCTGGCGTGCTTTGATGTCCGGACCCTCGCACTTGGAGGTCGGGAGGTCCGGGATGAGGGAGTCCAGACACCCAGCAGGGGGGTGGAGCCAGCGCCCGGGGAGGCGATGGGCGAGCGGCACTTGGCGGGGGAGAGCCATCGGCACCTCTTCCTCCCATTGACTTGCCAAGTAGCCCGCTCACCTCCTGGGTGGAGGGTGGTGCCGGAATGTCTGAGGCCGGCCAGGCCCAGGGTTGAGGTCGATCGGGGGCCAGGCGGCCTCGTGGTGGAGTGTCCAAGATGGCGCCCCAGGCTGGGCGCGTGGGCCGGCAGTGGATCGGACCCACGAGGTCACTATGCTCGAGGGCAGGGGTCCCTGAGGGGACGGAGGACGTGCAATGGTGGTGGGTGGTACGTGCGTGACTAGACTCAGGCCTGGTTGGGCCGGGGGAGTGCGGCCCTTCATGTGGCCTGTCCAACATGCGTCCCCCCCAGCTGAAGGCGGGGAGAGTTACCCATCCTCTTGGGGACTCTCCTCGTCGAGGCGGAAAAACCGGGACAGGCCATCCGCGTTGGCGTGATCTGGCCCAGGCCGGTGTTCGACTGTGAAGTCCATACCTTGCAAGGAGATGGACCAGCGTAGCAACTTTGGGTTTTCCCCCCGCATATGCATCAGCCACTGCAGGGGTCGGTGGTCGGTCTGCACCCGAAAGTGGGTGCCAAAAAGGTAGGGCCGGAGCTTCTTGAGGGCCCATACCACAGCGAAGGCTTCCCTCTCTATGGTGCTCCAGCGTTGCTCCCGTGGCAGGAGTCTCCGGCTGATGAAGGCCACCGGTTGATCAAGGCCTTCGGTGTTTATTTGAGACAGAACTGCCCCAATGCCCTGGTCGGAGGCGTCCGTCTGGACGACGAACTCCCGGCTGTAGTCTGGGGCCTGGAGCACAGGGGCGGAACACATGGCGGCCTTCAATTGTTCAAATGCAGTTTGGCACTCTGGGGTCCAGTTGACTTTCTTGGGCTGATTCTTTGACGTGAGCTCTGTGAGGGGTCCCACTATGGTGCCATAGTCTTTCACGAACCTTCGGTAATAGCCCGTGAGGCCCAGGAAGGCTCGTACCTCGGTTTGGGTGATGGGGGGCTGCCAGGCCTGGATGGCGGCAATCTTCAGCTGCAGAGGGGCCACTAGGCCGCTTCCCACCTGGTGTCCGAGGTAGGTTACAGACCCTTGCCCAATTTGGCACTTGCTGGCCTTGATCGTGAGTCCAGCTCGCTGAAGGGCTTGCAGCACTGCCCGGAGGTGGTGGAGGTGCTCGGTCCAATGGTGGCTGTATACAGCGATGTCGTCTAGGTAGGCGGCGCTGAATCCTTCGAGCCCCGCCAGGACCTGATTGACGAGTCGTTGGAATGTTGCTGGGGCATTCTTCATGCCGAAGGGCATGACCGTGAAATGGTAATGGCCATCGGGGGTGGAGAAGGCAGAACGTTCTTGCGCTCGGGGTGTGAGGCCGATCTGCCAATAGCCTGCTGTCAGGTCGAAGATGCTGAGGTAGCGGGCAGCTCCCATTCGGTCGACTAGTTCATCTGCCCGGGGGATGGGATGTGCGTCTGTTCGGGTGACCGCATTCAAGCCCCGGTAGTCGACGCAGAACCGGAGTTCTGGCGTGGTGCCGGGGGCAGCTGCTTTGGGGACCAGTACGACAGGGCTGGCCCAGGGACTGTCTGAGGGCTCGATGACCCCGAGCGTGAGCATCTTGGCTACTTCCTCCTGGATGCAGGCCCGTACCCGATCTGGCACGCGGTAGGCCCGGTGGCGGATAGGGGGGCTGTCCCCGGTGTCCACATCGTGCACACACCAGGAAGTGACCCCTGGGGTGAGGGAGAACAGGCTGGCGAACTGTGACAGGAGGGCTTGACACTCTTGGCGTTGTTCTCTGGTGAGGGCCTCCGAGAGCCGGACCCCATCCACGGAGCCGTCTTGCTCCTGAGTCCGTAGGAGGTCAGGGAGAGGCTCGGAGTCTTCTTCAACCCCATTGTCTGTGGCCATCAGGAGGCTAAGCTCCGTTCGCACAAAGTGGGGCTTTAGTCTGTTAGCGTGGAGGACCCGGAGAGGGTTCCGGGAGGATTCCATGTCGATGAGATAGGTGGCAGGACCCTTGCGCTCGATTACTTTGAAGGGCCCCGTCCATTTGTCTTGTAGGGCGCATGGCTCAGTGGGGGACATCACCCATACCTGTTGGCCAGGTTCGAATTCAATGGATGAGGCATTCTGGTCATACCATTTTTTCATGTCCTCTTGACTGGCCTCTAGGTTGGCTTTCGCTAGTTCTCTCAACCGCCGGGTCTGGTTGCGGAGGGTGAGGAGGTACCGGAAGACATCTGGAGGGTTCTTTAACGGAGGCATCTCCCAGCCCTCTTTGACTAGGCTGAGCGGCCCCCGCACTGGGTGTCCATATAGCAGTTCAAAGGGGCTGAAGCCTAGGGATTTCTGAGGGACCTCTCGGTAGGCGAAGAGGAGGCACGGCAGCAGCACATCCCACTGGCGGCGGAGGGGCTCTTCCAACCCCCCGATCATCCCCTTTAGCGTGCGGTTGAACCGTTCAACAAGTCCGTTCCCTTGGGGGTGATAGGGGGTCGTGAATCGGTAGGTGACCCCGCACTGTTGCCAGAGGGATTTCATGTATTTAGAGATAAAGTTCGTGCCTCTGTCGCTGACGACTTCTCGGGGGAAGCCCACACGGGAGAAGATCCCCATCAGAGCCCGGCCGACTACCGGGGCTGTCACAGTTCGCAGAGGAACAGCCTCAGGGTAGCGGGTGGCGTGGTCCACTAGCACCAAGATGAATCGATGGCCTTGTTTTGTGCGCGGGTCCAGGGGCCCCACAATGTCTATTCCGACCCTCTCAAATGGGGTAGTGACCACAGGGAAAGGTTGCAGGGGGGCCTTTAGTTTGCGGCCGCTCTTTCCACTGGCTTGGCACGTGGGGCAAGATCGGCAATGCTGGTGCACATCGTTCCTCATTTTGGGCCAGAAGAAGTGGGTCACTAGGCGACTGTAGGTTTTATCCTGTCCCAGGTGCCCTGCCAGGGGGACATCGTGGGCCAGGTTTAGCAGAAAGTCTCTAAAACGGAGGGGCACCACTAATACTCTGTTGGCCCCCAGCTCGGCGATTCTTTGCTCGCTGTACAGCAGATCATTGTCCCAGTAGACCCAATGAGTTCCGGGGGTAACCCCTGCGCTTTGGGCGAGCGCTTGCTGGCGGAGTCCCTCGAGGGAGGGACAGGTCTTCTGTTCTTGGCGAAATTGTTCTTGCGTGGGCCCTCCCTCTTGAGGCCACTGGTCGAGGTTAGCGAGGTCGGAGGGTTGAGCTGGTTCGAGGGGGATGTCATGGTCGGTTGTTTCGGCTGGGGCGACCGGAGGCGGTGGCGCCGGCCATTCGGGTTCTTCTGGGCGGTGGTTGGCACGGGCGGCCATGGACCGGGTGGTGACGCACGCCCAGTCTGGGACGCCTAACATCCCCAGGTGTTCTCTTCGCTCCACGGCTGCCCACGGAGAGCTTTCGAGGTCATTTCCAAGGAGGCAGTCTACGGGGGCGTCGTCTCGGACTGTTACTTTCAACATGCCGGAGACCCCTCCCCATTCGAAAGGGACGCAGGCCATCCGACACAAACTTTCCGAGTTATCGGCTGATCGTACAGGGCAGAGAATGTTCGGTAGATACTGTTCTGGGGTCACCAGGTGACAGCGGACGGCTGTTACACTGGCCCCGGTGTCACGAAGGGCTTCGGCCCGGCGTCCATTGATGTTCACCCATTGGCTGTACTTCTGGGTGTTAGCGGGTAGGGGGACCCGCGGGACCATGTCTTTTCCCCCTAAGCATGCTAGAGCCATGGCGGCTGGCTCCCACTCCTGATGCTCCTGCTCGTATTCTTCCCGCTCCTCGGAGATCTGTTCTTCTCCTAGGGCCGCGGCGGCCACTTGGCGGGGTCTCGGGCTCTGGTACTGCGGGCAGTTTGGGTCGTTTGCGTAGTGGCCGACTCGTTGGCATCGGTGACACGTGACATTGGCTCTGTACCCCGGACGCGCCGGGGTGCTGCCCCGGTTGGCCGGGGGGGTGGTGCTGGTTGCGGGGGCGGTCGGAGCGTTGTCTTTTCCTCGTCCTTGGCCCCCTCCTCCTCCTCTGGGTCGGTGCTGACCATTGTTGTTCCGGTTCTGTTCGTAGAACCCATTCCGGCCTACTCTGGTGATCTCCCACCGGTCAGCTTCTGCTGCGAGCTGCCGGGGATCTGTTAACTTGCTGTCGAGGAGGTGCTGGCGGAGTTCAATGAAGCAATTGTTCGACAGATGCTCCCATACCATCAGATTGAACAGTTGTTCGTAGGTCGTGACGTTGCTTCCTCTGATCCAGCCCTCGAAGGCTCGGCTGAAGTAGGTTACATAGTCCACCCAAGTTGTACCCGGGATGCGGGTGCAGTCTCGGAACCTCTGACGGTACATCTCGGGTGTGAGGCCATAGCGGGTGAGGAGTGCCGCTTTCATATGGTCATAGGAGGTCATCTGGTGGTCCGGGAGCTGTAGCAGGGTATCGCGGCCCTCATTGAGGAATCTCCCCCATAGACCGGCTCCCCAATCGCTTCTATCGATCCGGTGTGCAGTCATCGCGATTTCATAGGCCTTAAACCATTGCTGGATGTCGTCCTCTCGGAAATATTCTCGGACAACATCCTTGGGGATGTGTACCTTTTTCTCTGTGGCCCCTGAGGTGTGGGGTCGCTCGGGCACCCCTGCTTCTTTATTCTGCTTGCGCAGGTTGATCTCGGCTAGGTTCCGTTCGTGTTCGTACGTCAGTTTCTTTTCCTCGAGCTCCCTTTGTCTCTGTTTCTCCTCTCTTTCTTCTCGGAGACGCAGGTGCTCTAAGTTGATTTTTTGTTCGGCCAGCTTGAGTTCAATGTCCATCTTGAGTCGGGCCATTTCCAGCTCGTGTAGTCGGGTTCTTTCTCTTTCCTGGATCTCGTCTTGCGAGAGACCCGTTCTTTGCCCTTCAGGGGCCGTGGTGGTTCTTTCTGCGGTGCTTTGATCGGGGGTTCCGGCAGCCCCGGTCTCTGCCCAAGATTCTAGGGCGTGCTTGAAATCGTCTTTGGTGCTTAGTCCGGTGGTAGCGATACCCAGTTCGATGCAGAATTGTTTTAGTTCACGATGGCTGTACTCTTCCAGTTTCTCCATTTGGAATTTCTCGGTTGATCCGCTTTCTTTAGTTGTCATTGTGATTTCGTCGTGGGGTGAGCTACTCTCTGTACGTTATGCGGTGATTCGAATCGCGCCGCTGGCCACCAATGTTAGACGGACCGGGAGGGTCGGCCGAGACTACGGGGAGAGGCCTCCGGGGAGAGCCGTCTCCAACGACTGTACAGACAAGTAACTTCCCCCCCACAGACGGACACCACACAAGGTTGAAGGTTAACGAGGCTTTATAGGCAATTCTTAGGTTACGATGATATGATACAAGGAGGTCTGGACTCAGGGGTCCCCTCGGTTCTAGTCTCTGGCTTAGGAAAGGGGTAGCGGGACAGTCTTTGTTACCAATGAGTGAAAAATAGCGCTCAATCCTCGAGCTCGGCGTTCTAGATGATCGGGCCGCGGCGGAGCCAGGCAGGTCCCGAGATGGGCGAAGGAAGACGACGGTCCGCGGCGGAGCCTGCAGGTCCCGGTGAAGATGACGGTTACAACGGTCCGCGGCCACGCCAGCAGGTCCCGACGACGATGAAGGATATGAAGGTTTGCGAAGACTGTGGCAGCGCCAACAGGCAGGACGATGGTGCACAAGACAGAGCTACGGCAGCGCCAGTAGTCCGTCAAGGATGAGTTCCTCTTTACGTCTCTCGACTCCAAGATACAACTGCCTTCCTGCTCTGGAGCTGCCCCAGTTATAGGGCTGGCGTGCTTTGATGTCCGGACCCTCGCACTTGGAGGTCGGGAGGTCCGGGATGAGGGAGTCCAGACACCCAGCAGGGGGGTGGAGCCAGCGCCCGGGGAGGCGATGGGCGAGCGGCACTTGGCGGGGGAGAGCCATCGGCACCTCTTCCTCCCATTGACTTGCCAAGTAGCCCGCTCACCTCCTGGGTGGAGGGTGGTGCCGGAATGTCTGAGGCCGGCCAGGCCCAGGGTTGAGGTCGATCGGGGGCCAGGCGGCCTCGTGGTGGAGTGTCCAAGATGGTGCCCCAGGCTGGGCGCGTGGGCCGGCAGTGGATCGGACCCACGAGGTCACTATGCTCGAGGGCAGGGGTCCCTGAGGGGACGGAGGACGTGCAATGGTGGTGGGTGGTACGTGCGTGACTAGACTCAGGCCTGGTTGGGCCGGGGGAGTGCGGCCCTTCATGTGGCCTGTCCAACAGGCCCTCGAACAGGGTGTCTGTACAAGAGTTCGAAAGGGCTGAAGCCGAGGGACTTCTGGGGGACTTCTCGATAGGCGAAGAGGAGGCACGGGAGTAGCACATCCCACTGGCGACGGAGGGGCTCTTCCAACCCCCCGATCATTCCCTTGAGCGTGCGGTTGAACCGCTCGACTAGTCCGTTTCCTTGAGGGTGATAGGGGGTCGTGAATCGGTAGGTGACCCCGCACTGTTGCCCGAGGGATCTCATATATTTTGAAATAAAGTTTGTGCCTCTGTCGCTGACGACTTCTCGGGGGAAGCCCACCCGGGAGAAGATCCCCATTAAGGCCCGGCCGACCACCGGGGCTGTTACAGTTCGCAGGGGAACAGCCTCGGGGTAGTGGGTGGCGTGGTCCACCAGTACCAGGATGAACCGATGTCCTTGTGCTGTTCGGGGGTCCAGGGGCCCCACAATGTCTATTCCCACCCTTTCGAACGGGGTGGTGACAACTGGGAAGGGTTGCAGAGGTGCTTTGAGTTTGCGGCCGCTCTTCCCGCTGGCCTGGCACGTGGGGCAGGACCGGCAGTGGTTGAGGACGTCGTTTCTCATCTTTGGCCAGAAAAAGTGGGTCACCAGGCGACTGTAGGTTTTGTCCTGTCCCAGGTGTCCAGCCAGAGGGACATCGTGGGCTAAATTCAACAAGAAGTCTCTAAAACGGAGGGGCACCACCAACACTCGACTGGCCCCTAACTCCGCGATTCTCTGTTCACTATACAACAGGTCGTTGTCCCAATAGATCCAATGGGCTCCGGCGGTATCTCCCGCGCTCTGGGCGAGGGCTTGCTGTCGTAGTCCCTCGAGGGAGGGACAGGTCTTCTGCTCATGACGGAACTGTTCCTGGGTGGGCCCCCCTTCTTGACGCCACTGAGCCAGGTCGGGAAGGTCCTGGAGCTGAGCGAGCCCTTCGGGGGTTTGCTCTGGGGGGTCGGTATGGTCGGTGTCCTCCACTGGAGCGATCGGGGGAGGAGGTGCTGGCCATTCTGGTTCTTCAGGTCGGGAGATGGCACGGGCGGCCATGGACCGGGTGGTTACGCATGCCCAGTCCGGGAGGCCCAACATCCCCAGGTGCTCTCTTCTTTCCACGGCGGCCCACGGGGAACTCTAGAGATCATTCCCCAGGAGACAGTCCACGGGGGCATCATCTCGGACCGTCACCTTCAACATGCCGGAGACTCCTCCCCATTCGAAGGGGACGCAGGCCATCCGACACAGACTCTCGGAATTGTCGGCTGAACGGACGGGGCAGAGGATGTTCGGCAGGATCTGTTCGGGGGTCACCAGGTGACAGCGGACGGCCGTCACACTGGCCCCCGTGTCACGTAGGGCTTCGGCCCTGCGCCCATTAATGTTCACCCACTGACTGTATTTTCTGGTGTTGCCGGGTAGGGGAGCCCGCGGGATCATGTCTCTTCCCCCTAGGCACGCTAGAACCATGGCGGCCGGTTCCCACTCTGGTTGTTCTTGTTCGTATTCTTCCTGTTCTTCTGAGATTTGCTCTCCCCCCAGGGCGACGGCAGCTACATGGCGGGTCCCCGGGGTCTGGTTCTTTGGGCAATTCGGATCATTGGCGTAGTGGCCGACTCGCTGGCATCGGTGACACGTGACATTGGCTCGGAACCCCGGGCGCATCGGGGGGTTGCCCCGGCTGGCCGGGGGCGGGGTGCTGGTAGTGGGAGCGGCCGCGACGGTGTCTCTTCCCCGTCCCTGGCCTCCTCCTCCTCCTCGGGGACGGTGCTGACCTTGGTTGTTCCTGTTCTGTTCGTGCGGCCCACTCCGGCCTACTCGGGTGCTCTCCCATCGGTCAGCCTCGGCGGCGAGCTGCCGTGGATCAGTCAATTTACTGTCGAGGAGGTGCTGCCTGAGCTCGACGAAGCAGTTGTTGGAGAGGTGCTCCCACACCATGAGATTAAAAAGTTGCTCGTAGGTCGTTACGTGGCTCCCCTTGATCCAACCCTCGAAGGCTCGGCTGAAATAGTTCACATATTCCACCCAAGTTGTACCCGGGATTCGGGTGCA
This sequence comes from Lissotriton vulgaris, assembly GCF_964263255.1. Lineage (NCBI taxonomy): Eukaryota > Metazoa > Chordata > Amphibia > Caudata > Salamandridae > Lissotriton > Lissotriton vulgaris. Next base: position 221,136 of record NW_028243495.1, on the reverse strand, counting down.
GTCTCGGAACCTCTGGCGGTACATTTCGGGTGTGAGCCCATATCGAGTGAGGAGGGCAGCCTTCATGTGGTCATAGGATGTCATCAGATGGTCTGGGAGCTGTAACAGGGCATCGCGGCCTTCATTGACGAACCTCCCCCATAGACCGGCTCCCCAGTCACTTCGATCGATCCCGTGGGAGGTCATGGCGATCTCGTAGGCCTTGAACCACTGTTGTATGTCGTCGTCTCGGAAATACTCTCGGACGACATCCTTGGGGATGTGGACCTTTTTTTCTGTCGCTCCTGGGGTGCGCGGTTGCTCGGGCACCCCCAGGTCTTTGTTTTGCTTCCGTAGGTCTAACTCTGCCAGTTTGCGCTCGTGTTCGTACGCTAGTCTCTTTTCTTCGAGTTCTCTTTGCCTCTGTTTTTCTTCCCGTTCTTCTCGGAGCCGCAGATGTTCTAGGTTCAGTTTTTGTTCGGCTAATTTTAGTTCACCGTCCATTTTGAGCCGTGCCATTTCTAACTCATGTAGTCTGCTTCTTTCTCTCTCTTGGATCTCTTCCTGCGAGAGACCTGTTCTTCGCTCTTCGGGAGCCGTGGTGTTCCTCTCTGATGCTGCAATGTTTTGGTCCGGGGGTCTGACGGCCCCGGTTTCTGCCCAAGACTCAATGGCGTGCTTGAAATCGTCTTTAGTGCTCAGACCGGTGGTAGCAATGCCTAGTTTGATGCAAAATTGTTTCAACTCACGATGGCTGTACTCTTTCAATTTCTCCATCTGGAATTTCTCGGTGGATCCGCTCTCTTTGGTTGTCATTGTGGTTTAGTCGTGGGGTGAGCTACTCTCTGTACGATTACGCGTTGATTCGGATCGCGCCACTGGCCACCAATGTTAGACGGACCTGGACGGTCGGCCGAGGACAAGGGGAGAGGTCTCCGGGGAGAGCCGTCTCCAGCGATCGTACAGACGAGTAACTTCCCCCCCACAGATGTACACCACACAAAGATAAGGTTTAACGTTCTTTATAGGAAATCTTTAGGTACGGTAGAATGGTACAAGGAGGTCAGGACTCAGGGGCCCCCTCGATCTTAGTCTCTTGGATGGGAAAGGGGGTAGCGGGACAGTCTTGTTACCAATCTGGTAGATGCGATGATATGATGGTTAGCTCACAATCCTCGAGCTCGGTGTTCTAGGAGGACGGGCCGCGGCAGCGCCGGCAGGTTCCGAGATGATCGTAAGTAGCGACGGTCCGCGGCAGCGCCAGCAGGTCCCTGTGAAGGTGGTAGTTACAACGGTCCGCGGCAGCGCCAGCAGGTCCCGACGAGGATGAAGGATTCAGAAGGTTGCGGCAGCGCCAGCAGGCAGGGCGATAGTTCACAAGGCAGGGCTGCGGCAGCGCCAGCAGTCCGTCAAGGATGAGTTCTTCACGGTGTCTCTCGACTCCAGGATACAACTGCCTTCCTGCTCTGGAGCTGCCCCAGTTATAGGTCTGGCGCCCTTTGATGTCCAGACCCTCGCACTTGGAGGTCAGGAGGTCCGGGATGAGGGAGTCCAGACACCCAGCAGGGGGGTGGAGCCAGCGCCCGGGGGAGCTGGGGGCGATCGGCACCTGGCGGGGGAGAGCCATCGACACTTCTTTCTCCCATTGACCTGCCAAGTGGTCCGTTCACCTCCTGGGAGGATGGTGTTGCCGGGATGTCGGGGCCTGGCCAGGCCCAGGGTTAGGGTCGAGTCGAGGCCACGCGGCCTCGTGGTGCAGTGTCCAAGATAGCGGCCGGGCCGGGCGATGGAGCTGACAGTGGCTCGGCCCCATGATACAGAGATGTCCGGGGGCAGGAGTCCCGTGGGGGACGGGGTGCGGGTTGCTTCGGTGAGTAACACGTGGAGGGCCGGTGCTCGGGCCCTGTCATGCGGGGAGGGAGCAAGCCCTTCATGTGGCCTGTCCAACAGGGCGCAGCCTTGAGAGGTCAACGATAGCCAGCTCTGGTGTGGACCTGTGCCAGCAGAAGATGGGGCGCAGCCTTGGGAGGTCAAAGATGGCCAGCTCTGGTGTGGACCTGTGCCAGCAGAGGATGGGGCGCAGCCTTGAGAGGTCAAAGATGGCCAGCTCTGGTGTGGACCTGTGCCAGCAGAGGAGGGGGCGCAGCCTTCAGAGGTCAAAGATGGCCAGCTCTGGTGTGGACCTGTGCCAGCAGAGGAGGGGGCGCAGCCTTGAGAGGTCAACGATAGCCAGCTCTGGTGTGGACCTGTGCCAGCAGAGGATGGGGAGCAGCCTTGAGAGGTCAAAGATGGCCAGCTCTGGTGTGGACCTGTGCCAGCAGAGGATGGGGAGCAGCCTTGAGAGGTCAAAGATGGCCAGCTCTGGTGTGGACCTGTGCCAGCAGAGGATGGGGCGCAGCCTTGAGAGGTCAAAGATGGCCAGCTCTGGTGTGAACCTGTGCCAGCAGAGGATGGGGCGCAGCCTTGAGAGGTCAAAGATGGCCAGCTCTGGTGTGGACCTGTGCCAGCAGAGGATGGGGCGCAGCCTTGAGAGGTCAAAGATGGCCAGCTCTGGTGTGGACCTGTGCCAGCAGAGGATGGGGCGCAGCCTTGAGAGGTCAAAGATGGCCAGCTCTGGTGTGGACCTTCGCCAGCAGAGGTGGGGGCGCAGCCGTGAGAGGTCAAAGATGTCCAGCTCTGGTGTGGACCTTCGCCAGCAGAGGAGGGGGCGCAGCCGTGAGAGGTCAAAGATGGCCAGCTCTGGTGTGGACCTTCGCCAGCAGAGGAGGGGGCACAGCCTTGAGAGGTCAAAGATGGCCAGCTCTGGTGTGGACCTGTGCCAGCAGAGGATGGGGCGCAGCCCTGAGAGGTCAAAGATGGCCAGCTCTGGTGTGGACCTGTGCCAGCAGAGGATGGGGCGCAGCCTTGAGAGGTCAAAGATGGCCAGCTCTGGTATGAACCTGTGCCAGCAGAGGATGGGGCGCAGCCTTGAGAGGTCAAAGATGGCCAGCTCTGGTGTGGACCTGTGCCAGCAGAGAATGGGGCGCAGCCGTGAGAGGTCAAAGATGGCCAGCTCTGGTGTGGACCTTCGCCAGCAGAGGAGGGGGCGCAGCCGTGAGAGGTCAAAGATGGCCAGCTCTGGTGTGGACCTTCGCCAGCAGAGGAGGGGGCACAGCCTTGAGAGGTCAAAGATGGCCAGCTCTGGTGTGGACCTGTGCCAGCAGAGGATGGGGCGCAGCCTTGAGAGGTCAAAGATCGCCAGCTCTGGTGTGGACCTGTGCCAGCAGAGGAGGGGGCGCAGCCTTGAGAGGTCAACGATGGCCAGCTCTGGTGTGGACCTGTGCCAGCAGAGGAGGGGGCGCAGCCTTGAGAGGTCAAAGATGGCCAGCTCTGGTGTGGACCTGTGCCAGCAGAGGATGGGGCGCAGCCTTGAGAGGTCAAAGATGGCCAGCTCTGGTGTGGACCTGTGCCAGCACAGGATGGGGCGCAGCCTTGAGAGGTCAAAGATGGCCAGCTCTGGTGTGGACCTGTGCCAGCAGAGGAGGGGGCGCAGCCTTGAGAGGTCAAAGATGGCCAGCTCTGGTGTGGACCTGTGCCACCAGCAGAGGAGGGGGCGCAGCCTTGAGAGGTCAACGATGGCCAGCTCTGGTGTGGACCTGTGCCAGCAGAGGATGGGGCGCAGCCCTGAGAGTTCAAAGATGGCCAGCTCTGGTGTGGACCTGTGCCAGCAGAGGATGGGGCGCAGCCTTGAGAGGTCAAAGATGGCCAGCTCTGGTATGAACCTGTGCCAGCAGAGGATGGGGCGCAGCCTTGAGAGTTCAAAGATGGCCAGCTCTGGTGTGGACCTGTGCCAGCAGAGGATGGGGCGCAGCCTTGAGAGGTCAACGATGGCCAGCTCTGGTGTGGACCTGTGCCAGCAGAGGATGGGGAGCAGCCTTGAGAGGTCAAAGATGGCCAGCTCTGGTGTGGACCTGTGCCAGCAGAGGAGGGGGCGCAGCCTTGAGAGGTCAAAGATGGCCAGCTCTGGTGTGGACCTGTGCCAGCAGAGGAGAGGGCGCAGCCTTGAGAGGTCAACGATGGCCAGCTCTGGTGTGGACCTGTGCCAGAAGAGGATGGGGCGCAGCCTTGAGAGGTCAACGATGGCCAGCTCTGGTGTGGACCTGTGCCAGCAGAGGATGGGGCGCAGCCTTGAGAGGTCAAAGATCGCCAGCTCTGGTGTGGACCTGTGCCAGCAGAGGATGGGGCGCAGCCTTGAGAGGTCAACGATGGCCAGCTCTGGTGTGGACCTGTGCCAGCAGAGGAGGGGGCGCAGCCTTGAGAGGTCAAAGATGGCCAGCTCTGGTGTGGACCTGTGCCAGCAGAGGATGGGGCGCAGCCTTGAGAGGTCAAAGATGGCCAGCTCTGGTGTGGACCTGTGCCAGCACAGGATGGGGCGCAGCCTTGAGAGGTCAAAGATGGCCAGCTCTGGTGTGGACCTGTGCCAGCAGAGGAGGGGGCGCAGCCTTGAGAGGTCAAAGATGGCCAGCTCTGGTGTGGACCTGTGCCACCAGCAGAGGAGGGGGCGCAGCCTTGAGAAGTCAACGATGGCCAGCTCTGGTGTGGACCTGTGCCAGCAGAGGATGGGGCGCAGCCCTGAGAGGTCAAAGATGGCCAGCTCTGGTGTGGACCTGTGCCAGCAGAGGATGGGGCGCAGCCTTGAGAGGTCAAAGATGGCCAGCTCTGGTATGAACCTGTGCCAGCAGAGGATGGGGCGCAGCCTTGAGAGGTCAAAGATGGCCAGCTCTGGTGTTGACCTGTGCCAGCAGAGGATGGGGCGCAGCCTTGAGAGGTCAAAGATGGCCAGCTCTGGTGTGGACCTGTGTCAGCAGAGGATGGGGCGCAGCCTTGAGAGGTCAAAGATGGCCAGCTCTGGTGTGGACCTGTGCCAGCAGAGGAGGGGGCGCAGCCTTGAGAGGTCAACGATAGCCAGCTCTGGTGTGGACCTGTGCCAGCAGAGGATGGGGAGCAGCCTTGAGAGGTCAAAGATGGCCAGCTCTGGTGTGGACCTGTGCCAGCAGAGGAGGGGGCGCAGCCTTGAGAGGTCAAAGATGGCCAGCTCTGGTGTGGACCTGTGTCAGCAGAGGATGGGGCGCAGCCTTGAGAGGTCAAAGATGGCCAGCTCTTTTGTGAACCTGTGCCAGCAGAGGAGGGGGCGCAGCCTTGAGAGGTCAAAGATCGCCAGCTCTGGTGTGGACCTGTGCCAGCAGAGGATGGGGCGCAGCCTTGAGAGGTCAACGATGGCCAGCTCTGGTGTGGACCTGTGCCAGCAGAGGAGGGGGCGCAGCCTTGAGAGGTCAAAGATGGCCAGCTCTGGTGTGGACCTGTGCCAGCAGAGGATGGGGCGCAGCCTTGAGAGGTCAAAGATGGCCAGCTCCGGTGTGGACCTGTGCCACCAGCAGAGGAGGGGGCGCAGCCTTGAGAGGTCAACGATGGCCAGCTCTGGTGTGGACCTGTGCCAGCAGAGGATGGGGCGCAGCCCTGAGAGGTCAAAGATGACCAGCTCTAGTGTGGACCTGTGCCAGCAGAGGATGGGGCGCAGCCTTGAGAGGTCAACGATAGCCAGCTCTGGTGTGGACCTGTGCCAGCAGAGGATGGGGCGCAGCCTTGAGAGGTCAAAGATGGCCAGCTCTGGTGTGGACCTGTGCCAGCAGAGGTGGGGGCGCAGCCTTGAGAGGTCAAAGATGGCCAGCTCTGGTGTGGACCTGTGCCAGCAGATTAGGGGGCGCAGCCTTGAGAGGTCAAAGATGGCCAGCTCTGGTGTGGACCTGTGCCAGCAGATTAGGGGGCGCAGCCTTGAGAGGTCAAAGATGGCCAGGTCTGGTGTGGACCTGTGCCAGGAGAGGAGGGGGCGCAGCCTTGAGAGGTCAGAGATGGCCAGCTCTGGTGTGGACCTGTGCCAGCAGAGGATGGGGCGCAGCCTTGAGAGGTCAAAGATGGCCAGCTCTTGTGTCGGCCTGTGCCAGCAGAGGATGGGGCGCAGCCTTGAGAGATCAAAGATGGCCAGCTCTGGTGTGGACCTGTGCCAGCAGAGGATGGGGCGCAGCCTTGAGAGGTCAACGATAGCCAGCTCTGGTGTGGACCTGTGCCAGCAGAGGATGGGGCGCAGCCTTGAGAGGTCAACGATAGCCAGCTCTGGTGTGGACCTGTGCCAGCAGAGGAGGGGGCGCAGCCTTGAGAGGTCAAAGATGGCCAGCTCTGGTGTGGACCTGTGCCAGCAGAGGATGGGGTCCAGCCTTGAGAGGTCAAAGATGGCCAGCTCTGGTGTCGACCTGTGCCAGCAGAGGATGGGGCGCAGCCCTGAGAGGTCAAAGATGGCCAGCTCTGGTGTGGACCTGTGCCAGCAGAGGATGGGGCGCAGCCCTGGAGGTCAAAGATGGCCAGCTCTGGTGTGGACCTGTGCCAGTAGAGGAGGGGGCGCAGCCTTGAGAGGTCAAAGATGGCCAGCTCTGGTGTGGACCTGTGCCAGCAGAGGATGGGGCGCAGCCTTGAGAGGTCAACGATGGCCAGCTCTGGTGTGGACCTGTGCCAGCAGAGGAGGGGGCGCAGCCTTGAGAGGTCAAAGATGGCCAGCTCTGGTGTGGACCTGTGTCAGCAGAGGATGGGGCGCAGCCTTGAGAGGTCAAAGATGGCTAGCTCTGGTGTGGACCTGTGCCAGCAGAGGAGGGGGCGCAGCCTTGAGAGGTCAAAGATGGCCAGCTCTGGTGTGGACCTGTGCCAGCAGAGGATGAGGAGCAGCCTTGAAAGGTCAAAGATGGCCAGCTCTGGTGTGGACCTGTGCCAGCAGAGGAGGGGGCGCAGCTTTCAGAGGTCAAAGATGGCCAGCTCTGGTGTGGACCTGTGCCAGCAGAGGAGGGGGCGCAGCCTTGAGAGATAAAAGATGGCCAGCTCTGGTGTGGACCTGTGCCAGCAAAGGATGGGGCGCAGCCTTGAGAGGTCAAAGATGGCCAGCTCTGGTGTGGACCTGTGCCACCAGCAGAGGAGGGGGCGCAGCCTTGAGAGATAAAAGATGGCCAGCTCTGGTGTGGACCTGTGCCAGCAGAGGAGGGGGCGCAGCCTTGAGAGGTCAAAGATGGCCAGCTCTAGTGTGGACCTGTGCCAGCAGAGGAGGGGGCGCAGCCTTGAGAGGTCAAAGATGGCCAGCTCTGGTGTGGACCTGTGCCAGCAGAGGATGGGGCGCAGCATTGAGAGGTCAACGATAGCCAGCTCTAGTGTGGACCTGTGCCAGCAGAGGATGGGGCGCAGCCTTGAGAGGTCAAAGATGGCCAGCTCTGGTGTGGACCTGTGCCAGCAGAGGAGGGGGCGCAGCCTTGAGAGGTCAAAGATGGCCAGCTCTGGTGTGGACCTGTGCCAGCAGAGGAGGGGGCGCAGCATTGAGAGGTCAAAGATGGCCAGCTCTGGTGTGGACCTGTGCCAGTAGAGGAGGGGGCGCAGCCTTGAGAGGTCAACGAGGGCCAGCTCTGGTGTGGACCTGTGCCAGCAGAGGAGGGGGCGCAGCCTTGAGAGGTCAAAGATGGCCAGCTCTGGTGTGGACCTGTGCCAGCAGAGGATGGGGCGCAGCCCTGAGAGGTCAAAGATGGCCAGCTCTGGTGTGGACCTGTGCCAGCGGAGGATGGGGCGCAGCCTTGAGAGGTCAAAGATGGCCAGCTCTGGTGTGGACCTATGCCAGCAGATGATGTGGCGCAGCCTTGAGAGGTCAACAATGGCTAGCTCTGGTGTGGACCTGTGCCAGCAGAGGATGGGGCGCAGCCTTGAGAGGTCAAAGATGGCCAGCTCTGGTGTGGACCTGTGCCAGCAGAGGAGGGGGCGTGTTAGACGGACCTGGAGGGTCGGCCGAGGACAAGGGGAGAGGTCTCCGGGGAGAGCCGTCTCCAGCGATCGTACAGACGAGTAACTTCCCCCCCACAGATGTACACCACACAAAGATAAGGTTTAACGTTCTTTATAGGCAATCTTTAGGTACGGTAGAATGGTACAAGGAGGTCAGGACTCAGGGGTCCCCTCGATCTTAGTCTCTTGCATGGGAAAGGGGGTAGCGGGACAGTCTTGTTACCAATCTGGTAGATGCGATGATATGATGGTTAGCTCACAATCCTCGAGCTCGGTGTTCTAGGAGGACGGGCCGCGGCAGCGCCGGCAGGTCCCGAGATGTTCGTAAGTAGTGACGGTCCGCGGCAGTGCCAGCAGGTCCGGGTGAAGGTGGTAGTTACAACGGTCCGCGGCAGCGCCAGCAGGTCCCGACGAGGATGAAGGATGCAGAAGGTTGCGGCAGCGCCAGCAGGCAGGGCAATAGTTCACAAGGCAGGGCTGCGGCAGCGCCAGCAGTCCGTCAAGGATGAGTTCTTCACGGTGTCTCTCGACTCCAGGATACAACTGCCTTCCTGCTCTGGAGCTGCCCCAGTTATAGGTCTGGCGCCCTTTGATGTCCGGACCCTCGCACTTGGAGGTCGGGAGGTCCGGGATGAGGGAGTCCAGACACCCAGCAGGGGGGTGGAGCCAGCGCCCGGGGGAGCTGGGGGCGATCGGCACCTGGCGGGGGAGAGCCATCGACACTTCTTTCTCCCATTGACCTGCCAAGTGGTCCGTTCACCTCCTGGGAGGATGGTGTTGCCGGGATGTCGGGGCCTGGCCAGGCCCAGGGTTAGGGTCGAGTCAAGGCCACGCGGCCTCGTGGTGCAGTGTCCAAGATGGCGGCCGGGCCGGGCAATGGAGCTGACAGTGGCTCGGCCCCATGATACAGAGATGTCCGGGGGCAGGAGTCCCGTGGGGGACGGGGTGCGGGTTGCTTCGGTGGGTAACACGTGGAGGGCCGGTGCTCGGGCCCTGTCATGCGGGGAGGGAGCAAGCCCTTCATGTGGCCTGTCCAACATGCGTCCCCCCAGCTGAAGGCGGGGAGAGTCACCCATCCTCTTGGGGACTCTCCTCGTCGAGGCGGAAAAAGCGTGACAGGCCATCCGCGTTGGCGTGGTCTTGGCCAGGTCGGTGTTCCACAGTGAAGTCCATCCCCTGCAGGGAGATGGACCAACGCAATAGTTTGGGATTTTCCCCCCGCATCTGCATTAGCCACTGCAGGGGCCGATGATCTGTTTGCACCCGGAAGTGGGTACCGAAGAGATAGGGCCGGAGCTTCTTGAGGGCCCACACTACCGCGAAGGCCTCCCTCTCGATGGTGCTCCAGCGCTGTTCTCGGGCCAGTAGGCGTCTGCTGATGAAGGCCACCGGTTGGTCAAATCCTTCGGGGTTCAACTGGGAGAGGACCGCCCCGATGCCATGGTCGGAGGCATCAGTTTGTACGATGAATTCCCGGCTGTAGTCGGGGGCCTGGAGCACAGGGGCAGAGCACATGGCGGCCTTCAGCTTCTCGAAGGCCGCTTGACAGTCTGTAGTCCAGTTGACCTTCTTCGGACGGTTTTTGGATGTGAGTTCTGTGAGGGGCCCCACAATGCTGCCATAGTCCTTCACAAACCGCCGGTAGTACCCGGTGAGCCCCAAGAAGGCTCGGACCTTGGTTTGCGTGACTGGAGGCTGCCAGGACTGGATGGCAGCAATCTTGAGTTGAAGAGGGGCCACCAGACCGCTTCCCACTTGGTGTCCGAGATAGGTCACGGACCCCTGACCAATTTGGCACTTGCTGGCCTTGATTGTGAGGCCGGCCTGTTGGAGGGCCTGCAGGACCTCTCGGAGGTGGCGGAGGTGGTCTGACCAGTGGCGGCTGTACACAGCGATATCGTCCAGGTAGGCGGCGCTGAACTCCTCGAGTCCCGCCAATACCTGGTTCACCAGTCGCTGAAAAGTAGCTGGAGCGTTCTTCATGCCCAATGGCATGACTTTGAAGTGGTAGTGGCCAATGGGGGGTGGAAAAGGCGGATCGTTCTTGAGCCCGGGGGGTGAGACCGATCTGCCAGTAGCCCGCTGTCAGGTCGAAGATGCTGAGGTAGCGGGCAGCCCCCATGCGGTCGATCAGTTCATCTGCTCGGGGGATGGGATGAGCGTCGGTTCTGGTGACAGCGTTCAGACCCCGATAGTCGACGCAGAATCGGAGTTCAGGAGTGGTGCCGGGGGCAGCAGCTTTGGGGACCAGCACGACCGGGCTGGCCCAGGGGCTGTCCGAGGGCTCGATGACCCCGAGCGTGAGCATCTTTGACACTTCTTCTTGGATGCAGGCACGTACCCGATCTGGTACGCGGTACGCCCGATGTCTGATAGGGGGACTGTCCCCAGTGTCCACGTCGTGCAAGCACCAGGGGGTGACCCCTGGGGTGAGGGAAAACAGGGTCGCAAATTGCAGCAGGATGTCCCGGCAGTCTTGGCGCTGTTCGGGGTGAGGGCATCTGAGAGTCGGACCCCGTCTACGGAACCATCTTTCTCACGGGTCCTTAGGAGGTCAGGGAGGGGCTCGGAGTCTTCTTCCGCTCCACTGTCTGTAGCCATCAGGAGGCTGAGCTCCGAGCGCACAAAGTGGGGTTTGAGTCTGTTGGCGTGGAGGACCCGGAGGGGGTTCCGGGGAGATTCCATATCGATGAGATAGGTGACGGGGCTCTTGCGCTCGACTACTTTGAAGGGCCCCGTCCACTTGTCCTGCAAGGCACACGGTTTGGTGGGGGACATCACCCACACTTGTTGGCCAGGTTCGAATTCGATGGAGGAGGCATGTTGATCGTACCATTTCTTCATGTCCTCCTGACTGGCCTCAAGATTCGCTTTTGCTATTTCTCTGAATCGTCTGGTCTGATTGCGTAGGGTCAGGAGGTACTTGAAGACGTCTGGAGGGGTCTTCAGGGGGGCCATCTCCCAACCTTCTTTGACTAGGCTGAGGGGCCATGTTAGACGGACCGGGAGGGTCGGCCGAGACTACGGGGAGAGGCCTCCGGGGAGAGCCGTCTCCAACGACTGTACAGACAAGTAACTTCCTCCCCACAGACGGACACCACACAAGGTTGAAGGTTAACGAGGCTTTATAGGCAATTCTTAGGTTACGATGATATGATACAAGGAGGTCTGGACTCAGGGGTCCCCTCGGTTCTAGTCTCTGGCTTAGGAAAGGGGTAGCGGGACAGTCTTTGTTACCAATGAGTGAAAAATAGCGCTCAATCCTCGAGCTCGGCGTTCTAGATGATCGGGCCGCGGCGGAGCCAGGCAGGTCCCGAGATGGGCGAAGGAAGACGACGGTCCGCGGCGGAGCCTGCAGGTCCCGGTGAAGATGACGGTTACAACGGTCCGCGGCCACGCCAGCAGGTCCCGACGACGATGAAGGATATGAAGGTTTGCGAAGACTGTGGCAGCGCCAACAGGCAGGACGATGGTGCACAAGACAGAGCTACGGCAGCGCCAGTAGTCCGTCAAGGATGAGTTCCTCTTTACGTCTCTCGACTCCAAGATACAACTGCCTTCCTGCTCTGGAGCTGCCCCAGTTATAGGGCTGGCGTGCTTTGATGTCCGGACCCTCGCACTTGGAGGTCGGGAGGTCCGGGATGAGGGAGTCCAGACACCCAGCAGGGGGGTGGAGCCAGCGCCCGGGGAGGCGATGGGCGAGCGGCACTTGGCGGGGGAGAGCCATCGGCACCTCTTCCTCCCATTGACTTGCCAAGTAGCCCGCTCACCTCCTGGGTGGAGGGTGGTGCCGGAATGTCTGAGGCCGGCCAGGCTCAGGGTTGAGGTCGATCGGGGGCCAGGCGGCCTCGTGGTGGAGTGTCCAAGATGGCGCCCCAGGCTGGGCGCGTGGGCCGGCAGTGGATCGGACCCACGAGGTCACTATGCTCGAGGGCAGGGGTCCCTGAGGGGACGGAGGACGTGCAATGGTGGTGGGTGGTACGTGCGTGACTAGACTCAGGCCTGGTTGGGCCGGGGGAGTGCGGCCCTTCATGTGGCCTGTCCAACATGCGTCCCCCCCAGCTGAAGGCGGGGAGAGTTACCCATCCTCTTGGGGACTCTCCTCGTCGAGGCGGAAAAACCGGGACAGGCCATCCGCGTTGGCGTGATCTGGCCCAGGCCGGTGTTCGACTGTGAAGTCCATACCTTGCAAGGAGATGGACCAGCGTAGCAACTTTGGGTTTTCCCCCCGCATATGCATCAGCCACTGCAGGGGTCGGTGGTCGGTCTGCACCCGAAAGTGGGTGCCAAAAAGGTAGGGCCGGAGCTTCTTGAGGGCCCATACCACAGCGAAGGCTTCCCTCTCTATGGTGCTCCAGCGTTGCTCCCGTGGCAGGAGTCTCCGGCTGATGAAGGCCACCGGTTGATCAAGGCCTTCGGTGTTTATTTGAGACAGAACTGCCCCAATGCCCTGGTCGGAGGCGTCCGTCTGGACGACGAACTCCCGGCTGTAGTCTGGGGCCTGGAGCACAGGGGCGGAACACATGGCGGCCTTCAATTGTTCAAATGCAGTTTGGCACTCTGGGGTCCAGTTGACTTTCTTGGGCTGATTCTTTGACGTGAGCTCTGTGAGGGGTCCCACTATGGTGCCATAGTCTTTCACGAACCTTCGGTAATAGCCCGTGAGGCCCAGGAAGGCTCGTACCTCGGTTTGGGTGATGGGGGGCTGCCAGGCCTGGATGGCGGCAATCTTCAGCTGCAGAGGGGCCACTAGGCCGCTTCCCACCTGGTGTCCGAGGTAGGTTACAGACCCTTGCCCAATTTGGCACTTGCTGGCCTTGATCGTGAGTCCAGCTCGCTGAAGGGCTTGCAGCACTGCCCGGAGGTGGTGGAGGTGCTCGGTCCAATGGTGGCTGTATACAGCGATGTCGTCTAGGTAGGCGGCGCTGAATCCTTCGAGCCCCGCCAGGACCTGATTGACGAGTCGTTGGAATGTTGCTGGGGCATTCTTCATGCCGAAGGGCATGACCGTGAAATGGTAATGGCCATCGGGGGTGGAGAAGGCAGAACGTTCTTGCGCTCGGGGCGTGAGGCCGATCTGCCAATAGCCTGCTGTCAGGTCGAAGATGCTGAGGTAGCGGGCAGCTCCCATTCGGTCGACTAGTTCATCTGCCCGGGGGATGGGATGTGCGTCTGTTCGGGTGACCGCATTCAAGCCCCGGTAGTCGACGCAGAACCGGAGTTCTGGCGTGGTGCCGGGGGCAGCTGCTTTGGGGACCAGTACGACAGGGCTGGCCCAGGGACTGTCTGAGGGCTCGATGACCCCGAGCGTGAGCATCTTGGCTACTTCCTCCTGGATGCAGGCCCGTACCCGATCTGGCACGCGGTAGGCCCGGTGGCGGATAGGGGGGCTGTCCCCGGTGTCCACATCGTGCACACACCAGGAAGTGACCCCTGGGGTGAGGGAGAACAGGCTGGCGAACTGTGACAGGAGGGCTTGACACTCTTGGCGTTGTTCTCTGGTGAGGGCCTCCGAGAGCCGGACCCCATCCACGGAGCCGTCTTGCTCCTGAGTCCGTAGGAGGTCAGGGAGAGGCTCGGAGTCTTCTTCAACCCCATTGTCTGTGGCCATCAGGAGGCTAAGCTCCGTTCGCACAAAGTGGGGCTTTAGTCTGTTAGCGTGGAGGACCCGGAGAGGGTTCCGGGAGGATTCCATGTCGATGAGATAGGTGGCAGGACCCTTGCGCTCGATTACTTTGAAGGGCCCCGTCCATTTGTCTTGTAGGGCGCATGGCTCAGTGGGGGACATCACCCATACCTGTTGGCCAGGTTCGAATTCAATGGATGAGGCATTCTGGTCATACCATTTTTTCATGTCCTCTTGACTGGCCTCTAGGTTGGCTTTCGCTAGTTCTCTCAACCGCCGGGTCTGGTTGCGGAGGGTGAGGAGGTACCGGAAGACATCTGGAGGGTTCTTTAACGGAGGCATCTCCCAGCCCTCTTTGACTAGGCTGAGCGGCCCCCGCACTGGGTGTCCATATAGCAGTTCAAAGGGGCTGAAGCCTAGGGATTTCTGAGGGACCTCTCGGTAAGCATGAGCGGATTTTGCGGATTGGCAATCCGCGAATTTTGCGGATTTGCGGATTCGCAATCCGCAAAATCCGCGAATTCCCGCGAATTTGCGGATTTTTTTTTTTTTTGTGTTCGCCCGTGTTTCTGCCAGTTCGCGAGGGTTTTTACAATTTCGCAATTTGCGAACTTACCTGTCGGGTCGCAAGTTTTGCGAACTTGTTGTTTCTACGTGTCCAGCCTGTTTGGGACACTCTTCTTCATCACTGCCACTCTCTGTCACCACTGCCACTCTCTGACTACTCATGCCACCCTCTGGCCCACCCATGCCACCCTCTGTTTCATCACTACACCCTCTGGTTGTCCAGTGTACATTATTTTCGGCAAAGCAAAGCACACCTTCCCTGCCTCAAGTGACCTGAATTAATTTGGGGCTGATTAATGTGTCACAGAATATTTTTTTAGCTGGCACCTGCTTCCTTAGTGCGCCCTGATTAGTGATCTTTTGCACTTGCTAAGTGCTTTCATTGTTGCAAAATTAGTTACAACACCTGCCCTGCCCCAACTGACAATAATGAATTAGGGGCTGATTAATGGATTTTAACTTCCAGCCTGGCTCCTGCTTGTCTCCCTTAGCTGTAATTCAGGACCTTTGTGGCATATGTGTAACTATTCTGAGGTTCAGAGCAGGGTCACATAATAGTTTCAACTGGCAACTGAACTCTGGAGGGGCCCCTCAGGAAGCCCTACAGGAAATGGCTACTAATGATGTGCCTGAACTTTTGAACCTGGTAAGTAGTTACTTTCAGTTTTGCCAAGATCGTATTTCTGCAATTTCGCACTTATTCGCGGGGCGCGAACTCACGCTAACAGTGCGAGCAGCGCGAGCAAAATCCGCTGCTCGCGGATTTGCGGATTTTGCGGGAAATTCGCAAATCTCGCGGATTGCGGATTTCCCGAAAATCCGCAAAATCCGCGAGCGGAACGGATTTTCCGCCCACACCTACCTCTCGGTAGGCGAAGAGGAGGCACGGCAGCAGCACATCCCACTGGCGGCGGAGGGGCTCTTCCAACCCCCCGATCATCCCCTTTAGCGTGCGGTTGAACCGTTCAACAAGTCCGTTCCCTTGGGGGTGATAGGGGGTCGTGAATCGGTAGGTGACCCCGCACTGTTGCCAGAGGGATTTCATGTATTTAGAGATAAAGTTCGTGCCTCTGTCGCTGACGACTTCTCGGGGGAAGCCCACACGGGAGAAGATCCCCATCAGAGCCCGGCCGACTACCGGGGCTGTCACAGTTCGCAGAGGAACAGCCTCAGGGTAGCGGGTGGCGTGGTCCACTAGCACCAAGATGAATCGATGGCCTTGTTTTGTGCGCGGGTCCAGGGGCCCCACAATGTCTATTCCGACCCTCTCAAATGGGGTAGTGACCACAGGGAAAGGTTGCAGGGGGGCCTTTAGTTTGCGGCCGCTCTTTCCACTGGCTTGGCACGTGGGGCAAGATCGGCAATGCTGGTGCACATCGTTCCTCATTTTGGGCCAGAAGAAGTGGGTCACTAGGCGACTGTAGGTTTTATCCTGTCCCAGGTGCCCTGCCAGGGGGACATCGTGGGCCAGGTTTAGCAGAAAGTCTCTAAAACGGAGGGGCACCACTAATACTCTGTTGGCCCCCAGCTCGGCGATTCTTTGCTCGCTGTACAGCAGATCATTGTCCCAGTAGACCCAATGAGTTCCGGGGGTAACCCCTGCGCTTTGGGCGAGCGCTTGCTGGCGGAGTCCCTCGAGGGAGGGACAGGTCTTCTGTTCTTGGCGAAATTGTTCTTGCGTGGGCCCTCCCTCTTGAGGCCACTGGTCGAGGTTAGCGAGGTCGGAGGGTTGAGCTGGTTCGAGGGGGATGTCATGGTCGGTTGTTTCGGCTGGGGCGACCGGAGGCGGTGGCGCCGGCCATTCGGGTTCTTCTGGGCGGTGGTTGGCACGGGCGGCCATGGACCGGGTGGTGACGCACGCCCAGTCTGGGACGCCTAACATCCCCAGGTGTTCTCTTCGCTCCACGGCTGCCCACGGAGAGCTTTCGAGGTCATTTCCAAGGAGGCAGTCTACGGGGGCGTCGTCTCGGACTGTTACTTTCAACATGCCGGAGACCCCTCCCCATTCGAAAGGGACGCAGGCCATCCGACACAAACTTTCCGAGTTATCGGCTGATCGTACAGGGCAGAGAATGTTCGGTAGATACTGTTCTGGGGTCACCAGGTGACAGCGGACGGCTGTTACACTGGCCCCGGTGTCACGAAGGGCTTCGGCCCGGCGTCCATTGATGTTCACCCATTGGCTGTACTTCTGGGTGTTAGCGGGTAGGGGGACCCGCGGGACCATGTCTTTTCCCCCTAAGCATGCTAGAGCCATGGCGGCTGGCTCCCACTCCTGATGCTCCTGCTCGTATTCTTCCCGCTCCTCGGAGATCTGTTCTTCTCCTAGGGCCGCGGCGGCCACTTGGCGGGGTCTCGGGCTCTGGTACTGCGGGCAGTTTGGGTCGTTTGCGTAGTGGCCGACTCGTTGGCATCGGTGACACGTGACATTGGCTCTGTACCCCGGACGCGCCGGGGTGCTGCCCCGGTTGGCCGGGGGGGTGGTGCTGGTTGCGGGGGCGGTCGGAGCGTTGTCTTTTCCTCGTCCTTGGCCCCCTCCTCCTCCTCTGGGTCGGTGCTGACCATTGTTGTTCCGGTTCTGTTCGTAGAACCCATTCCGGCCTACTCTGGTGATCTCCCACCGGTCAGCTTCTGCTGCGAGCTGCCGGGGATCTGTTAACTTGCTGTCGAGGAGGTGCTGGCGGAGTTCAATGAAGCAATTGTTCGACAGATGCTCCCATACCATCAGATTGAACAGTTGTTCGTAGGTCGTGACGTTGCTTCCTCTGATCCAGCCCTCGAAGGCTCGGCTGAAGTAGGTTACATAGTCCACCCAAGTTGTACCCGGGATGCGGGTGCAGTCTCGGAACCTCTGACGGTACATCTCGGGTGTGAGGCCATAGCGGGTGAGGAGTGCCGCTTTCATATGGTCATAGGAGGTCATCTGGTGGTCCGGGAGCTGTAGCAGGGTATCGCGGCCCTCATTGAGGAATCTCCCCCATAGACCGGCTCCCCAATCGCTTCTATCGATCCGGTGTGCAGTCATCGCGATTTCATAGGCCTTAAACCATTGCTGGATGTCGTCCTCTCGGAAATATTCTCGGACAACATCCTTGGGGATGTGTACCTTTTTCTCTGTGGCCCCTGAGGTGTGGGGTCGCTCGGGCACCCCTGCTTCTTTATTCTGCTTGCGCAGGTTGATCTCGGCTAGGTTCCGTTCGTGTTCGTACGTCAGTTTCTTTTCCTCGAGCTCCCTTTGTCTCTGTTTCTCCTCTCTTTCTTCTCGGAGACGCAGGTGCTCTAAGTTGATTTTTTGTTCGGCCAGCTTGAGTTCAATGTCCATCTTGAGTCGGGCCATTTCCAGCTCGTGTAGTCGGGTTCTTTCTCTTTCCTGGATCTCGTCTTGCGAGAGACCCGTTCTTTGCCCTTCA
Source organism: Lissotriton vulgaris (assembly GCF_964263255.1). Classification (NCBI taxonomy): domain Eukaryota; kingdom Metazoa; phylum Chordata; class Amphibia; order Caudata; family Salamandridae; genus Lissotriton; species Lissotriton vulgaris. The sequence goes on along the minus strand of NW_028243495.1, from coordinate 203,709 downwards.
GGGGCCGTGGTGGTTCTTTCTGCGGTGCTTTGATCGGGGGTTCCGGCAGCCCCGGTCTCTGCCCAAGATTCTAGGGCGTGCTTGAAATCGTCTTTGGTGCTTAGTCCGGTGGTAGCGATACCCAGTTCGATGCAGAATTGTTTTAGTTCACGATGGCTGTACTCTTCCAGTTTCTCCATTTGGAATTTCTCGGTTGATCCGCTTTCTTTAGTTGTCATTGTGATTTCGTCGTGGGGTGAGCTACTCTCTGTACGTTATGCGGTGATTCGAATCGCGCCGCTGGCCACCAATGTTAGACGGACCGGGAGGGTCGGCCGAGACTACGGGGAGAGGCCTCCGGGGAGAGCCGTCTCCAACGACTGTACAGACAAGTAACTTCCCCCCCACAGACGGACACCACACAAGGTTGAAGGTTAACGAGGCTTTATAGGCAATTCTTAGGTTACGATGATATGATACAAGGAGGTCTGGACTCAGGGGTCCCCTCGGTTCTAGTCTCTGGCTTAGGAAAGGGGTAGCGGGACAGTCTTTGTTACCAATGAGTGAAAAATAGCGCTCAATCCTCGAGCTCGGCGTTCTAGATGATCGGGCCGCGGCGGAGCCAGGCAGGTCCCGAGATGGGCGAAGGAAGACGACGGTCCGCGGCGGAGCCTGCAGGTCCCGGTGAAGATGACGGTTACAACGGTCCGCGGCCACGCCAGCAGGTCCCGACGACGATGAAGGATATGAAGGTTTGCGAAGACTGTGGCAGCGCCAACAGGCAGGACGATGGTGCACAAGACAGAGCTACGGCAGCGCCAGTAGTCCGTCAAGGATGAGTTCCTCTTTACGTCTCTCGACTCCAAGATACAACTGCCTTCCTGCTCTGGAGCTGCCCCAGTTATAGGGCTGGCGTGCTTTGATGTCCGGACCCTCGCACTTGGAGGTCGGGAGGTCCGGGATGAGGGAGTCCAGACACCCAGCAGGGGGGTGGAGCCAGCGCCCGGGGAGGCGATGGGCGAGCGGCACTTGGCGGGGGAGAGCCATCGGCACCTCTTCCTCCCATTGACTTGCCAAGTAGCCCGCTCACCTCCTGGGTGGAGGGTGGTGCCGGAATGTCTGAGGCCGGCCAGGCCCAGGGTTGAGGTCGATCGGGGGCCAGGCGGCCTCGTGGTGGAGTGTCCAAGATGGTGCCCCAGGCTGGGCGCGTGGGCCGGCAGTGGATCGGACCCACGAGGTCACTATGCTCGAGGGCAGGGGTCCCTGAGGGGACGGAGGACGTGCAATGGTGGTGGGTGGTACGTGCGTGACTAGACTCAGGCCTGGTTGGGCCGGGGGAGTGCGGCCCTTCATGTGGCCTGTCCAACAGGCCCTCGAACAGGGTGTCTGTACAAGAGTTCGAAAGGGCTGAAGCCGAGGGACTTCTGGGGGACTTCTCGATAGGCGAAGAGGAGGCACGGGAGTAGCACATCCCACTGGCGACGGAGGGGCTCTTCCAACCCCCCGATCATTCCCTTGAGCGTGCGGTTGAACCGCTCGACTAGTCCGTTTCCTTGAGGGTGATAGGGGGTCGTGAATCGGTAGGTGACCCCGCACTGTTGCCCGAGGGATCTCATATATTTTGAAATAAAGTTTGTGCCTCTGTCGCTGACGACTTCTCGGGGGAAGCCCACCCGGGAGAAGATCCCCATTAAGGCCCGGCCGACCACCGGGGCTGTTACAGTTCGCAGGGGAACAGCCTCGGGGTAGTGGGTGGCGTGGTCCACCAGTACCAGGATGAACCGATGTCCTTGTGCTGTTCGGGGGTCCAGGGGCCCCACAATGTCTATTCCCACCCTTTCGAACAGGGTGGTGACAACTGGGAAGGGTTGCAGAGGTGCTTTGAGTTTGCGGCCGCTCTTCCCGCTGGCCTGGCACGTGGGGCAGGACCGGCAGTGGTTGAGGACGTCGTTTCTCATCTTTGGCCAGAAAAAGTGGGTCACCAGGCGACTGTAGGTTTTGTCCTGTCCCAGGTGTCCAGCCAGAGGGACATCGTGGGCCAAATTCAACAAGAAGTCTCTAAAACGGAGGGGCACCACCAACACTCGACTGGCCCCTAACTCCGCGATTCTCTGTTCACTATACAACAGGTCGTTGTCCCAATAGATCCAATGGGCTCCGGCGGTATCTCCCGCGCTCTGGGCGAGGGCTTGCTGTCGTAGTCCCTCGAGGGAGGGACAGGTCTTCTGCTCATGACGGAACTGTTCCTGGGTGGGCCCCCCTTCTTGACGCCACTGAGCCAGGTCGGGAAGGTCCTGGAGCTGAGCGAGCCCTTCGGGGGTTTGCTCTGGGGGGTCGGTATGGTCGGTGTCCTCCACTGGAGCGATCGGGGGAGGAGGTGCTGGCCATTCTGGTTCTTCAGGTCGGGAGATGGCACGGGCGGCCATGGACCGGGTGGTTACGCATGCCCAGTCCGGGAGGCCCAACATCCCCAGGTGCTCTCTTCTTTCCACGGCGGCCCACGGGGAACTCTAGAGATCATTCCCCAGGAGACAGTCCACGGGGGCATCATCTCGGACCGTCACCTTCAACATGCCGGAGACTCCTCCCCATTCGAAGGGGACGCAGGCCATCCGACACAGACTCTCGGAATTGTCGGCTGAACGGACGGGGCAGAGGATGTTCGGCAGGATCTGTTCGGGGGTCACCAGGTGACAGCGGACGGCCGTCACACTGGCCCCCGTGTCACGTAGGGCTTCGGCCCTGCGCCCATTAATGTTCACCCACTGACTGTATTTTCTGGTGTTGCCGGGTAGGGGAGCCCGCGGGATCATGTCTCTTCCCCCTAGGCACGCTAGAACCATGGCGGCCGGTTCCCACTCTGGTTGTTCTTGTTCGTATTCTTCCTGTTCTTCTGAGATTTGCTCTCCCCCCAGGGCGACGGCAGCTACATGGCGGGTCCCCGGGGTCTGGTTCTTTGGGCAATTCGGATCATTGGCGTAGTGGCCGACTCGCTGGCATCGGTGACAAGTGACATTGGCTCGGAACCCCGGGCGCATCGGGGGGTTGCCCCGGCTGGCCGGGGGCGGGGTGCTGGTAGCGGGAGCGGCCGCGACGGTGTCTCTTCCCCGTCCCTGGCCTCCTCCTCCTCCTCGGGGACGGTGCTGACCTTGGTTGTTCCTGTTCTGTTCGTGCGGCCCACTCCGGCCTACTCGGGTGCTCTCCCATCGGTCAGCCTCGGCGGCGAGCTGCCGTGGATCAGTCAATTTACTGTCGAGGAGGTGCTGCCTGAGCTCGACGAAGCAGTTGTTGGAGAGGTGCTCCCACACCATGAGATTAAAAAGTTGCTCGTAGGTCGTTACGTGGCTCCCCTTGATCCAACCCTCGAAGGCTCGGCTGAAATAGTTCACATATTCCACCCAAGTTGTACCCGGGATTCGGGTGCAGTCTCGGAACCTCTGGCGGTACATTTCGGGTGTGAGCCCATATCGAGTGAGGAGGGCAGCCTTCATGTGGTCATAGGATGTCATCAGATGGTCTGGGAGCTGTAACAGGGCATTGCGGCCTTCATTGACGAACCTCCCCCATAGACCGGCTCCCCAGTCACTTCGATCGATCCCGTGGGAGGTCATGGCGATCTCGTAGGCCTTGAACCACTGTTGTATGTCGTCGTCTCGGAAATACTCTCGGACGACATCCTTGGGGATGTGGACCTTTTTTTCTGTCGCTCCTGGGGTGCGCGGTTGCTCGGGCACCCCCAGGTCTTTGTTTTGCTTCCGTAGGTCTAACTCTGCCAGTTTGCGGTCGTGTTCGTACGCTAGTCTCTTTTCTTCGAGTTCTCTTTGCCTCTGTTTTTCTTCCCGTTCTTCTCGGAGCCGCAGATGTTCTAGGTTCAGTTTTTGTTCGGCTAATTTTAGTTCACCGTCCATTTTGAGCCGTGCCATTTCTAACTCATGTAGTCTGCTTCTTTCTCTCTCTTGGATCTCTTCCTGCGAGAGACCTGTTCTTCGCTCTTCGGGAGCCGTGGTGTTCCTCTCTGATGCTGCAATGTTTTGGTCCGGGGGTCTGACGGCCCCGGTTTCTGCCCAAGACTCAATGGCGTGCTTGAAATCGTCTTTAGTGCTCAGACCGGTGGTAGCAATGCCTAGTTTGATGCAAAATTGTTTCAACTCACGATGGCTGTACTCTTTCAATTTCTCCATCTGGAATTTCTCGGTGGATCCGCTCTCTTTGGTTGTCATTGTGGTTTAGTCGTGGGGTGAGCTACTCTCTGTACGATTACGCGTTGATTCGGATCGCGCCACTGGCCACCAATGTTAGACGGACCTGGAGGGTCGGCCGAGGACAAGGGGAGAGGTCTCCGGGGAGAGCCGTCTCCAGCGATCGTACAGACGAGTAACTTCCCCCCCACAGATGTACACCACACAAAGATAAGGTTTAACGTTCTTTATAGGAAATCTTTAGGTACGGTAGAATGGTACAAGGAGGTCAGGACTCAGGGGCCCCCTCGATCTTAGTCTCTTGGATGGGAAAGGGGGTAGCGGGACAGTCTTGTTACCAATCTGGTAGATGCGATGATATGATGGTTAGCTCACAATCCTCGAGCTCGGTGTTCTAGGAGGACGGGCCGCGGCAGCGCCGGCAGGTTCCGAGATGATCGTAAGTAGCGACGGTCCGCGGCAGCGCCAGCAGGTCCCTGTGAAGGTGGTAGTTACAACGGTCCGCGGCAGCGCCAGCAGGTCCCGACGAGGATGAAGGATTCAGAAGGTTGCGGCAGCGCCAGCAGGCAGGGCGATAGTTCACAAGGCAGGGCTGCGGCAGCGCCAGCAGTCCGTCAAGGATGAGTTCTTCACGGTGTCTCTCGACTCCAGGATACAACTGCCTTCCTGCTCTGGAGCTGCCCCAGTTATAGGTCTGGCGCCCTTTGATGTCCAGACCCTCGCACTTGGAGGTCAGGAGGTCCGGGATGAGGGAGTCCAGACACCCAGCAGGGGGGTGGAGCCAGCGCCCGGGGGAGCTGGGGGCGATCGGCACCTGGCGGGGGAGAGCCATCGACACTTCTTTCTCCCATTGACCTGCCAAGTGGTCCGTTCACCTCCTGGGAGGATGGTGTTGCCGGGATGTCGGGGCCTGGCCAGGCCCAGGGTTAGGGTCGAGTCGAGGCCACGCGGCCTCGTGGTGCAGTGTCCAAGATAGCGGCCGGGCCGGGCGATGGAGCTGACAGTGGCTCGGCCCCATGATACAGAGATGTCCGGGGGCAGGAGTCCCGTGGGGGACGGGGTGCGGGTTGCTTCGGTGAGTAACACGTCGAGGGCCGGTGCTCGGGCCCTGTCATGCGGGGAGGGAGCAAGCCCTTCATGTGGCCTGTCCAACAGGGCGCAGCCTTGAGAGGTCAACGATAGCCAGCTCTGGTGTGGACCTGTGCCAGCAGAAGATGGGGCGCAGCCTTGGGAGGTCAAAGATGGCCAGCTCTGGTGTGGACCTGTGCCAGCAGAGGATGGGGCGCAGCCTTGAGAGGTCAAAGATGGCCAGCTCTGGTGTGGACCTGTGCCAGCAGAGGAGGGGGCGCAGCCTTCAGAGGTCAAAGATGGCCAGCTCTGGTGTGGACCTGTGCCAGCAGAGGAGGGGGCGCAGCCTTGAGAGGTCAACGATAGCCAGCTCTGGTGTGGACCTGTGCCAGCAGAGGATGGGGAGCAGCCTTGAGAGGTCAAAGATGGCCAGCTCTGGTGTGGACCTGTGCCAGCAGAGGATGGGGAGCAGCCTTGAGAGGTCAAAGATGGCCAGCTCTGGTGTGGACCTGTGCCAGCAGAGGATGGGGCGCAGCCTTGAGAGGTCAAAGATGGCCAGCTCTGGTGTGAACCTGTGCCAGCAGAGGATGGGGCGCAGCCTTGAGAGGTCAAAGATGGCCAGCTCTGGTGTGGACCTGTGCCAGCAGAGGATGGGGCGCAGCCTTGAGAGGTCAAAGATGGCCAGCTCTGGTGTGGACCTGTGCCAGCAGAGGATGGGGCGCAGCCTTGAGAGGTCAAAGATGGCCAGCTCTGGTGTGGACCTTCGCCAGCAGAGGAGGGGGCGCAGCCGTGAGAGGTCAAAGATGTCCAGCTCTGGTGTGGACCTTCGCCAGCAGAGGAGGGGGCGCAGCCGTGAGAGGTCAAAGATGGCCAGCTCTGGTGTGGACCTTCGCCAGCAGAGGAGGGGGCACAGCCTTGAGAGGTCAAAGATGGCCAGCTCTGGTGTGGACCTGTGCCAGCAGAGGATGGGGCGCAGCCCTGAGAGGTCAAAGATGGCCAGCTCTGGTGTGGACCTGTGCCAGCAGAGGATGGGGCGCAGCCTTGAGAGGTCAAAGATGGCCAGCTCTGGTATGAACCTGTGCCAGCAGAGGATGGGGCGCAGCCTTGAGAGGTCAAAGATGGCCAGCTCTGGTGTGGACCTGTGCCAGCAGAGGATGGGGCGCAGCCGTGAGAGGTCAAAGATGGCCAGCTCTGGTGTGGACCTTCGCCAGCAGAGGAGGGGGCGCAGCCGTGAGAGGTCAAAGATGGCCAGCTCTGGTGTGGACCTTCGCCAGCAGAGGAGGGGGCACAGCCTTGAGAGGTCAAAGATGGCCAGCTCTGGTGTGGACCTGTGCCAGCAGAGGATGGGGCGCAGCCTTGAGAGGTCAAAGATCGCCAGCTCTGGTGTGGACCTGTGCCAGCAGAGGAGGGGGCGCAGCCTTGAGAGGTCAACGATGGCCAGCTCTGGTGTGGACCTGTGCCAGCAGAGGAGGGGGCGCAGCCTTGAGAGGTCAAAGATGGCCAGCTCTGGTGTGGACCTGTGCCAGCAGAGGATGGGGCGCAGCCTTGAGAGGTCAAAGATGGCCAGCTCTGGTGTGGACCTGTGCCAGCACAGGATGGGGCGCAGCCTTGAGAGGTCAAAGATGGCCAGCTCTGGTGTGGACCTGTGCCAGCAGAGGAGGGGGCGCAGCCTTGAGAGGTCAAAGATGGCCAGCTCTGGTGTGGACCTGTGCCACCAGCAGAGGAGGGGGCGCAGCCTTGAGAGGTCAACGATGGCCAGCTCTGGTGTGGACCTGTGCCAGCAGAGGATGGGGCGCAGCCCTGAGAGTTCAAAGATGGCCAGCTCTGGTGTGGACCTGTGCCAGCAGAGGATGGGGCGCAGCCTTGAGAGGTCAAAGATGGCCAGCTCTGGTATGAACCTGTGCCAGCAGAGGATGGGGCGCAGCCTTGAGAGGTCAAAGATGGCCAGCTCTGGTGTGGACCTGTGCCAGCAGAGGATGGGGCGCAGCCTTGAGAGGTCAACGATGGCCAGCTCTGGTGTGGACCTGTGCCAGCAGAGGATGGGGAGCAGCCTTGAGAGGTCAAAGATGGCCAGCTCTGGTGTGGACCTGTGCCAGCAGAGGAGGGGGCGCAGCCTTGAGAGGTCAAAGATGGCCAGCTCTGGTGTGGACCTGTGCCAGCAGAGGAGAGGGCGCAGCCTTGAGAGGTCAACGATGGCCAGCTCTGGTGTGGACCTGTGCCAGAAGAGGATGGGGCGCAGCCTTGAGAGGTCAACGATGGCCAGCTCTGGTGTGGACCTGTGCCAGCAGAGGATGGGGCGCAGCCTTGAGAGGTCAAAGATCGCCAGCTCTGGTGTGGACCTGTGCCAGCAGAGGATGGGGCGCAGCCTTGAGAGGTCAACGATGGCCAGCTCTGGTGTGGACCTGTGCCAGCAGAGGAGGGGGCGCAGCCTTGAGAGGTCAAAGATGGCCAGCTCTGGTGTGGACCTGTGCCAGCAGAGGATGGGGCGCAGCCTTGAGAGGTCAAAGATGGCCAGCTCTGGTGTGGACCTGTGCCAGCACAGGATGGGGCGCAGCCTTGAGAGGTCAAAGATGGCCAGCTCTGGTGTGGACCTGTGCCAGCAGAGGAGGGGGCGCAGCCTTGAGAGGTCAAAGATGGCCAGCTCTGGTGTGGACCTGTGCCACCAGCAGAGGAGGGGGCGCAGCCTTGAGAAGTCAACGATGGCCAGCTCTGGTGTGGACCTGTGCCAGCAGAGGATGGGGCGCAGCCCTGAGAGGTCAAAGATGGCCAGCTCTGGTGTGGACCTGTGCCAGCAGAGGATGGGGCGCAGCCTTGAGAGGTCAAAGATGGCCAGCTCTGGTATGAACCTGTGCCAGCAGAGGATGGGGCGCAGCCTTGAGAGGTCAAAGATGGCCAGCTCTGGTGTTGACCTGTGCCAGCAGAGGATGGGGCGCAGCCTTGAGAGGTCAAAGATGGCCAGCTCTGGTGTGGACCTGTGTCAGCAGAGGATGGGGCGCAGCCTTGAGAGGTCAAAGATGGCCAGCTCTGGTGTGGACCTGTGCCAGCAGAGGAGGGGGCGCAGCCTTGAGAGGTCAACGATAGCCAGCTCTGGTGTGGACCTGTGCCAGCAGAGGATGGGGAGCAGCCTTGAGAGGTCAAAGATGGCCAGCTCTGGTGTGGACCTGTGCCAGCAGAGGAGGGGGCGCAGCCTTGAGAGGTCAAAGATGGCCAGCTCTGGTGTGGACCTGTGTCAGCAGAGGATGGGGCGCAGCCTTGAGAGGTCAAAGATGGCCAGCTCTTTTGTGAACCTGTGCCAGCAGAGGAGGGGGCGCAGCCTTGAGAGGTCAAAGATCGCCAGCTCTGGTGTGGACCTGTGCCAGCAGAGGATGGGGCGCAGCCTTGAGAGGTCAACGATGGCCAGCTCTGGTGTGGACCTGTGCCAGCAGAGGAGGGGGCGCAGCCTTGAGAGGTCAAAGATGGCCAGCTCTGGTGTGGACCTGTGCCAGCAGAGGATGGGGCGCAGCCTTGAGAGGTCAAAGATGGCCAGCTCCGGTGTGGACCTGTGCCACCAGCAGAGGAGGGGGCGCAGCCTTGAGAGGTCAACGATGGCCAGCTCTGGTGTGGACCTGTGCCAGCAGAGGATGGGGCGCAGCCCTGAGAGGTCAAAGATGACCAGCTCTAGTGTGGACCTGTGCCAGCAGAGGATGGGGCGCAGCCTTGAGAGGTCAACGATAGCCAGCTCTGGTGTGGACCTGTGCCAGCAGAGGATGGGGCGCAGCCTTGAGAGGTCAAAGATGGCCAGCTCTGGTGTGGACCTGTGCCAGCAGAGGTGGGGGCGCAGCCTTGAGAGGTCAAAGATGGCCAGCTCTGGTGTGGACCTGTGCCAGCAGATTAGGGGGCGCAGCCTTGAGAGGTCAAAGATGGCCAGCTCTGGTGTGGACCTGTGCCAGCAGATTAGGGGGCGCAGCCTTGAGAGGTCAAAGATGGCCAGCTCTGGTGTGGACCTGTGCCAGCAGAGGAGAGGGCGCAGCCTTGAGAGGTCAACGATGGCCAGCTCTGGTGTGGACCTGTGCCAGAAGAGGATGGGGCGCAGCCTTGAGAGGTCAACGATGGCCAGCTCTGGTGTGGACCTGTGCCAGCAGAGGATGGGGCGCAGCCTTGAGAGGTCAAAGATCGCCAGCTCTGGTGTGGACCTGTGCCAGCAGAGGATGGGGCGCAGCCTTGAGAGGTCAACGATGGCCAGCTCTGGTGTGGACCTGTGCCAGCAGAGGAGGGGGCGCAGCCTTGAGAGGTCAAAGATGGCCAGCTCTGGTGTGGACCTGTGCCAGCAGAGGATGGGGCGCAGCCTTGAGAGGTCAAAGATGGCCAGCTCTGGTGTGGACCTGTGCCAGCACAGGATGGGGCGCAGCCTTGAGAGGTCAAAGATGGCCAGCTCTGGTGTGGACCTGTGCCAGCAGAGGAGGGGGCGCAGCCTTGAGAGGTCAAAGATGGCCAGCTCTGGTGTGGACCTGTGCCACCAGCAGAGGAGGGGGCGCAGCCTTGAGAAGTCAACGATGGCCAGCTCTGGTGTGGACCTGTGCCAGCAGAGGATGGGGCGCAGCCCTGAGAGGTCAAAGATGGCCAGCTCTGGTGTGGACCTGTGCCAGCAGAGGATGGGGCGCAGCCTTGAGAGGTCAAAGATGGCCAGCTCTGGTATGAACCTGTGCCAGCAGAGGATGGGGCGCAGCCTTGAGAGGTCAAAGATGGCCAGCTCTGGTGTTGACCTGTGCCAGCAGAGGATGGGGCGCAGCCTTGAGAGGTCAAAGATGGCCAGCTCTGGTGTGGACCTGTGTCAGCAGAGGATGGGGCGCAGCCTTGAGAGGTCAAAGATGGCCAGCTCTGGTGTGGACCTGTGCCAGCAGAGGAGGGGGCGCAGCCTTGAGAGGTCAACGATAGCCAGCTCTGGTGTGGACCTGTGCCAGCAGAGGATGGGGAGCAGCCTTGAGAGGTCAAAGATGGCCAGCTCTGGTGTGGACCTGTGCCAGCAGAGGAGGGGGCGCAGCCTTGAGAGGTCAAAGATGGCCAGCTCTGGTGTGGACCTGTGTCAGCAGAGGATGGGGCGCAGCCTTGAGAGGTCAAAGATGGCCAGCTCTTTTGTGAACCTGTGCCAGCAGAGGAGGGGGCGCAGCCTTGAGAGGTCAAAGATCGCCAGCTCTGGTGTGGACCTGTGCCAGCAGAGGATGGGGCGCAGCCTTGAGAGGTCAACGATGGCCAGCTCTGGTGTGGACCTGTGCCAGCAGAGGAGGGGGCGCAGCCTTGAGAGGTCAAAGATGGCCAGCTCTGGTGTGGACCTGTGCCAGCAGAGGATGGGGCGCAGCCTTGAGAGGTCAAAGATGGCCAGCTCCGGTGTGGACCTGTGCCACCAGCAGAGGAGGGGGCGCAGCCTTGAGAGGTCAACGATGGCCAGCTCTGGTGTGGACCTGTGCCAGCAGAGGATGGGGCGCAGCCCTGAGAGGTCAAAGATGACCAGCTCTAGTGTGGACCTGTGCCAGCAGAGGATGGGGCGCAGCCTTGAGAGGTCAACGATAGCCAGCTCTGGTGTGGACCTGTGCCAGCAGAGGATGGGGCGCAGCCTTGAGAGGTCAAAGATGGCCAGCTCTGGTGTGGACCTGTGCCAGCAGAGGTGGGGGCGCAGCCTTGAGAGGTCAAAGATGGCCAGCTCTGGTGTGGACCTGTGCCAGCAGATTAGGGGGCGCAGCCTTGAGAGGTCAAAGATGGCCAGCTCTGGTGTGGACCTGTGCCAGCAGATTAGGGGGCGCAGCCTTGAGAGGTCAAAGATGGCCAGGTCTGGTGTGGACCTGTGCCAGGAGAGGAGGGGGCGCAGCCTTGAGAGGTCAGAGATGGCCAGCTCTGGTGTGGACCTGTGCCAGCAGAGGATGGGGCGCAGCCTTGAGAGGTCAACGATGGCCACCTCTGGTGTGAACCTGTGCCAGCAGAGGATGGGGCGCAGCCTTGAGAGGTCAACGATGGCCAGCTCTGGTGTGGACCTGTGCCAGCAGAGGAGGGGGCGCAGCCTTGAGAGGTCAAAGATCGCCAGCTCTGGTGTGGACCTGTGCCAGCAGAGGATGGGGCGCAGCCTTGAGAGGTCAAAGATGGCCAGCTCTGGTGTAAACCTGTGCCAGCAGAGGATGGGGCGCAGCCTTGAGAGGTCAAAGATGGCCAGCTCTGGTGTGGACCTGTGCCAGCAGAGGAGGGGGCGCAGCCTTGAGAGGTCAAAGATGGCCAGCTCTGGTGTGGACCTGTGCCAGCAGAGGTGGCGGCGCAGCCTTGACAGGTCAAAGATGGCCAGCTCTGGTGTGGACCTGTGCCAGCAGAGGATGGGGCGCAGCCTTGAGAGGTCAACGATGGCCAGCTCTGGTGTGGACCTGTGCCAGCAGAGGATGGGGCGCAGCCCTGAGAGGTCAAAGATGGCCAGCTCTGGTGTGGACCTGTGCCAGCAGAGGAGGGGGCGCAGCCTTGAGAGGTCAAAGATGGCCAGCTCTGGTGTGGACCTGTGCCAGCAGAGGATGGAGCGCAGCCTTGAGAGGTCAACGATAGCCAGCTCTGGTGTGGACCTGTGCCAGCAGAGGATGGGGCGCAGCCTTGAGAGGTCAACGATGGCCAGCTCTGGTGTGGACCTGTGCCAGCAGAGGAGGGGGCGCAGCCTTGAGAGGTCAACGATGGCCAGCTCTGGTGTGGACCTGTGCCAGCAAAGGATGGGGCGCAGCCTTGAGAGGTCAAAGATGGCCAGCTCTGGTGTGGACCTGTGCCAGCAGAGGAGGGGGAGCAGCCTTGAGAGGTCAAAGATGGCCAGCTCTGGTGTGGACCTGTGCCAGCAGCGGAGGGGGCGCAGCCTTGAGAGGTCAAAGATGGCCAGCTCTGGTGTGGACCTGTGCCAGCAGAGGATGGGGCGCAGCCTTGAGAGGTCAAAGATGGCCAGCTCTGGTGTGGACCTGTGCCAGCAGAGGAGGGGGCGCAGCCTTGAGAGGTCAAAGATGGCCAGCTCTGGTGTGGACCAGATCCTGTGCCAGCAGATGATGTGGCGCAGCCTTGAGAGGTCAAAGATGGCCAGCTCTGGTGTGGACCTGTGCCAGGAGAGGACGGGGCGCAGCCTTGAGAGGTCAAAGATGGCCAGCTCTGGTGTGGACCTGTGTCAGCAGAGGAGGGGGCGCAGCCTTGAGAGGTCAAAGATGGCCAGCTCTGGTGTGGACTTGTGCCAGCAGAGGATGGGGCGCAGCCTTGAGAGGTCAAAGATGGCCAGCTCTGGTGTGGACCTGTGCCAGCAGAGGAGGCGGCGCAGCCTTGAGAGGTCAACGATGGCCAGCTCTGGTGTGGACCTGTGCCAGCAGAGGATGGGGCGCAGCCTTGAGAGGTCAACGATGGCCAGCTCTGGTGTGGACCTGTGCCAGCAGAGGAGGGGGCACAGCCTTGAGAGGTCAACGATGGCCAGCTCTGGTGTGGACCTGTGCCAGCAGAGGATGGGGCGCAGCCTTGAGAGGTCAATGATAGCCAGCTCTTGTGTCGGCCTGTGCCAGCAGAGGATGGGGCGCAGCCTTGAGAGGTCAAAGATGGCCAGCTCTGGTGTGGACCTGTGCCAGCAGAGGAGGGGGCACAGCCTTGAGAGGTCAAAGATGGCCAGCTCTGGTGTGGACCTGTGCCAGCAGAGGAGGGGGCGCAGCCTTGAGAGGTCAAAGATGGCCAGCTCTGGTGTGGACTCATGCCAGCAGAGGATGGGGCGCAGCCTTGAGAGGTCAAAGATGGCCAGCTCTTGTGTCGGCCTGTGCCAGCAGAGGATGGGGCGCAGCCTTGAGAGGTCAAAGATGGCCAGCTCTGGTGTGGACCTGTGGCAGCAGAGGGTGGGGCGCAGCCTTGAGAGGTCAAGGATGGCCAGCTCTGGTGTGGACCTGTGCCAGCAGAGGAGGGGGCGCAGCCTTGAGAGGTCAAAGATGGCCAGCTCTGGTGTGGACCTGTGCCACCAGCAGAGGAGGGGGCGCAGCCTTGAGAGGTCAAAGATGGCCAGCTCTGGTGTGGACCTGTGCCAGCAGAGGATGGGGCGCAGCCCTGAGAGGTCAAAGATGGCCAGCTCTGGTGTGGACCTGTGCCAGTAGAGGAGGGGGCGCAGCCTTGAGAGGTCAAAGATGGCCAGCTCTGGTGTGGACCTGTGCCAGCAGAGGATGGGGGGCAGCCTTGAGAGGTCAACGATGGCCAGCTCTGGTGTGGACCTGTGCCAGCAGAGGAGGGGGCGCAGCCTTGAGAGGTCAAAGATGGCCAGCTCTGGTATGAACCTGTGCCAGCAGAGGAGGGGGCGCAGCCTTGAGAGGTCAAAGATGGCCAGCTCTGGTGTGGACCTGTGCCAGCAGAGGATGGGGCGCAGCCTTGAGAGGTCAAAGATGGCCAGCTCTGGTGTGGACCTGTGCCAGCAGAGGATGTGGCGCAGCCTTGAGAGGTCAAAGATGGCCAGCTCTGGTGTGGACCTGTGCCAGCAGAGGATGGGGCGCAGCCTTGAGAGGTCAAAGATGGCCAGCTCTGGTGTGGACCTGTGCCAGCAGAGGAGGGGGCGCAGCCTTGAGAGGTCAACGATAGCCAGCTCTGGTGTGGACCTGTGCCAGCAGAGGAGGGGGCGCAGCCTTGAGAGTTCAAAGATGGCCAGCTCTGGTGTGGACCTGTGCCAGCAGAGGAGGGGGCGCAGCCTTGAGAGGTCAAAGATGACCAGCTCTGGTGTGGACCTGTGCCAGCAGAGGATGGGGCGCAGCCTTGAGAGGTCAAAGATGGCCAGCTCTGGTGTGGACCTGTGCCAGCAGAGGTGGGGGCGCAGCCTTGAGAGGTCAAAGATGGCCAGCTCTGGTGTGGACCTGTGCCAGCAGATTAGGGGGCGCAGCCTTGAGAGGTCAAAGATGGCCAGCTCTGGTGTGGACCTGTGCCAGCAGATTAGGGGGCGCAGCCTTGAGAGGTCAAAGATGGCCAGGTCTGGTGTGGACCTGTGCCAGGAGAGGAGGGGGCGCAGCCTTGAGAGGTCAGAGATGGCCAGCTCTGGTGTGGACCTGTGCCAGCAGAGGAGGGGGCGCAGCCTTGAGAGGTCAAAGATGGCCAGCTCTGGTGTGGACCTGTGCCAGCAGAGGATGGGGCGCAGCCTTAAGAGGTCAACGATGGCCACCTCTGGTGTGAACCTGTGCCAGCAGAGGATGGGGCGCAGCCTTGAGAGGTCAACGATGGCCAGCTCTGGTGTGGACCTGTGCCAGCAGAGGAGGGGGCGCAGCCTTGAAAGGTCAAAGATCGTCAGCTCTGGTGTGGACCTGTGCCAGCAGAGGATGGGGCGCAGCCTTGAGAGGTCAATGATGGCCAGCTCTGGTGTAAACCTGTGCCAGCAGAGGATGGGGCGCAGCCTTGAGAGGTCAAAGATGGCCAGCTCTGGTGTGGACCTGTGCCAGCAGAGGAGGGGGCGCAGCCTTGAGAGGTCAAAGATGGCCAGCTCTGGTGTGGACCTGTGCCAGCAGAAGTGGCGGCGCAGCCTTGAGAGGTCAAAGATGGCCAGGTCTGGTGTGGACCTGTGCCAGCAGAGGATGGGGCGCAGCCTTGAGAGGTCAAAGATGGCCAGCTCTGGTGTGAACCTGTGTCAGCAGAGGATGGGGCGCAGCCTTGAGAGGTCAACGATGGCCAGCTCTGGTGTGGACCTGTGCCAGCAGAGGATGGGGCGCAGCCCTGAGAGGTCAAAGATGGCCAGCTCTGGTGTGGACCTGTGCCAGCAGAGGAGGGGGCGCAGCCTTGAGAGGTCAAAGATGGCCAGCTATGGTGTGGACCTGTGCCAGCAGAGGATGGGGCGCAGCCTTGAGAGGTCAACGATAGCCAGCTCTGGTGTGGACCTGTGCCAGCAGAGGATGGGGCGCAGCCTTGAGAGGTCAACGATGGCCAGCTCTGGTGTGGACCTGTGCCAGCAGAGGAGGGGGGCGCAGCCTTGAGAGGTCAAAGATGGCCAGCTCTGGTGTGGACCTGTGCCAGCAAAGGATGGGGCACAGCCTTCAGAGGTCAAAGATGGCCAGCTCTGGTGTGGACCTGTGCCAGCAGAGGAGGGGGAGCAGCCTTGAGAGGTCAAAGATGGCCAGCTCTGGTGTGGACCTGTGCCAGCAGAGGAGGGGGCGCAGCCTTGAGAGGTCAAAGATGGCCAGCTCTGGTGTGAACCTGTGCCAGCAGAGGATGGGGCGCAGCCTTGAGAGGTCAAAGATGGCCAGCTCTGGTGTGGACCTGTGCCAGGAGAGGACGGGGCGCAGCCTTGAGAGGTCAAAGATGGCCAGCTCTGGTGTGGACCTGTGCCAGCAGAGGAGGGGGCGCAGCCTTGAGAGGTCAAAGATGGCCAGCTCTGGTGTGGACTTGTGCCAGCAGAGGATGGGGCGCAGCCTTGAGAGGTCAACGATGGCCAGCTCTGGTGTAGACCTGTGCTAGCAGAGGATGGGGCGCAGCCCTGAGAGGTCAAAGATGGCCAGCTCTGGTGTGGACCTGTGCCAGCAGAGGATGGGGCGCAGCCTTGAGAGGTCAACGATGGCCACCTCTGGTGCGCACCTGTGCCTGCAGAGGAGGGGGCGCAGCCTTGAGAGGTCAAAGATGGCCAGCTCTGGTGTGGACCTGTGCCAGCAGAGGATGGGGCGCAGCCTTGAGAGGTCAAAGATGGCCAGCTCTGGTGTGGACCTGTGCCAGCAGAGGAGGGGGCGCAGCCTTGAGAGGTCAACGATGGCCAGCTCTGGTGTGGACCTGTGCCAGCAGAGGATGGGGCGCAGCCTTGAGAGGTCAACGATGGCCAGCTCTGGTGTGGACCTGTGCCAGCAGAGGAGGGGGCACAGCCTTGAGAGGTCAAAGATGGCCAGCTCTCGTGTGGACCTGTGCCAGCAGAGGATGGGGCGCAGCCTTGAGAGGTCAAAGATGGCCAGCTCTTGTGTCGGCCTGTGCCAGCAGAGGAGGGGGCGCAGCCTTGAGAGGTCAAAGATGGCCAGCTCTGGTGTGGACTTATGCCAGCAGAGGATGGGGCGCAGCCTTGAGAGGTCAAAGAAGGCCAGCTCTTGTGTCGGCCTGTGCCAGCAGAGGATGGGGCGCAGCCTTGAGAGGTCAAAGATGGCCAGCTCTGGTGTGGACCTGTGCCAGCAGAGGGTGGGGCGCAGCCTTGAGAGGTCAAGGATGGCCAGCTCTGGTGTGGACCTGTGCCAGCAGAGAATGGGGCGCAGCCCTGAGAGGTCAAAGATGGCCAGCTCTGGTGTGGACCTGTGCCAGCAGAGGAAGGGGCGCAGCCTTGAGAGGTTAAAGATGGCCAGCTCTGGTGTGGACCTGGGCCAGCAGAGGAGGGTGCGCAGCCTTGAGAGGTCAAAGATGGCCAGCTCTGGTGTGGACCTGTGCCAGCAGAGGATGGGGCGCAGCCTTGAGAGGTCAAAGATGGCCAGCTCTGGTGTGGACCTGTGCCACCAGCAGAGGAGGGGGCGCAGCCTTGAGAGGTCAAAGATGGCCAGCTCTGGCGTGGACCTGTGCCAGCAGAGGATGGGGCGCAGCCCTGAGAGGTCAAAGATGGCCAGCTCTGGTGTGGACCTGTGCCAGTAGAGGAGGGGGCGCAGCCTTGAGAGGTCAAAGATGGCCAGCTCTGGTGTGGACCTGTGCCAGCAGAGGATGGGGGGCAGCCTTGAGAGGTCAACGATGGCCAGCTCTGGTGTGGACCTGTGCCAGCAGAGGAGGGGGCGCAGCCTTGAGAGGTCAAAGATGGCCAGCTCTGGTGTGGACCTGTGCCAGCAGAGGATGGGGCGCAGCCTTGAGAGGTCAAAGATGGCCAGCTCTGGTGTGGACCTGTGCCAGCAGAGGATGGGGAGCAGCCTTGAGAGGTCAACGATGGCCAGCTCTGGTGTGGACCTGTGCCAGCAGAGGATGGGGCGCAGCCCTGAGAGGTCAAAGATGGCCAGCTCTGGTGTGGACCTGTGCCAGTAGAGGAGGGGGCGCAGCCTTGAGAGGTCAAAGATGGCCAGCTCTGGTGTGGACCTGTGCCAGCAGAGGATGGGGGGCAGCCTTGAGAGGTCAACGATGGCCAGCTCTGGTGTGGACCTGTGCCAGCAGAGGAGGGGGCGCAGCCTTGAGAGGTCAAAGATGGCCAGCTCTGGTGTGGACCTGTGCCAGCAGAGGATGGGGCGCAGCCTTGAGAGGTCAAAGATGGCCAGCTCTGGTGTGGACCTGTGCCAGTAGAGGATGGGGCGCAGCCTTGAGAGGTCAAAGATGGCCAGCTCTGGTGTGGACCTGTGCCAGCAGAGGATGGGGCGCAGCCTTGAGAGGTCAAAGATGGCCAGCTCTGGTGTGGACCTGTGCCAGCAGAGGAGGGGGCGCAGCCTTGAGAGATCAAAGATGGCCAGCTCTGGTGTGGACCTGTTCCAGCAGAGGATGGGGCGCAGCCTTGAGAGGTCAAAGATGGCCAGCTCTGGTGTGGACCTGTGCCGGCAGAGGATGGGGCGCAGCCTTGAGAGGTCAAAGATGACCAGCTCTGGTGTGGACCTGTGCCAGCAGAGGATGGGGCGCAGCCTTGAGAGGTCAAAGATGGCCAGCTCTGGTGTGGACCTGTGCCAGCAGAGGAGGGGCGCAGCCTTGAGAGGTCAAAGATGGCCAGATCTGGTGTGGACCTGTGCCAGCAGAGGATGGGGCGCAGCCTTGAGAGGTCAAAGATGGCCAGCTCTGGTGTGGACCTGTGCCAGCAGAGAAGGGGGCGCAGCCTTGAGAGGTCAAAAATGGCCAGCTCTGGTGTGGACATGTGCCAGCAGAGGATGGGTGTTAGACGGACCGGGAGGGTCGGCCGAGGATAAGGGGAGAGGTCTCCGGGGAGAGCCGTCTCCGACGATCGTACAGACAAGTAACTTCCCCCCCACAGACGGACACCACACAAGGGTAAAGTTCAACGATACTTTATAGGCAATTCTTTAAGTACGATGAATGGTACAAGGAGGTCTGGACTCAGGGGTCCCCTCGATTCTGGTCTCTGGTTTGGGAGAAGGGTAGCGGGACAGTCTTGTTACCAAAAGGTGGGTATAGCTCTCAATCCTCGAGCTCGGCGTTCTAGATGATCGGGCCGCGGCGGAGCCAGCAGGTCCCGAGATGGACGAAAGAAGCGACGGTCCGCGGCGGAGCCAGCAGGTCCCGATGAAGATGGTAGTTACAAACGGTCCGCGGCCACGCCAGCAGGTCCCGACGACGATGAAGGTTTACGAAGGTTACGAAGGTTGCGGCAGCGCCAGCAGGCAGGACGATGATGCGCAAGGCAGAGCTACGGCAGCGCCAGTAGTCCGTCAAGGATGAGTTCTTCTCTGCGTCTCTCGACTCCAGGATACAACTGCCTTCCTGCTCTGGAGCTGCCCCAGTTATAGGGCTGGTGCCCTTTGATGTCCGGACCCTCGCACTTGGAGGTCGGGAGGTCCGGGATGAGGGAGTCCAGACACCCAGCAGGGGGGTGGAGCCAGCGCCCGGGGAGGCGGTGGGCGAGCGGCACTTGGCGGGGGAGAGCCATCGACGCCTCTTTCTCCCATTGACTTGCCAAGTAGCCCGCTCACCTCCTGGGTGGATGGTGGTGCCGGGATGTCTGAGGCCTAGCTAGGCCCAGGGTTGAGGTCGGCCGGGGGCCAGGCGGCCTCGTGGTGGAGTGTCCAAGATGGCGCCCAGGCTGGGCGCGCGGGCCAGTAGTGGGTCGGGCCCACGAAAACAGCATTCAAGGATCGACTTGACAACAACGCCCACAACAGCAAGGAACTCTTCAACATCGTCAAGGAATTTTCCAATCCCTCGGCCAACTCCAACGACATCACCCCCTCTCAAACCCTCTGCGACTCCCTTGCCTCTTTTTTCCACAACAAGATTGCAGACATCCACAACAGCTTCGACAACCAACCCACCCTACCATCTGCTGACCATCTTCCCCCCATGAACACCCTTAACGCATGGAACCCAATCTCCACTGAGGACACCATCCGCCTGATGAATTCCATCCACTCAGGATCCCCCACAGACCCATGCCCTCACCACATCTTCAACAAAGCAAACTCCGTCATAGCACCGCACCTCCGTGACGTCATCAACTGCTCCTTCAACTTTGCTACCTTCCCAGAAGACTGGAAACACGCTGAACTCACCGCCCTTCTGAAAAAACCAACAGCGGACCCCACCGAACTCAAAAATTACCGCCCCATCTCGCTTCTTCCATTCCCGGCCAAAGTCATTGAGAAAGCCGTCAACAACCAGCTCGCCGCCTTCCTCGAAGCCAACAAATCCCTCGACCCCTCACAATCTGGCTTCCGAGCAAAACACAGCACTGAGACCGCCCTCATCGCAGCAACAGACGACATTCGAACTCTACTGGACAATGGAGACACAGTCGCCCTCATCCTCCTCGACCTCTCTGCAGCATTCGATACAGTCTGCCACAGCACCCTTCTACAACGCCTCAATAACATCGGAATCCAAGGAGAAGCACTTGAATGGATCACATCGTTCCTCACCGGAAGAACCCAGAGAGTCCGCCTTCCTCCATTCAAGTCCGAGGCCTCTGAAGTCATCTGCGGCGTACCTCAAGGATCCTCACTCAGTCCCACCCTCTTCAACGTATACATGAGCCCCCTCGCGGCTATCGCACGCCAACACAACCTCAACATCATCTCTTACGCGGACGACACTCAACTGATCCTTTCTCTCACCAATGACCCCAGCACCGCCAAAACTAACCTACACGAAGGAATGAAAGAAGTTGCCGAATGGATGAAACAAAGCCGTCTGAAACTGAACTCAGACAAAACAGAAGTCCTCATCTTAGGCACATCCCCCTCTGCTTGGGACGACTCCTGGTGGCCGGAAGCCCTCGGAATAGCATCCATCCCGACAGACCACGCAAGGAACCTTGGCGTCATCCTGGATTCTTCACTCTCAATGAGCAAACAAGTCAGCGCCGTATCCTCTTCCTGCTTCAACATTCTTCGCATGCTCAGAAAAACATTTCGCTGGATCCCCTCCGAAACAAGGAAAACAGTCACCCACGCCCTGGTCACGAGCCGACTGGACTACGGAAACACCCTCTACGCAGGTACCACCGCTAAACTCCAGAAGAAACTCCAACGAATCCAAAACGCCTCAGCCAGGCTCATATTAGACATCCCACGCAACGAACACATCTCTGGTCACCTTAAAGACCTCCACTGGCTACCCGTCAATAAGAGGATCACTTTCCGACTGCTCACCCACGCACACAAATCACTCTACGACATCGGACCAGATTGCCTCAACTCTCGACTGTCCTTCTACACCCCCTCCCGCCAACTACGTTCTTCCAACCAAGCCCTCGCCACTGTACCTCGCATCAACAAGACCACCATGGGAGGCAGATCCTTTTCATACCTGGCTGCTAAAACATGGAACTCACTCCCCGCTTACCTTCGCCTCACCCAGAACCACCTAGCGTTCAGAAAGCAGCTTAAAACGTGGATATTTGACAAATAATCCTCCTCCCCTTCCTAAGCGCCTTGAAACCCTCTGGGTATGTAGTGCGCTATACAAATGTTATGACTTGACTTGACTTGTGTGTCCGGGCTCGGGCCTGGTCGGGCCGAGGGGGGAGCGGCCCTTCATGTGGCCTGTCCAACATGCGTCCCCCCCAGCTGAAGGCGGGGAGAGTCACCCATCCTCTTGGGGACTCTCCTCGTCGAGGCGGAAAAACCGGGACAGGCCATCCGCGTTGGCGTGATCTGGCCCAGGCCGGTGCTCAACAGTGAAGTCCATCCCTTGTAGGGAGATGGACCAACGTAGTAGTTTCGGGTTTTCCCCCCGCATCTGCATCAGCCACTGCAGGGGTCGATGGTCGGTCTGCACCCGGAAGTGTGTGCCAAAGAGGTAGGGCCGGAGCTTTTTGAGAGCCCATACCACAGCGAAGGCCTCCCTCTCTATGGTGCTCCAGCGTTGTTCTCGGGGTAGGAGTCGCCTGCTGATGAAGGCCACTGGCTGATCAAGGCCTTCGGTGTTCACTTGAGACAGGACTGCCCCAATGCCATGGTCGGAGGCATCCGTCTGGACGACGAACTCCCGGCTGTAGTCGGGGGCCTGGAGCACAGGGGCGGAGCACATGGCGGCCTTCAATTGTTCGAAGGCTGTTTGACAATCCGGGGTCCAGTTGACTTTCTTGGGTTGATTTTTGGACGTGAGTTCTGTGAGGGGCCCCACTATGGTACCATAGTCTTTCACGAACCTTCGGTAATAGCCCGTGAGGCCCAGGAAGGCGCGTACCTCGGTCTGGGTGATGGGGGGCTGCCAGGACTGGATGGCGGCAATCTTGAGCTGCAGAGGGGCCACCAGGCCGCTTCCCACCTGGTGTCCGAGGTAGGTTACGGACCCCTGACCAATTTGGCATTTGCTGGCCTTAATCGTGAGGCCAGCCCGCTGGAGGGCCTGTAGCACCGCTCGGAGGTGGTGGAGGTGCTCGGGCCAATGGTGGCTGTATACAGCGATGTCGTCTAGGTAGGCGGCGCTGAATCCTTCGAGCCCTGCCAGGACCTGGTTGACGAGCCGCTGAAATGTTGCTGGAGCATTCTTCATGCCAAAGGGCATGACCTTGAAATGGTAATGGCCATCAGGGGTGGAGAAGGCAGAACGTTCTTGGGCCCGGGGTGTGAGGCCGATCTGCCAGTAGCCCGCCGTCAGGTCGAAAATACTGAGGTAGCGGGCAGCCCCCATGCGGTCGATTAGTTCGTCTGCCCGGGGGATAGGATGTGCGTCTGTTCGGGTGACCGCATTCAAGCCCCGGTAGTCGACGCAGAACCGGAGTTCTGGTGTGGTGCCGGGAGCGGCTGCTTTGGGGACCAGTACTACAGGGCTGGCCCAGGGGCTGTCTGAGGGCTCGATGACCCCGAGCGTGAGCATTTTGGTTACTTCTTCCTGGATGCAGGCCCGTACCCGATCTGGCACGCGGTAGGCCCGGTGGCGGATAGGGGGGTTGTCCCCCGTGTCCACGTCGTGCACACACCAGGAAGTGACACCTGGGGTGAGGGAAAACAGGCTGGCGAACTGCAACAGAAGGTCTCGACACTCCTGGCGTTGTTCCCGGGTGAGGGCCTCCGAGAGTCGGACCCCATCCACGGAGCCGTCTTTCTCCCGAGTCCGTAGGAGGTCAGGGAGGGGCTCGGAGTCTTCTTCGGCCCCATTGTCTGTGGCCATCAGGAGGCTGAGTTCTGAACGCACAAAGTGGGGTTTCAGTCTATTAGCGTGGAGGACCCGGAGGGGGTTCCGGGCAGATTCCATGTCGATGAGATAGGTGGCAGGGCCCTTGCGCTCGACTACTTTGAAGGGCCCCGTCCACTTGTCTTGCAGGGCGCAGGGTTCGGTGGGGGACATCACCCATACCTGTTGCCCAGGTTCAAATTCGATGGAGGAGGCATTCCGGTCATACCACTTTTTCATGTCCTCTTGGCTGGCCTCTAGGTTGGCTTTTGCCAGCTCTCTGAACCGCCGGGTCTGGTTGCGGAGGGTTAGGAGGTACCGGAAGACATCTGGGGGGTTCTTTAGAGGGGGCATCTCCCAGACTTCATTGACTAGGCTGAGCGGCCCCCGTACTGGATGCCCATACAGCAGTTCAAACGGGCTGAAGCTGAGGGACTTCTGGGGGACCTCCCGATATGCGAAGAGGAGGCACGGCAGCAGCACATCCCACTGGCGACGGAGGGGCTCTTCCAACCCCCCAATCATCCCTTTGAGCGTGCGGTTGAACCGCTCAACGAGTCCGTTTCCTTGAGGGTGATAGGGGGTCGTGAATCGGTAGGTAACCCCACACTGTTGCCAGAGGGACTTCATATATTTGGAAATAAAGTTCGTGCCTCTGTCGCTGACGACTTCTCGGGGGAAGCCCACACGGGAGAAGATTCCCATCAGAGCCCGGCCGACTACTGGGGCTGTCACAGTCCGCAGGGGAACAGCCTCGGGGTAGCGGGTGGCGTGGTCCACTAGCACCAGGATGAACCGATGGCCTTGTTTTGTACGCGGGTCCAGGGGCCCCACAATGTCTATCCCGACCCTCTCGAACGGGGTGGTGACCACGGGAAAAGGTTGCAGGGGGGCTTTTAGTTTGCGGCCGCTCTTTCCACTGGCTTGGCACGTGGGGCAAGATCGGCAATGCTGGTGTACATCGTCCCTCATTTTGGGCCAGAAGAAGTGGGTCACCAGGCGGCTGTAGGTTTTATCTTGACCCAGGTGTCCAGCCAGGGGGACATCGTGGGCCAGGTTTAGCAGAAAGTCTCTGAAACGGAGGGGTACCACTAGCACTCGGCTGGCCCCCAACTCCGCGATTCTTTGTTCACTGTATAGCAAATCATTGTCCCAGTAGATCCAATGAGTTCCGGAGGTATCCCCTGCGCTTTGGGCGAGGGCTTGTTGGTGGAGTCCCTCGAGGGAGGGACAGGTCTTCTGTTCTTGGCGAAACTGTTCTTGCGTGGGCCCCCCCTCTTGAGGCCACTGGTCGGGGTTAGCGAGGTCTGGAGGTTGAGCTGGTTCTGGGGGGACGTCACGGTCGGTGGTTTCGGCTGGGGCGACCGGAGGCGGAGGTGCCGGCCATTCGGGTTCCTCGGGTCGGGGTTTGGCACGGGCGGCCACGGACCGGGTGGTGACGCATGCCCAGTCCGGGATGCCTAACATCCCCAGGTGTTCTCGTCGTTCTACGGCTGCCCACGGAGAGCTTTCAAGGTCATTCCCCAGGAGGCAGTCTACGGGGGCATCGTCTCGGACCGTTACTTTCAACATGCCGGAGACCCCTCCCCATTCGAAAGGGACGCAGGCCATCCGACACAGACTCTCCGAGTTATCGGCTGAACGGACAGGGCAGAGAATGTTTGGTAGGAACTGTTCTGGGGTCACCAGGTGACAGCGGACGGCTGTTACACTGGCCCCGGTGTCACGGAGGGCTTCGGCCCGGCGTCCATTGATGCTCACCCATTGGCTGTACTTCTGGGTGTTAGCGGGTAGGGGGACCCGCGGGACCATGTCTTTCCCCCCTAAGCATGCCAGAGCCATGGCGGCTGGCTCCCATTCTTGATGCTCTTGCTCATATTCTTCTTGTTCCTCTGAGATCTGTTCCTCCCCCAGAGCAGCAGCGGCTACTTGGCGGGGTCTTGGGCTCTGATACTGGGGGCAGTTTGGGTCGTTTGCATAGTGGCCGACTCGTTGGCATCGATGGCACGTAACATTGGCTCGATATCCCGGTCGCGCCGGGGTGCTGCCCCGGTTGGCCGGGGGGGTGGTGCTGGTAGCGGGGGCGACCGGAGCGTTGTCTCTTCCGCGTCCTTGGCCTCCTCCTCCTCCTCGGGGACGGTGCTGACCGTTGTTGTTCCGGCTCTGTTCATAGGACCCATTTCGGCCCACTCTGGTGATTTCCCACCGGTCAGCTTCGGCTGCGAGCTGCCGGGGATCGGTCAATTTGCTGTCGAGGAGGTGCTGGCGGAGCTCAATGAAGCAATTGTTCGATAGATGCTCCCATACCATGAGATTGAAGAGTTGTTCGTAAGTTGTGACCTTGCTTCCTTTGATCCAGCCCTCGAAGGCTCGGCTAAAATAGTTTACATAGTCCACCCAAGTTGTACCCGGGATGCGGGTGCAGTCTCGGAACCTCTGACGGTACATCTCGGGTGTGAGGCCATAGCGGGTGAGGAGTGCAGCTTTCATATGGTCATAGGAGGTCATCTGGTGGTCCGGGAGCTGTAGCAGGGCGTCACGGCCCTCATTGAGGAATCTCCCCCATAGACCGGCTCCCCAGTCGCTTCTATCGATCCGGTGGGCGGTCATAGCGATTTCGTAGGCCTTAAACCATTGCTGGATGTCGTCCTCTCGGAAGTATTCTCGAACGACATCCTTGGGGATGTGTACCTTTTTCTCTGTTGCCCCTGGGGTGTGAGGTTGCTCGGGCACCCCTACTTCTTTATTCTGCTTGCGTAGGTCGATCTCAGCTAATTTTCGCTCGTGTTCATATGCCAATTTCTTCTCCTCGAGCTCCCTTTGTCTCTGTTTTTCCTCTCTTTCTTCTCGGAGACGCAGGTGCTCTAAGTTTATTTTTTGTTCGGCCAACTTAAGTTCAACATCCATTTTGAGCCGGGCCATTTCCAGCTCGTGTAGTCGGGTTTTTTCTCGTTCCTGGATCTCGTCTTGCGAGAGACCCGTTCTTCGCTCCTCAGGGGCTGTGGTGTTTTTTTCTATTGCTGCGATGTTTTGATCGGGGGTTCCGGCAGCCCCGGTTTCTGCCCAAGACTCTAGGGCATGCTTGAAATCGTCCTTGGTACTTAGACCGGTGGTAGCGATACCTAGTTCGATGCAGAATTGTTTTAATTCACGATGGCTGTACTCGTCCAATTTCTCCATCTGAAATTTCTCGGTGGATCCGCTTTCTTTGTTTGACATCGTGATTTCGTCGTGGGGTGAGCTACTCTCTGTACGATAATGCGGTGATTCGGATCGCGCCGCTGGCCACCAATGTTAGACGGACCGGGAGGGTCGGCCGAGGATAAGGGGAGAGGTCTCCGGGGAGAGCCGTCTCCGACGATCGTACAGACAAGTAACTTCCCCCCCACAGACGGACACCACACAAGGGTAAAGTTCAACGATACTTTATAGGCAATTCTTTAAGTACGATGAATGGTACAAGGAGGTCTGGACTCAGGGGTCCCCTCGATTCTGGTCTCTGGTTTGGGAGAAGGGTAGCGGGACAGTCTTGTTACCAAAAGGTGGGTATAGCTCTCAATCCTCGAGCTCGGCGTTCTAGATGATCGGGCCGCGGCGGAGCCAGCAGGTCCCGAGATGGACGAAAGAAGCGACGGTCCGCGGCGGAGCCAGCAGGTCCCGATGAAGATGGTAGTTACAAACGGTCCGCGGCCACGCCAGCAGGTCCCGACGACGATGAAGGTTTACGAAGGTTACGAAGGTTGCGGCAGCGCCAGCAGGCAGGACGATGATGCGCAAGGCAGAGCTACGGCAGCGCCAGTAGTCCGTCAAGGATGAGTTCTTCTCTGCGTCTCTCGACTCCAGGATACAACTGCCTTCCTGCTCTGGAGCTGCCCCAGTTATAGGGCTGGTGCCCTTTGATGTCCGGACCCTCGCACTTGGAGGTCGGGAGGTCCGGGATGAGGGAGTCCAGACACCCAGCAGGGGGGTGGAGCCAGCGCCCGGGGAGGCGATGGGCGAGCGGCACTTGGCGGGGGAGAGCCATCGACGCCTCTTTCTCCCATTGACTTGCCAAGTAGCCCGCTCACCTCCTGGGTGGATGGTGGTGCCGGGATGTCTGAGGCCTGGCTAGGCCCAGGGTTGAGGTCGGCCGGGGGCCAGGCGGCCTCGTGGTGGAGTGTCCAAGATGGCGCCCAGGCTGGGCGCGCGGGCCAGTAGTGGGTCGGGCCCACGAGGTCGATATGTTCAGGGGCCGGGGTCCCGGAGGGGACGGAAGACGAGCAGTGGTGGTGTGTGGCCCTTGTGTGTCCGGGCTCGGGCCTGGTCGGGCCGAGGGGGGAGCGGCCCTTCATGTGGCCTGTCCAACAATGGGGCGCAGCCTTGAGAGGTCAAAGATGGCCAGCTCTGGTGTGGACCTGTGCCAGCAGAGGATGGGGCGCAGCCTTGAGAGGTCAAAGATGGCCAGCTCTGGTGTGGACCTGTGCCAGCAGAGGAGGGGGCGCAGCCTTGAGAGGTCAAAGATGGCCAGCTCTGGTGTGGACCTGTGCCAGTAGAGGAGGGGGTGCAGCCTTGAGAGGTCAAAGATGGCCAGCTCTGGTGTGGACCTGTGCCAGTAGAGGAGAGGGCGCAGCCTTGAGAGGTCAAAGATGGCCAGCTCTTGTTAGACGGACCGGGAGGGTCGGCCGAGACTACGGGGAGAGGTCTCCGGGGAGAGCCGTCTCCAACGACTGTACAGACAAGTAACTTCCCCCCCACAGACGGACACCACACAAGGTTGAAGTTTAACGAGGCTTTATATGCAATTCTTAGGTTACGATGATATGATACAAGGAGGTCTGGACTCAGGGGTCCCCTCGGTTCTGGTCTCTGGTTTAGGAAAAGGGGTAGCGGGACAGTCTTGTTACCAATGAGTGGAAAATAGCTCTCAATCCTCGAGCTCGGCGTTCTAGATGATCGGGCCGCGGCGGAGCCAGCCGGTCCCGAGATGGACGAAGGAAAAACGACGGTCCGCGGCGGAGCCTGCAGGTCCCGGTGAAGATGACGGTTACAACGGTCCGCGGCCACGCCAGCAGGTCCCGACGACGATGAAGGAGATGAAGGTTGCGAAGGCTGTGGCAGCGCCAACAGGCAGGACGATGGTGCACAAGACAGAGCTACGGCAGCGCCAGTAGTCGGCCTAGGATGAGTTCCTCTTTACGTCTCTCGACTCCAAGATACAACTGCCTTCCTGCTCTGGAGCTGCCCCAGTTATAGGGCTGGTGTGCTTTGATGTCCGGACCCTCGCACTTGGAGGTCGGGAGGTCCGGGATGAGGGAGTCCAGACACCCAGCAGGGGGGTGGAGCCAACGCCCGGGGAGGCGATGGGCGAGCGGCACTTGGTGGTGGAGAGCCATCGACACCTCCTTCTCCCATTGACTTGCCAAGTAGCCCGCTCACCTCCTGGGTGGATGGTGGTGCCGGGATGTCTGAGGCCTGGCCAGGCCCAGGGTTGAGGTCGGCCGGGGGCCAGGCGGCCACGTGGGGGAGTGTCCAAGATGGCGCCCCAGGATGGGCGCGTAGGCTGGCAGTGGGTCGGACCCACGAGGTGGACATGCTCGAGGGCAGGGGTCCCTGAGGGGACGGAGGACGTGCAAGGGTGGTGTGTAGTACCTGCGTGACCGGGCTCAGGCCTGGTCGGGCCGGGGGAGAGCGGCCTTTCATGTGGCCTGTCCAACATGCGTCCCCCCCAGCTGAAGGCGGGGAGAGTTACCCATCCTCTTGGGGACTCTCCTCGTCGAGGCGGAAGAACCGGGACAGGCCATCCGCGTTGGCGTGATCTGGCCC
Source organism: Lissotriton vulgaris (assembly GCF_964263255.1). Taxonomy (NCBI): domain Eukaryota; kingdom Metazoa; phylum Chordata; class Amphibia; order Caudata; family Salamandridae; genus Lissotriton; species Lissotriton vulgaris. Next base: position 175,465 of record NW_028243495.1, on the reverse strand, counting down.
AGGCCGGTGTTCGACTGTGAAGTCCATACCTTGTAGGGAGATGGACCAGCGTAGTAACTTCGGGTTTTCCCCCCGCATCTGCATCAGCCATTGCAGGGGTCGGTGGTCGGTCTGTACCCGAAAGTGTGTGCCAAAAAGGTAGGGCCGGAGCTTCTTGAGGGCACATACCACAGCGAAGGCCTCCCTCTCTATGGTGCTCCAGCGCTGTTCCCGTGGTAGGAGTCGCCGGCTAATGAAGGCCACCGGTTGATCAAGGCCGTCGGTGTTCACTTGAGACAGGACTGCCCCAATGCCATGGTCGGAGGCATCCGTCTGAACGACGAACTCCCGGCTGTAGTCGGGGGCCTGGAGCACAGGGGCGGAACACATGGCGGCTTTCAATTGTTCAAAGGCAGCTTGACACTCTGGGGTCCAGTTGACTTTCTTGGGCTGGTTTTTCGACGTGAGTTCTGTGAGGGGCCCCACTATAGTCCCATAGTCTTTCACGAACCTTCGGTAGTAGCCTGTGAGGCCCAGGAAGGCTCGTACCTCGGTCTGGGTGATGGGGGACTGCCAGGACTGGATGGCGGCAATTTTTAGCTGCAGAGGGGCCACCAGGCCGCTTCCCACCTGGTGCCCGAGGTAGGTTACAGACCCTTGCCCAATTTGACATTTGCTGGCCTTGATCGTGAGGCCAGCCCGCTGTAGGGCTTGCAGCACTGCTCGGAGGTGGTGGAGGTGCTCGGACCAATGGTGGCTGTACACAGCGATGTCGTCTAGGTAGGCGGCGCTGAATCCTTCGAGCCCCGCCAGGACCTGATTGACGAGCCGTTGGAATGTCGCTGGGGCGTTCTTCATGCCGAAGGGCATGACGGTGAAATGGTAATGGCCATCGGGTGTGGAAAAGGCAGAACGTTCTTGCGCCCTGGGTGTGAGGCCGATCTGCCAGTAGCCCGCCGTCAGGTCGAAGATACTGAGGTAGCGGGCAGCTCCCATGCGGTCGATCAGTTCATCTGCCCGGGGGATGGGATGTGCGTCTGTTCGGGTGACCGCATTCAAGCCCCGGTAGTCGACGCAGAACCGGAGTTCTGGTGTGGTGCCGGGGGCAGCTGCTTTGGGGACCAGTACTACAGGGCTGGCCCAGGGGCTGTCTGAGGCTTCGATGACCCCGAGTGTGAGCATCTTGGCTACTTCGTCCTGGATGCAGGCCCGTACCCGATCTGGCACGCGGTAGGCCCGGTGGCGGATAGGGGGGCTGTCCCCCGTGTCCACATCGTGCACACACCAGGAAGTGACACCTGGGGTGAGGGAGAACAGGCTGGCGAACTGTGATAGGAGGGCTTGACAGTCCTGGCGTTGCTCTCTGGTGAGGGCCTCCGAGAGTCGGACCCCATCCACGGAGCCGTCTTGCTCCCGAGTCCGTAGGAGGTCAGGGAGGGGCTCGGAGTCTTCTTCAGCCCCAGTGTCTGTGGCCATCAGGAGGCTGAGTTCTGTGCGCACAAAGTGGGGCTTTAGTCTGTTAGCGTGGAGGACCCGGAGTGGGTTCCGGGAGGATTCCATGTCGATGAGATAGGTGGCAGGGCCCTTGCGCTCGATTACTTTGAAGGGCCCCGTCCATTTGTCTTGTAGGGCGCATGGTTCGGTGGGGGACATCACCCATACCTGTTGGCCAGGTTCAAATTCAATGGATGAGGCATTCCGGTCATACCACTTTTTCATGTCCTCTTGACTGGCCTCTAGGTTGGTTTTTGCCAGTTCCCGGAACCGCCGGGTCTGGTTGCGGAGGGTTAAGAGATACCGGAAGACATCTGGAGGGTTCTTTAACGGAGGCATCTCCCAGCCTTCTTTGACTAGGCTGAGCGGCCCCCGCACTGGGTGTCCATATAGCAGTTCAAATGGGCTGAAGCCCAGGGATTTCTGGGGGACCTCTCGATAAGCGAAGAGGAGGCACGGCAGCAGCACATCCCACTGGCGACGGAGGGGCTCTTCCAACCCCCCGATCATCCCCTTTAGCGTGCGGTTGAACCGCTCAACGAGTCCGTTCCCTTGAGGGTGATAGGGGGTCGTGAATCGGTAGGTGACCCCGCACTGTTGCCAGAGGGATTTCATGTATTTAGAAATAAAGTTCGTGCCTCTGTCGCTGACGACTTCTCGGGGGAAGCCCACACGGGAGAAGATCCCCATCAGAGCCCGGCCGACTACCGGGGCTGTCACAGTCCGCAGAGGGACAGCCTCAGGGTAGCGGGTGGCGTGGTCCACTAGCACCAAGATGAATCGATGGCCTTGTTTGGTGCGCGGGTCCAGGGGCCCCACAATGTCTATTCCGACCCTCTCAAACGGGGTAGTGACCACAGGAAAAGGTTGCAGGGGAGCCTTTAGTTTGCGGCCGCTCTTTCCACTGGCTTGGCACGTGGGGCAAGATCGGCAATGCTGGTGCACATCGTTCCTCATTTTGGGCCAGAAGAAGTGGGTCACTAGGCGACTGTAGGTTTTATCTTGTCCCAGGTGTCCTGCCAGGGGGACATCGTGGGCCAGGTTGAGCAGAAAGTCTCTAAAACGGAGGGGCACCACTAATACTCGGTTGGCCCCCAGCTCGGCGATTCTTTGCTCGCTGTACAGCAGATCATTGTCCCAGTAGACCCAATGAGTACCGGAGGTATCTCCTGCGCTTTGGGCGAGCGCTTGCTGGCGGAGTCCCTCGAGGGAGGGACAGGTCTTCTGTTCTTGGCGAAATTGTTCTTGCGTGGGCCCCCCCTCTTGAGGCCACTGGTCGAGGTTAGCAAGGTCGGAAGGTTGAGCTGGTTCGGGGGGAACGTCACGGTCGGTGGTTTCGGCTGGGGCGACCGGGGGCGGTGGTGCCGGCCATTCGGGTTCTTCTGGGCGGTGGTTGGCACGGGCGGCCATGGACCGGGTGGTGACGCACGCCCAGTCCGGGACGCCTAACATCCCCAGGTGTTCTCTTCGCTCCACGGCTGCCCACGGAGAGCTTTCAAGGTCATTCCCCAGGAGGCAGTCTACGGGGGCATCGTCTCGGACCGTTACTTTCAACATGCCGGAGACCCCTCCCCATTTGAAAGGGACGCAGGCCATCCGACACAGACTTTCCGAGTTATCGGCTGATCGTACAGGGCAGAGAATGTTCGGTAAATACTGTTCTGGGGTCACCAGGTGACAGCGGACGGCTGTTACACTGGCCCCGGTGTCACGAAGGGCTTCGGCCCGGCGTCCATTGATGCTCACCCATTGGCTGTACTTCTGGGTGTTAGCGGGTAGGGGGACCCGCGGGACCATGTCTTTCCCCCCTAAGCATGCTAGAGCCATGGCGGCTGGCTCCCACTCTTGATGCTCTTGTTCGTATTCTTCCTGCTCCTCGGAGATCTGTTCTTCCCCTAGGGCCGCAGCGGCCACTTGGCGGGGTCTTGGGCTCTGGTACTGCGGGCAATTTGGGTCGTTTGCATAGTGGCCGACCCGTTGGCATCGGTGACACGTGACATTGGCTCTGTACCCCGGTCGCGCCGGGGTGCTGCCCCGGTTGGCCGGGGGGGTGGTGCTGGTAGCGGGGGCGACCGGAGCGTTGTCTCTTCCTCGTCCTTGGCCCCCTCCTCCTCCTCTGGGTCGGTGCTGACCATTGTTGTTCCGGTTCTGTTCGTAGGACCCATTCCGGCCCACTCTGGTGATCTCCCACCGGTCAGCTTCGGCTGCGAGCTGCCGGGGATCCGTTAACTTGCTGTCGAGGAGGTGCTGGCGGAGTTCAATGAAGCAATTGTTCGACAGATGCTCCCATACCATCAGATTGAACAGTTGTTCGTAGGTCGTGACGTTGCTTCCTCTGATCCAGCCCTCGAAGGCTCGGCTAAAGTAGGTTACATAGTCCACCCAAGTTGTACCCGGGATGCGGGTGCAGTCTCGGAACCTCTGACGGTACATCTCGGGTGTGAGGCCATAGCGGGTGAGGAGTGCCGCTTTCATATGGTCATAGGAGGTCATCTGGTGGTCCGGGAGCTGTAGCAGGGTATCGCGGCCCTCATTGAGGAATCTCCCCCATAGACCGGCTCCCCAATCGCTTCTATCGATCCGGTGTGCAGTCATAGCGATTTCATAGGCCTTAAACCATTGCTGGATGTCGTCCTCTCGGAAATATTCTCGGACAACATCCTTGGGGATGTGTACCTTTTTCTCTGTGGCCTCTGAGGTGTGGGGTCGCTCGGGCACCCCTACTTCTTTATTCTGCTTGCGCAGGTTGATCTCGGCTAGGTTCCGTTCGTGTTCGTACGCCAGTTTCTTTTCCTCGAGCTCCCTTTGTCTCTGTTTCTCCTCTCTTTCTTCTCGGAGACGCAGGTGCTCTAAGTTGATTTTTTGTTCGGCCAACTTAAGTTCAACGTCCATTTTGAGCCGGGCCATTTCTAGCTCGTGTAGTCGGGTTCTTTCTCTTTCCTGGATCTCGTCTTGCGAGAGACCCGTTCTTTGCCCTTCAGGGGCCGTGGTGGTTTTTTCTGCGGTGCTTTGATCGGGGGTTCCGGCAGCCCCGGTCTCTGCCCAAGATTCTAGGGCATGCTTAAAATCGTCTTTGGTGCTTAGTCCGGTGGTAGCGATACCTAGTTCGATGCAGAATTGTTTTAGTTCACGATGGCTGTACTCCTCCAATTTCTCCATTTGGAACTTCTCGGTTGATCCGCTTTCTTTAGTTGTCATTGTGATTTCGTCGTGGGGTGAGCTACTCTCTGTACGTTATGCGGTGATTCGGATCGCGCCGCTGGCCACCAATGTTAGACGGACCGGGAGGGTCGGCCGAGACTACGGGGAGAGGTCTCCGGGGAGAGCCGTCTCCAACGACTGTACAGACAAGTAACTTCCCCCCCACAGACGGACACCACACAAGGTTGAAGTTTAACGAGGCTTTATATGCAATTCTTAGGTTACGATGATATGATACAAGGAGGTCTGGACTCAGGGGTCCCCTCGGTTCTGGTCTCTGGTTTAGGAAAAGGGGTAGCGGGACAGTCTTGTTACCAATGAGTGGAAAATAGCTCTCAATCCTCGAGCTCGGCGTTCTAGATGATCGGGCCGCGGCGGAGCCAGCCGGTCCCGAGATGGACGAAGGAAAAACGACGGTCCGCGGCGGAGCCTGCAGGTCCCGGTGAAGATGACGGTTACAACGGTCCGCGGCCACGCCAGCAGGTCCCGACGACGATGAAGGAGATGAAGGTTGCGAAGGCTGTGGCAGCGCCAACAGGCAGGACGATGGTGCACAAGACAGAGCTACGGCAGCGCCAGTAGTCGGCCTAGGATGAGTTCCTCTTTACGTCTCTCGACTCCAAGATACAACTGCCTTCCTGCTCTGGAGCTGCCCCAGTTATAGGGCTGGTGTGCTTTGATGTCCGGACCCTCGCACTTGGAGGTCGGGAGGTCCGGGATGAGGGAGTCCAGACACCCAGCAGGGGGGTGGAGCCAACGCCCGGGGAGGCGATGGGCGAGCGGCACTTGGTGGTGGAGAGCCATCGACACCTCCTTCTCCCATTGACTTGCCAAGTAGCCCGCTCACCTCCTGGGTGGATGGTGGTGCCGGGATGTCTGAGGCCTGGCCAGGCCCAGGGTTGAGGTCGGCCGGGGGCCAGGCGGCCACGTGGGGGAGTGTCCAAGATGGCGCCCCAGGATGGGCGCGTAGGCTGGCAGTGGGTCGGACCCACGAGGTGGACATGCTCGAGGGCAGGGGTCCCTGAGGGGACGGAGGACGTGCAAGGGTGGTGTGTAGTACCTGTGTGACCGGGCTCAGGCCTGGTCGGGCCGGGGGAGAGCGGCCTTTCATGTGGCCTGTCCAACAGCTCTGGTGTGAACCTGTGCCAGCAGAGGAGGGGGCGCAGCCTTGAGAGGTCAACGATGGCCAGCTCTGGTGTGGACCTGTGCCAGCAGAGGAGGGGGCGCAGCCTTGAGAGGTCAAAGATGGCCAGCTCTGGTGTGGACCTGTGCCAGCAGAGGATGGGGCGCAGCCTTCAGAGGTCAAAGATGGCCAGCTCTGGTGTGGACCTGTGCCAGTAGATGAGGGGGCGCAGCCTTGAGAGGTCAAAGATGGCCAGCTCTGGTGTGGACCTGTGCCAGGAGAGGAGGGGGCGCAGCCTTGAGAGGTCAAAGATGGCCAGCTCTGGTGTGGACCTGTGCCAGCAGAGGATGGGGCGCAGCCTTCAGAGGTCAAAGATGGCCAGCTCTGGTGTGGACCTGTGCCAGTAGATGAGGGGGCGCAGCCTTGAGAGGTCAAAGATGGCCAGCTCTGGTGTGGACCTGTGCCAGGAGAGGAGGGGGCGCAGCCTTGAGAGGTCAAAGATGGCCAGCTCTGGTGTGGACCTGTGCCAGCAGAGGAGGGGGCGCAGCCTTGAGAGGTCAAAGATGGCCAGCTCTGGTGTGGACCTGTGCCAGCAGAGGAGGGGGCGCAGCCTTGAGAGGTCAAAGATGGCCAGCTCTGGTGTGGACCTGTGCAAGCAGAGGAGGGGGCGCAGCCTTGAGAGGTCAAAGATGGCCAGCTCTGGTGTGGACCTGTGCCAGTAGAGGAGGGGGCGCAGCCTTGAGAGGTCAAAGATGGCCAGCTCTGGTGTGGACCTGTGCCAGCAGAGGATGGGGCGCAGCCTTGAGAGGTCAAAGATGGCCAGCTCTGGTGTGGACCTGTGCCAGCAGAGGAGGGGGCGCAGCCTTGAGAGGTCAAAGATGGCCAGCTCTGGTGTGGACCTGTGCCAGCAGAGGAGGGGGCGCAGCCTTGAGAGGTCAACGATGGCCAGCTCTGGTGTGGACCTGTTCCAGCAGAGGATGGGGCGCAGCCTTGAGAGGTCAAAGATGGCCAGCTCTGGTGTGGACCTGTGCCAGCAGAGGAGGGGGCGCAGCCTTGAGAGGTCAACGATGGCCAGCTCTGGTGTGGACCTGTGCCAGCAGAGGAGGGGGCGCAGCCTTGAGAGGTCAAAGATGGCCAGCTCTGGAGTGGACCTGTGCCAGCAGAGGAGGGGGCGCAGCCTTGAGAGGTCAAAGATGGCCAGCTCTGATGTGGACCATGCAGAGCTGAGCTGTAGATCTGCAGCACCGGAGTCAGAGGCGTCGTCAGTGATGTTTTAAACTCCTTCATCCTCACAGCGGCCTGTGTCTGTGCTTTAAGGCCGTGGCATCCATGTGTGGCCTCCAGCTGAGCCCCTTATGCATGGTGATTACCGAAATAGGTGAATACGTCTCCCTGCTCCAGTGGGTGTCCCTCCATTACCATACCCCCTTAAATGACCTGTGTTGGTTAAGAGTCATACACTTGGTTTTGCGGTGTTGACTTTTAGACCACGCAGTGTAAAAAATTCATCAAAATGCTGCAGTGCGCGCTTTAGCCCACTCAGGGCCAGATGTAGGAACCCTAATACTGGTCAGTAACGGCCAAAATTACCGAATTTCGGCAGTTACCGACCAGAATTAGGCATTTGGGATGTAGGCGGGTACATTTCAGATTCAGTAATTTTCCGAATCGGTATTTAAGAATTTGGTAAATTACAGAATTCTTAAATACCGATTCGGTAAATTACCGAATCTGAAATGTAGGAAGCGCTCAAGTGAGTGCATTTCACCTGTAAGGATTCGTTATTTACCACCAACTACAAGTTGGTGGTAAATTACTAAAACCCTAGAAAAAGCGAATTTTTGCATTTAATAACAGTGCCACGTGGCAGACATACATGCCCTTAGGGCACGTATGTGTGCCACATGTGCACCCATGCACAATTCAGGGGTGCAAGAGGGTGTCAAAGTGACACTCTGCCACCCTTGAATGTTTCCCCCCTTTTACCGAATCGGTAAATACCGATTCAGTCATTCCCATTCATTCCTATGGGCCTGGAGCCCCATAGCAATGAATGGGAACAACTGAATCGGTATTTACTGATTCGGTAAATACCGAATCGCACCGATTTAGTAATACTTACCGAGTAATTACCTACATAGCATTTACTGATTCTAAAATACTGAATCGGTAAAATTCGGTATTTTAGAAATGGTAAATGTAGTTTACCTACATCTAGCTCTCAGTGTTTTAGATAATATAAGCGTGTCATAAGTGAACATTAATATAGGGATTGTTTTACCAGCTAGGACTAGTGAATCTGTGGGAATGGCGGCTAGAAAACTGACAATGCCATTAATGAAAAGTGAGAATAGTGTAGGAGCCCGGACACCGCCTTGGCGTACACACATCTTGACTGGGAATCGGTCTGTCTTGTTTCCATGAACCCCCCCCAGCGGATTTAGGCAAAGATATTTTCATGGACGCAAACAATTAGAAAGAGTAGATCGGGGGGCAGCCCGAGCTCCTGCAGTCACTCCACAATTTGGGCCGTGAGACTAGGTCAAAGGCAGACTTGAGGTCTACAAAGGCTGGATAAATACTGCCTTTTCCGAGAGTCACCGTCCACCAGTAGATTAGAATGAAACGGAAAACTTGGTCAATGGGGCTCAACTGGGCCCGAAAGCCCTGGAGGGGGCTCAAGATGTCCTTATAATTGATCCATGCTGGAGCCTTTTCTAGAACAAATCGAGCTACGACTTTCTTGATTGAATCTATAAGGCTTATCGGCCTGTAATTCCCCGGTGAGGATTTGTCTCTCTTTTTGTAAATCGGGATGATCTCCGCCCCTCGCCAGGTGTCCAGGATTGGGGCTCCAAGAGCAATAGCATCTACTAAAATCATAATATACTGGCTCCATTTGACCTTATTCTGGAGGAAGATGTCAGCAGGCACTCGACGCATGCCCGGGGCTCTCTCGCTGGTGATAGAACTCAGTGAAGCTGTTACATCAACTAGATTAACACCTTGGGTGCTAAGCTGATCCCCCTCCTGTGCTGAAAGTTATTAAATCCCCTTGTTCATGACGAGCTCAGCTCGTCATGAGCACACGAGAGGTGTACCTCATGACGAGCTCAGCTCGTCATGAGCATCGAAGGGGTTAAAAACTGTGTTGGCCGGATTAAAAGAAACCTGAATAGGTTTGTAGCCCATGTTGTCTTTGTCTTTGTCTGTATATTGATTTGAGAAAAAATGTACCCACATTGCTGGGTGACTAATATCCTCATGTTCATTTCCTATTACGGACACTTTTGCTAGACTTACCTCAGCATTGTTGCCTTATTTTCCCATTCCGTGACCTCTGGCCGTGACCTCTGACCCTCTGGACCGGTCACCCCCCGCACCGCGCACACTCCCCGAGAGTGAGCCCAGGCTGCCCCCCGTTCCCGCCGAGTGCCGCCGCTGCCCGCAGCTGTGCTCCTGGCCCTCGACTGCTATTGCTGCATTTGCCCTGTTTGCGCTGCATTGTTTTATCCCTGTGTAAATTTTGTTATTCGTTTAATTTTGGTGTATTTCTCCCCCTGTTTGCCCCTTGTTGTATTATTTTTGCTCCTTGTTTCAATTTGGTGTATTTTTCCCTCTGTTTGCCCCTTGTTGTGCCCTGCCGCTTTTCCCGCCACCTACCCGCATGTTGGACAGGCCCCAGGAATGGCTCTCTCCCTCCCCGCATGACAAGGCCCGGATACCGGCTCGCCAGGTGCTACCCGAAGAACAACCCCGACGACCCACAGAAGCAACCCGCAATCCGTCCTCTATGGGACGCCTGCTCCCGGATATCTCTGTATCACTGGCCCGGGCCACCGTCAGCACCATTGCCCGGCCCAGCCGCCATCTTGGACACTGTACCACGAGTCCGCGTGGCCTCAGCTCGACCCCAACCCTGGGCCTGGCCAGGCCCCGACATCCCGGCACCACCATCCACCCAGGAGGTGAACAGACCACTTGGCAGGTCAATGGGAGAAAGGAGTGTCGATGGCTCTCCCCCACCAGGTGCCGATCGCCCCCAGCCTCCCCGGGCGCTGGCTCCACCCCCCTGCTGGGTGTCTGGACTCCCTCATCCCGGACCTCCCGACCTCCAAGCGCGAGGGTCCGGACATCAAAGGGCGCCAGACCTATAACTGAGGCAGCTCCAGAGCAGGAAGGCAGTTGTATCCTGGAGTCGAGAGACATCGTGAAGAACTCATCCTTGACGGACTGCTGGCGCTGCCGCAGCCCTGCCTTGTGAACCATCGTCCTGCCAGCTGGTGCTGCCGCGGCCTTCTGCAACCTTCATCCTCGTGGGACCTGCTGGCGCTGCCGCGGCCCTTTGCAACCTTCATCCTCGTGGGGGCCTGCTGGCGCTGCCGCGGCCTCTTGCAACCACCATCTTCGTCGGGACCTGATGGCGCTGCCGCGGCCCGTTGCTACCTACGACCTCCTCGGGACCTGCTGGCGCTGCCCGATCTTTCCGAACGCCGAGCTCGTGGATTGTGAGCTAACCATCATTCCATCTCAATACCAGATTGGTAACAAGACTGTCCCGCTACCCCCTTTCCCTTCCAGAGACTAGAATTGAGAGGATCCTCGTGTCCTGATCTCATTGTACCGTACTACCTTACTTCAAAAACTGCATATAAAGAGCGTTAACCTTATCTTTGTGTGGTGTCCATCTGTGGGGGGGGAAGTTACTTGTCCCTACGATCACTGGAGACGGCCCTCCCCGGAGGCCTCTCCCCTTGTCCTCGGCCGACCCTCCCGGTCCCCGTCTAACACCGCTCCCCGCCGCTGCCCCCCTGCGGCCCGCCCCCTTCCCTCTGTCGCCCTTCACATTCGCCGCCCCGCTCCCGCCTCCCAGCTGCTCCTCCCTTGCTCCCCCCCACACTCTCCACATATGGCAGAGTGGCAAACGCGCAGGGGGCGCGCCGATTGTGCGCCGAAGGTGCGCCAAAGGTAAGCCCGTCTGCGCCCGTCCGCGCCTGGACCCCGCCCAGCGCCAGGACCCCTGGCCCCCACCGACGCAAGACGACCCGACAAACCTACGACGCCGCGGCCCTCAACGCACTCAATACCGACCGGACCCTCACCTGCCGCCCGGAAACGCTTCCACGGACCCTTCACCTGCACAACCTGCAAGTTCACCAGCCTCCGAACATGCACCGCGCCCGCCAAGCCAAACCCCAGCAGCGACCTCAAGTGCATCCTGCTCAACACCCGCTCCGTCCACAGACACGCTGCCGAACTCTGGAACCTGCTCGACACAACATCACCAGACGTCGCGTTCCTCACTGAAACATGGATGAACGCCTCCTCAGCCCCCGACATCGCCATCGCCATCCCGGATGGATACAAGATCATCAGGAGGGACCGCCAACCAGACTGGGGGAGGCATCGCCATCGTCCACAAGAACACCATCCGCATCACGACCAACGCCGACGACACCTACACCGCCGCCGAACACCTCCACTTCCAGATTCACACCGACCGAAAGACGACCCTCAGAGGCACCCTCATCTACAGAACCCCGGGACCACGCACACAATTCAGCGAAGACATGTAAATGTAAATGTACATGTATTTATATAGCGCAAATTACCCACATCGCAGGCATCTAAGGGCTTGCTTAGGGAACCCGTCCTGGTATTCCCCTGTGAGAGACCCCGGCAGGGTATCCACAAGGTGAAAGCCAGGCATCCCGCCGCGAGGGGCCGTTGTGGAGATTAAGCAAGCTATTGCCCAGAGTCGCAGAGTGTGAACCCGTGAGTCGAGAAGGCACCGGAGCGAGAATTATCGAGTCCGTGGAATTATTGAGCCCAAGCCCCGTCGAGGCGGGGAATTGAACCCTGGTCCAGGGCCGATCTCAGCTTCCGGGTCTGCCGCCTCTAACCCCTGAGCCACACTTCTCATCACGGACTTCATCAGCCCACATGCCCTCCCCTCCGCCGACTACATCCTCCTAGGGGACCTCAACTTCCACCTGGAGAACAACAAGGACTGCAACACCGTCACCCTGCTGGACAACCTCACCAACCTCGGACTCAAGCAACTGGTCAACACCCCACCCACTACGCCGGCCACACGCTGGATCCCGTCTCCTCATCCAGCAAGCACATCGCCTTCAGCCACTCCACCGGACTTCACTGGACAGACCACAGCTGCTTCCACTTCAGCTTCAGAAAAACTACTACCCACCACTACCCGCAGCAGGTTGCTCACAGAAGCTGGAGCAAGATCACCGCTGAGCAACTCACCACCTCCCTCAGCCAGAACCCACCTGCCAGCACACGGGACCCCAACGAAGCAGCCCGCAACTTCACGCAGTGGCTGACCGCCTGCGCCAACGACCTCGCACCACTGAAGAACCCTCCCAGCAAACCCAGAAGCAAGAAGGCCCCCTGGTTCACCGACGAACTCAAGGACTCCAAGAAGACCTGCCGCACCCTCGAGAAAGCCTGGCTCCTCGACCGGACCACTGACAACATGACCGCCCTCAAACACGCCACCCGCAAGCACCACCAGCTCATCCGCGCCACCAAGAAGAAATCACTGAAGGATCGACTGGACAACAACGCCCGTGACAGCAAGGAACTCTTCAGCATCGTCAAGGAGTTCTCCAACCCCAGCACCGGCAACAACGACATCACCCCATCACAAGATCTCTGTGACTCCCTCGCCTCGTTCTTCCATCGCAAGATTGCCGACATCCACAACAGCTTCGGCGCACCATCCTCGCACCCAACCGTCAAACCAACGTACCCCACCGCCACCCTCCGCACCTGGACCGCAGTGACCACCGAAGACACAGCCCGCACGATGAACACCACCCACTCCGGATCTCCGACTGACCCCTGCCCCCACCACGTTTTCAACAAGGCCGACTCCACCATCGCACCCCAACTCCGAGATGTCATCAACACCTCCTTCGACACCGCCACCTTCCCGGAGAGCTGGAAGCATGCCGAGCTCAGTGCCCTACTGAAGAAACCAACAGCGGACCCCACCGACCTCAAAAACGTCCGCCCCATCTCGCTCCTCCCTTTTCCTGCCAAAGTCATTGAGAAGATCGCCAACAGACAGCTTGCAGCCTTCCTCGAGAGGAATGGATCCCTCGACCCCTCGCAGTCCGGTTTCAGAGCCAACCACAGCACCGAGACCGCCCTCATCGAAGCCACCGACGACATCAGAGCCCTTCTCGACAACGGGGAAACAGCGGCACTCATCCTCTTGGACCTCTCTGCCGCGTTCGACACTGTCTGCCACCGCACCCTGGTCCAACGCCTCAGCAACGCCGGCATCCAAGAGAAGGCATTGAAGTGGATCATCTCGTTCCTCGCTGGAAGAACGCAGAGAGTCCGCCTCCCCCCGTTTCGTTCCGAGGCCACCAAAGTCATCTGCGGTGTCCCGCAAGGATCATCACTCAGCCCCACCCTCTTCAACGTCTACATGAGACCTCTCGCAGCCATCGCATGCCAACACAACCTCAACATCATCTCCTACGCTGACGACACCCAGCTGATCCTCTCCCTCACCAGAGACCCCAACACTGCCAGAACCAGCCTCCACGAAGGGATGAAAGACGTCGCTGAGTGGATGAAGAACAGCCGCCTGAAACTGAACTCAGACAAGACGGAAGTCCTCATCCTAGGACCTTCACCCTCTGCCCAGGACGACTCCTGGTGGCCCCCAGCCCTGTGCACCACCCCCAGCCAACAGACCACGCACGCAACCTGGGCTTCATCCTGGACTCCTCCCTCTCGATGACCAGACAAGTCAACGCCGTCTCCTCTTCATGCTTTCACACCCTCCGCATGCTCCGCAAGATCTTCCGATGGATCCCGATCGAAACCAGGAAGACGGTCACCCAGGCCCTTGTCACCAGCCGTCTGGACTACGGAAACACCCTCTACGCCAGAACCACACCCAAGCTACAAAAAAGACTCCAACGCATCCAGAACGCCTACGCCCGACTCATCCTGGACATCCCTCGACGCAACCACATCTCCGGCCACCTGAGAGACCTGCACTGGCTCCCCGTCAGTAAGAGGATCACGTTCAGGCTCCTCACCCACGCACACAAGTCTCTCCACAACCTGGGCCCCAAGTACCTCAACGACCGCCTGACCTTCCACACGCCCACCAGCCAGCTACGGTCCACTAGCCTCGCCCTTGCCACCGTACCACGCATCCGAAGAGCCACCGCCGGAGGCAGATCCTTCTCCTACCTGGCGGCCAAGACATGGAACCGTCCACCTTCGGCTGACCCAGAACCACCTCACCTTCAGGAGACAACTCAAGACCTGGCTGTACGAGCAGTAGCGGCCCCCTTCCCCCAAGCGCCTTGAGACCCTTCCGGGTGAGTAGCGCGCTATACAAGTGTTATGATTGATTGATTGATTGATTCCATCCAAAGACAATGGCATTGCAGCCCCCCACTCTATTTTCTCAGCTCTTTTTTCTTGTATTTGTATATCAAACAATAAAATCAATACAAATGGAAAAAGTGAAAGAAGACTCACTTGAACACTGAATGACGTTGAGGTCTTGTAAGCCATGAGGGATTGCAGCTCTGATGCGAGACCTGGAAGAGGAAGAGAAGAAGGAGGAATCAGCACGTTGAACTATGCCCAACCAAGACTAGCATGTCTACTACACCTGCCACTGGGGAGACCCAGGCTGCTTTGGGAGCATTCATGATGGCGCCCACTCCACACTGGGAGTGTTATGGATGGGAGCCTGTCAGAGGTGATGAGACCAGTCCATACTGGGAGGTTTGCTGGTTTTGGACAATCCACCTTGGGATTATTGCTGATGGGGCAGCCTGTCCTGTGAGTAGTCCTGAAGATAGCTAGTGTATCTCTGAATTAGTGATGAGACTCACTTTAATCTGGGAATAATACTCATGAAAGTGCCTGCCCTGAGAGTAACACTCAGACAGAATTCTAGTGCTGATGTTTTGTTGAGGAGCACCACGCTACGCCAAGAGCAATAGTAGACTGCCCACCGTCCAAGTATTACTCATGAGTTTTGATAAACTTTCCCTTAACCAGCATCTCTGACTGAGGGGCATATTTACAAGAACTGACACATCGGCAGCGATGCGTCAAATGTCTTGCACTGGCGTCGGACAGGGCTCCTCGGTGCGGGATCCAGGGCTGCGTTAGAAATACTGACGCTTCTGTGGCCTCAAAAGTGGTGCATTGCTGTCGTTGGTCGTAGGACTGAGGCAACTACAGCAATGAACACAGGTGATTCCCATGGTAAAGCTGCGGCGTCAATTCCTGCGCCTGTTATGAGGGGTCTAGGAATGTTGACAATTCAAGGTTTAGAGTGAAGCAGTGAGAACTGGTACACTTCACTGCGTCCGTTCTAAGTGTTTTTTTATGAGGGAACGCCCACCCTGCATACATTATACACAGTGCAGGTGTAATATGACACAGACCTGCAGAAGCCGACGCACTGGGCCCGATCCGTCAGTTTGCAAATATGCGGCAACGTGGAGCCCTGAACACGCTGGCTCTGCACCTCACAAATGGAAGGGGTCGCCTCCTGCACAAAAACAATCCTAGGAGTCATTATTCTCTTTCACAGAATGCAGCGCACATAGAAAGAGGAAAACAAGGAGAAATAAAGATATTTAGATAAGATAAGATAAGATACGTCTCACATGGGAAGGCGTGAAGTTTGAGTGGATTCCCAGGTTTACATGTCCTTGTACATCTGAGAATGCGTCAGAAACCATGGGGGATGAGTGGGAACCCACCGCAACGCCCAGGGAACTCCTCCCTTGCGCAGAGCGAGGCAACGCAGCATTTTCCACTGCCTTGTGTTACTCCAGATGTTTTAAGCCTTTCAAGGCCACGCAAAGTGGCTTTGCCTGGCTTCACTGGTGCTCAAATCATTCATCAGAGAGCATTACCATGTTTAAAATGACAAAATAATGAATTAAAAGTATTAAAAATGTTCCACATTGTACCACATAATTTGTCTTTTCTTGCCTCATGATTTAGACAACCTTGATGCATAATTTAGTGTCCACCCTGCCGAATAAGTCTAGTTGTAATGAGTATTTATGAAGGATCAACTGTCCACACTTCACTACTCGAAAATGTGTGCCCCTGTGACAGCCCTTATGATGTGCCCCTACACTAGGATAACTCTCTGCTCATGGACAAAAGCCCCTCGATTTGGGGATGGGAGGCTGGAGGCTAGAACAATGCTTTGGAAAAAAGAGCAAAGGACGTGGTTTTGCAGGCTCCGTAAAAAGCTTCAGGGCTCGAGTGACAGGGATGTAATTAGGGGGGAGGAGGGACGGAACTGAAGTGCTCTGGGTTTAATAGATGGTCAATGTCCAGCTGGTTTGGTGTGTTATTTTATCTGCAGCAGGGTGCTTTGCACAACTTCAGCGTGTTCTAAGAGGCAATCTGCTCGGCACACCCGTGTCGCACGGTGCACGCGCTGCACAATATCCGACTCGCTTTACCAACAAACATCAGTATTATCGACTCAGTGAGCTTAATAAAAGTGTTGGTATAATGCCACACGAGCAGCTTAGTCTCGAAAGCTTTACGCCGCTCCATATGCACAACACACTTTCTTGCACTGCGTTTCACGTTCTTTCCAGCGTGAGGAACAATGAGAGGAAGAAGGAAGCGAGAGAGCGAGGAAGAAGGGAGAGAGTGAAAAGGGCGACAGGGGGAAAAGAACATGGTGAAAGATGGAGGGACAGAAAGATAAAGATAACGACAGCTCACAGATGGACTTGGAGGGAGAACGAAAGAGAAAGAAGAGGGCAAACAAAGATGGAACAAGGAACTGGACGCCAGCAAGGGACTGGGAGACAGACGGAGGGGGGGCAGGGTGAAGGGTTAAGGGGTCGGGAGAGACAGCACAGGCTGGGCAGGCTTAAAAACATGTAATTATAAAAATTTCGATCTAGCGCTGAGAATCCCTGGATACGTTGTAGCGCTTTAGAAATAAACATTTATTTTCCTCAAAAGAAAAGGCCCTTAACAAAAACAAGAGAAAGGGAAGTGCGCGCTGTGTGCTGGGGGAGGAGCGGGGGGGGCTATTAGCCTGTGAGAACTCGTGGCCGGAGAAGGGAGAGAGTGAAAAGGGCGACAGGGGGAAAATAACATGGTGAAAGATGGAGGGACAGAAAGATAAAGATAAAGACAGCTCACAGATGGACTTGGAGGGAGAACGAAAGAGAAAGAAGAGGGCAAACAAATATGAAACAGGGAACTGGACGACAGCAAGGGACTGGGAGACAGAAGGAGGTGGGGGCAGGGTGAAGGGTTAAGGGGTCGGGATAGACGGCACAGGCTGGGCAGGCTTAAAAACATGTAATTATACAAATGTCGATCTAGTGCTGAGAAACCCTGGATACGTTGTAGCGCTTTAGAAATAAACATTTATTTTCCTCAAAAGAAAAGGCCCTTTTCTGATTTGCTCACAAAGTTTACAGGTGAAATAAGATTAATCTATAGACACCCGGTTCGCAGTAAGAAAATAATGAATAGCTATTTTTAAATGGTACATTGTTCAGCATAGCCAGTGTTTTGTATTTACAACATTATAAAGGAGTCACGGCCTGCGGCCGTGAAAAAGTGTCTGGCCTAATGTTTAACATTGAAGCAGAATGCCTTCACAGCAGCACACAGAAAGCATTACAACTGGCAAATCAGGTATAAAGGAGTCACGGCCTGCGGCCGTGAAAAAGTGAAGTGAACAAGCGCACACTGGGGAAGCTTGGAACTCGCGCAACCATATGGAGAGGCTGGGGGTGGGCTTCCTGCTGGGAGAAGCTGGGCTGGGCTGCCTTGAAAGGAACAGGGGCACGAAGTGTGAAGTCACTGATAGTCAAGAGAGGGAGGGGAGTGGGCTGCCTGCTGGGAGAAGCTGGGCTGGGCTGCCTTGAAGGGACAGGGGCACGAAGTGTGAAGTCACTGAAAGTCAAAAGAGGGAGGGCGGTGGGCTGCCTGCTGGGAGAAGCTGGGCTGGGCTGCCTTTGATGCGAGTCACGGCCTGCAGCGCTGGTTGGGAAGCAAATGGCTGAGGCTTTGAAGGCTCGTGCATGAGAGCAGGTCATGTGATTGGGATTCACGTGAACTGTTGGAAATCCTCCTTGAAGAGAGCCAATCAGCTGCCTGAAGAGAGCCTTTGGGGAAAGAACTGGATCAGCGACATAAGGACTCACCCCTGTTTTCTATTTCTGCGAAATAGAAAAGGGGCGAGCCCTAAAAATGCTTCAGGGACCAAGGGAACGCCACAGATTAACACAAACAAATTATTTGAATTCTTATTATTTATTTGATGGAGCAAGACACCCTGACTTCCTTCAGGGCAGGCTCTTGAATTACACGTTCAATCACTAAGGCAGTGCCTCCCCAGAACTCTGCTTCCTATCTCCACAAAGAATGGTCTACTTGTCAGGGATGTCTCCGTGGAGAGGTGTGGTGTAGCGGCCAGGTCAGCTGACTTCAAAGTGCAGTGTTCACGGTTCAATCCCCGGCTCTGGCAGCACAGCGTGGCACCACGCGACTCTGGCCAATAGCTCACTTAGTTTCCACGACCGCCCGAGCGCCTTGAGACCCATAAGAGTGAGTAGTTCACGCTTTGCAAATACGGATTTACATTTACTTTTCTATCACACCCTCTGGCCCAGGTCTCAGAAAGAAAGTCCATGTTCCAGTATTATGCGAAATCAAAGAAAACACTCCCCGTGTATGTTTGGCCAGGGAACAAAGATTTACATAAGCAGCTGCACCGCGAATATGCGCGGAAGTATTAGGGCTGAGACCTGAGGTGGCTACAAAGAGCATAGACCTGGGAATATATGACCCTCCTTACTGAATATATTTTTTAGTGTGCATTTGAGATGTCATCAGTGATCTCATAAATTATGTCATAGAACATCTCATGAGTGATGCAATACGTGATGTCCTAAGCAGCGCAAGATATAGTTCGCTCAGCTAACCATAACTTCTGAATTTCTATGTTTTCTTTAGTTCAAAATGTTATTGTTGTCACTTTCATTTGCACCTAAATATAATGCTACTTTGTTAGAATTGGGGGTCTCTGGTTGGCGCAGTGCAGCACTGGCGACAAGCAGGGACCCTCTCCTCTAAGTCAGGGCAAAGGATTACCCACAAGAATAACCCCTGCTCACCCTCTAGGTAGTGTGGCACAAGCAGTCTAGGCTAATCTCTGGGGCCATAGGGTTAAACATTTGCAGCATCACACACAACAACCACTAACCCACCACACAATGACACTAGACTGCAGGTTGTGTAAAAATGTATCTTTTTTATATAGATTTAAAGCAGGCTTGTAAATACAGTCTTTGTACAGTTCAAAAAGGGTTCCAGTTACTCTTAATCAGGTTACCACAGGTCTTGTTCAGCTTTAAAAATAGTCCTTAGACTTCAAAAGGGGTTACAGACTCTCCAACATGATTCTCAAGTTTTGCAGGCAATATCTCCATTCAGAAGGGGTTAACCCGGTCCTCCCCAGGCTCCTACGTGTTGTAGGTGAGGTCCCCCAGCGGTTTGGCACTGTTCGCGGCCTCCCGTGCACTTCCTAGCACCTGTGTATGCTTTGCGCTTGAACACTAGCCCAGCCTGCCAAAGCTCACGCGTCGCGCGTGAGACGCGTATGGCTCGGCCGGGTCTGTCAGGAGGTGCGACTTGCACTGCAGGGAGCGCAGGCCTGCGGAGCATACCAGGGGCTGCAGGCTGCGAAGCGTACTGGTGCTTCTCAGGGGCAGAGGGCGGTGCGAGCCTCGCTAAAGATGCGGCTCGTACCGTACCGCACACGCACACAGGACCTTGAGGATATTAGGAGAGGTTGAAGGCGGCAATGCAGGGGTCGGCCCGAAGTCCCGCGTCGCAGTGTCATCCTTGGCTGATGCAAGCGACGGCTCGGCTCGGCAGGTTGGCGTTGCGGTGCGGGTCGGGTCAGTCGGCAAAGCACCTCGGGTCCTGGAAAGAGGAGGGCGGTGGCCCCGGGCAGCAGAGTGAGGCACAAGCAAAGCCTTGATGAGCACAGAGGGTGCTCCTTCTCTCCCCACGCCGCTGCTGCACACGAACGGCGGCGGCTGGGGCTTCAAGGCACTCTCTCCTTCAGGAACAGGCGGCAAAAGGCAGAGTCCGGTCTTGCGGTGCAGTCCGCAGTTAGGCAGGCGACAGGCACGGTGCTTGTGCCAGCGAGGCAGGTCCTGGCGATGTTAGCTGGGGCCCGCCCGGCAGCAGATGCGTTGCTCGGCGGGATGGGGGTGCCAAGGGCCTCTCAGGGGGCGCAGTGATTCCTTCACAGCGCACTCAGCTTTTCCTCAGGAGGGTTTACCAGGCAGATGCAGATCTCACGGCAGCTTCTCTTTCCAGGGGGGGTAGCGCCCACTGTTCCTGGGGCGCAGTTCAGGGGGCAAGTTCCACAGCAAGCCCTTGGAGATTGTCAGAGGCACAAGTAGTTTTAAAAGAGTTTCTCAGTCTTTTTCTTCCTCTCCTTCAGCAGCAAGGCACCCGCCACAGGCCAGTCTCTCAAGATTAGAGACAGTACTTCTCCATGCAGTTTTTCCCAGGTCCTTCTCTTCGGGCAGAGTTTCTTCTTGGCGTCAACAGGATCGGATTTACAAGGAGCAGGGCTCCTACTTTTATACAGTATTTTCTTTGTTCTCACAGGCCAGGGGGGCCTCTGCATAACTTCTTTCAGTCTCTGAGCACTTGTTGGGTGTACTCTGGTTTCTGCTTTCAGTGCGAGGGGCAGGCACATCAGACGCTCCACAGGAGGTGGAGCCAGCATTGTGTGGCCAGGGGCAGCCAGGAGTACCTTATTGACAGTGCTTCGCCTCTCCTGGGCCAGGGACTGGCTGAGTCATCAGCCGCTCCCAGGGGGTGGAGCCAGGATTGAGGTGGCAGAGCACAGCCCTATTCAGAGTCCAGGGGAACTCCCACCTCCCACCAAGGTGTAATCCTTGCATTCACCACCTGTCATCCCCCAGCCCTGTCACTCACACGTCCCAGACAGTCAGATACACATACTGCAGAGGCGGGCTGAAATGGTTAGGCAAGCAAATGCTAGCTTTCTAAAAGTAGCATTTCAAACACAGGATATTAAAATAAACTTTACTAAAAGAAGTATTTTATTATTCTGAGTTCAGGCATACTAAACATGACTCTCTACCATGTTCCCTGAGCCTGCTGGGATTATAGAGTGTAATAATTCCAGCAGCCCATCTGGCCTAAAGGGGACAGGTAGCCTTACAATAGTGAAAAACGAAATTGGCTGTAATTCACAATTAGGACATGCCACACACATCAGGGCTTGTCCTACCTTATGCTTACAAAGCACCCTGCCCTTGGGCCTACCATAGGGGTGACTAACATGAAGTTAAGGGAAGGTTCAGGGGCTGGCAAGTGTGTGCACTTGCCCAGCCAGCATGACAGTACCAGACTGCACGCAGGTTCTGCAGTGGCAGACCCTAGACACATTTTAACAAGGCTGCTTCTGTGGGTGGCGCAGCCAGCGCTGCAGGCCCACTAGCAGTATTGGCATTCACAAGCCCTGGCACTCCTGGTGCACTTTACTGGGGACTGATAGTAAATCCAATGAACCAATCAGGAACATCAATATAGTTACACTTTACATAGGGAGAGCATATGCACTTTAGCACTGGTCAGCAGTGGTAAAGTGCCCAGAGTCCTAAACCAACAAAAACAGGTCAGAGGAAATATAGGATGAAAAAGGCAAAAAGTTTAGGGATGACCCAGCAGGAAGGGCCAAGTCCAACATACTTTAACCTTTTTTCCCGGGAAAATATATATTACCTACTGGTGATCGAAAGTAGGTAGTTAGAGTTAGGACCATGTTTCCAGAGGAAAATAGTTTTTTGACTTACCTATTTCTTTGGCGCTGTTTGACGAATCTTCAAGAAAGTTTCTAAAAAGGTGTGTCGTTGATTCTTGATGCACATAAAAAGTAGCAGCGTGATACGTCAAACGGGGCTGAGAAAAAAGGGGTTAAAAAAAGGTGTGTTTTCCATGTTAATTCTCATTGGACCTTTAGTATAAGCTGCAGCCCGAAGCACTGGATGTAATTACACCAAACTTGGCAGAAAGGTGGATTTGGTTATGTAGATCACGCGTTCAGGTATTTGGAGTAAATCTGTTCAGTGGTTGTTAGGATTTTTTTTTTTTTTTTAAAGTTAGTGATATCTGTGGCTGCGACGACTTCGTGAAAAAAGACTAGCTCGTGGAGGGAAATGCAGAGCTCCTATTGGCAGCCAACATTTCATCCAGGAAGTGTTAGCAGCCATTTTAGGACAAGGTGTCAGCCCAGTCCCACAAAAAACGTTTTTAAGAAAAGAAGAAAAGTAGCAGAGTAGGAATACCCTGACCCCCTAAAGTTGGGCCTGGGGTCCCAGAGGGAACCCGCAAGGTAAAAAAGGCATTTAAATAAAAAAATTCCCATGAATTTGCGAAATGTGTGGACATTTTTTTTTTAAAAAGAGCATGGGATCATGCGCTTGTTTTTAATTAACACCCAGGTGGGCCAGAACCCCCTCCTAGGACTTATCAAAGCATAGTAGACCGCCACATCCCCGGGGGACTGCTTATAGTGTATGCAGGTAGGCCCACTCAGCCTGCCCTCCTCCTGGGTACTGCCACCGCCCCAGGGCAAAAGTAATTAAATAAATGAGGGGGGTGCTGTGTGGCCCCTCAGCTCCAGGGACCGACACCTCCACGTCCATGGGGCACTGCTTATAATGAATGTGGGTGGGTCCCTGAGCCTGCCTGTGCCCCGAAATCGGCCCAGGGCAGAGGGATGTGTGGCTCCCCTTCATCAATGGATAATCGTGAGCCCCAGGGGATGGGGTTCACGGGGCCAAAGTGCACCAGGGTGCCATTCAGTCCCGTCCCCTAATACATTTTTTTTTTTAGAGAATGCTGGCCCCGGGGAAGCTGCCAGAACCCCCACCCCCTTTCTGAACCACTCTGCAAACACGGCTCTTGGTGCCCAACTTGTTGAGTGTTGAGGGATGAAGTCTTCTTTGCTGCTGAGGGGGGACACAAGCCCTTCTGTTATCTCCAGTAAGTCCCACACAGTAGGATTGCTGAGAAGTCATCAGAGGCCCCCCTCCTTTCTCCACCACTCTGCAAACACGCCTCCTGGCATACTACGTGTTGGGTGAAAAGTCTCCCTGTCTGCTAAGAAGCTATAGGGACCAAGAACCCCTCCTGCCTTCACTAAGTCCCACACAGTGAGAATGCTGAGAGCTTGTGGGAGGCCCGTCACCTTTCCCCACTAATAAGGAAATAGAAATAACAGAACCCTAGAAATTCAGGGCCAGATGTACGACCTGTTTTTGCATTGCAAACGGGTTTGCAAACCTGTTTGCGCATGCAAAAACCTATTGGGCTATGTACATAGCCTATTTAGAGAGTCGCACTTTTTTTGCGACTCGCTAAATATATTTTGCAACTCGCTATTTGGAAGGGGCGTTCCCTTCCAAATAGCGAATCTCAAAACCATGTACAAATGTTTTGCTACCGCAATTGCAGTCGCAAAACGCTCTACTTCAAGTAGGTGGTACTGCATTTGCAAAGGGGAAGGGGTGCCAGGGGACCCCTTCCCCTTTGTAAATTTATGCAAATGTATTTTTTAAGGGCAGGCAGTGGTCCCAGGGACCACTGCTTGCCCGTAAAATATGAAACAAAAAAGTTTCATTTTTTTTAAATGCATCCCATTTCCCTTTAAGTTAAATGGAGGGCATTTAAAAAAAACTGCTTTATTTAAAAGCAGTCCCAGACATGGTGGTCTGCTGTGCCCCGCAGGCCAACATTCCTGGGAGGGCTGGCAATCCCAATGGGCTCGCAAATTGCGAGAGGCTCATTATTATTAATGAGCCTAGCAATTTGCGACCCCATTGGGAATTGCAAACAGTGTCAAACACACTGCTGTACATTTCATTTAGTGCCTCGCAATTTGCGACTCGCAATGTGATGCAAATTGCGAGGCGCTAAATAAAATGGCCGTACATCTGGCCCACAGTGAAAAAAATAAAGATTACGGGGGCATTAGAGTTAGGGATTAACATTAACCCCTTCCACACTCATGACGAGCGCAGCTCGTCATGGAGCAGGGCGCTCGCACGCTGATGCCGAGCTGGGCTCGTCATGGATAAAGGAAAATAGCAATTCCCAGCACAGCAGGGGAAAACGCCTAGCAGCCATGGTGTTAAAAATCCTTCGAAATCCATTGAAAAAAATAAAATCTTACAGGGATTGTTATTGTTAGGAAATATAATTACAAAGAACCTTAGTAATTCACTGAAAAAAACAAAGGTTACAGCTTAGATTTTACTCATATAAAACCATAGAAATTCATCAGTTATAGATACCTGAGCTAACAATAAGTTATGCCCCCGCA
Organism: Lissotriton vulgaris; assembly: GCF_964263255.1. Lineage (NCBI taxonomy): Eukaryota > Metazoa > Chordata > Amphibia > Caudata > Salamandridae > Lissotriton > Lissotriton vulgaris. The sequence continues at coordinate 151,226 of NW_028243495.1, read as the reverse complement.
ATGCACTGCTAATGACCTCACATTTTACATCACTCATGACACGGTCAGTGACATCTCTGATGACATCTCAAATGACATCACTGATCACATCACTGATGGCATCATCCATTGACTGTGAGCGTTTTTAAAAAGTATATGAGTATTAAATATAAATACCAACGTGTATTGGGAATCACTGGGTGTATGAGTGCCTGTATGGATGATTCAGTGGGTGTCTGACTGACTGTATAAGAGAGTGATTAGGTGTCTCAATGAATGTATGGGTGAGTGATTGGCTGTATGAATGTTTCTATCAGTCTGTCAGTTAGTGTATAAGTGGCTGTATGAGGGTGTGAGTGGGTATTTGAGTGGCTGTATGGGTGATTGATTGGTTGTTTGAGTACCTGTATGGGTGTCTGAGTCTCTCTGTGGGTGGGGCAGGGTGTGTGACTGCCTGAATGGATGAGGGAGTGGGCGAGTCAGTGGCTGTATGGGTTAATTGGTGTGTGGGGGGTTGTATGGGTGAGTGAGTATGTGTATGGTTGTGTGGGTCAGTGGATGTGTCAGTGGTATATGGGTAAGCAACTGGGTATGTGAAAGGCTGTATAGGTGAGTGATGGGGTATATGAGTGACTGTATGGGTAAGCAAGTGAATGTGAAAGTGTCTTTATGGGTGAATGTGTGCTTGTGTCAGGTGAGTGAGTATGTGTTACTATCTGTATGAATAAGACAGTTGGGGTGTGTAACTGTATGGATGAGTAAGCGGCAGTGTAATTGACTCTATGGGTGAGTGACTAGGTGTGTGACTAGCTCTATGCATGACTGACAGTGTGTGAGTGGCTGGATGAGTGGATATATCAGTGGCTGTATTAGTGAGTGAGTTGGTGTATGAGTGGCTGTATGGGTGACTGAGGGGATTTGTGTGTAGACCTATGAATCAGTGAGTGAGTGTGTGAGTATGGGTATGGGTGTGTCAATGGTTTTGAGAATGGTGGTGTGGAAATTGGAGTGGGTGTATGAAAGGTAATACTGGCATATGAGTGGTATCCCCGTCCTCTCACCTCCTGTGATACTTGTAAGGCACCTTTTTCATTGATCCCAATGGCGATTGATAAAAGCAGCTTATTATTATTCATCTAGTAGTCCACTGTGCTGGAGATAGGAGGCAAGGGCCTCCAACCAGCTCTCAGGCTTCCTGTTGTGTCAGACTTACTGAAGGTAACAGGAGGGCTTCAGGGCCCCCAAGAACCCTCAGCATCCAAGAGGGCTTAAATCCCCAACTACAAGGGCGGCAGGAGGTGCGTCTGCAGAGTGGTGGAGAAAGGGGGCATGGCCTCCGAAGACCTCTCAGCAATTCCACTGCATGGGACTTACTGAAGGTAACAGGAGGGCTTGTTGGTCCCCAGCGACCCTCAGCAGCCAAGGGGACTTCATCACTCACCCAGTATTGCATCAGGAGGCGTGATTGCAGAGTGGTAGAGAAAGGGGGCGTGGCCTCCAAAGTCCTCTCTGCAGTCCCACTGATTGGGACTTACTGGGGGTAGCAGGAGGGTGTGTTGGCCCTCAAAGACCCTCTGGAACCATGAGGGCGTAATTTTCCAACTAGCTGTGCTCCAGGGAGCGCGTTTGCAGAGTGATGGTGAAAGGAGGCGGGCCTCTGGCGACTTCCTAGTTGTTTTCATCTTTTTGTTTTGTAATTTATTAGGGAGCGGGGCTCCCGTGGCCTTTGACCCAGGGGACCCCATCCTCTGGGGGCAAGCCGTCTTTCAAAAATGTTTGAAAAAACTTAAAGGGAGGAGTACTGAGCGGACCACCTTCCAGGCCAGTTTCAGCCCTGGGGATCCCAACACGCTGGGCCTGGCCTCTCTTGTGGGTGCACTGGTCCCACCCAGGGCCCTGACTTTGTTGTGGACCACGGGACCTCATGGCCCCTGTGGTCCCTGCCAGTTCCCCACCTCCTGTGGGAGCCGGCATTGCTGTGAAAGTAATCTGATCTGCTTCCAGCGAGCACAAGCATTTTAAATGATATGGCTTGGCAGGAGCAGTAAAGCTCCTTCCCAGCCATAGCAAACAGCTATGTCCAAGGAGTGGGCACCCCTGGGCATAACAGGAGCCGGCTCTGGGGCATCTACAGTTTCAGGAGGGGGGCCTGCCCGGGGAGATCCCCAGAGCCGAGAACAACCTGGAATGGGGGACGCACCCCCATTTTAAAAACAATGCTTTTGGCTCCGGCGAGGTGGTGGGCCCCAGGGCCTGAGCATTCCTACCCTGTCACCTTTTCTTGTTTTTCTCATATTTTGTGTGCAGGACTCGGCTTTAAGTCAAGTCCCAATATGACTGCCAACACTTCCTTGTTGAAGTGTTGGAAGACAATCAAATTTCAACACATATCCACAAGTCCACTGCAGGCATCCGCATCCACAGATATGTATATTTTTTAACCTTAAATAGCTCTAAAACTACTAAACAGATTTACACCAAATCAGAAGGAGCACGCTTTCTGGGCCAACATCTAGCTTTCTGCCAAATGTGGTGTAATTCCGGTCAGCGGTTCAGGTTGTAGTCATGTTTAAAATCCCTACAGGAAAATGCATGGGGAACACACTTTTTGGGACCCCCCTTTGTTCTCAGCCCCACTTGATGGATCCCCACGAAGCTTTCAACACAGCAGCTGAACTGACTAAAGCAAACATGTTGAAACTTCCGTGAAGATTAGTAAAGCGGAGGCACGGTTATTGGCAAAACAAAAAATGTTCTTCCTATGTAAGTTAGGTCCTAACAATAACTACTGAGGTCATTAGCAGTGCATTGCAGGGGCACGAGTTATAGTTAGCTCAGCCAACTATAACTACTGAAATTCTCTGGTTTTGTACGAGGAGTGAAATGTCAGCCTAACTATAATGTCCCTGTAACCTTTATTTTCTTCAGTGAATTCTTAAGATTGTTTTTAATTCTATTTCCTAACTATAACGCCCCTGTACACTTTTTTTCCAGTGAATTTCTAGGGTTTTTTAAATGCTAATTTCTAACTATAATGTCCCTTTTTTCAGTGAATTTCTAATGTTTTTTTATATTCAATTTCTTGATTGTAATGCCCATTTTATTTTAACTGAGGCTCTAAGATTTTCTTATTTTCTTTCCATAATTGAATATTGTATAATATATTTATATTATTGTTAGACCTGGCACCTTGGTGTGGGTCTCCCTTCCATTTTTTTGCTGTTGGCTCATGTGTTTTTGCTGGTTATAGATGCTTTGGGCTATGTGCCCCTTTTGTCCAGTGCCACAGTGTAAGCTCTTCCTTTGGTAAATTTATTTATAGATTAGTGACTCCATGATTGGTTGGTTTAGTTTACTTGTCAGACCCTAGTACAGTGCATCATGTGTGCCCAGGGACTGTAAATCAAATGCTGCTGGTGGGCTTGCAGCATTGGTTGTGCCACCCACAGAAGCAGCTTGTAAAATGTGGCTGCAGTGGATTGGAAGAAAGGGGCAGGAGACTAGGTCGTGAAAATGATGGTTTTATTGGATTTAGAACACGCCTCCGTCAAATAGCCAGTCTATGGTAGGGTACAGGGGCTAGTGGCTGCTTGTCTTTGGATTCCCGGTCCCTCAACGAGGTCCATCCTCTTCTCATCCATTCCAGCGTGAGCCCATCCGGTTGTGGATTTCGGTGGGTCAGTGTTCGTGGTAAATGTGGAAATAAAACAAAAAGGGGACTTGGTGTAAGTGTGGTGAGCTATCACACAAGTATGGGAAGGGGGAAGTGAAGGATCACACAGTGAACAGCAGGTCTATATAGGTGAGTGAAGTGTTCTGGGTGGGAACACCTGGAACCGGGGACCCCATAGATTCAGGTATGGGGTCTCTCCCTTTTTCCCACCCAGCCTGTAAACCACTCGCGTACCTGCGAGAGCCACGCTCCTCCTGGATCGTGGATGGGCGAATCACGGGACCGTTGGCCTCCTGGCTCCCTGGCATCTCGCGACCACTCTGCCTCCTCTCCTTCACTCGATACTGTCCGGTTCACTCCACACTGGTTTGAAGAAACCAAATGCTGACCGGACTGAACCTTCAAACTTCCGCCCGATCTCGTTACTCCCTGCTTTCTAAAAGATCTTGGAAAAACATTTGAATCAACAGCTCACGCAGTTTGTGGAATCTAACAACATCTTGCATGTGTCCCAATCAGGGTTTAGAGCTGGGTACTCCACAGAGACCACACTCTTGGGAGTCACAGAAACACTACGTCAGCATTTGGATGAAGGGGAAACTGTGGCACTCATTCTACTGGATCCGAGTGCCGCCTTTGACACGGTGTCTCATCTAACTCTTTTAAAGGCACTCCAGGCTCTGGGAATTGTTGGCTCAGTCTTGGATTGGATTAAAAACGTTCCCACCGGAAGGACCTTACAGGTCTTTTCCTCATCGGCCAGCTCTAAGACCTATGCATCTCCGTATGGAGTACCACACTCGATTCTTAGTCCTGTGTTATTCAATCTCTATGTCAGCCCTTTAGCTACCATTGCGGAAGGAGCTGGGCTGTCTATCTTTTCTTATGCTGATGACACCCAGCTTCTCTTTTCTCTATCCTCTAATGAAACCTCCACCGTTTCAGCTTCACAGGTAGGGCTGCCTAAAATAGCCGGCTGGATGCACACTAACTGGTTAAAGTTAGATGGTGGAAAGACGGAGGTGTCGATCATGGGGAAAGATATAGATCTCTGAGGCCCTGACCACTGGCCGCCAGAAATGGGGGAACTTCCCCAGCCGGTGTAAACTGCACGCTATTTGGGCCTTTTGATTGATGATCAGCTGCCCATGAGGCAGCAAGTAGCTGAGACCGCATCAATTTGCTTGTCCATTCTTAAATGGCTCCGTAAAATACTTTGGATGTTGCCTGGGCAAACTCAAAGAACGGTGATCCAAGCATTAATCATGTCGAGGCTCGACTACGGCAACATCCTGTATTTAGGAGCCAATAGGGAGGTAGTATGCAAATTGCAGGTAGTCCAGAATTCTGTGGCCAGGCTGCTCTGTCATGTACCCAAAACGTCACCATCTCAGGTATTCTCTGTGACCTCCACTGGCTCATGATTGAGAACCGGACTAAATTTAAGGCCCCATACTCTATGCATAAGATCAAACTAGGCACAGCACCCCGTTATCTATGCTCTTTAGCCCAGACATATCTTCGGACACATCTGCTCCCATCCTCATCTCAAGCCAAACTTTCAGCCCCCAGATTTAAACTATCATGTATGGGGGAGGTCGATCTCCTATCTGGCCCCAGTGTTGTGGAATTCACTCCGTTCTTCGCTTCATCATGAAGCCAATCATAAGATTTTCCACAAAGGCCTTAAGACCTAGCTAATTAATCAGTAAAGGTTGTCCTTTCTGTTGCGATCTGTCCTCTGGTGCCGGGAAACCTCCGGGTAGCTGTGCGCCTTATAAATGTAATTTAATAATAATCATAATTATAACACTCGACTTCATCTGCTTCTTCCTCCTTGACTCCTTCAGTGATGCCACACACTGAATTCCGTCTTCCTCCTGCTCTTTTGGGCCAGGCCTCATCAACGTCATCACTGGGGGCATGGTTTACCAGCCAGCCTTCCCAGTTAAAGGGACAGCGTCTATTTTCCTCTTCTCTATACACTCGTATGTCCGGGCAGTTCCCCTCATCCTGCTGCTGAGAAAAAAGAGGTTGTCACATTCCACCAGTCATTTGGTCGTTCTACTCCTGCTAGGCCAGGCTCACTTTGTTACAGTGGCTGAGGCCTGCCATTGCAGAGCCTCAGTGCAGTCTTGAACTGCCATGTAGACTTGGCAAGTTCACCCACTTGCCAGTTCTTAAACCTTCCCTTTTCTACATGTTAGTCACCCCTAAGGTAGGCCCAAGGTACCCCCAGGGCTAGGATGCATTGTATGTAAAAGTAGGACATGCCCTGATGTGTGTGGCATGTCCTGATAGTGAATTACAGCCAATTTTGTTTTTTTACTACAAGGATACCTGTTCCCATAGCAATATACTCAAAATGCAAAGCTCTCTACCTGTGCGAATACAAAAGTGCAATAAGTCACTAATTATTAATCAACTAACAACCCATGTCGAAACATGTGACCAAGGCACACAAAATTGGTATCAAAACATATTTTTATTATTATTTTATCATTTGTTTATTCATCGATTCTGATTTTTATATGAACATAGTAAAATGATACATAAGACACATCCCAGACCACATTCACTCACCACATCAAGCATATAAATTCATAACCATGCATACTGATACGTCCATTCAAATCAGGTATCCCATAATGCAAAGCTAATAGATAAATAGGCGTGGACAATTCTCCCAAAGGGAGCAATTTTTCTGGGAATATAGTCCTGCTTTTGCAAATCTTATGAATGTAGATAATAAGGCGATTAGGGCAAAAATTCAATAATAATCTATAAAGTGGTCATACAATAATAAATCAAGTTCATATCATGGCATAATGAAACAGATCAGGGGGATAGACAGAATTTAGTCAGAAATGTCAACGTAATAATTTCAGCGCCGACACGTGTTTCGGTGTTAGACCCCACTGTGGGTCTCACCTTCCTCAGGGCGCATGAACCAAGAAACAGTGGCGGTGGGTCTTGCCTGAGAGCCAGGAAAGGCAAACTGCTGATAGTCATCGAAAGTCAGCAAGAAAATGATAAAATCAAGCCGCATGGAAATATTCAGAGTTTCATAAAGCCGTGTAGCCTAGGCCCTCTGGTTTATTTGAGGCAGAGGAGAGTGGGGATGACTCGTGCCGGGGCTGAGGGTGCCATGCAAATGATGTATCTATTTTTAATGACTTGAGATTCGGGTTCTTATCAATATGATATCAATAGAATGGACTATACAAGGAAATAAACTCTGAATTATACAATCAATCAATCAATCAATCAATCAATCAATCAATCAGAGTACTTGTAAAGCGCGCTACTTACCTGTGAGGGTCTCAAGGCGCTGAGGGGAGAGGGGGGTGCCGCTACTGCTCGAAGAGACAGGTCTTGGGAGTCTTCTGAAGACGAGTAGGTCTTGGGTCTACTGTAGGTGGGTAGGGATGGTGTTCCAGGTCTTGGCAGCGAGGTCGGAGAAGGATCTGCTGCCGGCGGTCGTTCGTTGGCTGTGGGGGACATCAGCGAGGGCGAGGCGAGCGGAGCTGGCGAGTGGGGGTGTAGAAGCCGAGTGCTGTTCAGGTACGCTGGTCCAGCATTGTGGAGTGCTTGGTGTGCGTTGGTGAGGAGCTTGAAGGTGATCCTCTTGTCGATGGGGAGCCAGTGTAGGTCTCTCAGGTGGGGGGTGATGTGACTGCGGCAGGGGACATTGACAATCATTCGGGCGGAGGCGTTTTGGATGCATTGTAGTCGTCGTAGGTGTTTGGCTGGGATTCCTGCATAGAGTGCATTGCCTTATTCCAGTCCGCTGCTGACGAGGGCCTGTGTCACCGTTCTTCTTGTTTCGGTCGGGATCCACTTGTAGATCCTGCGGAGCATGCAGAGAGTGTTGTAGCAGGAGGAGACGGCGTTGACCTGTTTAGACATAGAGAGGGAGGAGTTGAGGTTGAATCCTAGGTTGCGTGCATGGTCGGTGGGTCTCGGTGCTGTTCTCAGTGTGGTCGGCAACCAGGAGTCGTACCAGGCTGAGGGGGTGGGTCAGAGGATGAGTACCTACGTCTTGTCTGAGTGGATTCTCACCCCTCATCTGCATCAACCATCTGAGGGGCCTGTGGTCCGTCTGAACCCGGATATGAGTCCCAAACAGGTATGGAATCAACTTCTTAAGCACCCATACTACAGCAAATGTCTCACGCTCAATCACACTCCACCTCTGTTCCTGTGGAAGTAACCTCCTTTCACTGATGAAGGCTATGGGTTGATCTAGGCCCTCCTCATTTATCTGTGACAAAACAGCCCCCACACAATGCTCAGAAGCGTCTGTTTGAACTATAAACTCTCTTGAGAAGTTGGGTGCCACTAGCATGGGCGCTGTGCACATGGCAGTTTTCAGGGCCGCAAAAGCTTTCTGACAGGTGTCAGTCCAAATCACTCTCTTGGGCTGCTTCCTGGAAGTCAGCTTTGTCAAGGGTGCAACAATGCTGCCATACCCCTTGACAAACCTCCTGTAATACCCAGTGAGTCCTAAAAAGGCTCTCACCTCTGCCTGGGTTTTGGGGGGCTCCCATGCCAGGATGGTCTCAATCTTGGGCTGAAGGGGCGCCACCTGGCCCTCCCAACCTGGTGTCCCAAGTACACAACGAAACCCTGCCCAATCTGGCACTTGCCTTGATCGTGAGGCATGTCCTCCACAGCGCCATCAACACTTCCCAGAGGTGGCGCATATGTTCTTCCCAACTGCTGCTGAACACTGCAATGTCATTCAAGTAGGCAGCACTGAACTCTTCCAGTCCAGCCAACACCTGGTTGAACAACCTCTGAAAGGTGGCAGGGGCATTCTTCATCCCAAAGGGCATAACCCGGAACTGGTAGTGCCCTTCTGGTGTGGAGAATGCTGACCTCTCTCTTGCCCCATCAGTCAAGGCGATCCGCCAGTACCCAGATGTTAGATCAAACATGCTGAGGTACCGGGCAGCCCCTAACCGATCTATGAGCTCATCAGTTCTGGTGATGGGGTGTGAGTCAGTCCTCGTGACTTTATTGAGCCCTTGGTAGTCCACACAGAACCAAAGTTCTGGCGTGGCACCCGGTGCGGCAGCCTTTGGAACCAAGACCACTGGGCTGGCCCAAGGACTGTTAGAGGACTCATTCACTCCAAGAGCAAGCATCTTTGAGACCTCCTCTTTGATGAAAGCTCTCACTCTTTCAGTCACCCTGTAAGTTTTGTGCTTCACAGGAGGACTATCTACAGTGTCCACATCATGGAGGCACAAATCAGTGACACTGGGAATCAGGGAGAACAGATCAGAAAACGGTCCCAGCAACTGGCAGCAGTCATTCTGTTGCTTAGGGGTCAGGGTGTCAGAGAGGTTCACACCGTCCACTGACCTACCTTGCTCTGTCGCAGACAGGAGGTCAGGAAGAGGCTCAGTATCCTTCTCCATCCCATCATCTGTCGCTAAGAGCATGTCCACTTCAGACCTCTCCAAGTGGGGCTTCAGGCGGTTGACATGCAGGACTCGTAAGGGGTTTCTGGGAGATCGCAAGTCTACCAAGTAGGTAAGAGGACTTTCACACTTCACCGCCTCAAATGGTCCGGTCCACTTATCCTGGAGCATGCAGGGCTCCACTGGGGCCATGACCCACACTTTCTGACCAGGCTGCAGCTACACCAGAGTGGCATTCTGGTCTTACCACCGCTTCATCTCCTACTGGCTGGCTTCCAGGTTCACCTCAGCGAGTTGCCTGAAACACCTAGTTTGGTTCCTAAAGGCTAGCATGTAGCTATATCTATCGCGGGAGGTTTCCTGGGATATTGCTCCCAGCCTTCCTTGACCAAACTCAGAGGTCCTCTCACTGGGTGACCACAGAGAAGCTCAAATGGGCTGAACCCTAGAGATTTCTGTGGTACCTCACAATATGCAAATAGCAGGCATGGTAAGAGGACGTCCCACTTACACCTCGTAGGTTACTCAAGACCCATAATAATGCCTTTTAGGGTTCGATTGAATCTCTCAACCAACCCATTTCCTTGGGGGTGGTAAGGAGTGGTAAACTTGTAGGTTACCCCACACTCCTGCCACAGGGACTTCACTGGCCCTTTACAAAAACTCTATTTTGATAACTAAGAAGGCTTATTTCTCGTCCAAAATCCACACCGCTGAAAATCGGCCTAGAGAAATCTTCACCATTGTGCACGACCTCGCATACTCCGACAGGGCCACACTCAAACCCTCCCCCTCACAGCACCTCTGTGATTCCCTCAACTCTTTCTTTCTTGATAAAATAGCTGCTATTAAAGCCAACATCCCCCTTCCCTCCCCGTCCTTTGTTAGCCCCCAGTGTCCCCCAGTTGCAGCCCGCCTCGAATCCATCCCTCTTCTTACAGAAGATTCCTTTCTATCTCTTCTGTCTTTGGTTAAATCCGGCTCCCCTCTAGATCCTTGCCCAGCACACTTCCTCAAACAAATCTACTCTACCTGCGTTATGCCACCCCTTACCTTTCTTAATAGCTCCCTTTCACAGGGCATTGTCATTTCTCCTCTTAAATCGGCCGTTATCCTACCCATTCTAAAAAAACCTGGTGCTGACCCCTCGGTGTCTATCAACTACCGACCCATTTCACTCTTACCTTTTCTGGCGAAGGTACTGGAACGTCATGTAACCAGAACACTGAGTACCTTCGTGGAGATGAACAATGTATTGGCCCCCAGGCAGGCCGGGTTCCGCCCCACTCACTCCACGGAATCCGTAGTCTTGTCGGTCCTTGACAAACTTAGAGAGGGCATGGACATCAACCATCCTCAGGCCTTGGTCCTCCTCAATCTCTCCGCCGCTTTTGACACGGTTGATCATGCCATCTTACTTTCCCGTGTCAGAGCGGCCGGAATCGAGGGCTCGGCCCTGGTCTGGCTGTCCTCCTTCCTGCATGACCGCTCCCAAGCAGTGCAATTGGGTGATTATTCTGCGGACTTCCGTGCAGTTCAATGCGGGGTTCCCCAGGGATCCTCCCTCTCCCCTCTGTTATTTAATTTGTATATCGCCCCTCTTATTTTCGTCCTTCAACAGCTTGAGGTCTCCGTTTACAACTATGCGGACGACCTCCAACTCATTTCCTCCCTATCTTCTTCCCCTGAGTCAATATCCAATTTCCACTCAGTCATGACTTTCATCCAAGACTGGATGAATCACAACCACCTGAAGCTAAACCCCGACAAAACGGAGTTGGTGCTGACAGGTGGTTGCTCCAGTCCTTGGTCCTCTCTCTTTTGGCCTCCCTCCTTAGCCCCCCCCCATTCCATCTTCGTCTGTAAAAACTCTTGGATTCAAACTCAATGACCAACTCTCTCTTCATTCCCAAGTCAGTTCTGTCGTCTCCTCATCCTTTCTTTCCCTCCGTACCATCCGTAAAGTCTCCCGGTTTTTCTCCCCCTCCGCACTCAAACTCATAGTCCCGGCGATGGTTACCTCCCGCCTGGACTATGGCAATGCCCTTTACTGTGGCATGCCCGCGTACATCGTGAGACGTCTTCAGCTGGTCCAGAACCAGGCGGCCCTCCTGGTTTTCAACGTACCCAAATCACACCATGTCACGCCCCTCCTTAGGTCCCTACACGGGCTGCCTATACAGGAACGAGCCCAGTTTAAGCTGGGCTGCATCATCTTCAATGCCCGGTCCGGTTCAGCCCCCGCCTATATCACTTCCGAAATTCATTCCTATGTTCCTCCCAGAGAGCTACGCTCATCCACCCAACAATTGCTCGTAGTTCCCCGTTTTAGAAGAAAAAAATGGGGAGGCTCCAAATTCTCAACACTTGCTCCTGCATTTTGGAACTCCCTCCCGGCCATTTGAGATCCTGCACCCAGTACTCACTCTTTCGCAAGGCACTCAAAACTTTTGTTTTTACCCAAGCCTTCCCTTCTTAATGCCCTCAAGGTGACCCCGTTCTTTCTGTCCCTTAGGAATTTGTAGTACTTCACAGCGCCATGAAACCGCTCGGTGTACGTGCGCTTAAGAAATATTTTATACTCAAACTCATATACTTGGCAATTAAGTTTTTGTACTTCGGTCAGACATTACCTCTCTAGGGAATCCCACTTGTGAGGAAATTCCCATCAGTGCCCGTCCCACCACGGGGCTGTCACTGTCTTCAGAGGTACGGCTTCCAGGTACTGGGTGGCATGTTCCACCAAGACCAGGCTGAACCTTTTGCCCATGGCTGTCTTGGGGTACAGGGGGCCCACAATGTCAATATCCACCCATTCAAAGGGGGTGCTGACCACAGGGAATGGCTGGAGAGGAGCCTTCTGCTTCCTCCTACTCTTCCCACTTTCCTGGCAAGTCTGACATGTGCTGCAATGAGTGTCTGAACTCTTGCGCATTTGGGGCCAGTAAAAATGGGTGAAAATCCTCTCAAACATCTTGTCCTTCCCCAAATGTCCTGCTGTGAGAAGTTGGCCTGCTATATGATGTTTCCAATTCTGGAACCACCTTGTATCAGTCCAAACAATCCCTTATGGTGTCTGGTTGTAAGTCAACCTTATAGACAAGCTATCCTAGTGGTAGCATGGACTAAGCAGCCTTAAAGGCTAAACTCAAGAGGTCGTGTTAAGCGAGCTTTTTTACCAATCACAATCCTGTAATATCAAATGAAAGGACACCACACAGTATATATTATAAAAATATATGTGTTTATTACAAAAATAATCCCCAGTACTCTTTATGAGCAAAGGGGCACAAGCGTTAAATCAAAAACACAGAATAACATATGAAAGTTGCACAATTATGGATGAGGGCGGGTGGCCTCTCAAACCATATATTAAGAAAGTGGTATAAGAGATACCAATCGAACAGTGGTTAGGCCTAGGGCCTAGGGAATCTCTGGGAGCAGTCGGGACTAGCAATGCTGAAGTCGGGAAAAGCCCGCGGGATTCGGGTGCAGTGCTTAAAGTACACGCATGCACCAATGCAAAGTCAATGGTGTGTAAAAGTTACACAAATAGAGTTTAAGGATACTTCCGCTGAACCTATAAGGACAAAACTTTAGACACAGACCCTAGAGGTGTGTACCAGTGTGGGAACACCGGCGTTGCTGAGTTACCTCACCCACAGGAAGCGGGTGCATAGGGTCGAAGTGGCGTCGGGTTTCGTCACGCAGGTTGTTGGTGCTTGAAGCTGAAGATGCTGCAGGCGATGTGAAGGAGAAGTGTCCGGTGTGATCCAAGGGTGGATCAGAGTTGAAAAGTACCTGAAAGCAGAGGGGACAGAGTCTGGGTCACTCAGCAGTGACCAGGGTGGAACCAGGACGGAACCAGGCAATGTCGGGTGCAATCAGGTGGTTGTCGAGGAGCTTCTCTCCACTGCCACGTGGGCTCTGGGGCATCTGCGATGTCCAGGAGTGGGTCACGAGCTGTCCCACGCAGGTTCTCACCGTCGGCGCTGTCGGCTTCAAGATCGGAGCAAACAACACTTGGCAAGTGCAATCCACGCGGGATTGGAAGATTGCTTCTCACTCGGACCAGGAGGGTCAAAGTGGGTGCTCCTTTTCAGAGGAGCGGGTGCAAGTCTGGAGCAACAAGAATCACAAGTCGTATTTAGGTTTTCTCCAGCACAAGGGCCACAAGCCAGCTGGCAAGTGACGGGCCAATGCATTGAGCCAAAGAAAGCAGAAGGGCCCCACGCAGCACTCGTTGAGTGTAGAGAGATGAGCTTCAGTGCAAGAGTGGCTCAGGGCTGGGGCTTCTCAAACCCCGGTGTACAGCTTCGAGGGTCACTCGTGGGCTGCACAGTCAGCGTCTCGTGGTCTTTTCAAGATGGCGTGCCCCACGCTTCCGGTCTCCTCCATGGGTCTCAGCTCTGCAGGGACTGTGGATTGGGCTGTAAGAAGGCAGGCAAGTTTGATCTCGTCGATCTCTGTTGCTCGAGTTCCGGCGGGAACTGCAACAAAGCAGATGTTGAGGTGCTGGATGGTACCTGTTTGCACAGGGTGGTCACTCCTTGACCACAAGGGAGATTCTTCAGTCTTCTACGTTGAGTAGGATGTCGAAGGGTCCAGAGTTTCATTTCAAATGTTTCATCAGGATAATCTGAGTGTGTTGGCACTGCTCCTATTCTTATACCAATCTAGGGGGCTGGATTACCTGCTAGGTCCCCTGCTATGGGTGTGACCCAGGAAGGGGGTTGATACACCCCTTTCCCTTTGGTCCAGGCCGCGCTGGGACAAGGGCTGGTGTGCCCCAGAACCGGTTTGGCCGGATTATGCAAGGGGTAGCCTTGTGCTCCCCAGGCAGTGTCTGGTTTCTTTCAAACCTCCCTGCTACAATCCACTATCTCCTGTCTGGGGTGGTGTAACACCTCCCTGCGACAGGAAAGCCTTTGTCCAGGCCTCCTCTGCTGAGTTTCGGTCAGCAGCAGGAGGTCAGACTTGTGTCTGTGGCAGAAGCATCCATTTTGTAGATCTGAGGCTCTTTTCAAAATCAACCGCGTTTTAGCAAAGTAACATGTCGTCTCCCTCTAGAGGGGTGGAATGTAAATGTAAATGTAAATGTACATGTATTTATATAGCGCAAATCACCGACCGAGGTTGGTATCTAAGCGCTTGCTTAGGGAACCCGTCTTGGTATTCCCCTGTGAGATAACCCCGGCAGGGTATCCACAAGGTGAAAGCCAGGCATCCCACCGCGAGGGGCCGTTGTGGAGATTAAGCAAGCTATTGCCCAGAGTCGCAGAGTGTGAATCCGTGAGTCGAGTAGGCACCGGAGCGAGAATTATCGAGTCCGTGGAATTTTTGAGCCCAAGACCCGCCGAGGCGGGGAATTGAACCCTGGTCCAGGGCCGATCTCAGCTTCCGGGTCTGCCGCCTCTAACCCCTGAGCCATACTTCTCCCAGGTTTGGCGAGGGGGTAGTATTCCAAATCGTATGACACCTTACACGACATGTTTTGATAAAGCCAAACCAAAGTTAACATATAACCGCGAGGATTATAATGCACTTATGAGTATATGGTATGGCATTATCCCGGAACAGCTTAGGGAATTGGTCCCGACAGCTGCAGACAGGCTCCGCTCATGCTAGAGCACCATCTCACATAAAACCAAGCAGTCTGCCTCCAGGATTGTTAAGGCCTGCCATAGAAGTGACTGGTATGTATATATGTGTCCAGATAGGTTTAGATACAGGCATACTATATCCAAGCAAGGGGTGATTACACCACCTTGCCGAAGCTGAGTGAACAGCCAGTTGTGTCAATTTTAGATAGCCAGCCAGGGGTGGCAAAAGATATGCTGCAGCCCCTGGTAGGCCTTGGATGCACCTATGCCCTGGGCACCGATAGTGCTCTGTACAGGGGCTGATAAGGTGACCCAAGCCAATCTAGTTATGCTCCTAGGGTACATGGAATCCATTTTACAGAGAGAGCGGATAGCCTGGGGCCCTGATTAGCAGGGAACCAGGCCAACTAAGTCGAAAACCAGCTAAACACAAGGCAAAAAAATCTGGGGTAACCATAGTCAGGTAGCCACCTTCCTACACCTGCCAACAGCACATCATGAGCCAGCCCCAGTAGGAAGGCTCTGAAGCACTGGGGTACCACCAGCACCAGCATATGGGCTGACCCAGGCTCAGAAACTTTAGGCTCACATCAGCAATATTTGCAAGGTAGTCCATCCAAGGTACGCCCAGTAACGCCCACTTTGCATCTCATTGGAGATGCAAAGGGAGGCATTGGGGAAAAAGGGTGCTAACATGCGATTATTCATGTAAGCACCCTCTTGTAAATAGGGCGCTTGTTTTATCTCCGAAAAAAAGCGGAGATAAAGTCCTTGTAAATATGCCCCATGATTAGTCTCCCGTAGAGGACTTCAATCAATGATGAAAATGACAGTTGCGAGATTCATGCAGATTATAAAAGAATCCCAAAGCATTTCAGGCATAAACAACTGCCCTTCTTCAGTGGAGTCTACAAATGAATAAGCATAGTGTCTTGCTTTTTACATTTATACATAAACAACAATTCAAAAGTAGTACGAGCATAGAGAAAGCACAGGTACAGTAGCAAAAGAGTTATAACTGTAACCGGATGAAGATAATAAACTCAAAGGCTTTGAAATGACATTCATTTGGTAAATGTAGCTAATCATTAATGAAAAAAGAAAACAAGATTAAAGTCCATCACCTAATCCACCGAAACCTGAATGATTGTGCTGAAGCGATGTGAACTATACAAACTTTTTGGTGTGCACTGATGTTCTGTGTCTACAAAAATAGGGGGTATATAATATTAAATGAAAAAGTTCTCGAAATACCAAGTCTCGCCCCACGTGAACCTGCTCTTAAATTTCATGCACCGTGAGGTATTCTGTCGTCGTGCGACTTGAACAATTGCACTAAGTGTATCTCATTCCGCTCTGAAAACCACAGCCGCCACTCTAGAAAGAAGATGACCAGCATTATTTATTATCCGTAGAGGATAGAAAAAGGTACTACAAAACAGAGCCAACGACTCACCACGAGACTCAATGTCTCACAGGGTGATTCCTTGACCTGCGGTCAGGTAACTCTCCCCAGCAGCGCCGCTCTTCAGCCGGACCGCCGAGCTTGAGCCTCTCTCCCTGGATTCAAGGCTGCGGTGGAACCGGTGCTGGTCATGGTATTGTGCCCTCTGCTGCCTGTTTATTGTTGTGTTTACGTTCTGATTTGCCTAAAATTATTTCTGTATTCTCTGGAATTCTATGGCCCCGCTATTGCATTTTGCCGCAGTTTTTTTTCCTTCCGTCGCTGCCCCTGTGGCCCCGCCCCCCGTTCAGCCCCGCTCCCGCCTCCCACTCCTCTGCTCCCGCCCCCCTTCCCCACTAATGGCGACCGCTACGCGATCATGCCGAAGGCGTGCCAAAAGCAAACCCGTCTGCGCCCGTCCGTGACCCGATCAGTGCCAGGAACCCTGGTTCACTTGGCCCCCATCGCTATGATTCAGCCAGCCTCCATGCCCTAAACCTCGGAGGCCACGCCGACAACGTAAGATCCTAACTCAACACGACCCAGGGGCAGTTCTCGTGTCGACACTGCCGTTGTTCTTTCAACGTTGACACCAAACCCTCAGCCACCAAAGGGCCACCTACTGGACGACCCACTGAAACCCTGAACTGCATCCTTCTCAACGTGTGCTCCCTACACCGGTATGCCGTAGAGATCTGGGACCTGATCGACACCCTCTCGCCCGACGTCGCGTTCTTCACAGAACACTGGACCAATACCACCTCCGGCCCCGACATCGCAACAGCTACCCCCGATGTCTATAGGATCCAGAGAAAGGACTGCCCACACCACCCGGGAAGAGGTCTCGCCATTGCACACAAGACCCACCTCCGACTCTCTACATCCAGCACGAGCGACCCTCACTCCAACATGGAACACCTCCATTTCCAGATCCAGACTGCCACCCGGACCACGCTACGTGGTACATGATCTACAGATCACCGGGACCCCACGCCTAGCCCGCAACCACCATCGTCGAGCTCGTCGTACCGCACGCCATCACCCCCACTGACTACATCCTACTCGGAGACTTGAACTTCCAACTCGAGAAAAACCAGGATCCTGATTCTGCCGCTCTCCTCGAGATCCTCGTCAACCTCGGACTGAAACAGCTCGTCAGCACTCCCACCCACTGGGCAGAACACACCTTCGACCACATCTTCGCAGAAGGATCAAACATCTGTTTCAGCCACACCACCCAGCCCACCTGGACAGACCACCACTGCGAGCATTTCACTTTCAACACCACCACCGCACCCAAGCCCATACTGTGCCCGCCTCGATGGAACTGGAGCAAGGTAACCGAGGAACACCTGAACTCCACCCTCCTCCAAGACCCCCCTCAAGGCCACCACCTGCACCAGCTCTGCAGCCAGAGAATTCTAGCGCTGGGTCTCCCACTGCGCCGACAAGCTGGCACCTCTCTGACACACCGTCAAACCACGCCCTCCTAAGGCCGCTTGGTTCACCACCGAACTCCAAGAAGCCAGACACACCTGCAGACGTCTGGAGAAAACCTGGCGTACACAGAAGACCTCGGAAGCACAAAACAACCTCAGGATCACCATGAAGGATTACCACCAGCATATAAGGGACACCAAAAGAACCTTCATCAGTGATAAAGTCAAGACCAACGCATCCAACAAGAAGGAGCTGTTCAACGTCATCCAGCAGTTCACAAAGCTCTCCTGTGAAACCACCAACATCGTACCCTCCCAGGAACTCTGTGACAAACTCAGCTCCTACTTCCACCTGAAGATCAGGGCCCTCTACGACAATTTCAGCGAGCCCACAGATGACAACACCACTCCACCCACCACCACCGAGAAGCCGATCATCACCTCATGGCCCACCACATCCGTCGAGCTCATCTCCTCAACCATGAAGAAGACCCATTCAGGAGCCCCAACGGACCCTTGCCCCCCTCACATCTTCCACAGGGCCGCCACTGCCATCGCTCCCGAACTAGGACATACTATCAACTCCTCCCTCACGTCCGGCATCTGCCCTGATGACTGGAAACGCGCAGAGGTGAAACCCCTCCTCAAGAAAGGCCGACCCTACTGACCTGAAGAAGTACCGGCCTATTTCTCTCCTCCCTTTCGCAGCTAAAGTCACCGAAAGACTCGTGAATGACCAGCTTGACCGCCTTTATCAAAGAAAACTCCATCCTGGACACCTCTCAATCCGGCTTCCGCAGCAACCACAGCACCGAGACTGCCCTCCTCGCTGCCACCGATGACATCCGCATGCTGCTCGACCAGGGACACACCGCAGCCCTCATCCTCTTAGACCTCTCCACAGCCTTCGACACCGTCTCACATCGGACACTAGCGACCAGACTCCACAACGCAGGAATACGGGGGTCCGCCCTCGACTGGATCTGATCCTTCCTCCCCGGCAAAACCCAGATGGTCAGACTCCCCCCTTTCCTCTCCGACCCCACCGACATAATCTGCGGAGCACCCCAAAGATCCTCACTAAACCCAACGCTCCTCAACATCTACATGGCCCCCATCGCCGCCATCGTCAGACAGCATGGGCTCAGCATCGTATCCTACACTGACGACACGCAACTCATCCTTTCCCTCACCAAGAACCCAGAAACCACCAGACTCTGCTTCCAGGAAGGAATGAGAGAGGTAGCAGCCTGGATGAAGGACAGCTGCCTAAAGCTCAACACCGATAAGACTGAGGTCCTCATCCTCGGACACTGCACCTCCGCCTGGGAAAAACACCTGGTGGCCCTCCGCCATCTGGAGCCCACCCACCCCAACAGACCATGCTCGGAACCTCGGCATAATCCTCGACTCCTCACTCTCCATGAACCTCCAGATCAACGTTGTCTCCTCCACCAGTTTCAACTGACACCGCATCCTCCGTAAGACTTACAAATGTATCCCCCCGACTGCAGAACGACCCTCACCCACGCACTCATCACCAGCAGACTTGACTACTGCAACACCCCCTACGCCGGAACCAACAAAACTCTTCTACGCAAGCTCCAAACCATCAAGAACGCTACTGCCAGGCTCATCCTAGGGACACGGCGACACAAAAATATGACTCAACACCTGCGAGAACTCCACTGGCTCCCCATCGAGAAGAGGGTCACCTACAAACTCCTCACTCGCGCCTACAAATCCCTCAACAACATCGGACCCAAATACCTCAATGACCGAGTATGTTTCCACGCACCCAAGAGGAACCTCACATCAGCCGACCTCGCCCTAGGAGAGGTCCCTGCATCCACAGAAGCATAACGGGCGGAAGAGCTTTCTCCTACATCGCAGCCAAAACCTGGAACGAGCACCCGGCCAGCATCAGACGCTCCCCAACCCTCCAAACATTCAGGAAAGACCTCAAGACCTGGCTCTTCGACTGACCGGGAGCTGCTTTACCCCCCTCCCCCCCGCCTCAGCGCCTTGAGACCCTCGAGGGTGTGTAGCACGCTCTATAAACCACTGATTGATTGAGTGACAGAAAACTATGGATAAGGCAAGCTGAGGCTACTCGGGTCCAAACAACCGAAGCATAAAAGTATATCCACGTTAAATGATACTGAGCCCGAGCCAGCTCTGAAAACATGGCAACAAACAAAGTGAACAAATGAAAAATCGTATATGGCAGCTTACCGACTTGTGGTCATAAACCACGCCGTTATTCAAACCGGACTTCGGAAAAACGAGACACAGCGCTTTGCCGAATCGCGTCTGAATTCCTTACATGCATGGAGTGATCTACGACGTTACCACGCTATACGAGAGCTAAGTAACCGACCAGCTTTAAAGGCACAGTGCTTCTATCATGCAATGCTTGAAGACAAATGTCTAATTAAAGTTGCATGTAAAAGGTGGTGTCATGCAAGGAAAATAATCGGATCCAATATGCGATGAGTGGATTGAACTACAAATAAAAAATAGTGTGCCAGAAGTAGGGTGATCCGCAGAACTATGCCAAAGACAAAGAGAGAAATACTGTATAAAATGCATTGAAACTATTCAACAAGCCTTTTAGAAAGTTGGCATTTCCTTTTCTCAACAATTTTTTCCTGTAGCCTGTATCCTGGGCCACATGAATAGGTGTAACT
This sequence comes from Lissotriton vulgaris, assembly GCF_964263255.1. Taxonomy (NCBI): domain Eukaryota; kingdom Metazoa; phylum Chordata; class Amphibia; order Caudata; family Salamandridae; genus Lissotriton; species Lissotriton vulgaris. Next base: position 130,969 of record NW_028243495.1, on the reverse strand, counting down.
GGCAGTTGCCCTTTGTGAAATGCTTGAAGACAGTGAGAGAAAGGGGGCAGAGTTGGTGGCTGCACGGGTCATCTCTGACGTGATAGGGGGCCGGGCCTGTCACCTACCACTCTTGCACATCACAAATACTCTGCCTCAGCACACTCGCAAAGGGTTTCCCACAAGTCTTTTGTGGCCCCAGACAAGCTGAGGCCAGGGCAAGGAGGACGGAAATTCAAAACACCTTTGAGGGTGAAAAACTTTCGAAACTCTCCTCCTTCAAAGCCGGTACCAAAGATAAATAGTGCCCCTTCAGACCCAACTCTTCAGTACACCTCAGGACACGTGGAAGACTCAGAAGGACTGCTGTGCTGCAAGAAGGACTGCTACCCTGCTACCCTGCTACCTTGCTACTCTGCTACCCTGCTACCCTGCTACCCTGCTACCCTGCTACCCTGCTACCCTGCTACTCTGCTACCCTGCTACCCTGCTACCCTGCTACCCTGCTCCTCTGCTACCCTGCTACCCTGCTACCCTGCTACCCTGCTCCTCTGCTACCCTGCTACCCTGCTACTCAGCTACCCTGCTACCCTGCTACCCTGCTACCCTGCTACCCTGCTGCCCTGCTACTCTGCTACCCTGCCACTCTGCTACCCTGCTACCCTGCTACCCTGCTACCCTGCTACCCTGCTACCCTGCTACCCTGCTACCCTGTTACCCTGCTACCCTGCTACCCTGCTGCCCTGCCGCCCTGCCGCCCTGCTGCCCTGCTGCCCTGCTACCCTGCTACTCTGCTACCCTGCTACCCTGCTACCCTGCTACTCTGCTACTCTGCTACCCTGCTGCCCTGCTGTCCTGCTGCCCTGCTACCCTGCTACTCTGCTACTCTGCTACCCTGCTACCCTGATTCTCTGCTGCCCTGCTTCTCTGCTACCCTGCTGCCCTGCTGTCCTGCTGCCCTGCTACCCTGCTTCTCTGCTACCCTGCTACCCTGCTACCCTGCTACGCTGCTGCCCTGCTGCCTGCTGCCCTGCTACCCTGCTACTCTGCTACCCTGCTACTCTGCTACCCTGCTACTCTGCTACCCTGCTGCCCTGCTACCCTGCTCCTCTGCTACCCTGCTGCCCTGCTACTCTGCTACCCTGCTACCCTGCTACCCTGCTGCCCTGCTACTCTGCTACCCTGCTACCCTGCTACCCTTCTACCCTGCTGCCCTGCTACCCTGCTTCTCTGCTACCCTGCTGCCCTGCTACTCTGCTACCCTGCTATCCTGCTACCCTGCTACCCTGCTGCCCTGCTACTCTGCTACCCTGCTACCCTGCTACCCTGCTACCCTGCTCCTCTGCTACCCTGCTACCCTGCTCCTCTGCTACCCTGCTACCCTGCTACTCTGCTACCCTGCTACTCTGCTACCCTGCTACCCTGCTAACCTGCTACCCTGCTACTCTGCTACCCTGCTACTCTGCTACCCTGCTAACCTGCTACCCTGCTACTCTGCTACTCTTCTACCCTGCTACCCCGCTCCTCTGCTACCCTGCTACCCTGCTCCTCTGCTACCCTGCTACCCTGCTACTCTGCTACCCTGCTACCCTGCTACCCTGCTACCCTGCTACTCTGCTACCCTGCTACTCTGCTACCCTGCTGCCCTGCTACCCTGCTCCTCTGCTACCCTGCTACCATGCTACCCTGCTTCTCTGCTACCCTGCTACCCTGCTACCCTGCTGCCCTGCTACTCTGCTACCCTGCTACCCTGCTACCTTGCTGCCCTGCTGCCATGCTGCCCTGCTACCCTGCTACTCTGCTACCCTGCTACTCTGCTACCATGCTACCCTGCTACCATGCTACCCTGCTACCCTGCTACCCTGCTACCATGCTACCCTGCTACCCTGCTACCCTGCTACTCTGCTACCCTGCTACTCTGCTACCCTGCTGCCCTGCTACCCTGCTCCTCTGCTACCCTGCTACCATGCTACCCTGCTTCTCTGCTACCCTGCTACCCTGCTACCCTGCTACGCTGCTGCCATGCTTCTCTGCTACCCTGCTACTCTGCTACCCTGCTGCCCTGCTACCCTGCTCCTCTGCTACCCTGCTGCCCTGCTACTCTGCTACCCTGCTAACCTGCTACTCTGCTACCCTGCTAACCTGATACCCTGCTAACCTGCTACCCTGCTACTCTGCTACTCTTCTACCCTGCTACCCTGCTCCTCTGCTACCCTGCTACCCTGCTCCTCTGCTACCCTGCTACCCTGCTACTCTGCTACCCTGCTGCTCTGCTACCCTGCTACCCTGCTAACCTGCTACTCTGCTACCCTGCTAACCTGCTACCCTGCTACTCTGCTCCTCTGCTACCCTGCTACCCTGCTCCTCTGCTACCCTGCTACCCTGCTCCTCTGCTACCCTGCTACCCTGCTCCTCTGCTACCCTGCTACCCTGCTACTCTGCTACCCTGCAACCCTGCTGCCCTGCTACCCTGCTCCTCTGCTACCCTGCTGCCCTGCTACTCTGCTACCCTGCTAACCTGCTACTCTGCTACCCTGCTAACCTGCTACCCTGCTAACCTGCTACCCTGCTACTCTGCTACTCTTCTACCCTGCTACCCTGCTTCTCTGCTACCCTGCTACCCTGCTCCTCTGCTACCCTGCTCCTCTGCTACCCTGCTACCCTGCTCCTCTGCTACCCTGCTACCCTGCTCCTCTGCTACCCTGCTACCCTGCTACTCTGCTACCCTGCTACTCTGCTACCCTGCTAACCTGCTACCCTGCTACTCTGCTACCCCGCTACTCTGCTACCCTGCTAACCTGCTACCCTGCTAACCTGCTACCCTGCTACTCTGCTACTCTTCTACCCTGCTACCCTGCTCCTCTGCTACCCTGCTACCCTGCTCCTCTGCTACCCTGCTACCCTGCTACTCTGCTACCCTGCTACTCTGCTACTCTGCTACTCTGCTACCCTGCTCCTCTGCTACCCTGCTACTCTGCTACTCTGCTACTCTGCTACTCTGCTACTCTGCTACCCTGCTACCCTGCTGCCCTGCTGCCCTGCTACCCTGCTACTCTGCTACCCTGCTACTCTGCTACCATGCTACCCTGCTACCCTGCTACCCTGCTACCCTGCTACCCTGCTACTCTGCTACCCTGCTACTCTGCTACCCTGCTGCCCTGCTACCCTGCTCCTCTGCTACCCTGATACCATGCTACCCTGCTTCTCTGCTACCCTGCTACCCTGCTCCTCTGCTACCCTGCTACCATGCTACCCTGATTCTCTGCTGCCCTGCTTCTCTGCTACCCTGCTGCCCTGCTACTCTGCTACCCTGCTAACCTGCTACTCTGCTCCTCTGCTACCCTGCTACCCTGCTACTCTGCTACCCTGCTACTCTGCTACCCTGCTAACCTGCTACCCTGCTACCCTGCTCCTCTGCTACCCTGCTACCCTGCTGCCCTTCTGCATGAGTGTAAAGAACTGGACCAGTATCTTGAGTCACTCCAAGGGCTGGTTGGATGGCATCCTGATCAGAGCCTCATGGACAGAAAAGGGTCAACCCACCTTGGACCCAGCCTCACAAGTGGGGCCACCCCATTCCTGAACCCTTGGAAGTGGGTGTGAAGGTGTCCTGCTAGCCTAGCTGTGGTCCTAGCAGAACTGAAGTAGTGCAACGTATTGCCTCTCAGCTTCAGAACGGAAATGCCACTGCATGAGGGATCCCAGATGCAGGATCTCGCAACTCATTGGAACCGCTGCTGTGCGACGCATCCCTAACACAGGACCTCATGCCTGCTGCTGTGCGACGCATCCTTAACACAGGACCTCATGCCTGCTGCTGTGCGACGCATCCTTAACACAGGACCTCATGCCTGCTGCTGTGCGACGCATCCTTAACACAGGACCTCACGCCTGCTGCTGTGCGACGCATCCTTAACACAGGACCTTATACCTGCTGCTGTGCGACACATCCTTAACACAGGACCTCACGCCTGCTGCTGTGCGACGCATCCTCAGCACAGGACCTCACGCCTGCTGCTGTGCGACGCATCCTTAACACAGGACCTCATGCCTGCTGCTGTGCGACGCATCCTTTACACAGGACCTCACGCCTGCTGCTGTGCGACGCATCCTTTACACAGGACCTCACGCCTGCTGCTGTGCGACGCATCCTTTACACAGGACCTCACGCCTGCTGCTTTGCGACGCATCCTTAACACAGGACCTTATACCTGCTGCTGTGCGACACATCCTTAACACAGGACCTCACGCCTGCTGCTGTGCGACGCATCCTTAACACAGGACCTCACGCCTGCTGCTGTGCGACGCATCCTTAACACAGGACCTCATGCCTGCTGCTGTGCGACGCATCCTTAACACAGGACCTCATGCCTGCTACTGTGCGACGCATCCTTAACACAGGACCTCACGCCTGCTGCTGTGCGACGCATCCTCAGCACAGGACCTCATGCCTGCTGCTGTGCGACGCATCCTTAACACAGGACCTCATGCCTGCTGCTGTGCGACGCATCCTTTACACAGGACCTCACGCCTGCTGCTGTGCGACGCATCCTTAACACAGGACCTCATGCCTGCTGCTGTGCGACACATCCTTAACACAGGACCTCATGCCTGCTGCTGTGCGACGCATCCTTAATACAGGACCTCATGCCTGCTGCTGTGCGACGCATCCTAAGCACAGGACCTCATGCCTGCTGCTGTGCGACACATCCTTAACACAGGACCTCATGCCTGCTGCTGTGCGACGCATCCTTAACACAGGACCTCATGCCTGCTGCTGTGCGACGCATCCTTAACACAGGACCTCATGCCTGCTGCTGTGCGACGCATCCTTAACACAGGACCTCACGCCTGCTGCTGTGCGACGCATCCTTAACACAGGACCTCACGCCTGCTGCTGTGCGACGCATCCTTAACACAGGACCTCATGCCTGCTGCTGTGCGACGCATCCTTAATACAGGACCTCATGCCTGCTGCTGTGCGACGCATCCTCAGCACAGGACCTTGCGCCTGCTGCTGTGAGATGCATCCTTAACACAGGACCTCATGCCTGCTGCTGTGCGACGCATCCTTAACACAGGACCTCATGCCTGCTGCTGTGCGACGCATCCTTAATACAGGACCTCATGCCTGCTGCTGTGCGACGCATCCTTAATACAGGACCTCATGCCTGCTGCTGTGCGACACATCATCGACACAGGACCTTGCGCCTGCTGCTGTGCGATGCATCCTTAACACAGGACCTCATGCCTGCTGCTTTGCGACGCATCCTTAACACAGGACCTCACGCCTGCTGCTGTGCGACGCATCCTTAACACAGGACCTCATGCCTGCTGCTGTGCGACGCATCCTCTGCACAGGACCTTGCGCCTGCTGCTGTGCGATGCATCCTTAACACAGGACCTCATGCCTGCTGCTTTGCGACGCATCCTTAACACAGGACCTCACGCCTGCTGCTGTGCGACGCATCCTTAGCACAGGACCTCATGCCTGCTGCTGTGCGATGCATCATCGACACAGGACCTCACGCCTGCTGCTGTGCGACGCATCCTCAGCACAGGACCTCACGCCTGCTGCTGTGCGACGCATCCTTAACACAGGACCTCATGCCTGCTGCTGTGCGACACATCCTCAGCACAGGACCTCATGCCTGCTGCTGTGCTACGCATCCTCAGCACAGGACCTCATGCCTGCTGCTGTGCGACGCATCCTTAACACAGGACCTCATGCCTGCTGCTGTGCGACGCATCCTTAACACAGGACCTCATGCCTGCTGCTTTGCGACGCATCCTTAACACAGGACCTCACGCCTGCTGCTGTGCGACGCATCCTTAGCACAGGACCTCATGCCTGCTGCTGTGCGATGCATCATCGACACAGGACCTCACGCCTGCTGCTGTGCGACGCATCCTCAGCACAGGACCTCACGCCTGCTGCTGTGCGACGCATCCTTAACACAGGACCTCATGCCTGCTGCTGTGCGACACATCCTCAGCACAGGACCTCATGCCTGCTGCTGTGCTACGCATCCTCAGCACAGGACCTCATGCCTGCTGCTGTGCGACGCATCCTTAACACAGGACCTCATGCCTGCTGCTGTGCGACGCATCCTTAACACAGGACCTCATGCCTGCTGCTGTGCGACGCATCCTTAACACAGGACCTCATGCCTGCTGCTGTGCGACGCATCCTTAACACAGGACCTCATGCCTGCTGCTGTGCGACACATCCTTAACACAGGACCTCATGCCTGCTGCTGTGCGACACATCATCGACACAGGACCTTGCGCCTGCTGCTGTGCGATGCATCCTTAACACAGGACCTCATGCCTGCTGCTTTGCGACGCATCCTTAACACAGGACCTCATGCCTGCTGCTGTGCGACGCATCCTTAATACAGGACCTCATGCCTGCTGCTGTGCGACGCATCCTCAGCACAGGACCTCATGCCTGCTGCTGTGCGACGCATCCTCAGCACAGGACCTCATGCCTGCTGCTGTGCGACGCATCCTTAACACAGGACCTCATGCCTGCTGCTGTGCGACGCATCCTCAGCACAGGACCTCACGCCTGCTGCTGTGCGACACATCATTGACACAGGACCTTGCGCCTGCTGCTGTGCGACGCATCCTTAACACAGGACCTCATGCCTGCTGCTGTGCGACGCATCCTTAACACAGGACCTCTCCATGCTCCTTGAACCAGGATTCAAGGTACTTTGTTCAGGGGCCTCACTTGGACACTGTTGAGCTTATTTACAAGTCCATTGCACCACCACGTGAAGTCGCCCGGCTTGACTTCTCATGTTCTTGTACATATGTTTCCATTTCACGCCTAACTCTGGGTGAAAGGGGCGTTCCCTGGGTGTTGCTGTGGGTGTTTCCAAGCAACATCCATGGAACGTGACGCTACCAGATTCACAACATTTTGTAAACCCGGGAATGTCTCAGAATCCTACGCCTCCCCAGGAGAGGCGCAAGGAGGCGCAAAGAAGAGACTTTTATTTCTCCTCATTTTTTCCTCTTTCGATGTGCGCAAAACCATCATCCCCTGAGTCCGGCCCGCACTACATTAAGGTCAGGCTGAATTTTTGACTTTGTGCTGATTCAGTGTGGTCAGAGATCCACTGTTGGCGCTTTGTGCTTTTAAGCACTATTTTTACCTAAATCTTTAAATTTGCATAACTCCGGTTCTACTTATTGGATGTTTGTTGTTTTGTTGTCAAATAATTGATTACATTTTACTTTATTTTTCTAAATTGGTGTGTTTTCACTTTATTTCTGTTTGAGAGCTGCATAAATACTTTACACAGTGTCTCTAAGTTAAACCTGACTGCTTTAGTGCCAAGAAATCAGAGAGGTGAGCACTGATTAATTCGGGGTTTACTTGCGTTTCACCCTGACAGGAATTGTGACTGCAGCTTGAGTGGGGTCTCAGCCTCCTCAACCAGTAACCCGGTTTCGTACAGTGTGTGTATGAGAATGCTAGTGATTTTTGACTCTGTCGGAGAAGGTTGAGGAGTGTCAGGGGCACTGACAGACTGATGTACGCCCTTAGCCCTTAGGGTCCAGCTAGTCTGGTTGTACTAGCGTCCATTGCAACCTAGCCATCTCACCGCTGACCCCAACCCATGCAACCGATACTACCGCTTGTTTTCAGTGACCACACTTGGTACTCCATGACTCATGACGGGGAGGTAACTTTCATCACAGACATGCAACAGTGTGTTAGTCCGAGACATCCTCTGCAGGATACACAACACAACACCTGGACCACAAACAAAAGACAGGCAGGATGAGGCCTTGCCATCACTCACATATCAAACTCTCACAGCCCTACACCGCTCCTGACTCCACAACCTTCCAGTCAGTGCATCTCATCTGCCGCACCAGTTCAAACTATCTACTAAGCTCTGGCCTAAAACAGAAATATAGCGGAAGAACTATTCAAACTCATCATCCCCTCATCCATTCTTCACATGAACAGCACGTGGAGGAAATGCTGGAATGTCTCCCTTTCTGGGGGGAATGAAGAGTATCCCCAGCACATACATGAAGAGTATCCCCAGCACATACATGTGTATCATGTACAATTATGCATTATGGCAATGGGAGCACATGTAGTAAGACTCATGACATTCACAGTAAAGCGCCTGGAAACCTGTGCCTGGGACGAGTTTATGGGAGTACTACTCTGGTGCAGACCTGCTACTCTTCTTTGTGACTTGGCCCCCAAGAGTGGTTGCTCCAGACAGCTGAGAGAGTGTCCAAGGCAAGATCAAAGAGTTTAGACTGTACCTGAGAGTGTCCAAGGCAAGATCAAAGAGTTTAGACTGTACCTGGGAGTGTCCAAGGCAAGATCAAAGAGTTTAGACTGTACCTGGGAGTGTCCAAGGCAAGATCAAAGAGTTTAGACTGTACCTGAGAGTGTCCAAGGCAAGATCAAAGAGTTTAGACTGTACCTGGGAGTGTCCAAGGCAAGATCAAAGAGTTTAGACTGTACCTGGGAGTGTCCAAAGCAAGGTCAAAGAGTTTAGACTGTACCTGAGAGTGTCCAAGGCAAGATCAAAGAGTTTAGACTGTACCTGAGAGAGTCCAAGGCAAGGTGAAAGAGTTTAGACTGTACCTGGGAGTGTCCAAGGCAAGGTCAAAGAGTTTAGACTGTACCTGGGAGTGTCCAAGGCAAGGTCAAAGGGTTTAGATTGTACCTGAGAGAGTCCAAGGCAAGGTCAAAGAGTTTAGACTGTACCTGGGAGTGTCCAAGGCAAGGTCAAAGGGTTTAGACTGTACCCGAGAGTGTGCAGGGCAAGGTCGAAGAGTTTAGACTGTACCTGGGAGTGTCCAAGGCAAGGTCGAAGAGTTTAGACTGTACCTGAGAGTGTCCAGGGCAAGGTCGAAGAGTTTAGACTGTACCTGAGAGTGTCCAGGGCAAGGTCGAAGAGTTTAGACTATACCCGAGAGTGTGCAGGGCAAGGTCAAAGAGTTTAGGCTGTACCCGAGAGTGTGCAGGGCAAGGTCGAAGAGTTTAGACTGTACCTGGGAGTGTCCAAGGCAAGGTCGAAGAGTTTAGACTGTACCTGAGAGTGTCCAGGGCAAGGTCGAAGAGTTTAGACTGTACCTGAGAGTGTCCAGGGCAAGGTCGAAGAGTTTAGGCTGTACCTGGGAGTGTCCAGGGCAAGGTCAAAGAGTTTAGACTGTACCTGGGAGAACCAGCCGGTCTAAGGAGACGCCATACTTCCTGAGGTGAGGAAGGGTCCATGGTACGTTACAGCTATTTATTTGAAAGGTTTTATTTAACGCTAGTTACATCCGAGGGTGTCAGAGCGCTTCACATCAACAATGAGAATAAACAGGAAAGTAGCAATAAACAATATATGAAGCAAATAAAACAAAAACATCCCATGAAAATAAAGGAGTCACTTAAAATAAACATATCGAGCGGCGTGCATATAGCGTAAAAGAAAACAATTAATACAACATAGCAGGGAGGACTAACTGGACAGTCTCAGGAGGGGAGACGGTATGGTGAGGGGAGACCAAGGATCTAATTACCCCAAACATATTGTGAGAAGGTGAATTTTAAGGTTTCTCTGGAAGCTGTCATAGGAGGGGTTGCATCGAAGGTCTATGGGGAGGGCGTTCCAGACGGTTGGGGCCTTGCCAGAGAAGGAGCGGGATTTAGATGCGTTTTTTTAGAAGAGGTGGTATGAGAAGAAGCGTGTTAGTGCTTCTCAATGATCGGGCACCACCAGCTTCTTTGAGTTTAGTTGAGGTATGTTGGAGTGTCCTGATAGAGGGCTTTGTGTGTAAAATATGCAATTTCATAAGAGGATCTGCCTTCGATGGGGAGCCATTTGAGGGTCTTGAGGGCAGGGGAGATGCGGTCAAAACGTTTACTGTTAGTTGCTAATCTAGCAGGGAGGTTGAGGACAGAGTTGATGGGGGCTCGGTGGATTTTGGGAGTACCGGAGAGAAGGGCATTCCCGTAATCAGTTTTGGATAGGACTAGAGATTGGATAATTAGTTTGAAGTCGTCAGCCGGGATAAAAGGTTTGATTTTTTTGAGATGGCGGAGTGTGAAGAGTGCACTTTTTGCTGAGTTCTTAACATGGGAGTTGAGTGTCAGTTTATTGTCGATGGTGATGCCGAGTGATTTGACAGATTCGGCGAGGAAGAGAGAGCAGTTTAGGGATTTAAGGTCAGCAATCCATGTTTGGGTGGGGAGAGGGTTGTTTTGGGTGGAGAAGAGGCTGATCTTAGTTTTGTTCGGGTTGAGTTTAAGATGGTTGTTATGGAACCAGGTTTGGATCTTGGTTAGTGTAGTGTTAAGGTGTAGGATATCGGCATGGGATTTAATTTTATAGTACAGTTGGGTGTCGTCAGCGTATAGGTGATAGTTGATTTTTGCTTGTTTAAGTATGAGGGTAAGGGGTTCCATAAAGAGGTTGAAAAGGGCGGGGGAAAGGATGGATCCTTGTGGGACACCTAGGGAGATAGGAGTAGGTTTAGAGAGGGTGTTTCGAATTTCAATTTGTTGGGTTCTATGTTGGAAGTAGGATGTGAACCAGGAACGGACAGTGCCATTAAAGCCGAAGCGATCTTTGAGTGCATTGAGTAAGGTTGGGTGCTAAACTGTGTCAAATGCAGCGGTAAGGTCAAGGAGGATGAGAAGGTAGCTCTCGCCCTTGTCCAGGGCTAAGTGAATATCATCGCATATGTCAAGCAGTGCGGTTTCGCTGCTGCAACCTTTGCGGAAGCCAGATTGAAGGGGGTCTAGAAGGTTAAATGTGTCAATGTGTTTGTCCAATTGGTGGAGGGCGCATTGTTCGAAGGCTTTGGAGAAGAGGGGGAGATTAGAGTTAGGACGGAGATTGTTAGGGTCATTGGGGTCGGCTTTGGGATTTCTGGGCTTGGGGGTGATTTGTACGAGTTGAAGAGAGGTGGAAACATTTCCTGTAGAGAGGGAGATGTTAATGATGTTTGTCCAGTAGGGGACAATAGTGTGTTTGAGATCTTGGATGAGTGTGGACCGGAGAGGGTCATTAATGTGCGAGGATGGTTTGAGTTTGGTTAGGATGTTGAAGACTTCCTGTTCAGAAACGTGGTGGAAGTTATGCCAAGAGGCGTTAATTTTAAGTGGTGGAATACTGGGGAGAGGTTCAGGAGGGATGTGCGATGGTAGGAGGAGTGATGGAATCTGAGGTGTGTTCGTATGGAGAGGAAGATAGGGTGTGGCAACCCGGGGCTTTTGAGGGGTGTGTGAGGGTTGAGGAAAGCGAGGTCAATTCTTGTGATTTTTTCACTGAACAAGTTGCCGATTTCCTCACATTTGTTAATGGAGGCCACCGGGTTAGGCAGTGCAGGTGAGGTTTGATTTCTAATAATGTTGAACAGTTCTCTAGGTCTGTTTTTGGCATGAGAGAGTTGAAGACGAAAGAATTATGCTTTTTCCGAGAAGATGTGCTTTTTGTAGGACGATCTTGCATTTCTGAGGAGAGCGAGATGGGATGGGGAAGGGTGTTGTCTCCATGTTCTTTCAGCCAGTCTCAGTGAGCGTCTTTCATTATTATGGTCAAGGGTGCACCAGGATTTGGAGGGGACATTTTTGATCGTTTTCGTTTTGAGGAAAATTAAATTTTTGGTCATGTTATGTTCCCTAGCGCGTACCCCACCGACTCCATGTACCGGCTTAAAGTGCATGTAACTTCCCTCCTGTGCCAGCTATGAAGACGAAAATACATTTGCGTCCAACGTTAACTTGTCCTCTTTCAGATCCACCATGAATGGATTGTATAGTCCGTTCCTAAGTATGCTATGCCACCGTCTTTTTGTAGTACACTTTATATGTTTTCCTGCTCTAGCAGAGTAGGCCCTGAATTCCTGCCATCGAACCTCTTTTGTGGCTCCTGACTCTGGCAGCCTCTGCCCAGGCTACCTCTGTACCCGTGAACTCTGACTTACTTCCAGCGCGGCCCCTCGCGCTCAGCTCAGCCTGCTTTCTGCCAAGACTGACTATAACCTTCAAGTTATCTGTTCCGCTCCTCGAGAATGCATTCCTGCCTACTAGATCCTGTAAACATCCTCCCCAGCTGCAGAGCCAAAGGGCCGACCTGTCTCAATGCAAGTAATTCATAGCCTCTGTTACCATGCTTCCATGGAAGGCCCCGTGCCCCCACGCTTCACATGCAGACACTTAGGCGCTTATACACGCATCCACAGTTAGCATAGAATAGCTTCTGCCCTAGAGACCTTTCCGCCCAGATAGTATAGTTCCTAAACATCAGATATCAGATATGATAGAAGTACAAGTTGATCTGACATGCCAGACTTCTGTCTCTTTCCGTCAGTGTAAATGTCAAGTCCCCTGCACCCCGTCAATCACACGTCATGCAGCTGCGCGCGCATCCAAGCTTCCGATTTCTGCTGACACTGCAACAATTCTGTTAGCACCACCCCTTGGTGCCACCCACTTGCGTCACCTATCAGTGACGTTTCTAGCACACACCTCTGGTTCACGCCTCTTGATTACGTATTAGTATCACGTGTATACTGTTATCTTGTCTTCTCTCAGCTGTTACGCCTCTTGCATTATTCCTTATGATATGAATTAAGTATATAAGCTATGTACTGTCAATAAAATACAGCGCTCTATCCCTTCTGACACCCCTGTGGTGGTCAGAACATGATATCCTGATCAAGACCATTCCTTTATGAGGAATAAAACCCTTAGAAACTCTAACACCACGGACTCTGTCTTTTTTCATTCCGATTGAGTTATTATTGATTAAGTACTTACCTGCATAGAAATTAAGAGAGTAAATTAATTATTTACGTCATTTTGGCGCCCGAATAGGGACCCCTCCCCCACCTCACGCGCCGGTTGGTGCGTTGCAAGCTATGTCCCCTGCCATCAGTTAGATGGAACATACGCGTACTGGCAGGATTTCCTGCATCTCCCTCTGACCCACGGAGGTGACGAAGACTGCGATCAGTGCCCAGACGAGGCGGTGAGGAGTGCGGAGGATCCCGACCAGAGCCTAGCCGAAAGAAGCAAGGTCCGAGGTGTCAAGAGGCCCACCAGGTTTCCGAAGTTTTCCGAAGTTTTCCGAAGTTTTCCGAAGTTTTCCGAAGTTTTCCGAAGTACCGAGTCGAGTCCAGTCGAGTTTTCCGAGGCCTTCTGTTTCCGTGCTTCCTGGTGAGTACCATTGCTGGGTCGTATCTAGACGGGTTTGGGTACGCAAGTCCGGTCTGCACTGTTTTTAGGCAGTGTATCTGTACTGTTTAGCAGTATATCTAGTATTCCGAATTTCTGCACTGTTACACCAGTGTATCTGTACTGTTGAGCAGTACATCCAGTATAGGGGGGTAGTCATCTATGTCTTCAATGTTCTTATGTGATTAATGTTGTGGTATGAATGTGACTGTTTAAATGTGTATTATTGTGTTTCTCGTATAACCTAACTGTCAAGAGTATTAAGGAATAAGGATTGAGCATTCAGTAATAAGTAAGCAAAATGCTGTTTTTCAACAAGTTAAAGCAGATAGGAACTAGGAAAGGGATACTGGAGGAAGAAATTCCTATTCCCCCTAGGGACACTCCCGGCAATTTTATGTACAACAAGCATGGCATAGATGCCATATTATATCTAGATTTATGGGCCGATTACACCAAACACCTAGACGAAAGACACAGATGGCCTGTCACTGGAACATGGGATGCCGAGTGCATCATGAAGGTAGAAGAAGCATTGTGGAAAAAGAAAACTAGACAATCTCAGAAAGACGCCATAGAATTTTGGCGTAAGGAATCACATAAGCGTGCTGAGAAAGCACTCCGTAGAGAAGACAGACTTAAAGAATCAGAAAAGGCCCAAGAAAACGAATTAGTTATCGAAGGAATCAGAGTAAAAACAGAACAGATAGACCGTGCCCGAAATAATCTTGTAAACGGTATGTATCTTGCAGCAGATGGCACATCTGAAGCCCTATCAGAAATACCGAAAAACTTACCGACACCATTAGTTCCAACTAAAGTAATGCATAAAACTACTAAAGACATATTCCTAAATTCATATTTAGAGGATGTAGCACCAGCTTACACCAATCTGCCTGTTCGTGCCCCGCCTACTGACAGGGATGGGGGTGGCATTACGCCCCCAGATCATGTTCCGCCGGTACCGCGACAGACCTCCCCTGTTCCTCCAGCTCCGCCGCTTCCCGCACTCAAGATTGACCTACCGAAACAAGTCCTACCTGATCCTACTAAACGACAAATTCCAGTTCAGATCCAGACTCCGCGGAGAGATAATGCCCAAGCATCCGCCTCAGGAGGTGCGACTGCGGGTCCTCAGACCCCGCCATTGACACACAGATTCAATTTAAGGGACACGCAGAATCCTTTCCAGTCTCCCCACTTAGTACAGTCTCCCCACTTGTCGTGTCTTGACGCATTAAAGGAAAACATGTCAGTTTGCAGATACGATCCAGTCCCCGGAAAAAACGATCTAATGATATTGGCATCACTACGATTAAGATCTGCCACCGATAGCTTGCTATGCTATGCAGGAATGAAGGAGCGTCTAGATAGAATATATGAGTTTATACAGACAGGGAAAGACCCTGACAGTGTCAAAGATGCCATGCATAAACAAAAAGTTGACATTCAAGCACAGATATTACGATTTTTCATAAATTGTCTAATAAGAGAACGAGACAGGCCCGAGACAGATCAAAGTGAATTAGACGGACTAAACAAGTGGGGTCAAAATATAGCCGAAGGAAAACATGATAGGGGGGCTTGCATAGCCAGTATGTCCCAGAAAATTAGAAAGGCAGTATTAACTGCACATCGGGAAGAGAATGATAAAGCTTCCTCCGAGGAGGAAGAAGAACATGAAGCACCAGGAAGGTCTACAGATACTATAGCGTATGTAGGTAAGGGAAACTACCTTAGGAAAGGTATTCGTCCGGAAAGCAAGAGAGTTCTTTTCTCTGCTTTAACAAATCCGAATTCTTCTGAACATCAGTTCCAGGAAACTGATAAAAGGCTTCGAGACCGAATGGGGTACCATGTACTCAATTCTATGGATGAACAGGAATTAGCCCGGTCAGCCGTGTTATGGGCCGAAAACCCAGACATATATAATGATGATACGTTAGTGCAGACATTCTTGAACCTTTCCCCAGAAGAGCAGAAAATAGCAGGTGTATACATGATTCAGCACCTCCTCATCAAGTTCAGAAACCATCATTCCGATCCAGGGCCCTTACACGAAACATTAGAAGCACTACTCATGGATAGATGGAGAGGTTTCAGTACCAAATTAATACAAATAATTCTAGAACAACGACGTAAGTATAACACCTTCATAAGCTCTGAATATGTTCCCCCGCCGCCTCCAGAAAGGAAAACGTATCACATGCAATGCCTGAGTGGCATTGAAAGTCAGAACCCCTTACGAGAAGTACACCCAGTTATGGGTACGGATCACGTCCTGAAGCGTGTGTATGTTCACACACCACTGACTAAGTTAGAACTGTTAGAAATGAAGAAATTAGTCCCGTGTCACGATAAAGACCCTGCAGGTTTTCACAGAGAGCTCAAAGACATGTTACTGATGGGAGATTACACGTATGATGATATTATGAAAATGTTAAAGGTACTGTTGCCCACGGGCATTTACGAGAAATTAAAGGAAAAGGATTGGGAGGTGGGGGAGGCAAAGATAGCATGGGGAGAAATAGAACACGAAGAAAGCAAACGAATCCCAGGGTTAGGCCTTGGGGATAGGACTAAAGCATTACCAGGTTTGATAGTACAGGTTTTGCCAAGATTATTGACAACTAGAAAGGAAGATTGGGACGCAATCTCGTCCTGTAAACAGAAACAAGATGAAGATACTAGTGACTTCTATTCCAGATTCGAGAAATGTTTCATTATAAATAGTGGCCTACAACCCAGTAGCGAGTCATATCCACACCTTTTTGTATCAAAATTAGTCGAGAATTCCCTACCATTAGTCAAAAATAGAGTGTACAAAGTTGAAAGTACTTGGCAGGCAAATACGCCATCCCAGATGTTACAAATGTTACAATATCACCAGAACAGAATTAGGGAAGAACAAGATCAGGAACAGAAACGTATGAAAGACACGAAAATGAAAATGTTAGTAGCTCAGACGGTCCCAGCCGACGGTCAAAGAAAAGGTGGGGCCCAGACCAATCATTCTGCAGCTCCCGTTAAAGGGACATGTAATTACTGCAAGCAGCCAGGTCATTACGTACATGAATGTCCAGTCCTGAAACATAACATCGCGACAGGTAAAACTAAAGAAAGACCGCACCCGCCTAGACATGAACATGGTCATCAACAAATTCCACAGAACGAACAGCCAATGCAGAATATGCAGCCTACGCATGCTCAGTCCCACACAGCACAGACCGTAGCAGTACCGCAGCCACAGCCCATTGCCGCGACTCAGCAAGTCTCACAACAGATGTACCAGTATGCCCAATCTGCATATCCAGATTACCCCCGATACACATGAAACAGCCTAGAGAGGGAAGGTGGTTTGCCTCTTATTGAAATTCCTGTAGATCAAGAAGGTCCTTATGTACACAGTCACGTATTGGGAAAAGACAGAAAGTTTTTAATTGACACAGGGGCAAGTCGCACTACAATCAGTCACAATGAAGTCCCAGGGGCACCCCTCTCAGGCTCACAGAATGTTTCCCTTGGTTTTTCAGGACAGCCTATTGTAAATGAAGTATCGGAACCAGTACCATTAGCTGTGGGTCCATTATCCCGAGTTACAGATTTGTTACTTACGAAATCATGTCCAGAAAATCTGTTAGGAATTAAAACACTGAAGGCTCTAGGAGCTATAATATGCTGTTCCCCGGAGGGAGTCAGACTCTTTCTACGGGATTTCAAGGGTCATTATGTTTTACGTGATTTTGATGTCAGATTGAAAAATGTACCAGATCACTTATGGGCAAAAGGCCCAGCTGATGTAGGTTGTATGCATATCACTCCATATCGTGTTATACTCAAGACAGGAGTTGTCCTACCCAGAATCAGACAATACAAGTTACCACCCGATGCTGTAGTGGCTTTACTGAAAATCATTGAAGAGCTTATTGCCCAGGGGGTGGTCGTAGAGACCAACTCCAATATCTGTAATTCACCCATCATTCCAATTCTTAAACGTACAGACCGCAATGCACCGCCAGTATATCGGCTGGTGATTGATCTTCGAGAGCTGAACAAATGCATTGTACCACAGTATCCTGTGGTCCCCGATATCTCTTCCCTATTGACTGCTATTGATTCAGAAGCAACGTTCTTTACTGTAATTGATCTCAAGAACGCTTTCTTCAGTGTACCTATTGATCCGGAGAGCCAATATCTCTTCGGATTCAGTTTAAATGGACGAAGTTTCAAATTTTCCCGCGCACCTCAAGGATTTACAGAAAGCCCCAGCATCTATAGCCAAGCACTGAAAAGACAACTAGATTGTATTCAAATGCCAGTTAATACCGCTTTACTGCAATACGTCGATGATCTACTGATCACCGCACGAAGTGAGCCCGAATGTGAACAAGCATCGTTAACAGTTTTGCATTTCCTGGCCGACAAGGGACACAAGGTGTCTCCTTCGAAGCTACAATTCTGTGTTCAGCAAGTTGTGTACTTGGGTCACTTGCTGTCCAAAGTGGGGAGACAGCTCACTCCCGATCGCATTCAGTTAATTGTAAATATGCCGCGACCCCAGACACAAAAGGAAGTGCGGGCCTTCATAGGCCTCACCTCGTACTGCAGACAATGGATTCCTCAATATGCATTTCTAGCTAAACCACTCATCCAGTTAACGACGCAGGAGGTAGCAACTTCCATTGCCCTCCCTTGGACTCAGGAACACACACAAGCCTTTGAGGAATTAAAGAAAGCTTTATGCCAAGCACCAGTTTTAGCGACACCATGTTACAGCAAACCGTTTACACTTTTTGTTACAGAACGTGATGGTACAGCATTGTCTGTCCTCACTCAAGATCAGGCAGGTTCACATAAGCCTTGCGCTTATTTTTCAAGTACATTGGATTCAGTAGCCCAGGCACTCCCTGCGTGCTTAAAGTCAGTAGCAGCAACAGCGTTAGCAATCAGACAAAGCGATTCAATTGTTCTAGGTCATCAGTTAACAGTTCAAGTCCCACATTCTGTAGAGGTTCTGTTAAACAGAACCCAGACTCAACACTTGACTATAGCACGACTGACAGGTTACGAATTGACATTATTCCAGCCACACATAGAAATCAGACGCTGCAGTATCCTGAACCCAGCAACACTGTTACCTACAGTTATGACAGATCCAGCTCCGCATGATTGCATAGAGATCATTAATGCAGTAACAAAGCCCCGACGAGATTTAACAGATGTTCCATTGACAAATCCAGACCTGACACTTTATGTAGATGGTTCATGCATGAGAACAAATACAGGAGAGTTAGTGGCCGCGTTTGCAGTGACCACTGAAACTGAAGTTAAAGAAACACATCGTATTGATACACTGTCTGCTCAAGCAGCAGAGCTCATCGCTCTGACCCGAGCCTGTATTCTAGCCAAGAACAGAAATGTCAACATATACACAGATTCCCGTTATGCGTTCGGAGTCGTACACGACTTCGGCATGCTGTGGCAAGAACGAGGTTTCCTGACCTCTCATGGTGCCAAGATACAACACGGTCCTCTCATTCAAGCACTGTTAGAAGCAATACATCTGCCTTCAGCCATATCCGTCATGAAGTGTAAAGCACACACTAAAGTCACAGATTCTGTTTCCCAGGGTAACGACTTGGCAGATCAGACAGCAAAACATACAGCACTGACTCACACTCAGACAACTGATACGACAAAGACAACAGATCCGACAAACTGTATGACAGTCAGGGATCCCACACTAGATGTTATCGACATTCAGACACATGCTACTCCAGAAGAAATAAAGAAATGGATTGAACTAGGAGGGATCCAGACAGATCAAGGTTGGATGACGAAGGGAAAATCTACATGGTTTCTCCCTGACTCTATGGTTCAAGTCATGATAAATACAGCACATAGTCCTGCACATCTAGGAGAGAAAGCAATGTTAGACAGTTTGCAAAATCTCTGGAACAATAAACACTTACGAGCAGCCGCAAAACAGAAAGTGCGTACTTGCATGATCTGTTGTCAGTTCAATCCAGGTAAAAGCGTCCCTGTAGAGCAAGGTGGATTTCATCCTCCCGATCACCCTTTTGAAGTCCTCCAGATGGATTATATCCAGATGGACCGTTGTCGAGGATTTAAATATGTTCTCGTAGTTGTCTGTGCTCTGTCCCGCTGGACCGAAGCATATCCAGTCTCAGATTACACTGCTCCGACCACTGCCAAACAGTTGGTTCGTGAATTCTTCCCACGATACGGCCTGCCTCGTGTCGTGTACTCAGATAACGGTCAGCCATTCTCATCTGCCTTAATGAAAGAAGTTTCTTTATTACTGGGATACCAGTGGAAGTTCCATTGTGTCCGACACCCAGAAGCCGCAGGCCTTGTTGAGAGGCATAACCAGACACTAAAGATCCGCCTTGCCAAAATATGTCAGGAGAAAGGGGTCGACTGGATAGTCGCCCTGCCAGTGGCACTATTCTACATGAGAATGGTCGCCCATTCGAGATCAGGGCTATCCCCGTACGAGGTGGTCTTTGGAAGACCACCGAATATGTGGGGGACGCCCATTCCAAAAAAGATTACTGATGTTGATTCTAACATGTTGACAGATTACCTTGCCTCCTTGATGTCTGCACTCCAATCATGTCGTTCACAGGTTGCCGCAGCCTTCCCTGACAACACTGATGTAAAGCCACACGACGTCCGTCCTGGTGATACTGTACTCGTCCGCAACTTCGACAGGAAAAGTCCGCTGGAGCCCCGCTGGAAGTCTCCGAAGACCGTACTTCTTACAACAAGGACGGCCGTGAAAATCGAAGGAAGAAAGGGGTGGGTCCACACGAGTCATATAAAAAAATTCTCTGGACTGAAACCTGACCGAGACTCGTCCACCCCCACCAAAGACTGTGTTGAACAAAAAGACTTTACAGAATCTGAACGAGAAAAAACTCCTCAAGAAAATTATCGCATGAAATTACGATCTAGCAAGTCAGACAGTTTAATTGTTTAAGTCCTCCCCTAGGTGAATCGGTTAAATAGTTTCTGACATGTATCCCCTAGATCGAGATAGAGAGAGAGAGAGAGAAGCAAAGAAACGTACATATTGTAAATCACTTCGTAGTCACTGCATAGTGACACTAATAATCATGTTTATTCTCAGTGTTTTAATTATCATTACTAGCATCCTATTGCCTATCTATTACCCTATTTTCAAGTGTGAACAATCTGCTTACAATGTATCTGCTGAACACACTTTTTGTGAGTTACCTCCTCACGAGCTTTCCTACAGACTTGCGCTGCGCAACAACACATTCATTAGTATGTTACATCATTCTCATCAAACTAACAATGCTACAAATTGCTGGATATGTGGCCGACTCCCTCCCTACCAGAATTACAAGGGAGCCCTGCCCCTCTTTCCGTACCCGTTCACTCACAATGGCTCCTGCGGAGCATGGTTTAAAATAATTAATTCTTTAGATCCCGACATTGCTGTTTTCGATGGGGGCTGGGTTTGGGGAAACCTGAACTTAGTCCTACTAGACGCCTGTTACCCAGATAAGGAGGGACTTCCCACTAGAATAGGAACTGATCTAGAAAATGAAGTGTATGGATTAGGTAATTATACAATTAGCCTTATGATTCTCACTGTCGAATCCGAAGCCACACCAGTTCTACCCATTATGTCAGTACTGCCAGTCACTGGTGAATTATGTATCAAGAAGAAAGGTTCAGTACACTTAGGTCATAGTAAATGCACTACTGTGGTCGAATTCAGTGATCATGGAAAATCGTCTTTTAAAGCTATCAGTCACTCTTACTTTGTTTGTGGTCATACCGCATACATTCGTCTACCTCCAGATTGGGATGGTACCTGTTACATTGCATTCCTTCTGCCACCTGTTTTTCTAGCTCCTCCTGATTACCATAGAAATACCAATCTAGTAAAGAATAGACCCAGAAGAGATATCCCACTTGTCGACTACACAGAAACGGCATGGGAACAGTACACTGATTTTAATAAAGGATTCTTTTTCTTTTTAGGACCTGTCCAGAATAGTAAATTAATACGCAGATTAACTAGAACACTTGAAGCAGTAGTAAATGAAACTGCCTCCGCCTTAGGTAACTTAACCGAAGAGCAGTCCGCCATGCGGGTTGTTGTCCTTCAGAACCGTCTTGTAATTGACGTCATCTTGGCAGATAGAGGTGGAGCCTGTAAGGTCATCGGGTCAAGTTGCTGTGTTTTCATACCACAAAACGCACCATCTGTATATCAAGCTATCACCCGTCTTCATAAAATTGCAAATCAGATACATCAGAATCCAGGCACCTGGACTTGGTCCGGTTGGTTCTGGACAACGTTAACAGCTTGGGGATGGAAGATCCTATCCTTCCTAGGCATTGGCCTAGTCCTAGTATTCAGTTGCTGCCTGTGCCTACAGTGTGGGCCTGCGATTTGTGGACTGTGTGCCACCTCTTGTATTGAACACTCCAGTTTTCTCTCAAAACGTAAACGAAAGAAAGAAGAACAAATGATGCTACACGAACAAACTGATCGATTCATGAGGATCGATATATCATGAAGGGTCCGTAGGGAACAAGGAGGGAATGAGGAAAATTTAATTTTTGGTCATGTTATGTTCCCTAGCGCGTACCCCACCGACTCCATGTACCGGCTTAAAGTGCATGTAACTTCCCTCCTGTGCCAGCTATGAAGACGCAAATACATTTGCGTCCAACGTTAACTTGTCCTCTTTCAGATCCACCATGAATGGATTGTATAGTCCGTTCCTAAGTATGCTATGCCACCGTCTTTTTGTAGTACACTTTATATGTTTTCCTGCTCTAGCAGAGTAGGCCCTGAATTCCTGCCATCGAACCTCTTTTGTGGCTCCTGACTCTGGCAGCCTCTGCCCAGGCTACCTCTGTACCCGTGAACTCTGACTTACTTCCAGCGCGGCCCCTCGCGCTCAGCTCAGCCTGCTTTCTGCCAAGACTGACTATAACCTTCGAGTTATCTGTTCCGCTCCTCGAGAATGCATTCCTGCCTACTAGATCCTGTAAACATCCTCCCCAGCTGCAGAGCCAAAGGGCCGACCTGTCTCAATGCAAGTAATTCATAGCCTCTGTTACCATGCTTCCATGGAAGGCCCCGTGCCCCCACGCTTCACATGCAGACACTTAGGCGCTTATACACGCATCCACAGTTAGCATAGAATAGCTTCTGCCCTAGAGACCTTTCCGCCCAGATAGTATAGTTCCTAAACATCAGATATCAGATATGATAGAAGTACAAGTTGATCTGACATGCCAGACTTCTGTCTCTTTCCGTCAGTGTAAATGTCAAGTCCCCTGCACCCCGTCAATCACACGTCATGCAGCTGCGCGCGCATCCAAGCTTCCGATTTCTGCTGACACTGCAACAATTCTGTTAGCACCACCCCTTGGTGCCACCCACTTGCGTCACCTATCAGTGACGTTTCTAGCACACACCTCTGGTTCACGCCTCTTGATTACGTATTAGTATCACGTGTATACTGTTATCTTGTCTTCTCTCAGCTGTTACGCCTCTTGCATTATTCCTTATGATATGAATTAAGTATATAAGCTATGTACTGTCAATAAAATACAGCGCTCTATCCCTTCTGACACCCCTGTGGTGGTCAGAACATGATATCCTGATCAAGACCATTCCTTTATGAGGAATAAAACCCTTAGAAACTCTAACACCACGGACTCTGTCTTTTTTCATTCCGATTGAGTTATTATTGATTAAGTACTTACCTGCATAGAAATTAAGAGAGTAAATTAATTATTTACGTCAGTTTTTAGAGGGGTGAGATTGTCTAAAACCTCAGAGACAGTTTTGTTAAAGTGCTCGGAGAGTTAATTAGCATTAGAGAAGGGGGCGGTGAGACTGAGTTGGGATTGGAGTTCATGTTTTAACAGGCCGGGGCGGGGGGGGGGGGGGTTCTAAGCTTTCTAGTCACAGTTGTAGTTTTAGTGTTTTGTTTGAGGGCGGGTGGCGCTGGAGGGGAGATTAAGAACAGAATAAGATGATGGTCGGACCAATCGATGGGGATGATGTTGGATAAGGATGTCAGATTAGGTTTGGAGATGATGCCGTCTAGAGTAGCTCCTTTTGCGTGGGTGGGGGCATTGCAAATCTGTTTGAGGTCCATAATCTCAAGAAGGTTGTTGAGAAGGTTGGTTGCAGGGTCATTAGGTTCATTCCAGTGTACGTTAAGATCTCCAAGGAGGAGATCGTTGGAGTTGGGAAGTGACGATTTAGGAAGAAGGTCGGATAGTTCTTCGGCAAATGGAAGGCGTTCTCCAGGCGGGTGGTATATGTTATGGAGTCTTATTGGGGGGGAGTTTTTCATTTTAAGTTTGGCTCCTAAGTATTCAAAGGTTGTGTAGCCAGTGTTGTTAATTTGGTCGAGTTGTAGTTCTTCTTTGTAGATAATTCCAAGCTCCACCCCTATTTTATCAGGTCTGTCTTTCCTGAGAATAGAGTAGCCGGGGGAAGCCAGAAGGCCCATGATGGGTGTAGAGTGGTCTTTTAGCCATGTCAGCATCCTCATTGAGGAGGGTTTCAGAGATTTCGGTCGCATGTCGGACAGCTGAGAGGCAGTTCACGAGCATGCAGGTAAGGGGTTTAGGGTTGGAGGTGGGAGTTGAACACTGGTGAGTTGAGGGGGGGTCTGGGGGAGCTCAGGTACTCCGGGTTTCTGCTGGTTCCTAAGATGACAGTGATGTTGGAGTGAGAGGGGGGGTCTGTAAGAGGAGGATTGTAAAGGTAGGTATTGCAGAGGGCAGAGAGGTCGGGCGGAGTAGGTATTTGAGGTGCGAAGGGGTCTGTCGAAGCGGGGGAGGAGGGGCGTGGTTATCCAGTATTTGGGGTGTGGGTGTTTTTGGAGACTAGTCTTTTGAGCATAGGGTCAAGAGGGACGGGCTAAAGATTTGTTGGAATCTATCCAATTGAAGTCTTTTTTGAGAAGGGTCAGTTCAGTAGTTCGTGTGGATAGATAGTAATCTAAGTTACAAAGTATCTGGTGGAGGTTGGGGAGGGGGGAGGTGGTGGTTTTTGTGCTGAAGGAGGGGTTAGGGACGGAGTGGCTAGGAAGAGAGGGTTGGAAGCTTGGAGTGGTAGTTTTAATAGGGGGATACTGCGAGGTGTTCCGTGTAAGGAAGAGGATTGGGGAGGGCCAGGGGATGGTGGGAGTGTAAGAGCAGGTCAAGGGGGGGGTTGGTTGCGACGTATGATGGTCTGGTAGGGGTATGGGGAAACGGGGGTATGTCGGGGGGAGAGAATGCGGGCAAAAGGGGATGCGGAAGTGCAGAAAAGGGTGGAAGTGCAGTTTGTGAAAGAGGGGTGGTGGCATGAGGGGTAATGGTTGTTAAGGGACTAGTAAGGGGGGAGGAGGGATAATAGGAAGGTTGTGGGGTGTCGGAGTTGGTCAGTCAATTGGTGACTTGGGGGTTTGGAGGAATGTATTGTAGGGGGGTTGGGGATGGTTCTGGTGATGGGGTGGGATAGGATTTAGGGTAAGGGCTGTGTCATTAATGGGTAGGAGTGTCATGAGGGTGTGGAGTTTGCCTCTGGGGGGAAGGGGAGTGTTGGGAGGGGGTCTGAGGGGGCAGGTGAGGGGAGGGAGAATTGGATTGCGATAGGGGATAGTTAGAGTGAGGGTGACAGGGTAGGAGTTGTTGTACGGGGACTATTTTTCGGGAGAGGGTTGGCAGTAGGGGTAGCCGAAGAGGGTCTGGAGGGGTATTGGGACTGAGAGGTTGTTAGAGAGGGAGTAGAAAGTGACAGATGGTCGGAAAGAGTGTTGAAGAGGAGTTCGAAGATTGTGAGGTGCTTCTCGGTGGCTTGAATCAGGATGTTTCCAGTTTTGTTGACGGAAATGGTTAATTCACCAGGGAAAAGAGAGGTAGGGGAAGTGGCGAGTTTAAGACCATGAGGGATTTTAATTGAGCTAGATACAGGGAGGTGTTATAAGAAGGTGCTCTTCCATTTGGAGGGACATTTGGTGTAGAAGATGTAGTTAGTTTTAATGGGGGGCCGTGAGGCCGTGATCGTTATCTTCAATAAGGGTTTGACACCGACCCGGGGTGTCTGTAATTGTTGTTTTGGTCGCTCCTCCCTAATCACAGTATTACACATGGTTTTACCTTCTGGGAAACACTCTGCTGCTGCTCTCGTGTCCGCTGCTTATGACACTTAATGCTGCCTGCCTCGGGAAGGGGTGCTGACCGAGAGGGGAGCCGCTGCTGAGCGCGCCTTTAGCGCTCACCACGCCGGGATTGCAGTTGGGAACTACATCCCCCAGAAGCCCTCAGTGTTGCGGATCGCCGCGTCACTCATCAGCGTCAGGAGGCGCTCAAAAACAGCTGAGCACTCCCGCAGCACAAGATCGTTTTACCTCCTTGTACACACCCTGCTGCTGCTCTCGTGTCTGCTGCTTAGGACACTTATCGCTGCCTGCCTCGGGAAGGGGTGCTGATCGTGAGGGGAGCCGAAGTACATCCCCTAGAAGCCCTCAGTGTCGCGGATTGCCGAGTCACTTATCAGCGCCAGGAGGTGCTCAAATACAGCTGCGCACTACAGCCGCGCGGGACGCGCGCGGGCATGCCCGGGCCAAGCCCCGGCCAAGGGCGGGCCCGCCCCCGCCCGCGCCCGCCACGGGCCAGCAGAGGCTGGGCCGGGCCAGGCTATTGACATTTACCTTTGGACAGGGGACAATGTGAAGCATACGTAAGGCTGTAATACTTGATTTATTGGATATTGGAGGAGGACAAGCGGGTTGTTTATCACTAATTTCCATTGTGTAAGAAGACATATTACAGCTTCCAGCTCTGAGGCCCCCAGTTTGTGGGTATCGCACACAGTTCAACCCATCCCTTTTTTACTAGGGTACCCACAGAATGAGTAAAAGCACATGCAAGGGGGGCCCTGGGGCAGGGGTAGTGGGGACCTAGATGCCTTTCTCATGCGTGCAGAATCCGTGTTAATACACAAGATCCAGCTCACTGAGAGGAGGCTCTCATTGGACCCCCTAAATCCGTTGGTATTTTCTGCTCCTGTGCAAGCTCCATTGGTAATGGAACCAGTGAGTTCTTTAACCCCATGTGCAATAACCACTTTGCAACAGAGTCCCTCACAATCCCCTTTGATGGCTGCAACATCTTGCCCAACTCCTTTGACTTCTCCCCCATCTGCTCCCACGTGGCAGTCAAGGGCCTTACAAGCCACTAGAGGGAAAGAACAATCTAGAAAAAGGAAAGCTTGTGGTGCACCTAAGACAAGCCACCAGATCTCTAAACAAGCAAGGAATAAAAACACTGCCCATGGGTCGGGGGTGACAATTGAAACAATCATGGATCCAGATGTTAATAAGGGGGCCATGTGTGGTGACAAACACCCTGCTTCAGCATTGAGTTACAGTACATCTAGTGACAAACCTGACTTTGTCAAATTGCTGGAAGAAAGGTTGTTAGCTCTGATTAGCTCGATACTTCAGAAACTGGAGGCAATAGACACCCGGCTAGGCACATTAGAAAAGCACCTATGCAAAGAATGCAATAACCCTACAAGGGCAGCGCCAATCAAAGAACACCCTGGTATAGACGGGACAGTTCCACCCAGACCACTTCCCGCAGGCTCAACGGGCCGATTACCAATGCCCTCGGAAACAGTAATACACCGTGGCCCTCTATTACATCCTGACCCTCGAGATAGGATCGGGCCCCAGGGCCCCACAGGGTGATTGCGGGGGTGGGAAAAAACATGCCCTCAGGAATATTTCTCCACCTTCCACCAGAGGCGAGTCCCTATACCATCATCCTAGCTAATGTCCCCAAGCTTATGAATCAAAATGAGGAACATTGGTCCTCACTTAAAAACAAGGCACTTCATTTCTTGAATGGCCAAACAGGGCTTGGAGATCATTTATTTAGAGAGTTTAAAATGGTGAGAAGGGTTACATGGGTCGGCCAATCACGAAAAGACTCGGTGGGAGATTGTGCTGTCTTAAGCTTTAGGTCCCTGAAATTAGTGGGTCGTATTTTAGACCTGGCAGGTACACTCAGGAACTACACTGAGGGAGTCAAAGTTTTACCACTGGGATACTTCTATCGACCAAGTATGTTCCAAGGGGGTAATGAAGGAAGACAGCACGGGAGCGATATAGGATTTAGAAACAGCCCAATTCCATTAATTAATAACAAAGATAGGCAAGGATGGCTGGGTGATGATTGCCCTGGGTTATTGTGATAATAGTAATATGACTAGTACAGAAAGCTCAAATGATAAGGTCTAGGCCACCCATCTATAACCAAACAGGTATGATAAATCAATACCCTAAAACATGAACAAAATGTATATCCTGAGCTAACACCAATAAATGGATATAAATAAGCAATTGACAAGTCATATATGTCTTCTCTTCTTCTTATTTATTTTGATTTTTTTGCAGTGAATCTTCTCACAACACTTTAGCCGTGCCAACACGTGTTTCGTCCTTGGTGCTATTGAACCACAGACTTCTTCAGGGCTAGAACAATGTATTATGAGGCTATCAGTCAATGTTGTCAATTTACAACAATATCACATTATTCGCCATGTATGCTTAACTGTGCATATTCATGCTATAACAGTGAGCATAGACCAAAGTTTGTCAGCGTGACCAGCTATTAAAACCTAAGAATTCTAGAGAAATGGTGCTAATGAAAAGAGGTGACAGATTTTGAAAGCGTGACTGGTGAATAGTATCACCCCAAAGAACATAAGAATAAGTGGGAAACATCAAACTATGTGTGATATTTAGGATAACCACCTCTGTGTGCAAATTCCACACATTTGAACAAATTATTACCAATCCATGTGTAGAACCATAACAAAAAATCTAATTAGAAAAAGTGCCCATAATAAAATTAAATATAAAGTAAGTATGTCTCACCTAAACTAAATTCAAGGTGTGTCACTAATTATGCATATAGTGCCGTACTTGACTGGAAATTTCCAAACTTTCCAATAACCTGCCAAATTCAGTATTGGGATGATATTAAAACCATATAATGTATATAACCATGTAATATCAAGGACCATAAGGTCCCATATTGTTACCTCATCAATCACAAAATATAAAACTCACTCAGGAGTGTGTGTTTCCCAGTTCCGTAACACCACAATTATAAATAAGAGTCCAAGCTCCATGTGTAAGGAGCGATCGTACGTTTCACCTAAAAGGAAATAAGACAGAAGGAACCACGTCAGTAGAGTCAGTCTATTCTCCACTCTATGCTTATGGTAGAGTTTCTCTCATACATGTTAAGCCTGACGATTTCTCTACCGAGATGCCTACACTGTCGTGAATTTAAAACTCTGTTATTTTACTCAATGCTTGTGGAAATATTACCACATGAGTGAGTATGACCAGAATTCATATACGGACTATTAATCGCATTTGTCTGACGTTGAGACTTCACCTTTTAGTTTACGCATCTAGCTATCGTATTTGAGCCTGAACGTGAGCATCAGTTAAATAACTTAATACCGATGTCCCATCCTTTTCGGAAAAGAAACTGAATTGCGGTAATTTAATTTATCAAGACTAGTGTAATTAAAATCGTAATTGAATGCATGAGCATTTTAAATAAAAGTAAACGCGAAACTGTTAGTTGTTAAACAGTATCGAGTAAGATCGATAATCTGTGCCTGAACGCGTGAAACAGTACGATAACTCCAGTCAAATGTTACATCACTTACGGAGAAACGATTGAATATATCCACAGTTAGCATATTCGTCAAGGCTAATAACATTAATGCACGAGCAACATCTCCTAAGCTCGACATGAATGGTAGTTAAAGGTAAACCTAAACACGTAAATTGTTAAGGATTATCATATGAGATCAGTAACTACACAGTATTTATGAGAAGTCAGACTTGAACTCACCGAAGGACGAAGTATTGTCTCCTACGGGAAGAGAAAACTGGCGTCTAGCATCCGCGCCATGTTTTTTAGATGTTAAAATACCTGTACGATAGTCATAGGCATAGAAAGCGGACTATACGTGTTTGGTTAAGAGGCATTGCCAAGGTCTATGTCTGCACTCGCCATCTTGTGTAAGGCAGTGTAGTATTTCGTATGTAGTCCATATATTATTCAAATCATCTTGATTCAGATATTCGTATAGTCACTACAGCATTCTATCACTGTGATTGAAACTTTTTGATCTCACTTTACATCATTTTACAACTATAGTCGGAACAGCATTATCTGCCTTTAAGCGTAATTTGGGGGCATCTCAAAGCCCACTTAGTCATAAGTATGAATCTCGCGCTCATTCCAATACTTTTTTTGTTAAAATTTCGTAGGCATACCAGAGAAGTCCTATTAAGAGTACCACAAAATTTCACTAGATAGGAAAGGGAAAGGAGTGACCAAAACGAGGAAGTGCAAAAGGTATACACATGCATTACCCAAGAGTCTAGCCACTATTCTTATCATATTTATAAATCATCAAGCACGAATAAAATAGTCTCAACATATCGCAGTAACCTAACCACAAATTAATTTGAATTCTCATCATTTAACTTGTCCTTAAAGACCATATTACACCTATTCCATCTTGAAACACAATATAAATATTATATAAGAATATCTTTCAAATATACAAGTTGTTTTGTGTAGTTTTACGTATATATCAACATCACTTACAAATATCTCTATTACATACTTACTGTCGAGAAAATTATTATCATTAAATATATGCGAAAGAACATCACATTTGTCCAAAACCTCTACACAGTAACTTTAGTCAAATCATTCCATTGTTTTCTCAAACAAACTTCAGTTTGATATCAACAATATTCATTTCTTAAGCATTAAAGTACAAAGGTAGAGCATAATCCTTTACAGAGACTTAAGTTAAGTCATTTCATGGGTTTCTCAGATAAGCCTCCCATTTGATACCAACATTATTCATTTCTTAAGCATTAAAGTACAAAGGTAGAGCATAATCCTTTACAGCGACTTAAGTTAAGTCATTTCATGGGTTTCTCAGATAAGCCTCCCATTTGATACCAACATTATTTATTTCTTAAGCATTAAAGTACAAAGGTAGAGCATAATCCTTTACAGCGACTTAAGTTAAGTCATTTCATGGGTTTCTCAGATAAGCCTCCCATTTGATACCAACATTATTCATTTCTTAAGCATTAAAGTACAAAGTAAAACATAATCGCAAGTAACATTATTGTAGAGATAAGGAAGTCCAGTAGACAGCTCTTGTACTTGTAGTTTATTCATTAAGTTACAGCTTAGTAAGTTCCAATGTAAGTCTTAATGTAAGTTCCTAATATATGCCCCACCAGGAGCGGCCTCCTGGCTGCTCAGCCCATCTTCTCGAACGGCTCTCACTTCAAGCACAAACCTCCTCAACATTCTAAATGACATCACATAGCAAGAGCATCAGAGCCAGGGACATTCATTACATAAGAAGGAGATTACTACACATCTTCCCCTTTATAATATTGAACAAAATGAAATAGTATACACATATATGAACATAGGAAGAGAAGATAAACATTCCACAAGTACATATAAAAGAACACCATAATAATATAACCAAAACTTCTTATGTAATAATAATAATAATGTAAAAGTAAAGCAATAATGAGAAATGTAAGTAATAAAAATTATCCTTGCCTATGTACTAATAATAAATACAATGCAATAGTAACAATAATGTAAGTGATAAACAGTAAAACATCTTTAATGACTTTAACTATAATAATAGTACTGTAAGTAATAAAATAGCCTTCCCTATGTAATAACAATAATAATAAATAAATGGTAAATAGTAAATGTAGTAATAGCAATGTAAATAACAAAGTATTAATATAGAAGTCGTAAACTTAAACAAATTGCAGGACCAGGAAATATCACATCCCCCCTACTGCACACATTGTAATAAATTGCAGGACCAGGAAATATCACATCCCCTCTACTGCCTACACTGTAACATTCCGTTCACCTACCAGGGACAAGGAATGCCCTCTCTTGCACACATTTGCAGGAGAAAATAAATTGCAGGACCAGGAAATATCACTTTACGTATAACAGACTTATATAGATTGCTGCTTAAATCATTTTAAAATATAACAATCCTACTCAAATAGCTGTATATCACTGTAAATAAATCAGCAGTTGTTTAAATAGATGGAAAAAACATAAAAAATATAACAGTGCCAGAAGCACTTACATCACTATAAAACATAGCTGTCTTACTTAAATTGCAGCATGACTTATCACAAACAGCACAGTCTTATTAAAATCTCTACCTATTAAAATTGCTGCCTGTTAAAATATAACAGTGCTACTGAAATTACTGCCATATCATTAAAATATATATCAGTTTTACCTAAATTACTGTATATATTATCACAACAAGAACAGTCATATTTAAAATAAGGAGTTCCAGGAAACCTGAAAAATAAACATTGAAGGAACAATACAAGTTGAATACCAACTTAATCCAGTAGATGGCAGTATGACCTTATTTAGAGCATAGCAAAACTGTTCATGTACCAAGAACACTCGTTTCTCCATGAACTCGTTTCCCACCGGAGCCATAAAACAATTCCTTTTTTAGGTTTCGCTGGGGGGCGGAGCCGTTAGGCTCCTCCTCCAGAGAAATCTGTAGTTTCTAGTATGGGTGACTTGAACACGCCTCTCTGCTTCATTGGCTAGCTCCATAAATGGAGGCTAGCCATTGGAACAGAGAGGCGTCCGTCAATGCCGGACCAGACACGGGGGCGTTCCCGAGATTCTTTGGCTTTTGCCGACGTCACGCGACGCCGGGAACGCCCCCGTGTCTGGTCCGGCCGGGCCGTGTTTGCTGCTGTCCTGCCTTGTGTCCCTCCTCCCGCCGTCCCCACGTTTCCCTCCTCCCTCCCGACGTCCGTGTCCTTTCCCGCCCCCCTCGTCCTCTCCCGCCCCCCTCGTCCTCTCCCGCCCGCCCCCCTCGTCCTCTCCGAGGTTTCTTCAGCCGGCCGGCCGGCCAATCCTAGCGCGGCCGGCCGGAAGTGCCCGCCCCCCCGCCGCCCAGGGGAAGAAGGAAGACGGCGGCCGCGGCCTTAAGAGATCCTGCTGTAAAAAGTAAACAACCTGGAGCTCACGAGGATTGGAAGACGAGACAATATCCGAGTACTCTGTTTCCAGACTGGAAGCATAAGCCTCCTAAATTAACAGACAGCTGTATTGATGGGATCCATAAAGGCGATCGATCGACCATATTTAGCCACGGGAAGGAAGCGCGAGGCCACCTGAAATAGACCAGCTAAAGCGCGCGAGGACCGGCCCCTCGGTGAATAATTCACCAGCCGGCAGCAGCGCGCGGCGATATATTCTAATTCCTGCCGCCGTCCTAATGCTTTACAGCGCAACAGCTGCGCTCCGTCCTGATTCTGCAGGGCGACGCGGCCTTCATCGGCGCTTCTATTAATATAAAATATTGGCACAATATCGTTCCCCCGCATTATCAGCCCCGGGCCTGGCATCACTCTCTGGGAAAACCCTGCATTCAGCACATTCTGACCCAGCAGACAATGCGCGTCTCTCGGCATTAGTGTGTCAGCGCGAGGATAATGGGCCTCTGACCTCAGCCTGCCCCGCTGAGACCCTGCACAACTGCAGGCTGCTGTGTCTAAGGACGTCAGTGAAACGGGATGAAGGTAAACAGACCCAGCAGCACACACAAGCTCTGACAGGTGCCAGTGCCTCTTTATTTATTAAACCCCATCCCAGACTGCCATCATAGGGAATTGAACTCCAAATGGGTCTAGCAACGATAAGATACAGAATTATATATGGATAACAGTGAATACATGTTTTTTTACCATGGGGTTCTGAGTAAGATCTAGTAAACAACAATCATTGGCAAAAGCCAATAGGTCTTGCCAGCGGAAGAGCTATTGTCTTTGGCAATGTACTTCAGCCATGTTGTCCAGCAGCGTGGCTGCTGTTCAGCATGGCTAAAAGTTAGTGGTGGAGAGGAGAGTGGCGAGTGCACTGATGTACATGGCATGGAATGTAGTGTTGCGGAGGGGCCTGAAGTATCGTAGAGTGGAGTGTTGTGGATTATAGCAGAGTGTCGTGGATTACAGTGGAATGGTGTAGAGGGGAGTAATGTAGAGTGAGGGCGTGTAGAATGGAGAGGCGTAGAGTAGAGGTACATAGATTGGCGTGGAGGGGCGTAGAGTGGAGTTGAGTAGAGGAGCATAGACTGTTGTGGAGCAGAGTGGAGTGGCACGAAGTCGAGGGTCAGAGTAGAGGGTTGAAGAGTAGAGGAGTGTAGACTAGAGGTAAATACAGTAGAGGTGCGTAAATTAGAAAATCGTAGTGCTGTAGAGGGGAGAGTTATAGAATGTCATGGAGTGCGGCAGATTGGAATGGAGAATAGTGTTGTGTCATACAACGGAGTGGGCGAGATTGGAGTATAGTGGCGTACAGTAGCTTAGAGTGTCATAAAGTGGAGTGACAGAATGGAGTGACAGTGGAATAAAGTGTCATAAAGTGGGGTAAAGTGATAGAACGTGTAGTAGAGTGGAGAGCAGGGGAGTGCTGTGGAGTGCTTTAAAGTGCTGTAGAGTACTGTAAAGTGTCAGAGTGAAGTGGCATTGCGTGGAGTGGCAAAGAGTGGAGTCAATTGGCAAAGTGTGCCATGAACTGGAGCTGCATGGAGTGGCATAGAGTCAGAGTGTAATAGAGTGTAGTTGAGGATCGTAGAGTAGAGTTAAGTGTTGTGACATATAGTGGAGGTGCATAGAGTGGAGTGTCATAATAGAGTGTTGTAAAGTGTGAGAGTTGATTGGTGTGGCGCAGAATGGAGTAAAGTGGCATAAAGTGCTGTAGAGTGTCATAGATTGGAGTGTCAGAGTGGTGGGGCGCAGAGTGAAGGGGGTTACAGTGTCAGAGTAGAGTGGTGTAGAGTGGAGTACAGTGGAATGGAGTACACTGGCAGAGTAGACAGTTGTAGAGTGAAGCAGAGTGGAGTGCAGAGGAGTGGAGCAGGGTAGAGTAGAGTGTGGTGGAATGGGATAGAGTATAGCAGCATGGATTAGAGCATCATATCGTAGAGTAAGTGGCATATAGTAGAGTTTAGAGGCATAGACTGTCGTAGAGTGGAGTGGAAAAGAATGTCAGAGTTGAGTGGTGTACAGTGGAATGGAGTGGAGTGGTGTAGCAAAGAGGGGGGTAGACTGGTGCAGCAGAGAGGGGAGTAGATTGTCCTAGCGTGACAGTGTTGTAGGGTGGAGTTGTCTAGAGTGGAGTATGCATATTGTGATGGCACAATGCCAATGTAGACAACACATCTTCAATTGAAATGACCATTACACTTACACAGACATACAGTTTTACTGATAAAAGTAGGAAGTGCACAAATGATAATGTGTGGAAATGGCATCACCTAGTGTACTGATATTTTTTTGATTGTATTAAAATATTTGTTCCACCACACTTCAGAATTACCAAAAGTTTGCTTCATTTGTGCTCTCGCAATTATGAAATGTTCTGACATTTCTGCACACTAAATTTACAAACATTTACATTTACATTTTGTTGTGTGCTAGAAAAAACACCCTACAGCCTTTCGTCTCACATGGGTACCCAGCAGGATTGTCACATAAATCCTCTCACTTTTGAAGTCAGTGAAAGAAAACTAAACACCAAGCTCCTTCAGAAGACAGCGCCTGACATTTGACCTATGTCTTTGAATGCACAGTAAATGTGAAAAGAGGAGAACAAAATGTAAAGGCCTGTTTACAGAAAGTGAGTGCTTGAGAATACAAGAAACTCTGGTAAACAGGCTATGCTCAACAAGATTGACTAACTCAAGCTGGACAGCCTAAAGTAAGTAACGGCAGCAAATAACTAGCACATGTGTCTTACAAACCACAAACTCAATTATGAGCACAGGGGGGAATGTATTTGCAGAGGAGCTTTCCAAATGTCCCCGCAGTGCCATTAACAAACCAGGCAACTGGGCTGTCTGATAGGCTTTGACCTAATGACCCCTTTGACTGCAGCTGGGGTAGCAAAATATAGCAATAACTGGGCTCAAAGGGCACACCAGGGCTCTTGGCCTCAGTGCCACTACATCTGCTGAACCAACTGTAGCAAGGCTTGATTGAGGGGCATTGGCAGATCTGGAAGCCCAGTACTATCTAGTGTCTGTCAGGGCTGGGGTGCATCCCCTGAGCTGTATGTTGGTGTCAGTAATGGAACAGCAATTGGTCCTGGATGGTGTTGGCCTGCATTGGCAGGGCTATTTGTAAGCCTCTGCACCGAAAGATCAGACATTCTTCAGGTCAAGGGTGAGGTGAATTGAGGGGACCGTGGCAGGGTCACTAAATGGGAATACCAGTGGATGCTGCAGGTTATGGTTGCGGTGCAGAGCTCTATGTGGTTGAGTCTGTGATTGAATGGTTGCAGGTGTGTCCGGTTATAACCAAGGTGCCTGTTCTTCCCGGTGAAGGAACACTTTGAGGGTGACAAAGTCTGAACACGCATAGGGGGAGGAGCAGCAGGATATGACTGAGCTGCATTGGCACGGTGGACTGCCAGTCCTGGAGGGCAGAAATGTTTCAGGTTGTGAATGTGGGTTATTGGTGGCGTTGTGGGCGCTCCAGTACTAGACATGAAGACATTCTGCAGGAATTAGGTGCATTGTGAAAGCTGCACATGTGTCTCAGTGGTTAGTGCAGCAGGACATAATTGAGGTGCATTAACTGAGTGATATGTATGGCCAGTACTGGAAATGTAGGATCACCAAAGTCAACAAATACCTTTGCACCATTGCAGAGGGTGTGCAATTAAATAAGTGAGCTCTAACTTGCCCACAAGGGCTCGTGA
This sequence comes from Lissotriton vulgaris, assembly GCF_964263255.1. Taxonomy (NCBI): domain Eukaryota; kingdom Metazoa; phylum Chordata; class Amphibia; order Caudata; family Salamandridae; genus Lissotriton; species Lissotriton vulgaris. Next base: position 94,857 of record NW_028243495.1, on the reverse strand, counting down.
CAAAAACCTTCAAGGATGTAGACTTTGGGGGTTTCGTTTTTCATAAGACCCTGGATCGTGATTGCCATTCATGTCCTGTATCCTGGCTCTAGTGTATTTATATTTTACCTCTGGTGAAAATATTAAATTGATAGTGCCTGCAGTGTCCGTCTGTGTGTGTGTGTGCCTGCAGTGTCCGTCTGTCTGTGTGCGTGCAGTGTCCGAGGTCCGTCTGTCTGTGTGCCTGCAGTCTCTGTCTGTCTGTGTGCCTCCAGTGTCCGTCTGTCTGTGTGCCTGCAGTCTCTGTCTGTCTGTGTGCCTGCAGTGTCTAACGTCCGTCTTTCTATGTGTGTGCTGCAATGTCAGCCTGTCTGTTCGTTCCCCCAGCAAAAAAAAAGTGAGCACCTACTGTCAAGGCAACCACAGTGTCATGGAGCAGCCCCTCTCCTATCTGTTCCTTCCTTCAACAAATCTCGCACCGGGTGAAACGCCGAAGATGCGCCACTCCGTGCCAGCAGGAATAAGAAACAACCCTTGTGTCTAGGTTTACAATGTCAACCGGCCAGGATACGGTGCCTGTCTGTGTGCCTGTAGTGTCCATCTGTCTGTGTGCCTGTAGTGTCCGTCTGTCTGTGTGCCTGAAGTGTCCGTCTGTCTGTGTGCCTGTAGTGTCCGTCTGTCTGTGTGCCTGTAGTGTCCGTCTGTCTGTGTGCCTGTAGTGTCCGTCTGTCTGTGTGCCTGTAGTGTCCGTCTGTCTGTGTGCCTGTAGTGTCCCGCTGTCTGTGCGCCTGCAGTGTCCATCTGTCTGATTGCAATGTCCGTCTATCTGTGTGCCTGCGGTGATCGGCTGTCTGCCTGCCTGCAGTGTCCGTGGTCCGTCTGTCTGTGTGTGTGCCTGCAGTGTCCGTCTGTCTGTGTGCGTGCAATGTCAGCCTGTCTGTGTGTCTGCAGTGTCCGAGGTCCGTCTGTCTGTCTGTGTGCCTCCAGTGTCCGTCTATCTGTGTGCCTGCAGTCTCTGTCTGTCTGTGTGCCTGCAGTGTCTAAGGTCCGTCTTTCTGTGTGCGTGCTGCAATGTCAGCCTGTCTGTTCGTTCCTCCAGCAAAAAAAAGTGAGCAACCACTGTCAAGGAAACCACAGTGTCATGGAGCAGCCCCTCTCCTATCTGTTCCTTCCTTCAACAAATCTCGCACAGGGTGAAACGCCGAAGATGCACCACTCCGTGCCAGCAGGAATAAGAGGACTTTGCAAACAGCAAAAAAAAAATGGAGCACATTAAAACTTGGCTGCGCAGCCATGTAAGAGGCAGGGCATGTCTGCGCTTGTGCAAAGTAGTATATTATAACCAGCCACGTAAGAGGGCCGATCTGCGCTTGCGCAGAGTCCCCATCTCCAGACCTCACACGCGTCACCCAGCATCACAGGCACTGGTCACGCTCGAACCCGCGCCATCTTAAACCTTTGCACCTAGGATCTCCGTGCAAACCAGAGCGCTCCACAGCCCGGGGATGAAGTGCTGTGTAATGTCACAGTGCAGTACATGGTATAGGCCAATTCTACTACAGTACCTGCTTCAGTGCACACTTGCACTGAGAGCAACTGCTGTGCTGTGACAGCTGTGTGGGCGGATGGCTGTGAGAGCTGTGTGGGCTGTGAGAGCTGTGTGGGCTGTGAGAGCTGTGTGGGCTGTGAGGGCTGTGAGAGCTGTGAGAGCTGTGTGGGCTGTGAGAGCTGTGTGGGCTGTGAGAGCTGTGTGGGCTGTGAGAGCTGTGTGGGCTGTGAGAGCTGTGTGGGCTGTGTGGGCTGTGTGGGCTGTGAGGGCTGTCAGGGCTGTGAGGGCTGTCAGGGCTGTGTGGGCTGTGAGGGCTGTGAGGGCTGTGTGGGCTGAGAGCGCTGAGAGCTGTGTTGGGCTGAGAGCTGTGTTGGGCTGAGAGCTGTGAGGGCTGAGAGGGCTGTGTGGGCTGTGAGGGCTGAGAGAGCTGAGAGCTGTGTGGGCTGAGAGAGCTGAGAGCTGTGTTGGGCTGAGAGCTGTGTTGGCTGTGTTGGGCTGAGAGCTGTGTGGGCTGTGTTGGGCTGAGAGCTGTGTGGGCTGTGTTGGGCTGAGAGCTGTGTCGGCTGTGGGCTGTGTGGGCTGAGAGAGCTGTGTGGGCTGTGAGAGCTGTTGGCAATATAAATAACAATGCCATTTATTTATAAGTAAAAAAAAAAGAAATGTCATGAGCAATGCCAATAACTCTAACTTTTCCAAAGGCGAAACCATTGCATTGTAAATGCTTGTCCTGGTCATGCCAAGATGAAAATCTTCCATCTTTAAAAATGTTGGAATAAACGAATCAACTTGTGAAATATAAGAAGTACTTTTAAATACATCCAACCGCTGAGTAGAAGACGACGTTCTCAGACGATCAAGATTTCAGGGAAGAAATGAGCATTTGAAGCAGTCTCTCACCTTAGCAATAAGTGTTCCCCCCTTCCAGATAAAGTCAACAGCTGCTCAGTATCACAGGCGCCAATGGTCACACTGTTGGAGATACGGAAGCATCACTTTACATCATCCTCGTCGCCAATGTAGAGATAAGGAAGTCCAGTAGACAGCTCTTGTACTTGTAGTTTATTCATTAAGTTACAGCTTAGTAAGTTCCAATATAAGTTCCTAATATAAGCCCCACCAGGAGCGGCCTCCTGGCTGCTCAGCCCATCTTCTCGAACGGCTCTCACTTCAAGCACCAACCTCCTCAACATTCTAAATGACATCACACAGCAAGAGCATCAGAGACAGGGACATTCATTACATAAGAAGGAGATTACTACAATTATGTTGACTCTTGCGGTAGAATACATGCTTTTAGTGACATTCATGTGTTATATTCTGTTGTCACATAGGTCATGTTGGTGTATCCACCAAGAGGTCCCATGTACAGCAAACTTAAGGTTCTCACATAGCTCAATGATTCAGTTTAATTCCCTAGATAATATTGAAGTTCATCATCAAAGTTCAAACCCCTCTCAACTGCATGTACCTGCATTATCCACCTAGCTTCTAGCTGGCGGAGTTTAAGTTCTCGATTTCCACCTCTAATATCCAAAGGCCTCATTTCAATCCCATGAAATGCCATTGATAGATGTTCCGTTTCTGAACTGCCTTTCAGTGCATGTACTGTAAGTGGGTAGTTTATATCCCTATTCTTGAGTGCTCTATAATGTTCTGCCATGTGGTCCCTCAATCTTCGAATAGTGCTTCCAATGTATACGATGTTACACTTACAAATCAGAGCATGAACCACATAAGTGGTGTTGTAATCAATGTGTGTTTTTCATATGGTACGTTTTCGAGCCGTTGTAACTGACTTTTAATGTTCCATGTATTGACATTTTGCACATGCTGCAGTTGCCACAGCGAAAAGATCCTTTGGCCAGTAGGTGCAACCATGTTGGAATCTGTTCTATCACCCTCGGATAACTGGGACTAATCATGTTCTTAATGGTCATACCTCTACGATATGCAATGAAGGGGTTGGAAGCAATATGTTCCCGTAAAGCGGGATCAGAACTCAACATGAACCAGTACTTCTTTAAAATCTGGTATATCTTGGAGGACCAGGGGTTGTAATTAGTAATTAGTCTCACCAGATTTTTGCATATGTTATTTACATTTATCTTAAGCTTAAGTGCTTCTCTTCGGACGAGTCCAAGAACTCTTTTTTTGGCTTTACTTAAAACTCCTTGTCCATATCCCCTAGAGAGGAATCTCTTTTCTATGTCCACCATACAATCTCGGAAGTCAGTTTCTTCGCTACAGTTGCGTCGCGCTCTATAGAGTTCACCGTATGGGATGGCATTTATAGTCGATCTGGGGTGTGCACTGTCATTGTGTAGCACTGCATTACAGGATACTGCACAGTCTCCCTCTGTCAATGAATAGTATCAAATCCAAGAACGTAATTCTCTCTCTGCTATAGTCCATGGTGAAAGTCATGTTGTAGATATTATTGTTCATGTAAGCAAAGAAGTTGAGCAACTCAACCTCACCACCCATCCATATAAAGAGTAAATCATCTACATATCGTCCATAGTATTTAATACAGGAGAGCCACTGTGCTCCGCCTGGGCCCCAGATATGCACCGTCTCCATCCACCCCACGAAGAGACAGGCAAAAGACGGTGCAAATCTGGAACCCATCGCGGTCCCACACCTCTGTTTATACCACTGGTTCTTAAAAAGGAACACATTCTGTTCCAAAATCAGTCTGGACATAGTCAGTATCATGTTAGTATGTTCTAATTATTCCACTGGTCTCCTGTGCAAAAAGTATTCTAAAGCCTGTAAGCCCAGTTCATGGTTGATGTTAGTATAAAGAGAACATACATCCCTGATGACAAGTATCATCTCTGGTCCCCATACGAAGTCATCTAAGATGTTAAGTATATGCTTCGTGTCTTTTATGTTGGAGGGTAATTAACTACATAAGGTTGTAGAAATATATCTACAAACGCTGCCAATTTGTCCGTTGGTCCTCCTATCCCCGAAATTATAGGTCTTCCTGGGGGAGATAAGGGATCTTTATGAACCTTAGGCAAGGTATATAAACATGGAAAACGGGGACGATAAACAGTAAGATATTTGAATTCAGTGTCATTCAAAAGTGTTTCTTGGTGCCATTGTTTCAGATGATTGTTAACTTTGGCAACAATAGAAAAAATGGGATTATGTGGTGATTTCGCATACCAGACGTCATTACTCAGTTGCCTAAAGATCTCCTCTTCATACTTCATCCTATCCATCATGACAACATTCCCTCCCTTGTCTGCCTCTTTGACAACAAGGGAGGAGTCCTCTGCAATCTTCTTAAGTGCATTCCTCTCCCTGGATGATAAATTGTTGGAAAATTGGAAGGTATCCTCCAAAATATCTAGTTCTTTATCAACACTTTTATAAAATGCATCTATGTTGCTACCACCCCCCAGTTGTGATGTCCATTTTGACTTATTTTTTAAACCACTATCCGCTGTTAAATTAGTGCAACAATCCAGATCCTGTAAAACTTGATGTAATGTCACAGGATCATTCTCATTTTCCGTTATCGACAATACCAGTCTAGTAGCATGCACACCTTGAATAGTGATATCCCCAACAATAGAGGGAGATGAACAATCTCTTGTAACAACATTTGCAGAAAAGAACTTTTTTATTTTCAGTTGTCGAATAAATTTATAAATATCAATTTTAACATCATTAATGTTACATTTCCTTGTCGGACAAAAGTTCAGACCTTTACGCAGGACAGACGGCATCTCATTAGTCAGCTCTGTACTAGACTCATTAATTATTTGTATTTCATTGTCACCCTTTATTTCCTCTGATTGGCCTTCCAATAGCGAGTCTGATAGTGTGCCCTTTCGTCTGGTTTTCCTGCCTCCCCTTTTTCCTCTCTTGGATTTCACCATGTCTACCCTTTGATCTCGCTGTCTCGAATTCTCTGTACCTCCTTTAAAAAAGAGGATGAATTGCTCCCTGTCTGTTCCTCATTGACATTTGTCACCCCATCTTCTCCATTTGTGGAGATACTACTAGACAATGCTGTGTTAATGCTACTCATTGATGACACTTTTTTGCCCTCAGTCAATGCATCATTAATTTCCATTAATTATTAGATTTAATGTGCTGAGTACGTTGGATGTTAATGAGTGACTGCCCCATAGAATAGATTGGAGGAACGTAGGTGTCAGTCTACACCAAGGTTATTCTGGGGACTTAGCACTAAGATCTAACGCCTGCTCAGAAGATTAAGGACGCCCCACAAGGGAATAACAAGACAATTAAAATACCTGAGTTCACAGAGGGTGGAAAAAGCCCAAGCATAGCCTTAAGCCCCCCATTGACACCCCATGATCAAGGGAGAACTGCTTCGGCAGAGCCTACTCTGATCACAAAAGTAGGACCGAATAAAACTAAGGAATGTAACAGGACTTACTAAGAAACTCCAGGAACCAGACTGGCAGGACTATGTAGATAATAACGATATTTGTCTCTTTCAAGAGACTTGGGCATTGGAACCACTCTATAAGGAGGGCTACAGGACTTTTAGTGTTGAAGCTGAAATCCCGAAGAGAGGATTGCTAATTTGGGTAAGAAACCATGTAAATGCGGTAATCCAAACCGTACCCACTGGTTCTAATGATATCCCGGGCCTAAGTCCAAAATTCCCTAATAAATTGAGGATCTCTTTATTTAATATATATATAAGACTGAGAGATCGCTCTAAAGAATCACAGCTAATTAAACAATTAGAAGAAATCTTAGATTTATTAGGATCTAAAAGCCTGATTATAATTGGTGGTGACTTCAATTGTTGTTACGAGCCATTAAATGGTATGGAAACTGTCCTCGATGAAGAAGACTTGGCATGGGGAATCCCTCTACTTAGAACCGAAAAATCAGCGGGGTGTACTGTATCCGCATTACAGATCCTGGACCTAATGATAGGAAAAGGATTACGGTCTTGCCACGGAAGATGCCCCTCTGATTTTAAGCGGTCAAACACGTTCCCAAGGGGACAACCGGCCTCCTGCATTGATTATGTTATGATCAGTGCTGTACATTGGCCGTTTGTGATTGACTTCAGGGTAGAGTCTAGGAGGGAAAGTGATCACTTCCCACTTTGCCTAGATCTCAAGGGGGAACACTTTGAGACGTTGGCCGTATTAGACCAAGGGGACCCGCAACTAATAATGTCCAATAATAAAAGGGCAGTTAAATGGCCTATTGTATTAGGAAAACTTGAACCCCTCACCTCCATTTATAATATATTTTATGATCTTCTTTCTTCTTTCCTTTTAAAGCAAGATTCGAACCCCATACTGTTCACCCAAATTCACTTATTACTAACTGAAAACATTAAACCCTATTTAACTAAGTCAGGGAGTAGAAAATGTACAAAAAGCACTAGTATATCCCTGTCCGATCCGTGGTTTAATGATGACTGTAGGACAGCAAAGCAGAACCTGATTAAGGAAGAAAGAGCCGGGAAAGGCTCGACTAGAAAGGAAAACCTATAACCAGGTATTGAAAACTGCACGCAGAAATTGTGAGGATTCCAGGTGGGAAGACATGCTATCCGCGGTAACAACAGGTGATCAAGCCCTATTTAGGAGGATAGTTGCCAACGGCAATAATATTAGTAAACCGGTCCAGGACCACAATTTAGACCCCAAAACCTAGTATAGCCACTTTGCACAACTATATCCATGTTCGGGGCCTCTAGCAAACAGGCGCCAGGGCACCATTAAAGACTTGATGGAGTCTAGTCATCATGAACCCCAACATTTTAGTAGTATAGATACGGAACAAGCTATAGCTGCCATCAAGCAGTCCAAAGCACCGGGACCAGATAAAATCCCCGGGGATTTATTCAAACATGCCCCGGATGTATGGGGCCCATACCTTAATCTACTATCAAATTCAATTAATAAGGGGCAGCCTATTCCCTTGTCATGGAAGGGGGCGGAGATCGTCCCAATATATAAGAAAGGCAACAGAGACGATCCCGCTAACTATAGACCCATCAGTCTAATAGATATCGCCCAAAAGATCTACTCTAAACAGTTACTGGAAAAGCTGAATGAATGGATAGTCGAGAACAGCATTTTGTCAACTTGCCAGGCAGGTTTCAGGAAAAGAACCAGTGCCATCGAGCAGGTATTGAGGTTACAAACTATAGCCTGGAAGGTAATCTGTACGTGGCCTTTATCGATTTAAAGGCTGCCTTCGACTCAATCCCCAGAGACCAGTTGTGGGTAAATCTATTGAAACAAGGTGTCCCTCGAAGCATACTGGTGCAGCTCATTAGACTCCATGAGGAAAATGTTGCCAGAGTGCGTTGGGGACAAGGTGGGGAGCTCACGGACGAAATACCGGTTGCGAGGGGGGTACGCCAGGGGTACGACCTGGCACCCACGTTGTTCCTTCTTTATGTCAACGACATGGTCGAATTTTTACAAAAGGCAAACCATGACTTCCCAAAATGGGTGGTGCCCATATATGTGCCCTGACATTAGCAGACAACACCATTCAGCTCTCCCAGACCCCCAGGGGATTGCAAAATCTTCTGAACGAACTCGATGTCTACTGCAAATTAAAAGGCTTGGAAATAAATCCCGTAGAAACAAAATACATGGCTATCAGGCCACACAAAAGCTCCAAGGGTAATATTATGCTCAATGGTGTTAATTTACAGAGAGTCAATACATTTGTTTACCTGGGGGTTACTATAGACTCTACTCTCTCATGGCACCCACATATAAAAAAGTCCAGGACCATTTTAACACAATACGCAGCACCAATTCTAAAAACTTCATGCCACGGGAATAAAGGCTATTACACCTGCACTGGAGATCTATAAATCCAGAGCACAAACTGCCGCTTTGTATGAAACTGAACCTTAGGATGGAGAACAACTCTCTATTCTAGCGGTGGGAGGAAATAGGGCCCTTAGAGTGATGGTGCCCCTCCCCCAAAATACTCCACTGATTCCTTATACCTACGATTTGGGGCTAAAACGTACTGAACACAGAGCGGTTTGCATGACGCTATCATACTGGACACGGGTATGGGTCTGTTGGACAGGCCACGTGAAGGGCTTGCTTCCTCCCCGCATGACAGGGCCCGAGCCCGGCCCTCCAGGTGTTACCCACAGAAGCCACCCGCACCCCGTCTCATACGGGACTCCTGCCCCCGGACATCTCTGTATCATGGGGCTGAATCACTACCGGCTCCCTCGCCCGGCCCGGCCGCCATCTTGGACACTGCACCACGAGGCCGCGTGGCCTCAGATCGACCCTAACCCTGGGCCTGGCCAGGCCCCGAAATCCTGGCACCACTATCCACCCAGGAGGTGAGAGGCCCACTTGGCAGGTCAATGGGAGAAAGAAGTGTCGATGGCTCTCCCCCGCCAGGTGCCGATCGCCCCCAGCTCCCCCGGGCGCTGGCTCCACCCCCCTGCTGGGTGTCTGGACTCCCTCATCCCGGACCTCCCGACCTCCAAGTGCGAGGGCCCGGACATCAAAGGGCGCCAGACCTATAACTGGGGCAGCTCCAGAGCAGGAAGGCAGTTGTATCCTGGAGTCGAGAGACACCGTGAAGAACTCAAACTTGACGGACTACTGGCGCTGCCGTAGCCCTGCCTTGCGAATTATCATCTTGCCTGCTGGCGCTGCTCTAAACCTTCTGAATCCTTTATCGTCACCGGGACCTGCTGGCGTGGCCGCGGACCGTCGCTACCTACGATCATCTCGGGACCTGCTGGCTCCGCCGCGGCCCGACCATCTAGAACGCCGAGCTCGAGGATTGTGAGCTATCCATCTTATCATCGCATCTACCAGATTGGTAACAAGACTGTCCCGCTACCCCCTTCCCATCCAAGAGACTAGAATCGAGGGGACCCCGGAGTCCAGACCTCCTTGTACCATTCTACCGTACTTAAAGATTGCTTATAAATAACGTTAAACCTTATCTTTGTGTGGTGTACCTCTGTGGGGGGGAAGTTACTCGTCTGTACGATCGCTGGAGACGGCTCTCCCCGGAGACCTCTCCCCTTGTCCTCGGCCGACCCTCCCGGTCCGTCTAACAGGGTCACTGAGGAACTCTTCACCTATAGGCCGGCTTTGATCGAACTACTTGCACTGGACACCCATGTTAGCTTCCCCTGGTTGGTTAATGTCCGCAAATGGCTTTTTGACCTGGGCTTAAGGAAATTTTGGAGCGATCCTGGTGAAATGACCACTGATTCCAAACGGGAATTAAAAAAGGTGTACTGGAATTTGTCCAATGTAAAGTCAATTTGAATTGTGGTCATGGCTCATTAACATCTGAATTAATAATGTTTAAACCAACCCCCTGCTTTGAACCATTTTTAGACCAGATAGAACCTCCACTTGCGAAAATACTTTACCTGAAATTCAGGTTCGGTATTCTCCGAGCTGGAACATTCACGTCAAAATGGGATGAATACAACAAGAGTGGAGAAGATGGAAAGTGTAAAACCTGCAACTCAGATGTTTTAGAGGTCGTGGCGCATGTCCTTTTTTCAACTTAACCTACTCTAATGCTAGGAAAAAGTGGATAAAACCATTGGGGAGAAATCTGGGCATTAGAAAATACCGAGACATGCTACGTATCCTTAGTCTGATAATCCCAACTCATTGTTTTTGGTATCAGTAGATTCCTGTTGGCTATAGATTTTATGAGAATGAAGAAAGGACTTAATTTTAACCATCTACCTATATTAGAGCACTTTAGAATATAATCCTGCACTGTTGGTATAATCTGCTAGATATTATTTGCATCTTGCACTTTATACTGAAGGACTCGACGAAGAGTAGATTTTTAACTATTTATTTAATTGTCTTAACTTCAAGGGTGAAGGGCCAAGTTTTTAGATCCCGAAAATGTAGTTAGCCATCAAAGCACTTTAGAACTCGTCTTTTATATATATTGTTGTTGTTCCAGCTTCAAATATCCCTTGTACTTTGTACTATAGTAAAGATTTTTTAAATTTGTATGAACATGGTTGTAAAACTCAAGGTTAACCTATCCAAGTCTGTGGAAATGTAACAACCTTTTAGTATTGCTGTGTGAGATTGTTATAATGTGTTTTATGTGGATTTTCTTGTAAGATTCTATGAATCGAATAAAGATGTGTTTTTGATTGAATAAGGGTTTCAGGGTGTCGGATTAGGAATTCATGTTTGAAGTTCTTTTTGGCATTTTTAGAGAGGCTGGAGGACATGGAATTGTCAAAGAGTTGGGACCATGTTTGAGGAGTGAGGGGTGATTGTCAGTGAGAGCCTGAGAGGGGGGGTGTATGGGTAGGATTAAAGTGGGACATGGTGGGGGGCATTACTGGGGGAGGAAAGGGGAGTGGGCAAAGAGATGCGTATGAGGAGAGGGGGGATTTAGAGGAAGGAGATTTGGTGGAGAGTGATGGGTGGGAATGTGAGGGGCTGGTGGAGGGTAGTTATTTGTGGTTCCAGCAGCAGATCCGGGGGGGTCAATACATTCAATGCTCAGGTACAGTAGAGGCAGTGGATTCTATGGTTATAGGATCGATTCATTCAATACACAGGTACAGTAGAGGCAGTAGATTCTATGGTTATAGGATCGATTCATTCAATACACAGGTACAGTAGAGGCAGTAGATTCTATGGTTATAGGATCGATTCATTCAATACACAGGTACAGTAGAGGCAGTGGATTCTATGGTTATAGGATCGATTCATTCAATACTCAGGTATAGTAGAGGCAGTGGATTCTATGGTTATAGGATCAATTCATTCAATACACAGGTACAGTAGAGGCAGTGGATTCTATGGTTATAGGATCGATTCATTCAATACTCAGGTACAGTAGAGGCAGTAGATTCTATGGTTATAGGATCGATTCATTCAATACACAGGTACAGTAGAGGCAGTAGATTCTATGGTTATAGGATCGATTCATTCAATACACAGGTACAGTAGAGGCAGTGGATTCTATGGTTATAGGATCGATTCATTCAATACTCAGGTACAGTAGAGGCAGTGGATTCTATGGTTATAGGATCGATTCATTCAATACACAGGTACAATAGAGGCAGTGGATTCTATGGTTATAGGATCGATTCATTCAATACTCAGGTACAGTAGAGGCAGTGGATTCTATGGTTATAGGATCAATTCATTCAATACTCAGGTACAGTAGAGGCAGTAGATTCTATGGTTATAGGATCAATTCATTCAATACTCAGGTACAGTAGAGGCAGTAGATTCTATGGTTATAGGATCGATTCATTCAATTCACAGGTACAGTAGAGGCAGTAGATTCTATGGTTATAGGATCAATTCATTCAATACTCAGGTACAATAGAGGCAGTGGATACTATGGTTATAGGATCAATTCATTCAATACTCAGGTACAGTAGAGGCAGTGGATACTATGGTTATAGGATCAATTCATTCAATACTCAGGTACAGTAGAGGCAGTGGATTCTATGGTTATAGGATCAATTCATTCAATATACAGGTACAGTAGAGGCAGTAGATTCTATGGTTATAGGATCAATTCATTCAATACTCAGGTACAGTAGAGGCAGTGGATTCTATGGTTATAGGATCTATTCATTCAATACACAGGTATAGTAGAGGCAGTAGATTCTATGGTTATAGGATCAATTCATTCAATACTCAGGTACAGTAGAGGCAGTAGATTCTATTGTTATAGGATCAATTCATTCAATACTCAGGTACAGTAGAGGCAGTGGATTCTATGGTTATAGGATCAATTCATTCAATACTCAGGTACAGTAGAGGCAGTGGATTCTATTGTTATAGGATCAATTCATTCAATACTCAGGTACAGTAGAGGCAGTAGATTCTATGGTTATAGGATCAATTCATTCAATACTCAGGTACAGTAGAGGCAGTAGATTCTATTGTTATAGGATCAATTCATTCAATACTCAGGTACAGTAGAGGCAGTGGATTCTATGGTTATAGGATCTATTCATTCAATACTCAGGTACAGTAGAGGCAGTGGATTCTATGGTTATAGGATCTATTCATTCAATACTCAGGTACAGTAGAGGCAGTGGATTCTATGGTTATAGGATCAATTCATTCAATACACAGGTACAGTAGAGGCAGTGGATACTATGGTTATAGGATCAATTCATTCAATACTCAGGTACAGTAGATGCAGTAGATTCTATGGTTATAGGATCAATTCATTCAATACACAGGTACAGTAGAGGCAGAAGATTCTATGGTTATAGGATCGATTCATTCAATACACAGGTACAGTAGAGGCAGTAGATTCTATGGTTATAGGATCGATTCATTCAATACACAGGTACAGTAGAGGCAGTAGATTCTATGGTTATAGGATCGATTCATTCAATACACAGGTACAGTAGAGGCAGAAGATTCTATGGTTATAGGATCAATTCATTCAATACTCAGGTACAGTAGAGGCAGTGGATTCTATGGTTATAGGATCTATTCATTCAATACTCAGGTACAGTAGAGGCAGTGGATTCTATGGTTATAGGATCGATTCATTCAATACTCAGGTACAGTAGAGGCAGTGGATTCTATGGTTATAGGATCAATTCATTCAATACACAGGTACAGTAGAGGCAGTGGATTCTATGGTTATAGGATCAATTCATTCAATACTCAGGTACAGTAGAGGCAGTGGATACTATGGTTATAGGATCGATTCATTCAATACTCAGGTACAGTAGAGGCAGTGGATTCTATGGTTATAGGATCGATTCATTCAATATACAGGTACAGTAGAGGCAGTAGATTCTATGGTTATAGGATCAATTCATTCAATACTCAGGTACAGTAGAGGCAGTGGATTCTATGGTTATAGGATCGATTCATTCAATACTCAGGTACAGTAGAGGCAGTAGATTCTATGGTTATAGGATCGATTCACTCAATACTCAGGTACAGTAGAGGCAGTGGATTCTATGGTTATAGGATCAATTCATTCAATACTCAGGTACAGTAGAGGCAGTGGATTCTATGGTTATAGGATCAATTCATTCAATACACAGGTACAGTAGAGGTAGTAGATTCTATGGTTATAGGATCGATTCATTCAATACACAGGTACAGTAGAGACAGTAGATTCTATGGTTATAGGATCGATTCATTCAATACTCAGGTACAGTAGAGGCAGTGGATTCTATGGTTATAGGATCTATTCATTCAATACTCAGGTACAGTAGAGGCAGTAGATTCTATTGATATAGGATCAATTCATTCAATACACAGGTACAGTAGAGGCAGTGGATTCTATGGTTATAGGATCAATTCATTCAATACTCAGGTACAGTAGAGGCAGTGGATTCTATGGTTATAGGATCAATTCATTCAATACACAGGTACAGTAGAGGCAGTAGATTCTATGGTTATAGGATCGATTCATTCAATACACAGGTACAGTAGAGACAGTAGATTCTATGGTTATAGGATCAATTCATTCAATACTCAGGTACAGTAGAGGCAGTGGATTCTATGGTTATAGGATCGATTCATTCAATACTCAGGTACAGTAGAGGCAGTAGATTCTATGGTTATAGGATCGATTCACTCAATACTCAGGTACAGTAGAGGCAGTGGATTCTATGGTTATAGGATCAATTCATTCAATACTCAGGTACAGTAGAGGCAGTGGATTCTATGGTTATAGGATCAATTCATTCAATACACAGGTACAGTAGAGGCAGTAGATTCTATGGTTATAGGATCGATTCATTCAATACACAGGTACAGTAGAGGCAGTGGATTCTATGGTTATAGGATCTATTCATTCAATACTCAGGTACAGTAGAGGCAGTAGATTCTATTGATATAGGATCAATTCATTCAATACACAGGTACAGCAGAGGCAGTGGATTCTATGGTTATAGGATCAATTCATTCAATACTCAGGTACAGTAGAGGCAGTAGATTCTATGGTTATAGGATCGATTCATTAAATACACAGGTATAGTAGAGGCAGTGGATTCTATGGTTATAGGATCAATTCATTCAATACTCAGGTACAGTAGAGGCAGTAGATTCTATGGTTATAGGATCGATTCATTAAATACACAGGTATAGTAGAGGCAGTAGATTCTATGGTTATAGGATCGATTCATTCAATACACAGGTACAGTAGAGGCAGTGGATTCTATGGTTATAGGATCGATTCATTCAATACTCAGGTATAGTAGAGGCATTGGATTCTATGGTTATAGGATCAATTCATTCAATACTCAGGTACAGTAGAGGCAGTGGATTCTATGGTTATAGGATCTATTCATTCAATACTCAGGTACAGTAGAGGCAGTAGATTCTATGGTTATAGGATCGATTCATTCAATACTCAGGTACAGTAGAGGCAGTAGATTCTATGGTTATAGGATCGATTCATTCAATACACAGGTACAGTAGAGGCAGTGGATTCTATGGTTATAGGATCGATTCATTCAATACACAGGTACAGTAGAGGCAGTGGATTCTATGGTTATAGGATCGATTCATTCAATACTCAGGTACAGTAGAGGCAGTGGATTCTATGGTTATAGGATCGATTCATTCAATACTCAGGTACAATAGAGGCAGTGGATTCTATGGTTATAGGATCGATTCATTCAATACTCAGGTACAGTAGAGGCAGTAGATTCTATGGTTATAGGATCGATTCATTCAATACTCAGGTACAATAGAGGCAGTGGATTCTATGGTTATAGGATCGATTCATTCAATACTCAGGTACAGTAGAGGCAGTAGATTCTATTGTTATAGGATCGATTCATTCAATACTCAGGTACAGTAGAGGCAGTAGATTCTATGGTTATAGGATCGATTCATTCAATACTCAGGTACAATAGAGGCAGTGGATTCTATGGTTATAGGATCGATTCATTCAATACTCAGGTACAGTAGAGGCAGTGGATTCTATGGTTATAGGATCGATTCATTCAATACTCAGGTACAGTAGAGGCAGTGGATTCTATGGTTATAGGATCGATTCATTCAATACACAGGTACAGTAGAGGCAGTAGATTCTATGGTTATAGGATCGATTCATTCAATACACAGGTACAATAGAGGCAGTAGATTCTATGGTTATAGGATCAATTCATTCAATACTCAGGTACAGTAGAGGCAGTAGATTCTATTGTTATAGGATCAATTCATTCAATACTCAGGTACAGTAGAGGCAGTGGATTCTATGGTTATAGGATCAATTCATTCAATACACAGGTACAGTAGAGGCAGTGGATTCTATGGTTATAGGATCGATTCATTCAATACTCAGGTACAGTAGAGGCAGTGGATTCTATGGTTATAGGATCGATTCATTCAATACACAGGTACAGTAGAGGCAGTAGATTCTATTGTTATAGGATCAATTCATTCAATACTCAGGTACAGTAGAGGCAGTGGATTCTATGGTTATAGGATCGATTCATTCAATACACAGGTACAGTAGAGGCAGTGGATTCTATGGTTATAGGATCAATTCATTCAATACTCAGGTACAGTAGAGGCAGTAGATTCTATTGTTATAGGATCAATTCATTCAATACTCAGGTACAGTAGAGGCAGTGGATTCTATGGTTATAGGATCAATTCATTCAATACTCAGGTACAGTAGAGGCAGTGGATTCTATGGTTATAGGATCTATTCATTCAATACTCAGGTACAGTAGAGGCAGTAGATTCTATTGTTATAGGATCAATTCATTCAATACACAGGTACAGTAGAGGCAGTGGATTCTATGGTTATAGGATCAATTCATTCAATACTCAGGTACAGTAGAGGCAGTAGATTCTATGGTTATAGGATCGATTCATTAAATACACAGGTATAGTAGAGGCAGTAGATTCTATGGTTATAGGATCAATTCATTCAATTCACAGGTACAGTAGAGGCAGTAGATTCTATGGTTATAGGATCAATTCATTCAATACTCAGGTACAGTAGAGGCAGTAGATTCTATGGTTATAGGATCGATTCATTCAATACTCAGGTACAGTAGAGGCAGTGGATTCTATGGTTATAGGATCGATTCATTCAATACACAGGTACAGTAGAGGCAGTAGATTCTATGGTTATAGGATCGATTCATTCAATACACAGGTACAGTAGAGGCAGTAGATTCTATGGTTATAGGATCGATTCATTCAATACACAGGTACAGTAGGGACAGTGGATTCTATGGTTATAGGATCGATTCATTCAATACTCAGGTACAGTAGGGACAGTGGATTCTATGGTTATAGGATCGATTCATTCAATACACAGGTACAGTAGAGGCAGTAGATTCTATGGTTATAGAAACGATTCATTCAATACACAGGTACAGTAGAGGCAGTAGATTCTATGGTTATAGGATCGATTCATTAAATACACAGGTACAGTAGAGGCAGTGGCTTCTATGGTTATAGGATCGATTCATTCAATACTCAGGTACAGTAGAGGCAGTGGATTCTATGGTTATAGGATCGATTCATTCAATACTCAGGTACAGTAGAGGCAGTGGATTCTATGGTTATAGGATCGATTCATTCAATACTCAGGTACAGTAGAGGCAGTGGATTCTATGGTTATAGGATCGATTCATTCAATACTCAGGTACAGTAGAGGCAGTAGATTCTATGGTTATAGGATCGATTCATTAAATACACAGGTATAGTAGAGGCAGTGGATTCTATGGTTATAGGATCGATTCATTCAATACTCAGGTACAGTAGAGGCAGTGGATTCTATGGTTATAGGATCGATTCATTCAATACTCAGGTACAGTAGAGGCAGTGGATTCTATGGTTATAGGATCAATTCATTCAATACTCAGGTACAGTAGAGGCAGTAGATTCTGTCGTTATAGGATCGATTCATTCAATACTTAGGTACAGTAGAGGCAGTGGATTCTATGGTTATAGGATCGATTCATTCAATACTCAGGTACAGTAGAGGCAGTAGATTCTATTGTTATAGGATCAATTCATTCAATACTCAGGTACAGTAGAGGCAGTAGATTCTATTGTTATAGGATCAATTCATTCAATACTCAGGTACAGTAGAGGCAGTGGATTCTATGGTTATAGGATCGATTCATTCAATACACAGGTACAGTAGAGGCAGTAGATTCTATGGTTATAGGGTCAATTCATTCAATACTCAGGTACAGTAGAGGCAGTAGATTCTATGGTTATAGGATCGATTCATTCAATACTCAGGTACAGTAGAGGCAGTGGATTCTATGGTTATAGGATCAATTCATTCAATACTCAGGTACAGTAGAGGCAGTAGATTCTATGGTTATAGGATCGATTCATTCAATACTCAGGTACAGTAGAGGCAGTGGATTCTATGGTTATAGGATCGATTCATTCAATACTCAGGTACAGTAGAGGCAGTGGATTCTTTGGTTATAGGATCGATTCATTCAATACACAGGTACAGTAGAGGCAGTAGATTCTATGGTTATAGGATCAATTCATTCAATACACAGGTACAGTAGGGACAGTGGATTCTATGGTTATAGGATCGATTCATTCAATACACAGGTACAGTAGAGGCAGTAGATTCTATGGTTATAGGATCAATTCATTCAATACACAGGTACAGTAGGGACAGTGGATTCTATGGTTATAGGATCGATTCATTCAATACACAGGTACAGTAGAGGCAGTAGATTCTATGGTTATAGGATCGATTCATTCAATACACAGGTACAGTAGGGACAGTGGATTCTATGGTTATAGGATCGATTAATTCAATACACAGGTACAGTAGAGACAGTAGATTCTATTGTTATAGGATCAATTCATTCAATACTCAGGTACAGTAGAGGCAGTAGATTCTATGGTCATAGGATCAATTCATTCAATACTCAGGTACAGTAGAGGCAGTAGATTCTATTGTTATAGGATCAATTCATTCAATACTCAGGTACAGTAGAGGCAGTGGATTCTATGGTTATAGGATCAATTCATTCAATACTCAGGTACAGTAGAGGCAGTGGATTCTATGGTTATAGGATCTATTCATTCAATACTCAGGTACAGTAGAGGCAGTGGATTCTATGGTTATAGGATCGATTCATTCAATACTCAGGTACAGTAGAGGCAGTAGATTCTATTGTTATAGGATCGATTCATTCAATACTCAGGTACAGTAGAGGCAGTGGATTCTATGGTTATAGGATCAATTCATTCAATACTCAGGTACAGTAGAGGCAGTGGATTCTATTGTTATAGGATCAATTCATTCAATACTCAGGTACAGTAGAGGCAGTGGATTCTATGGTTATAGGATCAATTCATTCAATACTCAGGTACAGTAGAGGCAGTGGATTCTATGGTTATAGGATCAATTCATTCAATTCACAGGTACAGTAGAGGCAGTAGATTCTATTGTTATAGGATCAATTCATTCAATACTCAGGTACAGTAGAGGCAGTGGATTCTATGGTTATAGGATCAATTCATTCAATACTCAGGTACAGTAGAGGCAGTAGATTCTATTGTTATAGGATCAATTCATTCAATACTCAGGTACAGTAGAGGCAGTGGATTCTATGGTTATAGGATCTATTCATTCAATACTCAGGTACAGTAGAGGCAGTAGATTCTATGGTTATAGGATCGATTCATTCAATACACAGGTACAGTAGAGGCAGTGGATTCTATGGTTATAGGATCGATTCATTCAATACACAGGTACAGTAGAGGCAGTAGATTCTATGGTTATAGGATCGATTCATTCAATACACAGGTACAGTAGAGACAGTAGATTCTATGGTTATAGGATCAATTCATTCAATACACAGGTACAGTAGAGGCAGTAGATTCTATGGTTATAGGATCGATTCATTCAATACTCAGGTACAGTAGAGGCAGTGGATTCTATGGTTATAGGATCAATTCATTCAATACTCAGGTACAGTAGAGGCAGTAGATTCTATGGTTATAGGATCAATTCATTCAATACACAGGTACAGTAGGGACAGTGGATTCTATGGTTATAGGATCGATTCATTCAATACACAGGTAAAGTAGAGGCAGTAGATTCTATGGTTATAGGATCGATTCATTCAATACACAGGTACAGTAGAGGCAGTAGATTCTATGGTTATAGGATCGATTCATTCAATACACAGGTACAGTAGAGGCAGTAGATTCTATGGTTATAGGATTGATTCATTAAATACACAGGTATAGTGGAGGCAGTGGATTCTATGGTTATAGGATCGATTCATTCAATACTCAGGTACAGTAGAGGCAGTGGATTCTATGGTTATAGGATCAATTCATTCAATACTCAGGTACAGTAGAGGCAGTAGATTCTGTCGTTATAGGATCGATTCATTCAATACTTAGGTACAGTAGAGGCAGTGGATTCTATGGTTATAGGATCGATTCATTCAATACTCAGGTACAGTAGAGGCAGTAGATTCTATTGTTATAGGATCAATTCATTCAATACTCAGGTACAGTAGAGGCAGTAGATTCTATTGTTATAGGATCAATTCATTCAATACTCAGGTACAGTAGAGGCAGTGGATTCTATGGTTATAGGATCGATTCATTCAATACACAGGTACAGTAGAGGCAGTGGATTCTATGGTTATAGGGTCAATTCATTCAATACTCAGGTACAGTAGAGGCAGTAGATTCTATTGTTATAGGATCGATTCATTCAATACACAGGTACAGTAGAGGCAGTAGATTCTATGGTTATAGGATCGATTCATTCAATACACAGGTACAGTAGAGGCAGTGGATTCTATGGTTATAGGATCAATTCATTCAATACACAGGTACAGTAGAGGCAGTAGATTCTATGGTTATAGGATCGATTCATTCAATACACAGGTACAGTAGAGACAGTAGATTCTATGGTTATAGGATCGATTCATTCAATACTCAGGTACAGTAGAGGCAGTGGATTCTATGGTTATAGGATCAATTCATTCAATACTCAGGTACAGTAGAGGCAGTAGATTCTATGGTTATAGGATCGATTCATTCAATACTCAGGTACAGTAGAGGCAGTGGATTCTATGGTTATAGGATCGATTCATTCAATACTCAGGTACAGTAGAGGCAGTGGATTCTATGGTTATAGGATCGATTCATTCAATACACAGGTACAGTAGAGGCAGTAGATTCTATGGTTATAGGATCAATTCATTCAATACTCAGGTACAGTAGAGGCAGTGGATACTATGGTTATAGGATCGATTCATTCAATACACAGGTACAGTAGAGGCAGTAGATTCTATGGTTATAGGATCAATTCATTCAATACACAGGTACAGTACGGACAGTGGATTCTATGGTTATAGGATCGATTCATTCAATACACAGGTACAGTAGAGGCAGTAGATTCTATGGTTATAGGATCGATTCATTCAATACACAGGTACAGTAGGGACAGTGGATTCTATGGTTATAGGATCGATTCATTCAATACACAGGTACAGTAGAGACAGTAGATTCTATTGTTATAGGATCAATTCATTCAATACTCAGGTACAGTAGAGGCAGTAGATTCTATTGTTATAGGATCAATTCATTCAATACTCAGGTACAGTAGAGGCAGTGGATTCTATGGTTATAGGATCAATTCATTCAATACTCAGGTACAGTAGAGGCAGTGGATTCTATGGTTATAGGATCTATTCATTCAATACTCAGGTACAGTAGAGGCAGTAGATTCTATTGTTATAGGATCAATTCATTCAATACTCAGGTACAGTAGAGGCAGTGGATTCTATGGTTATAGGATCAATTCATTCAATACTCAGGTACAGTAGAGGCAGTAGATTCTATTGTTATAGGATCAATTCATTCAATACTCAGGTACAGTAGAGGCAGTGGATTCTATGGTTATAGGATCAATTCATTCAATACTCAGGTACAGTAGAGGCAGTAGATTCTATTGTTATAGGATCAATTCATTCAATACTCAGGTACAGTAGAGGCAGTGGATTCTATGGTTATAGGATCAATTCATTCAATACTCAGGTACAGTAGAGGCAGTAGATTCTATGGTTATAGGATCAATTCATTCAATACTCAGGTACAGTAGAGGCAGTGGATACTATGGTTATAGGATCGATTCATTCAATACACAGGTACAGTAGAGGCAGTGGATACTATGGTTATAGGATCAATTCATTCAATACTCAGGTACAGTAGAGGCAGTAGATTCTATGGTTATAGGATCAATTCATTCAATACTCAGGTACAGTAGAGGCAGTGGATACTATGGTTATAGGATCGATTCATTCAATACACAGGTACAGTAGAGGCAGTGGATACTATGGTTATAGGATCGATTCATTCAATACTCAGGTACAGTAGAGGCAGTAGATTCTATGGTTATAGGATCAATTCATTCAATACTCAGGTACAGTAGAGGCAGTGGATACTATGGTTATAGGATCGATTCATTCAATACTCAGGTACAGTAGAGGCAGTGGATTCTATGGTTATAGGATCAATTCATTCAATACACAGGTACAGTAGAGGCAGTAGATTCTATTGTTATAGGATCAATTCATTCAATACTCAGGTACAGTAGAGGCAGTAGATTCTATGGTTATAGGATCTATTCATTCAATACTCAGGTACAGTAGAGGCAGTAGATTCTATTGTTATAGGATCGATTCATTCAATACACAGGTACAGTAGAGGCAGTGGATTCTATGGTTATAGGATCTATTCATTCAATACTCAGGTACAGTAGAGGCAGTAGATTCTATTGTTATAGGATCAATTCATTCAATACTCAGGTACAGTAGAGGCAGTAGATTCTATGGTTATAGGATCAATTCATTCAATACTCAGGTACAGTAGAAGCAGTGGATACTATGGTTATAGGATCGATTCATTCAATACACAGGTACAGTAGAGGCAGTAGATTCTATGGTTATAGGATCGATTCATTCAATACACAGGTACAATAGAGGCAGTAGATTCTATGGTTATAGGATCAATTCATTCAATACTCAGGTACAGTAGAGGCAGTAGATTCTATTGTTATAGGATCAATTCATTCAATACTCAGGTACAGTAGAGGCAGTGGATTCTATGGTTATAGGATCAATTCATTCAATACACAGGTACAGTAGAGGCAGTGGATTCTATGGTTATAGGATCAATTCATTCAATACTCAGGTACAGTAGAGGCAGTGGATTCTATGGTTATAGGATCGATTCATTCAATACACAGGTACAGTAGAGGCAGTGGATTCTATGGTTATAGGATCAATTCATTCAATACTCAGGTACAGTAGAGGCAGTAGATTCTATTGTTATAGGATCAATTCATTCAATACTCAGGTACAGTAGAGGCAGTGGATTCTATGGTTATAGGATCAATTCATTCAATACTCAGGTACAGTAGAGGCAGTGGATTCTATGGTTATAGGATCAATTCATTCAATACTCAGGTACAGTAGAGGCAGTGGATTCTATGGTTATAGGATCTATTCATTCAATACTCAGGTACAGTAGAGGCAGTGGATTCTATGGTTATAGGATCAATTCATTCAATACTCAGGTACAGTAGAGGCAGTAGATTCTATGGTTATAGGATCGATTCATTAAATACACAGGTATAGTAGAGGCAGTAGATTCTATGGTTATAGGATCAATTCATTCAATTCACAGGTACAGTAGAGGCAGTAGATTCTATGGTTATAGGATCAATTCATTCAATACTCAGGTACAGTAGAGGCAGTAGATTCTATGGTTATAGGATCGATTCATTCAATACTCAGGTACAATAGAGGCAGTGGATTCTATGGTTATAGGATCGATTCATTCAATACTCAGGTACAGTAGAGGCAGTGGATTCTATGGTTATAGGATCGATTCATTCAATACACAGGTACAGTAGAGGCAGTAGATTCTATGGTTATAGGATCGATTCATTCAATACACAGGTACAGTAGAGGCAGTAGATTCTATGGTTATAGGATCGATTCATTCAATACACAGGTACAGTAGGGACAGTGGATTCTATGGTTATAGGATCGATTCATTCAATACTCAGGTACAGTAGGGACAGTGGATTCTATGGTTATAGGATCGATTCATTCAATACACAGGTACAGTAGAGGCAGTAGATTCTATGGTTATAGAAACGATTCATTCAATACACAGGTACAGTAGAGGCAGTAGATTCTATGGTTATAGGATCGATTCATTAAATACACAGGTACAGTAGAGGCAGTGGATTCTATGGTTATAGGATCGATTCATTCAATACTCAGGTACAGTAGAGGCAGTGGATTCTATGGTTATAGGATCGATTCATTCAATACTCAGGTACAGTAGAGGCAGTGGATTCTATGGTTATAGGATCGATTCATTCAATACTCAGGTACAGTAGAGGCAGTGGATTCTATGGTTATAGGATCGATTCATTCAATACTCAGGTACAGTAGAGGCAGTAGATTCTATGGTTATAGGATCGATTCATTAAATACACAGGTATAGTAGAGGCAGTGGATTCTATGGTTATAGGATCGATTCATTCAATACTCAGGTACAGTAGAGGCAGTGGATTCTATGGTTATAGGATCGATTCATTCAATACTCAGGTACAGTAGAGGCAGTGGATTCTATGGTTATAGGATCGATTCATTCAATACTCAGGTACAGTAGAGGCAGTAGATTCTGTCGTTATAGGATCGATTCATTCAATACTTAGGTACAGTAGAGGCAGTGGATTCTATGGTTATAGGATCGATTCATTCAATACTCAGGTACAGTAGAGGCAGTAGATTCTATTGTTATAGGATCAATTCATTCAATACTCAGGTACAGTAGAGGCAGTAGATTCTATTGTTATAGGATCAATTCATTCAATACTCAGGTACAGTAGAGGCAGTGGATTCTATGGTTATAGGATCGATTCATTCAATACACAGGTACAGTAGAGGCAGTGGATTCTATGGTTATAGGGTCGATTCATTCAATACTCAGGTACAGTAGAGGCAGTAGATTCTATTGTTATAGGATCGATTCATTCAATACTCAGGTACAGTAGAGGCAGTGGATTCTATGGTTATAGGATCAATTCATTCAATACTCAGGTACAGTAGAGGCAGTAGATTCTATGGTTATAGGATCGATTCATTCAATACACAGGTACAGTAGAGGCAGTGGATTCTATGGTTATAGGATCAATTCATTCAATACACAGGTACAGTAGAGGCAGTAGATTCTATGGTTATAGGATCGATTCATTCAATACACAGGTACAGTAGAGACAGTAGATTCTATGGTTATAGGATCGATTCATTCAATACTCAGGTACAGTAGAGGCAGTGGATTCTATGGTTATAGGATCAATTCATCCAATACTCAGGTACAGTAGAGGCAGTAGATTCTATGGTTATAGGATCGATTCATTCAATACTCAGGTACAGTAGAGGCAGTGGATTCTATGGTTATAGGATCGATTCATTCAATACTCAGGTACAGTAGAGGCAGTGGATTCTTTGGTTATAGGATCGATTCATTCAATACACAGGTACAGTAGAGGCAGTAGATTCTATGGTTATAGGATCGATTCATTCAATACTCAGGTACAGTAGAGGCAGTGGATACTATGGTTATAGGATCGATTCATTCAATACACAGGTACAGTAGAGGCAGTGGATTCTATGGTTATAGGATCGATTCATTCAATACACAGGTACAGTAGGGACAGTGGATTCTATGGTTATAGGATCGATTCATTCAATACACAGGTACAGTAGAGGCAGTGGATTCTATGGTTATAGGATCGATTCATTCAATACACTGGTACAGTAGGGACAGTGGATTCTATGGTTATAGGATCGATTCATTCAATACACAGGTACAGTAGAGACAGTAGATTCTATTGTTATAGGATCAATTCATTCAATACTCAGGTACAGTAGAGGCAGTAGATTCTATGGTCATAGGATCAATTCATTCAATACTCAGGTACAGTAGAGGCAGTAGATTCTATTGTTATAGGATCAATTCATTCAATACTCAGGTACAGTAGAGGCAGTGGATTTTATGGTCATAGGATCAATTCATTCAATACTCAGGTACAGTAGAGGCAGTGGATTCTATGGTTATAGGATCTATTCATTCAATACTCAGGTACAGTAGAGGCAGTGGATTCTATGGTTATAGGATCGATTCATTCAATACTCAGGTACAGTAGAGGCAGTAGATTCTATTGTTATAGGATCGATTCATTCAATACTCAGGTACAGTAGAGGCAGTGGATTCTATGGTTATAGGATCAATTCATTCAATACTCAGGTACAGTAGAGGCAGTGGATTCTATGGTTATAGGATCAATTCATTCAATACTCAGGTACAGTAGAGGCAGTGGATTCTATGGTTATAGGATCAATTCATTCAATACTCAGGTACAGTAGAGGCAGTGGATTCTATGGTTATAGGATCAATTCATTCAATTCACAGGTGCAGTAGAGGCAGTAGATTCTATTGTTATAGGATCAATTCATTCAATACTCAGGTACAGTAGAGGCAGTGGATTCTATGGTTATAGGATCAATTCATTCAATACTCAGGTACAGTAGAGGCAGTGGATTCTATTGTTATAGGATCAATTCATTCAATACTCAGGTACAGTAGAGGCAGTGGATTCTATGGTTATAGGATCAATTCATTCAATACTCAGGTACAGTAGAGGCAGTGGATTCTATGGTTATAGGATCTATTCATTCAATACTCAGGTACAGTAGAGGCAGTAGATTCTATGGTTATAGGATCGATTCATTCAATACACAGGTACAGTAGGGACAGTGGATTCTATGGTTATAGGATCGATTCATTCAATACACAGGTACAGTAGAGGCAGTGGATTCTATTGTTATAGGATCAATTCATTCAATACTCAGGTACAGTAGAGGCAGTGGATTCTATGGTTATAGGATCAATTCATTCAATACTCAGGTACAGTAGAGGCAGTGGATTCTATGGTTATAGGATCGATTCATTCAATACACAGGTACAGTAGAGGCAGTGGATTCTATGGTTATAGGATCGATTCATTCAATACACAGGTACAGCAGAGGCAGTAGATTCTATGGTTATAGGATCGATTCATTCAATACACAGGTACAGTAGAGACAGTAGATTCTATGGTTATAGGATCGATTCATTCAATACACAGGTACAGTAGAGGCAGTAGATTCTATGGTTATAGGATCGATTCATTCAATACTCAGGTACAGTAGAGGCAGTGGATTCTATGGTTATAGGATCAATTCATTCAATACTCAGGTACAGTAGAGGCAGTAGATTCTATGGTTATAGGATCGATTCATTCAATACACAGGTACAGTAGGGACAGTGGATTCTATGGTTATAGGATCGATTCATTCAATACACAGGTACAGTAGAGGCAGTAGATTCTATGGTTATAGGATCGATTCATTCAATACACAGGTACAGTAGAGGCAGTGGATTCTATGGTTATAGGATTGATTCATTAAATACACAGGTATAGTGGAGGCAGTGGATTCTATGGTTATAGGATCGATTCATTCAATACTCAGGTACAGTAGAGGCAGTGGATTCTATGGTTATAGGATCGATTCATTCAATACTCAGGTACAGTAGAGGCAGTGGATTCTGTCGTTATAGGATCGATTCATTCAATACTTAGGTACAGTAGAGGCAGTGGATTCTATGGTTATAGGATCGATTCATTCAATACTCAGGTACAGTAGAGGCAGTAGATTCTATTGTTATAGGATCGATTCATTCAATACTCAGGTACAGTAGAGGCAGTAGATTCTATTGTTATAGGATCGATTCATTCAATACTCAGGTACAGTAGAGGCAGTGGATTCTATGGTTATAGGATCGATTCATTCAATACACAGGTACAGTAGAGGCAGTGGATTCTATGGTTATAGGGTCGATTCATTCAATACTCAGGTACAGTAGAGGCAGTAGATTCTATTGTTATAGGATCGATTCATTCAATACACAGGTACAGTAGAGGCAGTAGATTCTATGGTTATAGGATCGATTCATTCAATACACAGGTACAGTAGAGGCAGTGGATTCTATGGTTATAGGATCGATTCATTCAATACACAGGTACAGTAGAGGCAGTAGATTCTATGGTTATAGGATCGATTCATTCAATACACAGGTACAGTAGAGACAGTAGATTCTATGGTTATAGGATCGATTCATTCAATACTCAGGTACAGTAGAGGCAGTGGATTCTATGGTTATAGGATCAATTCATTCAATACTCAGGTACAGTAGAGGCAGTAGATTCTATGGTTATAGGATCGATTCATTCAATACTCAGGTACAGTAGAGGCAGTGGATTCTATGGTTATAGGATCGATTCATTCAATACTCAGGTACAGTAGAGGCAGTGGATTCTATGGTTATAGGATCGATTCATTCAATACACAGGTACAGTAGAGGCAGTAGATTCTATGGTTATAGGATCAATTCATTCAATACTCAGGTACAGTAGAGGCAGTGGATACTATGGTTATAGGATCGATTCATTCAATACACAGGTACAGTAGAGGCAGTAGATTCTATGGTTATAGGATCAATTCATTCAATACACAGGTACAGTACGGACAGTGGATTCTATGGTTATAGGATCGATTCATTCAATACACAGGTACAGTAGAGGCAGTAGATTCTATGGTTATAGGATCGATTCATTCAATACACAGGTACAGTAGGGACAGTGGATTCTATGGTTATAGGATCGATTCATTCAATACACAGGTACAGTAGAGACAGTAGATTCTATTGTTATAGGATCAATTCATTCAATACTCAGGTACAGTAGAGGCAGTAGATTCTATTGTTATAGGATCAATTCATTCAATACTCAGGTACAGTAGAGGCAGTGGATTCTATGGTTATAGGATCAATTCATTCAATACTCAGGTACAGTAGAGGCAGTGGATTCTATGGTTATAGGATCTATTCATTCAATACTCAGGTACAGTAGAGGCAGTAGATTCTATTGTTATAGGATCAATTCATTCAATACTCAGGTACAGTAGAGGCAGTGGATTCTATGGTTATAGGATCAATTCATTCAATACTCAGGTACAGTAGAGGCAGTAGATTCTATTGTTATAGGATCAATTCATT
This sequence comes from Lissotriton vulgaris, assembly GCF_964263255.1. NCBI lineage: Eukaryota > Metazoa > Chordata > Amphibia > Caudata > Salamandridae > Lissotriton > Lissotriton vulgaris. The sequence continues at coordinate 66,171 of NW_028243495.1, read as the reverse complement.
CAATACTCAGGTACAGTAGAGGCAGTGGATTCTATGGTTATAGGATCAATTCATTCAATTCACAGGTACAGTAGAGGCAGTAGATTCTATTGTAATAGGATCAATTCATTCAATACTCAGGTACAGTAGAGGCAGTGGATTCTATGGTTATAGGATCAATTCATTCAATACTCAGGTACAGTAGAGGCAGTAGATTCTATTGTTATAGGATCAATTCATTCAATACTCAGGTACAGTAGAGGCAGTGGATTCTATGGTTATAGGATCAATTCATTCAATACTCAGGTACAGTAGAGGCAGTGGATTCTATGGTTATAGGATCAATTCATTCAATACTCAGGTACAGTAGAGGCAGTGGATTCTATGGTTATAGGATCAATTCATTCAATACTCAGGTACAGTAGAGGCAGTAGATTCTATGGTTATAGGATCAATTCATTCAATACTCAGGTACAGTAGAGGCAGTGGATACTATGGTTATAGGATCGATTCATTCAATACACAGGTACAGTAGAGGCAGTGGATACTATGGTTATAGGATCAATTCATTCAATACTCAGGTACAGTAGAGGCAGTAGATTCTATGGTTATAGGATCAATTCATTCAATACTCAGGTACAGTAGAGGCAGTGGATACTATGGTTATAGGATCGATTCATTCAATACACAGGTACAGTAGAGGCAGTGGATACTATGGTTATAGGATCAATTCATTCAATACTCAGGTACAGTAGAGGCAGTAGATTCTATGGTTATAGGATCAATTCATTCAATACTCAGGTACAGTAGAGGCAGTGGATACTATGGTTATAGGATCGATTCATTCAATACTCAGGTACAGTAGAGGCAGTGGATTCTATGGTTATAGGATCAATTCATTCAATACACAGGTACAGTAGAGGCAGTAGATTCTATTGTTATAGGATCAATTCATTCAATACTCAGGTACAGTAGAGGCAGTAGATTCTATGGTTATAGGATCGATTCATTCAATACACAGGTACAGTAGAGGCAGTGGATTCTATGGTTATAGGATCTATTCATTCAATACTCAGGTACAGTAGAGGCAGTAGATTCTATTGTTATAGGATCGATTCATTCAATACTCAGGTACAGTAGAGGCAGTAGATTCTATGGTTATAGGATCAATTCATTCAATACTCAGGTACAGTAGAAGCAGTGGATACTATGGTTATAGGATCGATTCATTCAATACACAGGTACAGTAGAGGCAGTAGATTCTATGGTTATAGGATCGATTCATTCAATACACAGGTACAGTAGGGACAGTGGATTCTATGGTTATAGGATCAATTCATTCAATACACAGGTACAGTAGAGGCAGTAGATTCTATGGTTATAGGATCGATTCATTCAATACACAGGTACAGTAGAGGCAGTGGATTCTATGGTTATAGGATCGATTCATTCAATACACAGGTACAGTAGAGGCAGTAGATTCTATGGTTATAGGATCGATTCATTCAATACACAGGTACAGTAGGGACAGTGGATTCTATGGTTATAGGATCAATTCATTCAATACACAGGTACAGTAGAGGCAGTAGATTCTATGGTTATAGGATCGATTCATTCAATACACAGGTACAGTAGAGGCAGTGGATTCTATGGTTATAGGATCGATTCATTCAATACTCAGGTACAGTAGAGGCAGTAGATTCTATGGTTATAGGATCGATTCATTCAATACTCAGGTACAGTAGAGGCAGTGGATTCTATGGTTATAGGATCGATTCATTCAATACTCAGGTACAGTAGAGGCAGTGGATTCTATGGTTATAGGATCGATTCATTCAATACACAGGTACAGTAGAGGCAGTAGATTCTATGGTTATAGGATCAATTCATTCAATACTCAGGTACAGTAGAGGCAGTGGATACTATGGTTATAGGATCGATTCATTCAATACACAGGTACAGTAGAGGCAGTAGATTCTATGGTTATAGGATCGATTCATTCAATACACAGGTACAGTAGGGACAGTGGATTCTATGGTTATAGGATCGATTCATTCAATACACAGGTACAGTAGAGGCAGTAGATTCTATGGTTATAGGATCGATTCATTCAATACACAGGTACAGTAGGGACAGTGGATTCTATGGTTATAGGATCGATTCATTCAATACACAGGTACAGTAGAGGCAGTAGATTCTATGGTTATAGGATCGATTCATTCAATACACAGGTACAGTAGAGACAGTAGATTCTATGGTTATAGGATCAATTCATTCAATACACAGGTACAGTAGAGGCAGTAGATTCTATGGTTATAGGATCGATTCATTCAATACTCAGGTACAGTAGAGGCAGTGGATTCTATGGTTATAGGATCAATTCATTCAATACTCAGGTACAGTAGAGGCAGTAGATTCTATGGTTATAGGATCAATTCATTCAATACACCGGTACAGTAGGGACAGTAGATTCTATGGTTATAGGATCGATTCATTCAATACACAGGTACAGTAGGGACAGTGGATTCTATGGTTATAGGATCGATTCATTCAATACACAGGTACAGTAGAGGCAGTAGATTCTATGGTTATAGGATCGATTCATTCAATACACAGGTACAGTAGAGGCAGTAGATTCTATGGTTATAGGATCGATTCATTAAATACACAGGTATAGTAGAGGCAGTGGATTCTATGGTTATAGGATCGATTCATTCAATACTCAGGTACAGTAGAGGCAGTGGATTCTATGGTTATAGGATCGATTCATTCAATACTCAGGTACAGTAGAGGCAGTGGATTCTATGGTTATAGGATCGATTCATTCAATACTCAGGTACAGTAGAGGCAGTGGATTCTATGGTTATAGGATCGATTCATTCAATACTCAGGTACAGTAGAGGCAGTAGATTCTATGGTTATAGGATCAATTCATTCAATACTCAGGTACAGTAGAGGCAGTGGATACTATGGTTATAGGATCGATTCATTCAATACACAGGTACAGTAGAGGCAGTGGATACTATGGTTATAGGATCAATTCATTCAATACTCAGGTACAGTAGAGGCAGTAGATTCTATGGTTATAGGATCAATTCATTCAATACTCAGGTACAGTAGAGGCAGTGGATACTATGGTTATAGGATCGATTCATTCAATACTCAGGTACAGTAGAGGCAGTGGATTCTATGGTTATAGGATCAATTCATTCAATACACAGGTACAGTAGAGGCAGTAGATTCTATTGTTATAGGATCAATTCATTCAATACTCAGGTACAGTAGAGGCAGTAGATTCTATGGTTATAGGATCGATTCATTCAATACACAGGTACAGTAGAGGCAGTGGATTCTATGGTTATAGGATCTATTCATTCAATACTCAGGTACAGTAGAGGCAGTAGATTCTATTGTTATAGGATCGATTCATTCAATACTCAGGTACAGTAGAGGCAGTAGATTCTATGGTTATAGGATCGATTCATTCAATACTCAGGTACAGTAGAAGCAGTGGATACTATGGTTATAGGATCGATTCATTCAATACACAGGTACAGTAGAGGCAGTAGATTCTATGGTTATAGGATCGATTCATTCAATACACAGGTACAGTAGGGACAGTGGATTCTATGGTTATAGGATCAATTCATTCAATACACAGGTACAGTAGAGGCAGTAGATTCTATGGTTATAGGATCGATTCATTCAATACACAGGTACAGTAGAGGCAGTGGATTCTATGGTTATAGGATCGATTCATTCAATACACAGGTACAGTAGAGGCAGTAGATTCTATGGTTATAGGATCAATTCATTCAATACACAGGTACAGTAGGGACAGTGGATTCTATGGTTATAGGATCAATTCATTCAATACACAGGTACAGTAGAGGCAGTAGATTCTATGGTTATAGGATCGATTCATTCAATACACAGGTACAGTAGAGGCAGTGGATTCTATGGTTATAGGATCGATTCATTCAATACTCAGGTACAGTAGAGGCAGTAGATTCTATGGTTATAGGATCGATTCATTCAATACTCAGGTACAGTAGAGGCAGTGGATTCTATGGTTATAGGATCGATTCATTCAATACTCAGGTACAGTAGAGGCAGTGGATTCTATGGTTATAGGATCGATTCATTCAATACACAGGTACAGTAGAGGCAGTAGATTCTATGGTTATAGGATCAATTCATTCAATACTCAGGTACAGTAGAGGCAGTGGATACTATGGTTATAGGATCGATTCATTCAATACACAGGTACAGTAGAGGCAGTAGATTCTATGGTTATAGGATCGATTCATTCAATACACAGGTACAGTAGGGACAGTGGATTCTATGGTTATAGGATCGATTCATTCAATACACAGGTACAGTAGAGGCAGTAGATTCTATGGTTATAGGATCGATTCATTCAATACACAGGTACAGTAGGGACAGTGGATTCTATGGTTATAGGATCGATTCATTCAATACACAGGTACAGTAGAGACAGTAGATTCTATTGTTATAGGATCAATTCATTCAATACTCAGGTACAGTAGAGGCAGTAGATTCTATGGTCATAGGATCAATTCATTCAATACTCAGGTACAGTAGAGGCAGTAGATTCTATTGTTATAGGATCAATTCATTCAATACTCAGGTACAGTAGAGGCAGTGGATTCTATGGTTATAGGATCAATTCATTCAATACACAGGTACAGTAGAGGCAGTGGATTCTATGGTTATAGGATCGATTCATTCAATACACAGGTACAGTAGAGGCAGTAGATTCTATGGTTATAGGATCGATTCATTCAATACACAGGTACAGTAGAGACAGTAGATTCTATGGTTATAGGATCAATTCATTCAATACACAGGTACAGTAGAGGCAGTAGATTCTATGGTTATAGGATCGATTCATTCAATACTCAGGTACAGTAGAGGCAGTGGATTCTATGGTTATAGGATCAATTCATTCAATACTCAGGTACAGTAGAGGCAGTAGATTCTATGGTTATAGGATCAATTCATTCAATACACAGGTACAGTAGGGACAGTAGATTCTATGGTTATAGGATCGATTCATTCAATACACAGGTACAGTAGGGACAGTGGATTCTATGGTTATAGGATCGATTCATTCAATACACAGGTACAGTAGAGGCAGTAGATTCTATGGTTATAGGATCGATTCATTCAATACACAGGTACAGTAGAGGCAGTAGATTCTATGGTTATAGGATCGATTCATTAAATACACAGGTATAGTAGAGGCAGTGGATTCTATGGTTATAGGATCGATTCATTCAATACTCAGGTACAGTAGAGGCAGTGGATTCTATGGTTATAGGATCGATTCATTCAATACTCAGGTACAGTAGAGGCAGTGGATTCTATGGTTATAGGATCGATTCATTCAATACTCAGGTACAGTAGAGGCAGTGGATTCTATGGTTATAGGATCGATTCATTCAATACTCAGGTACAGTAGAGGCAGTAGATTCTATGGTTATAGGATCGATTCATTAAATACACAGGTATAGTAGAGGCAGTGGATTCTATGGTTATAGGATCGATTCATTCAATACTCAGGTACAGTAGAGGCAGTGGATTCTATGGTTATAGGATCGATTCATTCAATACTCAGGTACAGTAGAGGCAGTGGATTCTATGGTTATAGGATCGATTCATTCAATACTCAGGTACAGTAGAGGCAGTAGATTCTGTGGTTATAGGATCGATTCATTCAATACTCAGGTACAGTAGAGGCAGTGGATTCTATGGTTATAGGATCGATTCATTCAATACTCAGGTACAGTAGAGGCAGTAGATTCTATTGTTATAGGATCAATTCATTCAATACTCAGGTACAGTAGAGGCAGTAGATTCTATTGTTATAGGATCAATTCATTCAATACTCAGGTACAGTAGAGGCAGTGGATTCTATTGTTATAGGATCGATTCATTCAATACTCAGGTACAGTAGAGGCAGTGGATTCTATGGTTATAGGATCGATTCATTCAATACACAGGTACAGTAGAGGCAGTGGATTCTATGGTTATAGGGTCAATTCATTCAATACTCAGGTACAGTAGAGGCAGTAGATTCTATAGTTATAGGATCGATTCATTCAATACACAGGTACAGTAGAGGCAGTGGATTCTATGGTTATAGGATCAATTCATTCAATACACAGGTACAGTAGAGGCAGTAGATTCTATGGTTATAGGATCGATTCATTCAATACACAGGTACAGTAGAGACAGTAGATTCTATGGTTATAGGATCGATTCATTCAATACTCAGGTACAGTAGAGGCAGTGGATTCTATGGTTATAGGATCAATTCATTCAATACTCAGGTACAGTAGAGGCAGTAGATTCTATGGTTATAGGATCGATTCATTCAATACTCAGGTACAGTAGAGGCAGTGGATTCTATGGTTATAGGATCGATTCATTCAATACTCAGGTACAGTAGAGGCAGTGGATTCTATGGTTATAGGATCGATTCATTCAATACACAGGTACAGTAGAGGCAGTAGATTCTATGGTTATAGGATCGATTCATTCAATACTCAGGTACAGTAGAGGCAGTGGATACTATGGTTATAGGATCGATTCATTCAATACACAGGTACAGTAGAGGCAGTAGATTCTATGGTTATAGGATCGATTCATTCAATACACAGGTACAGTAGGGACAGTGTATTCTATGGTTATAGGATCGATTCATTCAATACACAGGTACAGTAGAGGCAGTAGATTCTATGGTTATAGGATCGATTCATTCAATACACAGGTACAGTAGGGACAGTGGATTCTATGGTTATAGGATCGATTCCTTCAATACACAGGTACAGTAGAGACAGTAGATTCTATTGTTATAGGATCAATTCATTCAATACTCAGGTACAGTAGAGGCAGTAGATTCTATTGTTATAGGATCAATTCATTCAATACTCAGGTACAGTAGAGGCAGTGGATTCTATGGTTATAGGATCTATTCATTCAATACTCAGGTACAGTAGAGGCAGTAGATTCTATTGTTATAGGATCTATTCATTCAATACTCAGGTACAGTAGAGGCAGTGGATTCTATTGTTATAGGATCAATTCATTCAATACTCAGGTACAGTAGAGGCAGTGGATTCTATGGTCATAGGATCAATTCATTCAATACTCAGGTACAGTAGAGGCAGTAGATTCTATTGTTATAGGATCAATTCATTCAATACTCAGGTACAGTAGAGGCAGTGGATTCTATGGTTATAGGATCAATTCATTCAATACACAGGTACAGTAGAGGCAGTGGATTCTATGGTTATAGGATCGATTCATTCAATACACAGGTACAGTAGAGGCAGTAGATTCTATGGTTATAGGATCGATTCATTCAATACACAGGTACAGTAGAGGCAGTAGATTCTATGGTTATAGGATCGATTCATTCAATACACAGGTACAGTAGAGGCAGTAGATTCTATGGTTATAGGATCGATTCATTCAATACACAGGTACAGTAGGGACAGTGGATTCTATGGTTATAGGATCGATTCATTCAATACTCAGGTACAGTAGGGACAGTGGATTCTATGGTTATAGGATCGATTCATTCAATACACAGGTACAGTAGAGGCAGTAGATTCTATGGTTATAGAAACGATTCATTCAATACACAGGTACAGTAGAGGCAGTAGATTCTATGGTTATAGGATCGATTCATTAAATACACAGGTACAGTAGAGGCAGTGGCTTCTATGGTTATAGGATCGATTCATTCAATACTCAGGTACAGTAGAGGCAGTGGATTCTATGGTTATAGGATCGATTCATTCAATACTCAGGTACAGTAGAGGCAGTGGATTCTATGGTTATAGGATCGATTCATTCAATACTCAGGTACAGTAGAGGCAGTGGATTCTATGGTTATAGGATCGATTCATTCAATACTCAGGTACAGTAGAGGCAGTAGATTCTATGGTTATAGGATCGATTCATTAAATACACAGGTATAATAGAGGCAGTGGATTCTATGGTTATAGGATCGATTCATTCAATACTCAGGTACAGTAGAGGCAGTGGATTCTATGGTTATAGGATCGATTCATTCAATACTCAGGTACAGTAGAGGCAGTGGATTCTATGGTTATAGGATCGATTCATTCAATACTCAGGTACAGTAGAGGCAGTAGATTCTGTCGTTATAGGATCGATTCATTCAATACTTAGGTACAGTAGAGGCAGTGGATTCTATGGTTATAGGATCGATTCATTCAATACTCAGGTACAGTAGAGGCAGTAGATTCTATTGTTATAGGATCAATTCATTCAATACTCAGGTACAGTAGAGGCAGTAGATTCTATTGTTATAGGATCAATTCATTCAATACTCAGGTACAGTAGAGGCAGTGGATTCTATGGTTATAGGATCGATTCATTCAATACACAGGTACAGTAGAGGCAGTAGATTCTATGGTTATAGGGTCAATTCATTCAATACTCAGGTACAGCAGAGGCAGTAGATTCTATGGTTATAGGATCGATTCATTCAATACTCAGGTACAGTAGAGGCAGTGGATTCTATGGTTATAGGATCAATTCATTCAATACTCAGGTACAGTAGAGGCAGTAGATTCTATGGTTATAGGATCGATTCATTCAATACTCAGGTACAGTAGAGGCAGTGGATTCTATGGTTATAGGATCGATTCATTCAATACTCAGGTACAGTAGAGGCAGTGGATTCTTTGGTTATAGGATCGATTCATTCAATACACAGGTACAGTAGAGGCAGTAGATTCTATGGTTATAGGATCAATTCATTCAATACTCAGGTACAGTAGAGGCAGTGGATACTATGGTTATAGGATCGATTCATTCAATACACAGGTACAGTAGAGGCAGTAGATTCTATGGTTATAGGATCAATTCATTCAATACACAGGTACAGTAGGGACAGTGGATTCTATGGTTATAGGATTGATTCATTCAATACACAGGTACAGTAGAGGCAGTAGATTCTATGGTTATAGGATCGATTCATTCAATACACAGGTACAGTAGGGACAGTGGATTCTATGGTTATAGGATCGATTCATTCAATACACAGGTACAGTAGAGACAGTAGATTCTATTGTTATAGGATCAATTCATTCAATACTCAGGTACAGTAGAGGCAGTAGATTCTATGGTCATAGGATCAATTCATTCAATACTCAGGTACAGTAGAGGCAGTAGATTCTATTGTTATAGGATCAATTCATTCAATACTCAGGTACAGTAGAGGCAGTGGATTCTATGGTTATAGGATCAATTCATTCAATACTCAGGTACAGTAGAGGCAGTGGATTCTATGGTTATAGGATCTATTCATTCAATACTCAGGTACAGTAGAGGCAGTGGATTCTATGGTTATAGGATCGATTCATTCAATACTCAGGTACAGTAGAGGCAGTAGATTCTATTGTTATAGGATCGATTCATTCAATACTCAGGTACAGTAGAGGCAGTGGATTCTATGGTTATAGGATCAATTCATTCAATACTCAGGTACAGTAGAGGCAGTAGATTCTATTGTTATAGGATCAATTCATTCAATACTCAGGTACAGTAGAGGCAGTGGATTCTATGGTTATAGGATCAATTCATTCAATACTCAGGTACAGTAGAGGCAGTGGATTCTATGGTTATAGGATCAATTCATTCAATTCACAGGTACAGTAGAGGCAGTAGATTCTATTGTTATAGGATCAATTCATTCAATACTCAGGTACAGTAGAGGCAGTGGATTCTATGGTTATAGGATCAATTCATTCAATACTCAGGTACAGTAGAGGCAGTAGATTCTATTGTTATAGGATCAATTCATTCAATACTCAGGTACAGTAGAGGCAGTGGATTCTATGGTTATAGGATCTATTCATTCAATACTCAGGTACAGTAGAGGCAGTAGATTCTATGGTTATAGGATCGATTCATTCAATACACAGGTACAGTAGAGGCAGTGGATTCTATGGTTATAGGATCGATTCATTCAATACACAGGTACAGTAGAGGCAGTAGATTCTATGGTTATAGGATCGATTCATTCAATACACAGGTACAGTAGAGACAGTAGATTCTATGGTTATAGGATCAATTCATTCAATACACAGGTACAGTAGAGGCAGTAGATTCTATGGTTATAGGATCGATTCATTCAATACTCAGGTACAGTAGAGGCAGTGGATTCTATGGTTATAGGATCAATTCATTCAATACTCAGGTACAGTAGAGGCAGTAGATTCTATGGTTATAGGATCAATTCATTCAATACACAGGTACAGTAGGGACAGTGGATTCTATGGTTATAGGATCGATTCATTCAATACACAGGTAAAGTAGAGGCAGTAGATTCTATGGTTATAGGATCGATTCATTCAATACACAGGTACAGTAGAGGCAGTAGATTCTATGGTTATAGGATCGATTCATTCAATACACAGGTACAGTAGAGGCAGTAGATTCTATGGTTATAGGATTGATTCATTAAATACACAGGTATAGTGGAGGCAGTGGATTCTATGGTTATAGGATCGATTCATTCAATACTCAGGTACAGTAGAGGCAGTGGATTCTATGGTTATAGGATCAATTCATTCAATACTCAGGTACAGTAGAGGCAGTAGATTCTGTCGTTATAGGATCGATTCATTCAATACTTAGGTACAGTAGAGGCAGTGGATTCTATGGTTATAGGATCGATTCATTCAATACTCAGGTACAGTAGAGGCAGTAGATTCTATTGTTATAGGATCAATTCATTCAATACTCAGGTACAGTAGAGGCAGTAGATTCTATTGTTATAGGATCAATTCATTCAATACTCAGGTACAGTAGAGGCAGTGGATTCTATGGTTATAGGATCGATTCATTCAATACACAGGTACAGTAGAGGCAGTGGATTCTATGGTTATAGGGTCAATTCATTCAATACTCAGGTACAGTAGAGGCAGTAGATTCTATTGTTATAGGATCGATTCATTCAATACACAGGTACAGTAGAGGCAGTAGATTCTATGGTTATAGGATCGATTCATTCAATACACAGGTACAGTAGAGGCAGTGGATTCTATGGTTATAGGATCAATTCATTCAATACACAGGTACAGTAGAGGCAGTAGATTCTATGGTTATAGGATCGATTCATTCAATACACAGGTACAGTAGAGACAGTAGATTCTATGGTTATAGGATCGATTCATTCAATACTCAGGTACAGTAGAGGCAGTGGATTCTATGGTTATAGGATCAATTCATTCAATACTCAGGTACAGTAGAGGCAGTAGATTCTATGGTTATAGGATCGATTCATTCAATACTCAGGTACAGTAGAGGCAGTGGATTCTATGGTTATAGGATCGATTCATTCAATACTCAGGTACAGTAGAGGCAGTGGATTCTATGGTTATAGGATCGATTCATTCAATACACAGGTACAGTAGAGGCAGTAGATTCTATGGTTATAGGATCAATTCATTCAATACTCAGGTACAGTAGAGGCAGTGGATACTATGGTTATAGGATCGATTCATTCAATACACAGGTACAGTAGAGGCAGTAGATTCTATGGTTATAGGATCAATTCATTCAATACACAGGTACAGTACGGACAGTGGATTCTATGGTTATAGGATCGATTCATTCAATACACAGGTACAGTAGAGGCAGTAGATTCTATGGTTATAGGATCGATTCATTCAATACACAGGTACAGTAGGGACAGTGGATTCTATGGTTATAGGATCGATTCATTCAATACACAGGTACAGTAGAGACAGTAGATTCTATTGTTATAGGATCAATTCATTCAATACTCAGGTACAGTAGAGGCAGTAGATTCTATTGTTATAGGATCAATTCATTCAATACTCAGGTACAGTAGAGGCAGTGGATTCTATGGTTATAGGATCAATTCATTCAATACTCAGGTACAGTAGAGGCAGTGGATTCTATGGTTATAGGATCTATTCATTCAATACTCAGGTACAGTAGAGGCAGTAGATTCTATTGTTATAGGATCAATTCATTCAATACTCAGGTACAGTAGAGGCAGTGGATTCTATGGTTATAGGATCAATTCATTCAATACTCAGGTACAGTAGAGGCAGTAGATTCTATTGTTATAGGATCAATTCATTCAATACTCAGGTACAGTAGAGGCAGTGGATTCTATGGTTATAGGATCAATTCATTCAATTCACAGGTACAGTAGAGGCAGTAGATTCTATTGTAATAGGATCAATTCATTCAATACTCAGGTACAGTAGAGGCAGTGGATTCTATGATTATAGGATCAATTCATTCAATACTCAGGTACAGTAGAGGCAGTAGATTCTATTGTTATAGGATCAATTCATTCAATACTCAGGTACAGTAGAGGCAGTGGATTCTATGGTTATAGGATCAATTCATTCAATACTCAGGTACAGTAGAGGCAGTAGATTCTATGGTTATAGGATCAATTCATTCAATACTCAGGTACAGTAGAGGCAGTGGATACTATGGTTATAGGATCGATTCATTCAATACACAGGTACAGTAGAGGCAGTGGATACTATGGTTATAGGATCAATTCATTCAATACTCAGGTACAGTAGAGGCAGTAGATTCTATGGTTATAGGATCAATTCATTCAATACTCAGGTACAGTAGAGGCAGTGGATACTATGGTTATAGGATCGATTCATTCAATACACAGGTACAGTAGAGGCAGTGGATATTATGGTTATAGGATCGATTCATTCAATACTCAGGTACAGTAGAGGCAGTAGATTCTATGGTTATAGGATCAATTCATTCAATACTCAGGTACAGTAGAGGCAGTGGATACTATGGTTATAGGATCGATTCATTCAATACTCAGGTACAGTAGAGGCAGTGGATTCTATGGTTATAGGATCAATTCATTCAATACACAGGTACAGTAGAGGCAGTAGATTCTATTGTTATAGGATCAATTCATTCAATACTCAGGTACAGTAGAGGCAGTAGATTCTATGGTTATAGGATCTATTCATTCAATACTCAGGTACAGTAGAGGCAGTAGATTCTATTGTTATAGGATCGATTCATTCAATACACAGGTACAGTAGAGGCAGTGGATTCTATGGTTATAGGATCTATTCATTCAATACTCAGGTACAGTAGAGGCAGTAGATTCTATTGTTATAGGATCAATTCATTCAATACTCAGGTACAGTAGAGGCAGTAGATTCTATGGTTATAGGATCAATTCATTCAATACTCAGGTACAGTAGAAGCAGTGGATACTATGGTTATAGGATCGATTCATTCAATACACAGGTACAGTAGAGGCAGTAGATTCTATGGTTATAGGATCGATTCATTCAATACACAGGTACAGTAGAGGCAGTAGATTCTATGGTTATAGGATCGATTCATTCAATACACAGGTACAATAGAGGCAGTAGATTCTATGGTTATAGGATCAATTCATTCAATACTCAGGTACAGTAGAGGCAGTAGATTCTATTGTTATAGGATCAATTCATTCAATACTCAGGTACAGTAGAGGCAGTGGATTCTATGGTTATAGGATCAATTCATTCAATACTCAGGTACAGTAGAGGCAGTGGATTCTATGGTTATAGGATCGATTCATTCAATACACAGGTACAGTAGAGGCAGTGGATTCTATGGTTATAGGATCAATTCATTCAATACTCAGGTACAGTAGAGGCAGTAGATTCTATTGTTATAGGATCAATTCATTCAATACTCAGGTACAGTAGAGGCAGTGGATTCTATGGTTATAGGATCAATTCATTCAATACTCAGGTACAGTAGAGGCAGTGGATTCTATGGTTATAGGATCTATTCATTCAATACTCAGGTACAGTAGAGGCAGTAGATTCTATTGTTATAGGATCAATTCATTCAATACACAGGTACAGTAGAGGCAGTGGATTCTATGGTTATAGGATCAATTCATTCAATACTCAGGTACAGTAGAGGCAGTAGATTCTATGGTTATAGGATCGATTCATTAAATACACAGGTACAGTAGAGGCAGTAGATTCTATGGTTATAGGATCAATTCATTCAATTCACAGGTACAGTAGAGGCAGTAGATTCTATGGTTATAGGATCAATTCATTCAATACTCAGGTACAGTAGAGGCAGTAGATTCTATGGTTATAGGATCGATTCATTCAATACTCAGGTACAATAGAGGCAGTGGATTCTATGGTTATAGGATCGATTCATTCAATACTCAGGTACAGTAGAGGCAGTGGATTCTATGGTTATAGGATCGATTCATTCAATACACAGGTACAGTAGAGGCAGTAGATTCTATGGTTATAGGATCGATTCATTCAATACACAGGTACAGTAGAGGCAGTAGATTCTATGGTTATAGGATCGATTCATTCAATACACAGGTACAGTAGGGACAGTGGATTCTATGGTTATAGGATCGATTCATTCAATACTCAGGTACAGTAGGGACAGTGGATTCTATGGTTATAGGATCGATTCATTCAATACACAGGTACAGTAGAGGCAGTAGATTCTATGGTTATAGAAACGATTCATTCAATACACAGGTACAGTAGAGGCAGTAGATTCTATGGTTATAGGATCGATTCATTAAATACACAGGTACAGTAGAGGCAGTGGATTCTATGGTTATAGGATCGATTCATTCAATACTCAGGTACAGTAGAGGCAGTGGATTCTATGGTTATAGGATCGATTCATTCAATACTCAGGTACAGTAGAGGCAGTGGATTCTATGGTTATAGGATCGATTCATTCAATACTCAGGTACAGTAGAGGCAGTGGATTCTATGGTTATAGGATCGATTCATTCAATACTCAGGTACAGTAGAGGCAGTAGATTCTATGGTTATAGGATCGATTCATTAAATACACAGGTATAGTAGAGGCAGTGGATTCTATGGTTATAGGATCGATTCATTCAATACTCAGGTACAGTAGAGGCAGTGGATTCTATGGTTATAGGATCGATTCATTCAATACTCAGGTACAGTAGAGGCAGTGGATTCTATGGTTATAGGATCAATTCATTCAATACTCAGGTACAGTAGAGGCAGTAGATTCTGTCGTTATAGGATCGATTCATTCAATACTTAGGTACAGTAGAGGCAGTGGATTCTATGGTTATAGGATCGATTCATTCAATACTCAGGTACAGTAGAGGCAGTAGATTCTATTGTTATAGGATCAATTCATTCAATACTCAGGTACAGTAGAGGCAGTAGATTCTATTGTTATAGGATCAATTCATTCAATACTCAGGTACAGTAGAGGCAGTGGATTCTATGGTTATAGGATCGATTCATTCAATACACAGGTACAGTAGAGGCAGTGGATTCTATGGTTATAGGGTCAATTCATTCAATACTCAGGTACAGTAGAGGCAGTAGATTCTATTGTTATAGGATCGATTCATTCAATACTCAGGTACAGTAGAGGCAGTGGATTCTATGGTTATAGGATCAATTCATTCAATACTCAGGTACAGTAGAGGCAGTAGATTCTATGGTTATAGGATCGATTCATTCAATACACAGGTACAGTAGAGGCAGTGGATTCTATGGTTATAGGATCAATTCATTCAATACACAGGTACAGTAGAGGCAGTAGATTCTATGGTTATAGGATCGATTCATTCAATACACAGGTACAGTAGAGACAGTAGATTCTATGGTTATAGGATCGATTCATTCAATACTCAGGTACAGTAGAGGCAGTGGATTCTATGGTTATAGGATCAATTCATCCAATACTCAGGTACAGTAGAGGCAGTAGATTCTATGGTTATAGGATCAATTCATCCAATACTCAGGTACAGTAGAGACAGTAGATTCTATTGTTATAGGATCAATTCATTCAATACTCAGGTACAGTAGAGGCAGTAGATTCTATGGTCATAGGATCAATTCATTCAATACTCAGGTACAGTAGAGGCAGTAGATTCTATTGTTATAGGATCAATTCATTAAATACTCAGGTACAGTAGAGGCAGTGGATTTTATGGTCATAGGATCAATTCATTCAATACTCAGGTACAGTAGAGGCAGTGGATTCTATGGTTATAG
The DNA here is from genome assembly GCF_964263255.1 of Lissotriton vulgaris. Classification (NCBI taxonomy): domain Eukaryota; kingdom Metazoa; phylum Chordata; class Amphibia; order Caudata; family Salamandridae; genus Lissotriton; species Lissotriton vulgaris. Next base: position 50,068 of record NW_028243495.1, on the reverse strand, counting down.
GATCTATTCATTCAATACTCAGGTACAGTAGAGGCAGTGGATTCTATGGTTATAGGATCGATTCATTCAATACTCAGGTACAGTAGAGGCAGTAGATTCTATTGTTATAGGATCGATTCATTCAATACTCAGGTACAGTAGAGGCAGTGGATTCTATGGTTATAGGATCAATTCATTCAATACTCAGGTACAGTAGAGGCAGTGGATTCTATTGTTATAGGATCAATTCATTCAATACTCAGGTACAGTAGAGGCAGTGGATTCTATGGTTATAGGATCAATTCATTCAATACTCAGGTACAGTAGAGGCAGTGGATTCTATGGTTATAGGATCAATTCATTCAATTCACAGGTGCAGTAGAGGCAGTAGATTCTATTGTTATAGGATCAATTCATTCAATACTCAGGTACAGTAGAGGCAGTGGATTCTATGGTTATAGGATCAATTCATTCAATACTCAGGTACAGTAGAGGCAGTGGATTCTATTGTTATAGGATCAATTCATTCAATACTCAGGTACAGTAGAGGCAGTGGATTCTATTGTTATAGGATCAATTCATTCAATACTCAGGTACAGTAGAGGCAGTGGATTCTATGGTTATAGGATCAATTCATTCAATACTCAGGTACAGTAGAGGCAGTGGATTCTATGGTTATAGGATCTATTCATTCAATACTCAGGTACAGTAGAGGCAGTGGATTCTATGGTTATAGGATCGATTCATTCAATACACAGGTACAGTAGAGGCAGTGGATTCTATGGTTATAGGATCGATTCATTCAATACACAGGTACAGCAGAGGCAGTAGATTCTATGGTTATAGGATCGATTCATTCAATACACAGGTACAGTAGAGACAGTAGATTCTATGGTTATAGGATCGATTCATTCAATACACAGGTACAGTAGAGGCAGTAGATTCTATGGTTATAGGATCGATTCATTCAATACTCAGGTACAGTAGAGGCAGTGGATTCTATGGTTATAGGATCAATTCATTCAATACTCAGGTACAGTAGAGGCAGTAGATTCTATGGTTATAGGATCGATTCATTCAATACACAGGTACAGTAGGGACAGTGGATTCTATGGTTATAGGATCGATTCATTCAATACACAGGTACAGTAGAGGCAGTAGATTCTATGGTTATAGGATCGATTCATTCAATACACAGGTACAGTAGAGGCAGTGGATTCTATGGTTATAGGATTGATTCATTAAATACACAGGTATAGTGGAGGCAGTGGATTCTATGGTTATAGGATCGATTCATTCAATACTCAGGTACAGTAGAGGCAGTGGATTCTATGGTTATAGGATCGATTCATTCAATACTCAGGTACAGTAGAGGCAGTGGATTCTGTGGTTATAGGATCGATTCATTCAATACTTAGGTACAGTAGAGGCAGTGGATTCTATGGTTATAGGATCGATTCATTCAATACTCAGGTACAGTAGAGGCAGTAGATTCTATTGTTATAGGATCGATTCATTCAATACTCAGGTACAGTAGAGGCAGTAGATTCTATTGTTATAGGATCGATTCATTCAATACTCAGGTACAGTAGAGGCAGTGGATTCTATGGTTATAGGATCGATTCATTCAATACACAGGTACAGTAGAGGCAGTGGATTCTATGGTTATAGGGTCGATTCATTCAATACTCAGGTACAGTAGAGGCAGTAGATTCTATTGTTATAGGATCGATTCATTCAATACACAGGTACAGTAGAGGCAGTAGATTCTATGGTTATAGGATCGATTCATTCAATACACAGGTACAGTAGAGGCAGTGGATTCTATGGTTATAGGATCGATTCATTCAATACACAGGTACAGTAGAGGCAGTAGATTCTATGGTTATAGGATCGATTCATTCAATACACAGGTACAGTAGAGACAGTAGATTCTATGGTTATAGGATCGATTCATTCAATACTCAGGTACAGTAGAGGCAGTGGATTCTATGGTTATAGGATCAATTCATTCAATACTCAGGTACAGTAGAGGCAGTAGATTCTATGGTTATAGGATCGATTCATTCAATACTCAGGTACAGTAGAGGCAGTGGATTCTATGGTTATAGGATCGATTCATTCAATACTCAGGTACAGTAGAGGCAGTGGATTCTATGGTTATAGGATCGATTCATTCAATACACAGGTACAGTAGAGGCAGTAGATTCTATGGTTATAGGATCAATTCATTCAATACTCAGGTACAGTAGAGGCAGTGGATACTATGGTTATAGGATCGATTCATTCAATACACAGGTACAGTAGAGGCAGTAGATTCTATGGTTATAGGATCAATTCATTCAATACACAGGTACAGTACGGACAGTGGATTCTATGGTTATAGGATCGATTCATTCAATACACAGGTACAGTAGAGGCAGTAGATTCTATGGTTATAGGATCGATTCATTCAATACACAGGTACAGTAGGGACAGTGGATTCTATGGTTATAGGATCGATTCATTCAATACACAGGTACAGTAGAGACAGTAGATTCTATTGTTATAGGATCAATTCATTCAATACTCAGGTACAGTAGAGGCAGTAGATTCTATTGTTATAGGATCAATTCATTCAATACTCAGGTACAGTAGAGGCAGTGGATTCTATGGTTATAGGATCAATTCATTCAATACTCAGGTACAGTAGAGGCAGTGGATTCTATGGTTATAGGATCTATTCATTCAATACTCAGGTACAGTAGAGGCAGTAGATTCTATTGTTATAGGATCAATTCATTCAATACTCAGGTACAGTAGAGGCAGTGGATTCTATGGTTATAGGATCAATTCATTCAATACTCAGGTACAGTAGAGGCAGTAGATTCTATTGTTATAGGATCAATTCATTCAATACTCAGGTACAGTAGAGGCAGTGGATTCTATGGTTATAGGATCAATTCATTCAATTCACAGGTACAGTAGAGGCAGTAGATTCTATTGTAATAGGATCAATTCATTCAATACTCAGGTACAGTAGAGGCAGTGGATTCTATGGTTATAGGATCAATTCATTCAATACTCAGGTACAGTAGAGGCAGTAGATTCTATTGTTATAGGATCAATTCATTCAATACTCAGGTACAGTAGAGGCAGTGGATTCTATGGTTATAGGATCAATTCATTCAATACTCAGGTACAGTAGAGGCAGTGGATTCTATGGTTATAGGATCAATTCATTCAATACTCAGGTACAGTAGAGGCAGTAGATTCTATGGTTATAGGATCAATTCATTCAATACTCAGGTACAGTAGAGGCAGTGGATACTATGGTTATAGGATCGATTCATTCAATACACAGGTACAGTAGAGGCAGTGGATACTATGGTTATAGGATCAATTCATTCAATACTCAGGTACAGTAGAGGCAGTAGATTCTATGGTTATAGGATCAATTCATTCAATACTCAGGTACAGTAGAGGCAGTGGATACTATGGTTATAGGATCGATTCATTCAATACACAGGTACAGTAGAGGCAGTGGATACTATGGTTATAGGATCAATTCATTCAATACTCAGGTACAGTAGAGGCAGTAGATTCTATGGTTATAGGATCAATTCATTCAATACTCAGGTACAGTAGAGGCAGTGGATACTATGGTTATAGGATCGATTCATTCAATACTCAGGTACAGTAGAGGCAGTGGATTCTATGGTTATAGGATCAATTCATTCAATACACAGGTACAGTAGAGGCAGTAGATTCTATTGTTATAGGATCAATTCATTCAATACTCAGGTACAGTAGAGGCAGTAGATTCTATGGTTATAGGATCGATTCATTCAATACACAGGTACAGTAGAGGCAGTGGATTCTATGGTTATAGGATCGATTCATTCAATACTCAGGTACAGTAGAGGCAGTAGATTCTATTGTTATAGGATCGATTCATTCAATACTCAGGTACAGTAGAGGCAGTAGATTCTATGGTTATAGGATCAATTCATTCAATACTCAGGTACAGTAGAAGCAGTGGATACTATGGTTATAGGATCGATTCATTCAATACACAGGTACAGTAGAGGCAGTAGATTCTATGGTTATAGGATCGATTCATTCAATACACAGGTACAGTAGGGACAGTGGATTCTATGGTTATAGGATCAATTCATTCAATACACAGGTACAGTAGAGGCAGTAGATTCTATGGTTATAGGATCGATTCATTCAATACACAGGTACAGTAGAGGCAGTGGATTCTATGGTTATAGGATCGATTCATTCAATACACAGGTACAGTAGGGACAGTGGATTCTATGGTTATAGGATCAATTCATTCAATACACAGGTACAGTAGAGGCAGTAGATTCTATGGTTATAGGATCGATTCATTCAATACACAGGTACAGTAGAGGCAGTGGATTCTATGGTTATAGGATCGATTCATTCAATACTCAGGTACAGTAGAGGCAGTGGATTCTATGGTTATAGGATCGATTCATTCAATACTCAGGTACAGTAGAGGCAGTGGATTCTATGGTTATAGGATCGATTCATTCAATACACAGGTACAGTAGAGGCAGTAGATTCTATGGTTATAGGATCAATTCATTCAATACTCAGGTACAGTAGAGGCAGTGGATACTATGGTTATAGGATCGATTCATTCAATACACAGGTACAGTAGAGGCAGTAGATTCTATGGTTATAGGATCGATTCATTCAATACACAGGTACAGTAGGGACAGTGGATTCTATGGTTATAGGATCGATTCATTCAATACACAGGTACAGTAGAGGCAGTAGATTCTATGGTTATAGGATCGATTCATTCAATACACAGGTACAGTAGGGACAGTGGATTCTATGGTTATAGGATCGATTCATTCAATACACAGGTACAGTAGAGACAGTAGATTCTATTGTTATAGGATCAATTCATTCAATACTCAGGTACAGTAGAGGCAGTAGATTCTATGGTCATAGGATCAATTCATTCAATACTCAGGTACAGTAGAGGCAGTAGATTCTATTGTTATAGGATCAATTCATTCAATACTCAGGTACAGTAGAGGCAGTGGATTCTATGGTTATAGGATCAATTCATTCAATACACAGGTACAGTAGAGGCAGTGGATTCTATGGTTATAGGATCGATTCATTCAATACACAGGTACAGTAGAGGCAGTAGATTCTATGGTTATAGGATCGATTCATTCAATACACAGGTACAGTAGAGACAGTAGATTCTATGGTTATAGGATCAATTCATTCAATACACAGGTACAGTAGAGGCAGTAGATTCTATGGTTATAGGATCGATTCATTCAATACTCAGGTACAGTAGAGGCAGTGGATTCTATGGTTATAGGATCAATTCATTCAATACTCAGGTACAGTAGAGGCAGTAGATTCTATGGTTATAGGATCAATTCATTCAATACACAGGTACAGTAGGGACAGTAGATTCTATGGTTATAGGATCGATTCATTCAATACACAGGTACAGTAGGGACAGTGGATTCTATGGTTATAGGATCGATTCATTCAATACACAGGTACAGTAGAGGCAGTAGATTCTATGGTTATAGGATCGATTCATTCAATACACAGGTACAGTAGAGGCAGTAGATTCTATGGTTATAGGATCGATTCATTAAATACACAGGTATAGTAGAGGCAGTGGATTCTATGGTTATAGGATCGATTCATTCAATACTCAGGTACAGTAGAGGCAGTGGATTCTATGGTTATAGGATCGATTCATTCAATACTCAGGTACAGTAGAGGCAGTGGATTCTATGGTTATAGGATCGATTCATTCAATACTCAGGTACAGTAGAGGCAGTGGATTCTATGGTTATAGGATCGATTCATTCAATACTCAGGTACAGTAGAGGCAGTAGATTCTATGGTTATAGGATCAATTCATTCAATACTCAGGTACAGTAGAGGCAGTGGATACTATGGTTATAGGATCGATTCATTCAATACACAGGTACAGTAGAGGCAGTGGATACTATGGTTATAGGATCAATTCATTCAATACTCAGGTACAGTAGAGGCAGTAGATTCTATGGTTATAGGATCAATTCATTCAATACTCAGGTACAGTAGAGGCAGTGGATACTATGGTTATAGGATCGATTCATTCAATACTCAGGTACAGTAGAGGCAGTGGATTCTATGGTTATAGGATCAATTCATTCAATACACAGGTACAGTAGAGGCAGTAGATTCTATTGTTATAGGATCAATTCATTCAATACTCAGGTACAGTAGAGGCAGTAGATTCTATGGTTATAGGATCGATTCATTCAATACACAGGTACAGTAGAGGCAGTGGATTCTATGGTTATAGGATCTATTCATTCAATACTCAGGTACAGTAGAGGCAGTAGATTCTATTGTTATAGGATCGATTCATTCAATACTCAGGTACAGTAGAGGCAGTAGATTCTATGGTTATAGGATCGATTCATTCAATACTCAGGTACAGTAGAAGCAGTGGATACTATGGTTATAGGATCGATTCATTCAATACACAGGTACAGTAGAGGCAGTAGATTCTATGGTTATAGGATCGATTCATTCAATACACAGGTACAGTAGGGACAGTGGATTCTATGGTTATAGGATCAATTCATTCAATACACAGGTACAGTAGAGGCAGTAGATTCTATGGTTATAGGATCGATTCATTCAATACACAGGTACAGTAGAGGCAGTGGATTCTATGGTTATAGGATCGATTCATTCAATACACAGGTACAGTAGAGGCAGTAGATTCTATGGTTATAGGATCGATTCATTCAATACACAGGTACAGTAGGGACAGTGGATTCTATGGTTATAGGATCAATTCATTCAATACACAGGTACAGTAGAGGCAGTAGATTCTATGGTTATAGGATCGATTCATTCAATACACAGGTACAGTAGAGGCAGTGGATTCTATGGTTATAGGATCGATTCATTCAATACTCAGGTACAGTAGAGGCAGTAGATTCTATGGTTATAGGATCGATTCATTCAATACTCAGGTACAGTAGAGGCAGTGGATTCTATGGTTATAGGATCGATTCATTCAATACTCAGGTACAGTAGAGGCAGTGGATTCTATGGTTATAGGATCGATTCATTCAATACACAGGTACAGTAGAGGCAGTAGATTCTATGGTTATAGGATCAATTCATTCAATACTCAGGTACAGTAGAGGCAGTGGATACTATGGTTATAGGATCGATTCATTCAATACACAGGTACAGTAGAGGCAGTAGATTCTATGGTTATAGGATCGATTCATTCAATACACAGGTACAGTAGGGACAGTGGATTCTATGGTTATAGGATCGATTCATTCAATACACAGGTACAGTAGAGGCAGTAGATTCTATGGTTATAGGATCGATTCATTCAATACACAGGTACAGTAGGGACAGTGGATTCTATGGTTATAGGATCGATTCATTCAATACACAGGTACAGTAGAGACAGTAGATTCTATTGTTATAGGATCAATTCATTCAATACTCAGGTACAGTAGAGGCAGTAGATTCTATGGTCATAGGATCAATTCATTCAATACTCAGGTACAGTAGAGGCAGTAGATTCTATGGTTATAGGATCAATTCATTCAATACTCAGGTACAGTAGAGGCAGTGGATTCTATGGTTATAGGATCAATTCATTCAATACACAGGTACAGTAGAGGCAGTGGATTCTATGGTTATAGGATCGATTCATTCAATACACAGGTACAGTAGAGGCAGTAGATTCTATGGTTATAGGATCGATTCATTCAATACACAGGTACAGTAGAGACAGTAGATTCTATGGTTATAGGATCAATTCATTCAATACACAGGTACAGTAGAGGCAGTAGATTCTATGGTTATAGGATCGATTCATTCAATACTCAGGTACAGTAGAGGCAGTGGATTCTATGGTTATAGGATCAATTCATTCAATACTCAGGTACAGTAGAGGCAGTAGATTCTATGGTTATAGGATCAATTCATTCAATACACAGGTACAGTAGGGACAGTAGATTCTATGGTTATAGGATCGATTCATTCAATACACAGGTACAGTAGGGACAGTGGATTCTATGGTTATAGGATCGATTCATTCAATACACAGGTACAGTAGAGGCAGTAGATTCTATGGTTATAGGATCGATTCATTCAATACACAGGTACAGTAGAGGCAGTAGATTCTATGGTTATAGGATCGATTCATTAAATACACAGGTATAGTAGAGGCAGTGGATTCTATGGTTATAGGATCGATTCATTCAATACTCAGGTACAGTAGAGGCAGTGGATTCTATGGTTATAGGATCGATTCATTCAATACTCAGGTACAGTAGAGGCAGTGGATTCTATGGTTATAGGATCGATTCATTCAATACTCAGGTACAGTAGAGGCAGTGGATTCTATGGTTATAGGATCGATTCATTCAATACTCAGGTACAGTAGAGGCAGTAGATTCTATGGTTATAGGATCGATTCATTAAATACACAGGTATAGTAGAGGCAGTGGATTCTATGGTTATAGGATCGATTCATTCAATACTCAGGTACAGTAGAGGCAGTGGATTCTATGGTTATAGGATCGATTCATTCAATACTCAGGTACAGTAGAGGCAGTGGATTCTATGGTTATAGGATCAATTCATTCAATACTCAGGTACAGTAGAGGCAGTAGATTCTGTGGTTATAGGATCGATTCATTCAATACTCAGGTACAGTAGAGGCAGTGGATTCTATGGTTATAGGATCGATTCATTCAATACTCAGGTACAGTAGAGGCAGTAGATTCTATTGTTATAGGATCAATTCATTCAATACTCAGGTACAGTAGAGGCAGTAGATTCTATTGTTATAGGATCAATTCATTCAATACTCAGGTACAGTAGAGGCAGTGGATTCTATTGTTATAGGATCGATTCATTCAATACTCAGGTACAGTAGAAGCAGTGGATACTATGGTTATAGGATCGATTCATTCAATACACAGGTACAGTAGAGGCAGTAGATTCTATGGTTATAGGATCGATTCATTCAATACACAGGTACAGTAGGGACAGTGGATTCTATGGTTATAGGATCAATTCATTCAATACACAGGTACAGTAGAGGCAGTAGATTCTATGGTTATAGGATCGATTCATTCAATACACAGGTACAGTAGAGGCAGTGGATTCTATGGTTATAGGATCGATTCATTCAATACACAGGTACAGTAGAGGCAGTAGATTCTATGGTTATAGGATCGATTCATTCAATACACAGGTACAGTAGGGACAGTGGATTCTATGGTTATAGGATCAATTCATTCAATACACAGGTACAGTAGAGGCAGTAGATTCTATGGTTATAGGATCGATTCATTCAATACACAGGTACAGTAGAGGCAGTGGATTCTATGGTTATAGGATCGATTCATTCAATACTCAGGTACAGTAGAGGCAGTAGATTCTATGGTTATAGGATCGATTCATTCAATACTCAGGTACAGTAGAGGCAGTGGATTCTATGGTTATAGGATCGATTCATTCAATACTCAGGTACAGTAGAGGCAGTGGATTCTATGGTTATAGGATCGATTCATTCAATACACAGGTACAGTAGAGGCAGTAGATTCTATGGTTATAGGATCAATTCATTCAATACTCAGGTACAGTAGAGGCAGTGGATACTATGGTTATAGGATCGATTCATTCAATACACAGGTACAGTAGAGGCAGTAGATTCTATGGTTATAGGATCGATTCATTCAATACACAGGTACAGTAGGGACAGTGGATTCTATGGTTATAGGATCGATTCATTCAATACACAGGTACAGTAGAGGCAGTAGATTCTATGGTTATAGGATCGATTCATTCAATACACAGGTACAGTAGGGACAGTGGATTCTATGGTTATAGGATCGATTCATTCAATACACAGGTACAGTAGAGACAGTAGATTCTATTGTTATAGGATCAATTCATTCAATACTCAGGTACAGTAGAGGCAGTAGATTCTATGGTCATAGGATCAATTCATTCAATACTCAGGTACAGTAGAGGCAGTAGATTCTATGGTTATAGGATCAATTCATTCAATACTCAGGTACAGTAGAGGCAGTGGATTCTATGGTTATAGGATCAATTCATTCAATACACAGGTACAGTAGAGGCAGTGGATTCTATGGTTATAGGATCGATTCATTCAATACACAGGTACAGTAGAGGCAGTAGATTCTATGGTTATAGGATCGATTCATTCAATACACAGGTACAGTAGAGACAGTAGATTCTATGGTTATAGGATCAATTCATTCAATACACAGGTACAGTAGAGGCAGTAGATTCTATGGTTATAGGATCGATTCATTCAATACTCAGGTACAGTAGAGGCAGTGGATTCTATGGTTATAGGATCAATTCATTCAATACTCAGGTACAGTAGAGGCAGTAGATTCTATGGTTATAGGATCAATTCATTCAATACACAGGTACAGTAGGGACAGTAGATTCTATGGTTATAGGATCGATTCATTCAATACACAGGTACAGTAGGGACAGTGGATTCTATGGTTATAGGATCGATTCATTCAATACACAGGTACAGTAGAGGCAGTAGATTCTATGGTTATAGGATCGATTCATTCAATACACAGGTACAGTAGAGGCAGTAGATTCTATGGTTATAGGATCGATTCATTAAATACACAGGTATAGTAGAGGCAGTGGATTCTATGGTTATAGGATCGATTCATTCAATACTCAGGTACAGTAGAGGCAGTGGATTCTATGGTTATAGGATCGATTCATTCAATACTCAGGTACAGTAGAGGCAGTGGATTCTATGGTTATAGGATCGATTCATTCAATACTCAGGTACAGTAGAGGCAGTGGATTCTATGGTTATAGGATCGATTCATTCAATACTCAGGTACAGTAGAGGCAGTAGATTCTATGGTTATAGGATCGATTCATTAAATACACAGGTATAGTAGAGGCAGTGGATTCTATGGTTATAGGATCGATTCATTCAATACTCAGGTACAGTAGAGGCAGTGGATTCTATGGTTATAGGATCGATTCATTCAATACTCAGGTACAGTAGAGGCAGTGGATTCTATGGTTATAGGATCAATTCATTCAATACTCAGGTACAGTAGAGGCAGTAGATTCTGTGGTTATAGGATCGATTCATTCAATACTCAGGTACAGTAGAGGCAGTGGATTCTATGGTTATAGGATCGATTCATTCAATACTCAGGTACAGTAGAGGCAGTAGATTCTATTGTTATAGGATCAATTCATTCAATACTCAGGTACAGTAGAGGCAGTAGATTCTATTGTTATAGGATCAATTCATTCAATACTCAGGTACAGTAGAGGCAGTGGATTCTATTGTTATAGGATCGATTCATTCAATACTCAGGTACAGTAGAGGCAGTGGATTCTATGGTTATAGGATCGATTCATTCAATACACAGGTACAGTAGAGGCAGTGGATTCTATGGTTATAGGGTCAATTCATTCAATACTCAGGTACAGTAGAGGCAGTAGATTCTATTGTTATAGGATCGATTCATTCAATACACAGGTACAGTAGAGGCAGTGGATTCTATGGTTATAGGATCAATTCATTCAATACACAGGTACAGTAGAGGCAGTAGATTCTATGGTTATAGGATCGATTCATTCAATACACAGGTACAGTAGAGACAGTAGATTCTATGGTTATAGGATCGATTCATTCAATACTCAGGTACAGTAGAGGCAGTGGATTCTATGGTTATAGGATCAATTCATTCAATACTCAGGTACAGTAGAGGCAGTAGATTCTATGGTTATAGGATCGATTCATTCAATACTCAGGTACAGTAGAGGCAGTGGATTCTATGGTTATAGGATCGATTCATTCAATACTCAGGTACAGTAGAGGCAGTGGATTCTATGGTTATAGGATCGATTCATTCAATACACAGGTACAGTAGAGGCAGTAGATTCTATGGTTATAGGATCGATTCATTCAATACTCAGGTACAGTAGAGGCAGTGGATACTATGGTTATAGGATCGATTCATTCAATACACAGGTACAGTAGAGGCAGTAGATTCTATGGTTATAGGATCGATTCATTCAATACACAGGTACAGTAGGGACAGTGTATTCTATGGTTATAGGATCGATTCATTCAATACACAGGTACAGTAGAGGCAGTAGATTCTATGGTTATAGGATCGATTCATTCAATACACAGGTACAGTAGGGACAGTGGATTCTATGGTTATAGGATCGATTCATTCAATACACAGGTACAGTAGAGACAGTAGATTCTATTGTTATAGGATCAATTCATTCAATACTCAGGTACAGTAGAGGCAGTAGATTCTATTGTTATAGGATCAATTCATTCAATACTCAGGTACAGTAGAGGCAGTGGATTCTATGGTTATAGGATCTATTCATTCAATACTCAGGTACAGTAGAGGCAGTAGATTCTATTGTTATAGGATCAATTCATTCAATACTCAGGTACAGTAGAGGCAGTGGATTCTATGGTTATAGGATCAATTCATTCAATACTCAGGTACAGTAGAGGCAGTAGATTCTATTGTTATAGGATCAATTCATTCAATACTCAGGTACAGTAGAGGCAGTGGATTCTATGGTTATAGGATCAATTCATTCAATTCACAGGTACAGTAGAGGCAGTAGATTCTATTGTTATAGGATCAATTCATTCAATTCACAGGTACAGTAGAGGCAGTAGATTCTATTGTTATAGGATCAATTCATTCAATACTCAGGTACAGTAGAGGCAGTGGATTCTATGGTTATAGGATCAATTCATTCAATACTCAGGTACAGTAGAGGCAGTGGATTCTATTGTAATAGGATCAATTCATTCAATACTCAGGTACAGTAGAGGCAGTGGATTCTATGGTTATAGGATCAATTCATTCAATACTCAGGTACAGTAGAGGCAGTGGATTCTATGGTTATAGGATCAATTCATTCAATACTCAGGTACAGTAGAGGCAGTGGATTCTATGGTTATAGGATCGATTCATTCAATACTCAGGTACAGTAGAGGCAGTGGATTCTATGGTTATAGGATCGATTCATTCAATACTCAGGTACAGTAGAGGCAGTGGATACTATGGTTATAGGATCAATTCATTCAATACTCAGGTACAGTAGAGGCAGTGGATTCTATGGTTATAGGATCGATTCATTCAATACTCAGGTACAGTAGAGGCAGTGGATACTATGGTTATAGGATCGATTCATTCAATACACAGGTACAGTAGAGGCAGTGGATACTATGGTTATAGGATCAATTCATTCAATACTCAGGTACAGTAGAGGCAGTGGATTCTATGGTTATAGGATCGATTCATTCAATACTCAGGTACAGTAGAGGCAGTGGATACTATGGTTATAGGATCGATTCATTCAATACTCAGGTACAGTAGAGGCAGTGGATTCTATGGTTATAGGATCAATTCATTCAATACACAGGTACAGTAGAGGCAGTAGATTCTATTGTTATAGGATCAATTCATTCAATACTCAGGTACAGTAGAGGCAGTAGATTCTATGGTTATAGGATCTATTCATTCAATACTCAGGTACAGTAGAGGCAGTAGATTCTATTGTTATAGGATCGATTCATTCAATACTCAGGTACAGTAGAGGCAGTGGATACTATGGTTATAGGATCGATTCATTCAATACACAGGTACAGTAGAGACAGTAGATTCTATGGTTATAGGATCGATTCATTCAATACTCAGGTACAGTAGAGGCAGTAGATTCTATGGTTATAGGATCAATTCATTCAATACACAGGTACAGTAGGGACAGTGGATTCTATGGTTATAGGATCGATTCATTCAATACACAGGTACAGTAGAGGCAGTAGATTCTATGGTTATAGGATCGATTCATTCAATACACAGGTACAGTAGGGACAGTGGATTCTATGGTTATAGGATTGATTCATTCAATACACAGGTACAGTAGAGGCAGTAGATTCTATTGTTATAGGATCAATTCATTCAATACTCAGGTACAGTAGAGGCAGTAGATTCTATGGTTATAGGATCAATTCATTCAATACACAGGTACAGTAGGGACAGTGGATTCTATGGTTATAGGATCGATTCATTCAATACACAGGTACAGTAGAGGCAGTAGATTCTATGGTTATAGGATCGATTCATTCAATACACAGGTACAGTAGGGACAGTGGATTCTATGGTTATAGGATTGATTCATTCAATACACAGGTACAGTAGAGACAGTAGATTCTATTGTTATAGGATCAATTCATTCAATACACAGGTACAGTAGAGGCAGTAGATTCTATGGTTATAGGATCAATTCATTCAATACTCAGGTACAGTAGAGGCAGTGGATTCTATGGTTATAGGATCAATTCATTCAATACACAGGTACAGTAGAGGCAGTGGATTCTATGGTTATAGGATCAATTCATTCAATACACAGGTACAGTAGAGGCAGTGGATTCTATGGTTATAGGATCAATTCATTCAATACTCAGGTACAGTAGAGGCAGTAGATTCTATGGTTATAGGATCAATTCATTCAATACTCAGGTACAGTAGAGGCAGTAGATTCTATTGTTATAGGATCAATTCATTCAATACTCAGGTACAGTAGAGGCAGTGGATTCTATGGTTATAGGATCAATTCATTCAATACTCAGGTACAGTAGAGGCAGTAGATTCTATTGTTATAGGATCAATTCATTCAATACTCAGGTACAGTAGAGGCAGTGGATTCTATGGTTATAGGATCGATTCATTCAATACTCAGGTACAGTAGAGGCAGTGGATACTATGGTTATAGGATCGATTCATTCAATACACAGGTACAGTAGAGGCAGTAGATTCTATGGTTATAGGATCAATTCATTCAATACTCAGGTACAGTAGAGGCAGTAGATTCTATGGTTATAGGATCAATTCATTCAATACTCAGGTACAGTAGAGGCAGTAGATTCTATTGTTATAGGATCAATTCATTCAATACTCAGGTACAGTAGAGGCAGTGGATTCTATGGTTATAGGATCAATTCATTCAATACTCAGGTACAGTAGAGGCAGTGGATACTATGGTTATAGGATCGATTCATTCAATACACAGGTACAGTAGAGGCAGTAGATTCTATGGTTATAGGATCGATTCATTCAATACACAGGTACAGTAGGGACAGTGGATTCTATGGTTATAGGATCGATTCATTCAATACACAGGCACAGTAGAGGCAGTAGATTCTATGGTTATAGGATCGATTCATTCAATACACAGGTACAGTAGAGGCAGTGGATTCTATGGTTATAGGATCGATTCATTCAATACACAGGTACAGTAGAGGCAGTAGATTCTATGGTTATAGGATCGATTCATTCAATACACAGGTACAGTAGAGACAGTAGATTCTATGGTTATAGGATCAATTCATTCAATACACAGGTACAGTAGAGGCAGTAGATTCTATGGTTATAGGATCGATTCATTCAATACACAGGTACAGTAGAGGCAGTGGATTCTATGGTTATAGGATCGATTCATTCAATACACAGGTACAGTAGGGACAGTGGATTCTATGGTTATAGGATCAATTCATTCAATACACAGGTACAGTAGAGGCAGTAGATTCTATGGTTATAGGATCGATTCATTCAATACACAGGTACAGTAGAGGCAGTGGATTCTATGGTTATAGGATCGATTCATTCAATACTCAGGTACAGTAGAGGCAGTGGATTCTATGGTTATAGGATCGATTCATTCAATACTCAGGTACAGTAGAGGCAGTGGATTCTATGGTTATAGGATCGATTCATTCAATACACAGGTACAGTAGAGGCAGTAGATTCTATGGTTATAGGATCAATTCATTCAATACTCAGGTACAGTAGAGGCAGTGGATACTATGGTTATAGGATCGATTCATTCAATACACAGGTACAGTAGAGGCAGTAGATTCTATGGTTATAGGATCGATTCATTCAATACACAGGTACAGTAGGGACAGTGGATTCTATGGTTATAGGATCGATTCATTCAATACACAGGTACAGTAGAGGCAGTAGATTCTATGGTTATAGGATCGATTCATTCAATACACAGGTACAGTAGGGACAGTGGATTCTATGGTTATAGGATCGATTCATTCAATACACAGGTACAGTAGAGACAGTAGATTCTATTGTTATAGGATCAATTCATTCAATACTCAGGTACAGTAGAGGCAGTAGATTCTATGGTCATAGGATCAATTCATTCAATACTCAGGTACAGTAGAGGCAGTAGATTCTATTGTTATAGGATCAATTCATTCAATACTCAGGTACAGTAGAGGCAGTGGATTCTATGGTTATAGGATCAATTCATTCAATACACAGGTACAGTAGAGGCAGTGGATTCTATGGTTATAGGATCGATTCATTCAATACACAGGTACAGTAGAGGCAGTAGATTCTATGGTTATAGGATCGATTCATTCAATACACAGGTACAGTAGAGACAGTAGATTCTATGGTTATAGGATCAATTCATTCAATACACAGGTACAGTAGAGGCAGTAGATTCTATGGTTATAGGATCGATTCATTCAATACTCAGGTACAGTAGAGGCAGTGGATTCTATGGTTATAGGATCAATTCATTCAATACTCAGGTACAGTAGAGGCAGTAGATTCTATGGTTATAGGATCAATTCATTCAATACACAGGTACAGTAGGGACAGTAGATTCTATGGTTATAGGATCGATTCATTCAATACACAGGTACAGTAGGGACAGTGGATTCTATGGTTATAGGATCGATTCATTCAATACACAGGTACAGTAGAGGCAGTAGATTCTATGGTTATAGGATCGATTCATTCAATACACAGGTACAGTAGAGGCAGTAGATTCTATGGTTATAGGATCGATTCATTAAATACACAGGTATAGTAGAGGCAGTGGATTCTATGGTTATAGGATCGATTCATTCAATACTCAGGTACAGTAGAGGCAGTGGATTCTATGGTTATAGGATCGATTCATTCAATACTCAGGTACAGTAGAGGCAGTGGATTCTATGGTTATAGGATCGATTCATTCAATACTCAGGTACAGTAGAGGCAGTGGATTCTATGGTTATAGGATCGATTCATTCAATACTCAGGTACAGTAGAGGCAGTAGATTCTATGGTTATAGGATCAATTCATTCAATACTCAGGTACAGTAGAGGCAGTGGATACTATGGTTATAGGATCGATTCATTCAATACACAGGTACAGTAGAGGCAGTGGATACTATGGTTATAGGATCAATTCATTCAATACTCAGGTACAGTAGAGGCAGTAGATTCTATGGTTATAGGATCAATTCATTCAATACTCAGGTACAGTAGAGGCAGTGGATACTATGGTTATAGGATCGATTCATTCAATACTCAGGTACAGTAGAGGCAGTGGATTCTATGGTTATAGGATCAATTCATTCAATACACAGGTACAGTAGAGGCAGTAGATTCTATTGTTATAGGATCAATTCATTCAATACTCAGGTACAGTAGAGGCAGTAGATTCTATGGTTATAGGATCGATTCATTCAATACACAGGTACAGTAGAGGCAGTGGATTCTATGGTTATAGGATCTATTCATTCAATACTCAGGTACAGTAGAGGCAGTAGATTCTATTGTTATAGGATCGATTCATTCAATACTCAGGTACAGTAGAGGCAGTAGATTCTATGGTTATAGGATCGATTCATTCAATACTCAGGTACAGTAGAAGCAGTGGATACTATGGTTATAGGATCGATTCATTCAATACACAGGTACAGTAGAGGCAGTAGATTCTATGGTTATAGGATCGATTCATTCAATACACAGGTACAGTAGGGACAGTGGATTCTATGGTTATAGGATCAATTCATTCAATACACAGGTACAGTAGAGGCAGTAGATTCTATGGTTATAGGATCGATTCATTCAATACACAGGTACAGTAGAGGCAGTGGATTCTATGGTTATAGGATCGATTCATTCAATACACAGGTACAGTAGAGGCAGTAGATTCTATGGTTATAGGATCGATTCATTCAATACACAGGTACAGTAGGGACAGTGGATTCTATGGTTATAGGATCAATTCATTCAATACACAGGTACAGTAGAGGCAGTAGATTCTATGGTTATAGGATCGATTCATTCAATACACAGGTACAGTAGAGGCAGTGGATTCTATGGTTATAGGATCGATTCATTCAATACTCAGGTACAGTAGAGGCAGTAGATTCTATGGTTATAGGATCGATTCATTCAATACTCAGGTACAGTAGAGGCAGTGGATTCTATGGTTATAGGATCGATTCATTCAATACTCAGGTACAGTAGAGGCAGTGGATTCTATGGTTATAGGATCGATTCATTCAATACACAGGTACAGTAGAGGCAGTAGATTCTATGGTTATAGGATCAATTCATTCAATACTCAGGTACAGTAGAGGCAGTGGATACTATGGTTATAGGATCGATTCATTCAATACACAGGTACAGTAGAGGCAGTAGATTCTATGGTTATAGGATCGATTCATTCAATACACAGGTACAGTAGGGACAGTGGATTCTATGGTTATAGGATCGATTCATTCAATACACAGGTACAGTAGAGGCAGTAGATTCTATGGTTATAGGATCGATTCATTCAATACACAGGTACAGTAGGGACAGTGGATTCTATGGTTATAGGATCGATTCATTCAATACACAGGTACAGTAGAGACAGTAGATTCTATTGTTATAGGATCAATTCATTCAATACTCAGGTACAGTAGAGGCAGTAGATTCTATGGTCATAGGATCAATTCATTCAATACTCAGGTACAGTAGAGGCAGTAGATTCTATGGTTATAGGATCAATTCATTCAATACTCAGGTACAGTAGAGGCAGTGGATTCTATGGTTATAGGATCAATTCATTCAATACACAGGTACAGTAGAGGCAGTGGATTCTATGGTTATAGGATCGATTCATTCAATACACAGGTACAGTAGAGGCAGTAGATTCTATGGTTATAGGATCGATTCATTCAATACACAGGTACAGTAGAGACAGTAGATTCTATGGTTATAGGATCAATTCATTCAATACACAGGTACAGTAGAGGCAGTAGATTCTATGGTTATAGGATCGATTCATTCAATACTCAGGTACAGTAGAGGCAGTGGATTCTATGGTTATAGGATCAATTCATTCAATACTCAGGTACAGTAGAGGCAGTAGATTCTATGGTTATAGGATCAATTCATTCAATACACAGGTACAGTAGGGACAGTAGATTCTATGGTTATAGGATCGATTCATTCAATACACAGGTACAGTAGGGACAGTGGATTCTATGGTTATAGGATCGATTCATTCAATACACAGGTACAGTAGAGGCAGTAGATTCTATGGTTATAGGATCGATTCATTCAATACACAGGTACAGTAGAGGCAGTAGATTCTATGGTTATAGGATCGATTCATTAAATACACAGGTATAGTAGAGGCAGTGGATTCTATGGTTATAGGATCGATTCATTCAATACTCAGGTACAGTAGAGGCAGTGGATTCTATGGTTATAGGATCGATTCATTCAATACTCAGGTACAGTAGAGGCAGTGGATTCTATGGTTATAGGATCGATTCATTCAATACTCAGGTACAGTAGAGGCAGTGGATTCTATGGTTATAGGATCGATTCATTCAATACTCAGGTACAGTAGAGGCAGTAGATTCTATGGTTATAGGATCGATTCATTAAATACACAGGTATAGTAGAGGCAGTGGATTCTATGGTTATAGGATCGATTCATTCAATACTCAGGTACAGTAGAGGCAGTGGATTCTATGGTTATAGGATCGATTCATTCAATACTCAGGTACAGTAGAGGCAGTGGATTCTATGGTTATAGGATCAATTCATTCAATACTCAGGTACAGTAGAGGCAGTAGATTCTGTGGTTATAGGATCGATTCATTCAATACTCAGGTACAGTAGAGGCAGTGGATTCTATGGTTATAGGATCGATTCATTCAATACTCAGGTACAGTAGAGGCAGTAGATTCTATTGTTATAGGATCAATTCATTCAATACTCAGGTACAGTAGAGGCAGTAGATTCTATTGTTATAGGATCAATTCATTCAATACTCAGGTACAGTAGAGGCAGTGGATTCTATTGTTATAGGATCGATTCATTCAATACTCAGGTACAGTAGAAGCAGTGGATACTATGGTTATAGGATCGATTCATTCAATACACAGGTACAGTAGAGGCAGTAGATTCTATGGTTATAGGATTGATTCATTCAATACACAGGTACAGTAGGGACAGTGGATTCTATGGTTATAGGATCAATTCATTCAATACACAGGTACAGTAGAGGCAGTAGATTCTATGGTTATAGGATCGATTCATTCAATACACAGGTACAGTAGAGGCAGTGGATTCTATGGTTATAGGATCGATTCATTCAATACACAGGTACAGTAGAGGCAGTAGATTCTATGGTTATAGGATCGATTCATTCAATACACAGGTACAGTAGGGACAGTGGATTCTATGGTTATAGGATCAATTCATTCAATACACAGGTACAGTAGAGGCAGTAGATTCTATGGTTATAGGATCGATTCATTCAATACACAGGTACAGTAGAGGCAGTGGATTCTATGGTTATAGGATCGATTCATTCAATACTCAGGTACAGTAGAGGCAGTAGATTCTATGGTTATAGGATCGATTCATTCAATACTCAGGTACAGTAGAGGCAGTGGATTCTATGGTTATAGGATCGATTCATTCAATACTCAGGTACAGTAGAGGCAGTGGATTCTATGGTTATAGGATCGATTCATTCAATACACAGGTACAGTAGAGGCAGTAGATTCTATGGTTATAGGATCAATTCATTCAATACTCAGGTACAGTAGAGGCAGTGGATACTATGGTTATAGGATCGATTCATTCAATACACAGGTACAGTAGAGGCAGTAGATTCTATGGTTATAGGATCGATTCATTCAATACACAGGTACAGTAGGGACAGTGGATTCTATGGTTATAGGATCGATTCATTCAATACACAGGTACAGTAGAGGCAGTAGATTCTATGGTTATAGGATCGATTCATTCAATACACAGGTACAGTAGGGACAGTGGATTCTATGGTTATAGGATCGATTCATTCAATACACAGGTACAGTAGAGACAGTAGATTCTATTGTTATAGGATCAATTCATTCAATACTCAGGTACAGTAGAGGCAGTAGATTCTATGGTCATAGGATCAATTCATTCAATACTCAGGTACAGTAGAGGCAGTAGATTCTATGGTTATAGGATCAATTCATTCAATACTCAGGTACAGTAGAGGCAGTGGATTCTATGGTTATAGGATCAATTCATTCAATACACAGGTACAGTAGAGGCAGTGGATTCTATGGTTATAGGATCGATTCATTCAATACACAGGTACAGTAGAGGCAGTAGATTCTATGGTTATAGGATCGATTCATTCAATACACAGGTACAGTAGAGACAGTAGATTCTATGGTTATAGGATCAATTCATTCAATACACAGGTACAGTAGAGGCAGTAGATTCTATGGTTATAGGATCGATTCATTCAATACTCAGGTACAGTAGAGGCAGTGGATTCTATGGTTATAGGATCAATTCATTCAATACTCAGGTACAGTAGAGGCAGTAGATTCTATGGTTATAGGATCAATTCATTCAATACACAGGTACAGTAGGGACAGTAGATTCTATGGTTATAGGATCGATTCATTCAATACACAGGTACAGTAGGGACAGTGGATTCTATGGTTATAGGATCGATTCATTCAATACACAGGTACAGTAGAGGCAGTAGATTCTATGGTTATAGGATCGATTCATTCAATACACAGGTACAGTAGAGGCAGTAGATTCTATGGTTATAGGATCGATTCATTAAATACACAGGTATAGTAGAGGCAGTGGATTCTATGGTTATAGGATCGATTCATTCAATACTCAGGTACAGTAGAGGCAGTGGATTCTATGGTTATAGGATCGATTCATTCAATACTCAGGTACAGTAGAGGCAGTGGATTCTATGGTTATAGGATCGATTCATTCAATACTCAGGTACAGTAGAGGCAGTGGATTCTATGGTTATAGGATCGATTCATTCAATACTCAGGTACAGTAGAGGCAGTAGATTCTATGGTTATAGGATCGATTCATTAAATACACAGGTATAGTAGAGGCAGTGGATTCTATGGTTATAGGATCGATTCATTCAATACTCAGGTACAGTAGAGGCAGTGGATTCTATGGTTATAGGATCGATTCATTCAATACTCAGGTACAGTAGAGGCAGTGGATTCTATGGTTATAGGATCAATTCATTCAATACTCAGGTACAGTAGAGGCAGTAGATTCTGTGGTTATAGGATCGATTCATTCAATACTCAGGTACAGTAGAGGCAGTGGATTCTATGGTTATAGGATCGATTCATTCAATACTCAGGTACAGTAGAGGCAGTAGATTCTATTGTTATAGGATCAATTCATTCAATACTCAGGTACAGTAGAGGCAGTAGATTCTATTGTTATAGGATCAATTCATTCAATACTCAGGTACAGTAGAGGCAGTGGATTCTATTGTTATAGGATCGATTCATTCAATACTCAGGTACAGTAGAGGCAGTGGATTCTATGGTTATAGGATCGATTCATTCAATACACAGGTACAGTAGAGGCAGTGGATTCTATGGTTATAGGGTCAATTCATTCAATACTCAGGTACAGTAGAGGCAGTAGATTCTATTGTTATAGGATCGATTCATTCAATACACAGGTACAGTAGAGGCAGTGGATTCTATGGTTATAGGATCAATTCATTCAATACACAGGTACAGTAGAGGCAGTAGATTCTATGGTTATAGGATCGATTCATTCAATACACAGGTACAGTAGAGACAGTAGATTCTATGGTTATAGGATCGATTCATTCAATACTCAGGTACAGTAGAGGCAGTGGATTCTATGGTTATAGGATCAATTCATTCAATACTCAGGTACAGTAGAGGCAGTAGATTCTATGGTTATAGGATCGATTCATTCAATACTCAGGTACAGTAGAGGCAGTGGATTCTATGGTTATAGGATCGATTCATTCAATACTCAGGTACAGTAGAGGCAGTGGATTCTATGGTTATAGGATCGATTCATTCAATACACAGGTACAGTAGAGGCAGTAGATTCTATGGTTATAGGATCGATTCATTCAATACTCAGGTACAGTAGAGGCAGTGGATACTATGGTTATAGGATCGATTCATTCAATACACAGGTACAGTAGAGGCAGTAGATTCTATGGTTATAGGATCGATTCATTCAATACACAGGTACAGTAGGGACAGTGTATTCTATGGTTATAGGATCGATTCATTCAATACACAGGTACAGTAGAGGCAGTAGATTCTATGGTTATAGGATCGATTCATTCAATACACAGGTACAGTAGGGACAGTGGATTCTATGGTTATAGGATCGATTCATTCAATACACAGGTACAGTAGAGACAGTAGATTCTATTGTTATAGGATCAATTCATTCAATACTCAGGTACAGTAGAGGCAGTAGATTCTATTGTTATAGGATCAATTCATTCAATACTCAGGTACAGTAGAGGCAGTGGATTCTATGGTTATAGGATCTATTCATTCAATACTCAGGTACAGTAGAGGCAGTAGATTCTATTGTTATAGGATCAATTCATTCAATACTCAGGTACAGTAGAGGCAGTGGATTCTATGGTTATAGGATCAATTCATTCAATACTCAGGTACAGTAGAGGCAGTAGATTCTATGGTTATAGGATCAATTCATTCAATTCACAGGTACAGTAGAGGCAGTAGATTCTATTGTTATAGGATCAATTCATTCAATTCACAGGTACAGTAGAGGCAGTAGATTCTATTGTTATAGGATCAATTCATTCAATACTCAGGTACAGTAGAGGCAGTGGATTCTATGGTTATAGGATCAATTCATTCAATACTCAGGTACAGTAGAGGCAGTGGATTCTATTGTAATAGGATCAATTCATTCAATACTCAGGTACAGTAGAGGCAGTGGATTCTATGGTTATAGGATCAATTCATTCAATACTCAGGTACAGTAGAGGCAGTGGATTCTATGGTTATAGGATCAATTCATTCAATACTCAGGTACAGTAGAGGCAGTGGATTCTATGGTTATAGGATCGATTCATTCAATACTCAGGTACAGTAGAGGCAGTGGATTCTATGGTTATAGGATCGATTCATTCAATACTCAGGTACAGTAGAGGCAGTGGATACTATGGTTATAGGATCAATTCATTCAATACTCAGGTACAGTAGAGGCAGTGGATTCTATGGTTATAGGATCGATTCATTCAATACTCAGGTACAGTAGAGGCAGTGGATACTATGGTTATAGGATCGATTCATTCAATACACAGGTACAGTAGAGGCAGTGGATACTATGGTTATAGGATCAATTCATTCAATACTCAGGTACAGTAGAGGCAGTGGATTCTATGGTTATAGGATCGATTCATTCAATACTCAGGTACAGTAGAGGCAGTGGATACTATGGTTATAGGATCGATTCATTCAATACTCAGGTACAGTAGAGGCAGTGGATTCTATGGTTATAGGATCAATTCATTCAATACACAGGTACAGTAGAGGCAGTAGATTCTATTGTTATAGGATCAATTCATTCAATACTCAGGTACAGTAGAGGCAGTAGATTCTATGGTTATAGGATCTATTCATTCAATACTCAGGTACAGTAGAGGCAGTAGATTCTATTGTTATAGGATCGATTCATTCAATACTCAGGTACAGTAGAGGCAGTGGATACTATGGTTATAGGATCGATTCATTCAATACACAGGTACAGTAGAGACAGTAGATTCTATGGTTATAGGATCGATTCATTCAATACTCAGGTACAGTAGAGGCAGTAGATTCTATGGTTATAGGATCAATTCATTCAATACACAGGTACAGTAGGGACAGTGGATTCTATGGTTATAGGATCGATTCATTCAATACACAGGTACAGTAGAGGCAGTAGATTCTATGGTTATAGGATCGATTCATTCAATACACAGGTACAGTAGGGACAGTGGATTCTATGGTTATAGGATTGATTCATTCAATACACAGGTACAGTAGAGGCAGTAGATTCTATTGTTATAGGATCAATTCATTCAATACTCAGGTACAGTAGAGGCAGTAGATTCTATGGTTATAGGATCAATTCATTCAATACACAGGTACAGTAGGGACAGTGGATTCTATGGTTATAGGATCGATTCATTCAATACACAGGTACAGTAGAGGCAGTAGATTCTATGGTTATAGGATCGATTCATTCAATACACAGGTACAGTAGGGACAGTGGATTCTATGGTTATAGGATTGATTCATTCAATACACAGGTACAGTAGAGACAGTAGATTCTATGGTTATAGGATCAATTCATTCAATACACAGGTACAGTAGAGGCAGTAGATTCTATGGTTATAGGATCAATTCATTCAATACTCAGGTACAGTAGAGGCAGTGGATTCTATGGTTATAGGATCAATTCATTCAATACACAGGTACAGTAGAGGCAGTGGATTCTATGGTTATAGGATCAATTCATTCAATACACAGGTACAGTAGAGGCAGTGGATTCTATGGTTATAGGATCAATTCATTCAATACTCAGGTACAGTAGAGGCAGTAGATTCTATGGTTATAGGATCAATTCATTCAATACTCAGGTACAGTAGAGGCAGTAGATTCTATTGTTATAGGATCAATTCATTCAATACTCAGGTACAGTAGAGGCAGTGGATTCTATGGTTATAGGATCAATTCATTCAATACTCAGGTACAGTAGAGGCAGTAGATTCTATTGTTATAGGATCAATTCATTCAATACTCAGGTACAGTAGAGGCAGTGGATTCTATGGTTATAGGATCGATTCATTCAATACTCAGGTACAGTAGAGGCAGTGGATACTATGGTTATAGGATCGATTCATTCAATACACAGGTACAGTAGAGGCAGTAGATTCTATGGTTATAGGATCAATTCATTCAATACTCAGGTACAGTAGAGGCAGTAGATTCTATGGTTATAGGATCAATTCATTCAATACTCAGGTACAGTAGAGGCAGTAGATTCTATTGTTATAGGATCAATTCATTCAATACTCAGGTACAGTAGAGGCAGTGGATTCTATGGTTATAGGATCAATTCATTCAATACTCAGGTACAGTAGAGGCAGTGGATACTATGGTTATAGGATCGATTCATTCAATACACAGGTACAGTAGAGGCAGTAGATTCTATGGTTATAGGATCGATTCATTCAATACACAGGTACAGTAGGGACAGTGGATTCTATGGTTATAGGATCGATTCATTCAATACACAGGCACAGTAGAGGCAGTAGATTCTATGGTTATAGGATCGATTCATTCAATACACAGGTACAGTAGAGGCAGTGGATTCTATGGTTATAGGATCGATTCATTCAATACACAGGTACAGTAGAGGCAGTAGATTCTATGGTTATAGGATCGATTCATTCAATACACAGGTACAGTAGAGACAGTAGATTCTATGGTTATAGGATCGATTCATTCAATACTCAGGTACAGTAGAGGCAGTAGATTCTATGGTTATAGGATCGATTCCTTCAATACTCAGGTACAGTAGAGGCAGTGGATTCTATGGTTATAGGATCGATTCATTCAATACTCAGTTACAGTAGAGGCAGTGGATTCTATGGTTATAGGATCGATTCATTCAATACACAGGTACAGTAGAGGCAGTAGATTCTATGGTTATAGGATCGATTCATTCAATACTCAGGTACAGTAGAGGCAGTGGATACTATGGTTATAGGATCGATTCATTCAATACACAGGTACAGTAGAGGCAGTAGATTCTATGGTTATAGGATCAATTCATTCAATACACAGGTACAGTAGGGACAGTGGATTCTATGGTTATAGGATCGATTCATTCAATACACAGGTACAGTAGAGGCAGTAGATTCTATGGTTATAGGATCGATTCATTCAATACACAGGTACAGTAGGGACAGTGGATTCTATGGTTATAGGATCGATTCATTGAATACACAGGTACAGTAGAGACAGTAGATTCTATGGTTATAGGATCAATTCATTCAATACTCAGGTACAGTAGAGGCAGTGGATTCTATGGTTATAGGATCAATTCATTCAATACTCAGGTACAGTAGAGGCAGTAGATTCTATTGTTATAGGATCAATTCATTCAATACACAGGTACAGTAGAGGCAGTGGATTCTATGGTTATAGGATCAATTCATTCAATACTCAGGTACAGTAGAGGCAGTAGATTCTATTGTTATAGGATCAATTCATTCAATACTCAGGTACAGTAGAGGCAGTGGATTCTATGGTTATAGGATCAATTCATTCAATACTCAGGTACAGTAGAGGCAGTGGATTCTATGGTTATAGGATCAATTCATTCAATACTCAGGTACAGTAGAGGCAGTGGATTCTATGGTTATAGGATCTATTCATTCAATACTCAGGTACAGTAGAGGCAGTAGATTCTATTGTTATAGGATCAATTCATTCAATACTCAGGTACAGTAGAGGCAGTAGATTCTATGGTTATAGGATCAATTCATTCAATACACAGGTACAGTAGGGACAGTGGATTCTATGGTTATAGGATCGATTCATTCAATACACAGGTACAGTAGAGGCAGTAGATTCTATGGTTATAGGATCGATTCATTCAATACACAGGTACAGTAGGGACAGTGGATTATATGGTTATAGGATTGATTCATTCAATACACAGGTACAGTAGAGACAGTAGATTCTATTGTTATAGGATCAATTCATTCAATACACAGGTACAGTAGAGGCAGTAGATTCTATGGTTATAGGATCAATTCATTCAATACTCAGGTACAGTAGAGGCAGTGGATTCTATGGTTATAGGATCAATTCATTCAATACACAGGTACAGTAGAGGCAGTGGATTCTATGGTTATAGGATCAATTCATTCAATACTCAGGTACAGTAGAGGCAGTAGATTCTATGGTTATAGGATCAATTCATTCAATACTCAGGTACAGTAGAGGCAGTAGATTCTATTGTTATAGGATCAATTCATTCAATACTCAGGTACAGTAGAGGCAGTGGATTCTATGGTTATAGGATCAATTCATTCAATACTCAGGTACAGTAGAGGCAGTAGATTCTATGGTTATAGGATCAATTCATTCAATACTCAGGTACAGTAGAGGCAGTGGATTCTATGGTTATAGGATCAATTCATTCAATACTCAGGTACAGTAGAGGCAGTGGATTCTATGGTTATAGGATCTATTCATTCAATACTCAGGTACAGTAGAGGCAGTAGATTCTATTGTTATAGGATCAATTCATTCAATACTCAGGTACAGTAGAGGCAGTGGATTCTATGGTTATAGGATCGATTCATTCAATACTCAGGTACAGTAGAGGCAGTGGATTCTATGGTTATAGGATCAATTCATTCAATACTCAGGTACAGTAGAGGCAGTAGATTCTATTGTTATAGGATCAATTCATTCAATACTCAGGTACAGTAGAGGCAGTAGATTCTATTGTTATAGGATCAATTCATTCAATACTCAGGTACAGTAGAGGCAGTAGATTCTATGGTTATAGGATCAATTCATTCAATACACAGGTACAGTAGAGGCAGTGGATTCTATGGTTATAGGATCGATTCATTCAATACACAGGTACAGTAGAGGCAGTAGATTCTATTGTTATAGGATCAATTCATTCAATACTCAGGTACAGTAGAGGCAGTGGATTCTATGGTTATAGGATCAATTCATTCAATACACAGGTACAGTAGAGGCAGTGGATTCTATGGTTATAGGATCAATTCATTCAATACACAGGTACAGTAGAGGCAGTAGATTCTATGGTTATAGGATCAATTCATTCAATACTCAGGTACAGTAGAGGCAGTAGATTCTATGGTTATAGGATCAATTCATTCAATACACAGGTACAGTAGAGGCAGTAGATTCTATGGTTATAGGATCGATTCATTCAATTCACAGGTACAGTAGAGGCAGTGGATTCTATGGTTATAGGATCAATTCATTCAATTCACAGGTACAGTAGAGGCAGTAGATTCTATGGTTATAGGATCAATTCATTCAATACTCAGGTACAGTAGAGGCAGTAGATTCTATGGTTATAGGATCAATTCATTCAATACACAGGTACAGTAGAGGCAGTAGATTCTATGGTTATAGGATCAATTCATTCAATACACAGGTACAGTAGAGGCAGTGGATTCTATGGTTATAGGATCAATTCATTCAATACTCAGGTACAGTAGAAGCAGTAGATTCTATGGTTATAGGATCAATTCATTCAATACTCAGGTACAGTAGAGGCAGTAGATTCTATGGTTATAGGATCAATTCATTCAATACTCAGGTACAGTAGAGGCAGTAGATTCTATGGTTATAGGATCAATTCATTCAATACTCAGGTACAGTAGAGGCAGTAGATTCTATGGTTATAGGATCGATTCATTCAATTCACAGGTACAGTAGAGGCAGTAGATTCTATGGTTATAGGATCAATTCATTCAATACTCAGGTACAGTAGAGGCAGTGGATTCTATGGTTATAGGATCAATTCATTCAATACACAGGTACAGTAGAGGCAGTAGATTCTATGGTTATAGGATCAATTCATTCAATACTCAGGTACAGTAGAGGCAGTAGATTCTATGGTTATAGGATCGATTCATTCAATTCACAGGTACAGTAGAGGCAGTAGATTCTATGGTTATAGGATCAATTCATTCAATACTCAGGTACAGTAGAGGCAGTAGATTCTATGGTTATAGGATCGATTCATTCAATTCACAGGTACAGTAGAGGCAGTAGATTCTATGGTTATAGGATCAATTCATTCAATACTCAGGTACAGTAGAGGCAGTAGATTCTATGGTTATAGGATCAATTCATTCAATACTCAGGTACAGTAGAGGCAGTAGATTCTATGGTTATAGGATCAATTCATTCAATACTCAGGTACAGTAGAGGCAGTGGATTCTATGGTTATAGGATCAATTCATTCAATACTCAGGTACAGTAGAGGCAGTGGATTTTATGGTTATAGGATCGATTCATTCAATACACAGGTACAGTAGAGGCAGTGGATTCTATGGTTATAGGATCAATTCATTCAATACTCAGGTACAGTAGAGGCAGTGGATTCTATGGTTATAGGATCAATTCATTCAATACACAGGTACAGTAGAGGCAGTGGATTCTATGGTTATAGGATCGATTCATTCAATACACAGGTACAGTAGAGGCAGTGGATTCTATGGTTATAGGGTCGATTCATTCAATACACAGGTACAGTAGAGGCAGTAGATTCTATGGTTATAGGATCGATTCATTAAATACACAGGTACAGTAGAGGCAGTGGATTCTATGGTTATAGGATCGATTCATTAAATACACAGGTATAGTAGAGGCAGTGGATTCTATGGTTATAGGATCGATTCATTCAATACTCAGGTACAGTAGAGGCAGTGGATTCTATGGTTATAGGATCGATTCATTCAATATACCGGTACAGTAGAGGCAGTAGATTCTATGGTTATAGGATCAATTCATTCAATACTCAGGTACAGTAGAGGTAGTGGATTCTATGGTTATAGGATCGATTCATTCAATACTCAGGTACAGTAGAGGCAGTGGATTCTATTGTTATAGGATCGATTCATTCAATACTCAGGTACAGTAGAGGCAGTAGATTCTATTGTTATAGGATCGATTCATTCAATACTCAGGTACAGTAGAGGCAGTGGATTCTATGGTTATAGGATCAATTCATTCAATACTCAGGTACAGTAGAGGCAGTAGATTCTATTGTTATATGATCAATTCATTCAATACTCAGGTACAGTAGAGGCAGTAGATTCTATGGTTATAGGATCTATTCATTCAATACTCAGGTACAGTAGAGGCAGTGGATTCTATGGTTATAGGATCGATTCATTCAATACACAGGTACAGTAGAGGCAGTGGATTCTATGGTTATAGGATCGATTCATTCAATACTCAGGTACAGTAGAGGCAGTAGATTCTATGGTTATAGGATCAATTCATTCAATACTCAGGTACAGTAGAGGCAGTGGATTCTATGGTTATAGGATCGATTCATTCAATACTCAGGTACAGTAGAGGCAGTGGATTCTATGGTTATAGGATCAATTCATTCAATACAGAGGTACAGTAGAGGCAGTGGATTCTATGGTTATAGGATCGATTCATTCAATACTCAGGTACAGTAGAGGCAGTGGATTCTATGGTTATAGGATCAATTCATTCAATACACAGGTACAGTAGAGGCAGTAGATTCTATGGTTATAGGATCTATTCATTCAATACTCAGGTACAGTAGAGGCAGTGGATTCTATGGTTATAGGATCGATTCATTCAATACACAGGTACAGTAGAGGCAGTGGATTCTTTGGTTATAGGATCGATTCATTCAATACTCAGGTACAGTAGAGGCAGTGGATTCTATGGTTATAGGATCAATTCATTCAATACTCAGGTACAGTAGAGGCAGTAGATTCTATGGTTATAGGATCAATTCATTCAATACACAGGTACAGTAGAGGCAGTAGATTCTATGGTTATAGGATCGATTCATTCAATACTCAGGTACAGTAGAGGCAGTGGATTCTATGGTTATAGGATCGATTCATTCAATACTCAGGTACAGTAGAGGCAGTGGATTCTATGGTTATAGGATCAATTCATTCAATACACAGGTACAGTAGAGGCAGTAGATTCTATGGTTATAGGATCGATTCATTCAATACACAGGTACAGTAGAGGCAGTAGATTCTATGGTTATAGGATCAATTCATTCAATACACAGGTACAGTAGAGGCAGTAGATTCTATGGTTGTAGGATCGATTCATTCAATACACAGGTACAGTAGAGGCAGTAGATTCTATGGTTATAGGATCAATTCATTCAATACACAGGTACATGCAGATAATGATAAACAAAGTGATGAGGAAGTATAGGGAAGAATAGAGTATAAAGGGGAAGCGGAGGAAGATGAGAGGAGGAGGGACACCTGTGGTAGGAGTTCGGAGCAGGTAGGTAAGGGGCAGGTGGATGGGGTCAGATAGGAGGGGGGAGGGCAAAAAAGGCTTAGAGTGATACAGAGAGACAGTAAGAGAAAGGGCAGGTCAAGAGTATAATAGCATTGAGAAGATGTGTAGGCGAGATTAAGACTGGAAGCAAGGGCGAGAAATGAAGCTGCGGACTGGAAAGCCGCAAGAGTGTTTTAAGGGGCGAGTGCCCAGGATAGACAGGCCTGTCTGTTGAGGATTTATTTATTTATTTATTTATTTTCCAAACATATAAAGCGCAAACAAATACCACGAATGGTGTCTCGGCGCTGAGCAGACAGAGAGGCAACTCCTGTGCATTATTGAATGAATAGCCAGGTCTTCACTTGCTTTCTAAAAATCGTCAGTGACGGGCTGCATTTTATTTGATGGGGCAAGGTATTCCAGAGCTTCGAGGCGGCCACCAAGAAGCATCTGTCTCCCCATGTAACTGTTCTCACCCGTTGAATGCATAGGGATGCGGATGAGGCAGATCTTAACGCTCTCTTAGGGACATACACCTGCAGTGATTCCCTAAAAAAGTCAGGTCCTTGGCTATTCAGTGCTTTGTATATAATACATAAAGCCTTGAAAGGACCGGAAAGCGTAGGGTTGTGGACTCAGAATTCAGGTCTCAGGTCTAGGGCACGGTCGACTGTCACTGTGGGGGGTGAGGCGTGAGGGGCATGGGGCATGCCAGTGCAGGGAGCTGGAATTGGGTAGACTGATGGTCTTCTGGTCAGGGCCCCAAAGAGTCAGGGTGACCCCCTGGATAAGCTCTCAACGAAGAATGGCAGAGTGCGGACAATCACCCCAGGAGGAAAACCCCTCACGAGGCAGCGGATCAGCGAGAGCCAAATAGAAAGATGTCTTTGACGGACCAATGTACAGGCAGCGGCGTTCTTTCAAGTGCAGCAAAACAGAGTGGTAGCAGTGATCCAGGATTCAAACGGAGGCTGCGAACAAAAACAGGGACAGAATAGACCCGGGACTACTGAGGAACTCCACGATGTGGGCGCCTTGGGCTCAAGTGATGTGCTGAGTATAAGGGATACCAGGGCCGTCTCTCATGCCGTCTCTCATGCTAGAAGTGTAGCGCCACTGATCATACCTACTTGCCAGTGGTTCTCGGGGTTAATTCTGCGAGTTTTGGGCAGGCAGTGATGAGCCACAGCCCGCATCAACCCGGTCCCGGGGTGGGTACATGTGGGGTTTTTCAACAAATAAATAAAGAAATAAAGGCCCAGTTCCAGAGAGCAATGAGATCAAGTGGACAACGAGGGGCGGGGCACTGTGTGGCCCAATCGGATTCATAGATGCAGATGATTATATTAATAGTATTTGGTGGGCAAACCACTCTTGTTTATGCCGATGGAGATCGAATAGTATTTGGCGGGTCTCACCTCCGGTGGAACTGTGGTCTCCCGGCCATCTTGGGGTGGGTTTTTTGTCACGGGTTCCGGTGTGGGTTCCAGTGTGCCCCTTATTGCCCTCTGTCCCAGAGGCTCTCACTGCCGAGTAGGAGCCCCCCGGCAAGCCACAGGGAGGCTCTATGCAAAATGGCCGCTCAGAGGGAGAGGCCACTGCGCATCACTTTCAATATTCCTGACCTAAGGGGGAATAGAAATGTATTCCTGATGGACATTTTTCAATCAAGGGGGCCACAGTTCCGTCGTCAGCTCCAGGCGAACAGCCGGGGGCCATCGCTCTGCTCAATCAGGCTCCGTTGTGCCGACTACAGGTTCCTCAGCGGATGATCGGTCGGGCTCCTCCAGGCGACGGCCTCAGCTGGGGGATCCGTGCACTTGGGTCAGATCCAGTAACGGCACACCACAGTGGGCCCAACCTCGGGCAATGGTCTCAGTGAGACCCCGGGGCAGTCCCCGTACTTGGTCCCCCAATGGATGATCAGTCGGGGGTTCCACAGGCGTCGGCCTCAGTGGTGGGGTCATACAGCTTGGGCGAGATCCGGTGACGGCACACCACAGTGGCCCAACCTCGGGCAATGGTCTCAGTGAGACCCCGGGGCAGTCTCCGCACTTGGTCCCACAGTGGATGATCAGTCGGGGGTTCCACAGGCGTCGGCCTCAGTGGTGGGGTCATACAGCTTGGGCGAGATCCGGTGACGGCACACCACAGTGGGTCCAACCTAAAGGAACGGTCTCAGTGAGACCCCGGGGCAGTCCTCACACCAAAGGAAAGGTCCGTTCCAGCAACAAGGATGAGGACTTACCGTTTGGGTCCGTGATTGGGATGCAAGTCGGGATCTTGCCAGGCGGCAGGATTCCGGCAGCGATCTCAAGGACCCAGACCTTGGTATCGGTCCCAGCAAGTCACCTGGTCAGCCATTTCAGCTGGGAGTAGGTCGACCCAAACTGGGACCCAAGCAGCAAGAGCCCACGGCACAGCAGTCTCTTCTTCGGGGGCCGGATCACGAGTGGAACTGCGGGGGTGGACTCGAGAGCCAGGACGTAGGCCAGGGTGCGAGGAAGTCCAGGCGAATCGACGTCGAGTCCCGGGGCGAGTTGATACAATATTTATTCCAGTTTAACTCAGTTTTTGTTTCTGGATACAATGTTTCAGTTGGATGGGATGGATGGGTCGGGTGGTCCGGTAATCAGGGGATAAATACCAATTTGGTATTCCCCAACCCAGGAGCTCGGCGAAGGAGTTCCTACTCGGTGGCCATCATCATTCTTTAGCTCACTCCGCCACCCCAGTTCAGACCCAGCCAATCTTTTGGGATTCTTAAATTAAGTGGAAGCTATATATAGAGAACTTTTATGTTGAAGAATAGACACTCAGTGGTGGTGAGGTAGGACCCACAGAAATGCCGCAACTGTCAGGCATATTTCAGCAGCACAATATAGGAAGGACAATTAAGGACCTACCTGTCGAAGAGTGGCCGTTCCAGGTCAGTGAAGTAGGACTTGTATGTGGCGTAGCTTGTCATTTGCGTTATGGTTGCGCAGGGCATGTGAGCCGGCTTGATGCAGTAGAATGGATACTCATCCCTGTTCTCCATGATGTTGCATACTTCCTCTTCAGTGTCCAAGTCATAGGCACACTTCACTTCAATATTATGTGTTGCATTGGTATATTTTGCCTTGTGATCTACAGTCTTAAAGCCAGAATGTCTTGCCCTCCACAGAGCTGCAACAGCTTCACTTGGGTGGATCAGAAAGAGGGAAATTTTCACTATTCCTGCCCAGAATAAGGTAAATTGAACATGATATGTTCCGTTGTGGAAGTCTGTGATCCTCCCAGAAGCTCCTGCCATGAGATCCGGTGAGTAGATTCTTGCTCGCAGCATGTCACCTCCATATTTCTTCCTGTTGCCCAAGTAGTCGTACATGTCGAGCTGTACCGTCACCTCATCGCCGACACAGTATTTCTCTCTGGGGCTTATGATGGACACCTTGCTCTGTTCAGTGCACGTTGTGTTGTCCAGGTGAGTGAATGTAACTTTGGGTATGAGCTTATTTACTTCACTGAGGATCTTTCTGACTTGTTGCTCAGTTTCATCTGCTCGATCGTTCATCTGGTTGAGGTTTGCTCCGGCTAGGATGTCTTTCAGTGGGTTCATCAACATGACCTTCCTGTTGATTCTCAAGTCATCTTGCAAATTTGTTGATAAGGAAGCTGGGATTGAATTTCTTTGACAAAAATGTCCTAATGTGGGAAACTGAAAAGAAAAGAAAAATGTACAAAAAATGATTACAGAAAATGTATTCAAAGAACTCTCACGAGTAGTTAAACTGTTTGGACGCAGAGTTGGATTTAAGGCGGAGATCATGTCAACATAACAATTCCTGTTTTGTACAATACATTACAAGCCTGAGACTCTTACACCATGAAGGTGCAGAGGTGTTAGTCACTCTTACACCTTGAAGGTGCAGTGGTGTTAGTCAGCCTACACCATGAAGGTGCAGTGGTGGTAGTCACTCTTACATTATGAAGGTGCAGTGGTGTTAGTCACTCTTACATTATGAAGGTGCAGTGGTGTAAGTCACTCTTAAACCATGAAGGTGCAGTGGTGTAAGTCACTCTTAAACCATGAAGGTGCAGTGGTGTTAGTCACTCTTAAACCATGAAGGTGCAGTGGTGTTAGTCAGTCTTACATATATATGAAAAATAACACTCCCAGGCACATAAGAAAATTACTGGCACAATGTAAGTGGCAAACAATAATAAGCAACTAGGTCAAATTAAGAAAATACATTTTAATGCAACATGATAAGAAAAAACAATAAAATTCATCGGTCATTTTATAAGACTCAATAAAATAGCATATAATTTCACTATAAAAAAGAGATTATATCTAAAAAATAGATCGTTTCCTGTCGACGCGTTTCGACACCAAGACCGTGTCTTCATCAGGACTTTACCATCGTGATACTGTGAAAGAGATTATAGGAATATTTTACTGATAGTTCTTTGCATATTTTCACAGCTCTACAAAAATTAATTAACATTTGCCTTCACATATTAACATTTGCCACAAACTTTCATTTTGCCATTGGATACAATAGTTTTGATATACCGCATCATATTCAATTATAGAACCCAATTTTAAAAGTAACCTATATGATTTTATTTGCATATGATGGTTTGCAAATATAATTATTCAAGGGTTAGAGACATTCCTAGAAAATTTAGAAAACATGTGATGTATCTTTAACCAATACAAAAAGGAGAGGTCGATATTCCCTATTTAATGATATCAAAATCCAGCCAATTTATATAAGGGTAGATGATACAAGCAAGAAACTATTTAATATCATTGCCTACAAAAGATTAGAGACAAGGACTAGCATTTGTGTCTTATATGCTTACATGGTACTTGACATAAACTAAATCATTTTTTGATTCCTGTATTTTTGAGAAACATATTTCATTGCCTACATAACGTTAGAAACATAGACTGGCATTTATATGTCCTGTATGCTTGTGTAGTACTTCACATACACTAACCCATTTTTCATTTCAAATATTTTTGAATAAAACAGTTCATTGAAAATAAGGCCAAGAAACCTACAGGAGAAACAAATAAGGAGAGAGGATGCTATAAAACAGACAAAGACGATGAAAGAATAAAGATAAGAAAAGTAAGAAAAATAGGGGGGAGGTATACATACACTGTTTTCAAAGGATTATTGGCTCCCTACCATTCTTTAGTTCTCAAGTTCCTGGTCCCCCTCACTATTCACAGCATTAGGAATAAGTTGGTACCTGTTTGATTAAATCTGTTTAGATGTTCAAAATCCCTGCCAAAAAATACGCTGCTGTCTGTCCTGCAGTTTGATGGATCAGTCTACTTTCATATGTTTAAATCACTGCACTTACAATAATGACACCATTTAGTTGTTTCTACATTTAAAGCACAGAACACACTGCACATTTACCCAAGAGCAAGTCATTCTCCTCATGTTTCTCACCTGATCTTTAGAAGATTAGAATTTCCCTTTCTCTTTCTCGTCACACTTTTTATTGCTCAAACGGAAGGCGATTATATTGGATAAGGCTTAGTCGGATTCGATTTTTAAAAAGTCCTGTTTGTGAAAATAAACGATAAGCTTTTAGGGTATAATCGTAACCACCGGCTCTAAATTCGTTTTAATATGACTTTTTCTTACTATTGCTTACCTAAGATGCATCAATCTTGTTTGGTATAGCCTTAAACCGGATGCGCAGCAGAGGTTAAAATGCTAACAGCTTGCACAAATGATTCCGACTGAGTTATCATGTGTCTATTTAGAAAAGGGAAAAACGAGGCGGCATTTCTTAATGTTTACAGTCGTACAAGTGATTAAATTAAATGCGCGAAGCAAACGCTGCATTCTCTTACCAGTAAATAGTTAAACGGGTGCTCGCTTAACTTTTTGTTTATAACGCTGTGCACCTGATGTATAGACCGCGTGAATAACGCGTCTGTTTCTGGTTGCTTGCAAACGGTATCCAGACCGCGTGTTTCGTGCGTCTGTTATTTGAAAGAGGAAAAGGCAAAAATGGACCGCGTAAAGCTTTGCACTCATTAGATTAGTCCGTTTTTAATAATAAAGTGGAGGTGGGAGAAAAAAGGAGCGCAGCATTCTCTTACCGATAGAAGGAGATTCAGGCAGCGTGTCAATTCCTCATGCAGGTTTTCAGAATGAACAACACAGAAGGGCTATTTTCAGCTCTTTATATAAGGGTCAGTTTCATTGGGTGTCAAGATTTTTTCAGGTTCTTAAAGGTGAAGGACCCAATTTCAATATTAAGCCTAATGAGGATTGTTTTAAGGATTTCATAAATGGGGTGGGGGTTTCTAATTTTATGACCTTACCTATTTGGTTGTGGTATGTAAATATTAATTTGTTTAGAAGTATACAGACTTATATTCACTTGGTATTTAAGCTCTATTTAGTATTAC
This sequence comes from Lissotriton vulgaris, assembly GCF_964263255.1. Lineage (NCBI taxonomy): Eukaryota > Metazoa > Chordata > Amphibia > Caudata > Salamandridae > Lissotriton > Lissotriton vulgaris. Next base: position 11,327 of record NW_028243495.1, on the reverse strand, counting down.
AGAATTGCATTCTCCCATGGTAATTCATTATTTAAACCATGGGAGAACGTCTTAAGAGAAAAGATCCAGAATACTTCCCTCTTTTTCCGTATCTTTTCTCCTCCTTTTGCATTCGGAGTTTGGATCTTTTCCAATATGCGCCATCTAAGGTCAGATGAAGCATGTTGGAATTCCAAAGAATGGCTGACTAGTGGGGCTGCTAATTTCCGTGTCCTAATTGCAGATCTGTGTTCTGTTAGACGAGTCTTTATTGCTCGTGAAGTTTCACCCACATATCCCAAATTACATGGGCATAAAAGTAGATAAACTATGTTGCAGGTATTGCATGTCCAAAAATCATTAGCTAGGATTTCATAGTCATTGAATTTAAAGGTTTCCCCTGGTATAATACCATCGCATGACTGGCATGACCCACATCTGGAAGTACCTTTTAGAGGATTTGCTCCATTTATGGATTTTTGGATAAATGCAGGTTTAGTGGTTACTCCGGTGTACCTTGATCTTACCACTAGGTCTTTTAGGTTCTTATTACGTCGATGCGCAAACATCGGTTTCTTGAGTTTGGCTTTAGTTGGTTCTTTATTCAGTAAATGCCAGTTTGCATTTATTATTTGTCTAATTGTGGCATTTAGTGTCGAGTGCTTTGTAACACAAACCAATTTTGGTTCCTGAATCTCTTTCTTCGAATGTAGAAGGGCATCTCGATCATAATATCGTGCCCTTTTGTACGCCTGACGTACAAGGCGATGTGGGTATCCTCTTTCAAGAAATTTTTGTTTCATTTTTATGGATTGTGTATCATAGTCCTTAATGTTGGTACAATTTCTCCTCACCCTGAGAAATTGCGAAAAGGGGATACCGTCTTTTTGGTTCCTAGGGTGATAACTTGAAAAATGGAGAAGTGTATTCCTGGCTGTTGGTTTGGAATATAGGTCTACTTCTAATTTATTAGATTCGTTTCTGATATATATGTCCAAGAATTCTACCTGGGTCGAATCAGTATGGGCAGTGAATCGTAAATTTTCGTCTGCAAGGTTAATCCATTCCAAAAATTCGCCAAGAGTCTGTTCCCCATTGGTCCAGATGAAGAAGATATCATCAATGAACCTGTACCAATGGGAAACAGACTCGAAGAATGGGGCCATCTCATTTTGGATGTGGCGAGATTCAAATAGGGCCATATATATATTAGCTATAGACGGAGCCATGGCTGCCCCCATGCTCACGCCTTTCGTTTGTTTGTACATTTGGTCCCCGAATTGAAAAACATTTTCCTGTAGGACTATTGAGAGACATTCCAGAATGAAATGTTTATTGCATGGTATTTTATGCAGATCGATAAACCACATTGTGGCCTCTAATGCACCTCTCTGTGGGATGTTACTATATAGTGCTTCAACATCCAAAGTGACCAATAGGTCATTGCCCTCATCGAATGGTAGATGTTCAACTTTAGAAATCATTTCTCCAGTATCCTTAATGTAGGAGGGAGTCAACGGGATGTAAGGTCTAAGGATGTTGTCTATATATTTAGATAGAGCTTCTGTAGGGATGCCAATGGTGGATACAATGGGGCGATATGGGGGATCTTGCTGATTCTTGTGCACTTTTGGCAGCCCATAAATGCATGCTATTTTTCCTTGCGATTTATTCAAAAAATCATATTCCTTTTGATTAATTATCTTTCTCTCCAGGGCTTTTTTTGTAGTTTGTTGAAATTTTTTGATAACCCTATCTGTGGGGATGTTAGTGACTTTTTCATAAAAAAGAGGATCATTTAACATACTTAGCATGTTTGTTTCGTATGTATTTGAATCAATAAGAACAATGCCACCTCCTTTGTCGCTGCTCTTTATTTCAATAGATGTATTATTTCTTAATTTGTTCAAGGAGTTATGTTCTTCTTTGGAGATATTATATCTGGGCTTGGGCACATATCTAAGTGATTGTTCTAATTTAGTTAGAACCACTTTTCAAACACTGCCATTTCCGGGCCGATTTGATCTAATGATGGAGTAAATGTAGAAGGTAATGACACAATATTGTTAGTTCTGTTATCCTGATCTATGTCAACTCTATCCGAAAAGAACTTTTGTAACCTTATTTTCCTAAAGAAGGAATGTAGATCTTGATAGAGTTCAAATATGTTCACATTGGCATGTGGAACAAAAGTTAAGCCTTTCGTAAGCAAAGATATATCTGATGATTCTAAATTATGTTTTGAAAGGTTGAATATGGGCACTACATCCATTGCCTTTGATATTGTCTGCTTCGAGTTTCCAAGTAGTGTTGGGGTTCCATGGGATGTTGATACATTTGGTGGTGACTTCTGGATGGAGGTTTGAATCTCACTCTCTGCTTCCCCCGTTTTGCTCCTCGATATCCTAAAAAAGGCTGGCGTATATTCCTACGTCCATTTTGTGGATTTTGGGGATTATAGTGACCATCTTCCTGATAGTTCAAATCAGAATCTGGATCAGAGGAATCTGAAAAATTATTTATTCTTTGCTGGTTATGTGCCACGTCTCCTTGCTGATAATCTGTTTTATAAAAACTATCTCCCAAATAAGGATAGGTACGTTCCAAAGAATAGAACTTTTTAGTCAGTCTTACACCATGAAGGTTCGGAGGGGTTAGTCACTCTTTCACCGTGAAGGTGCATAGAGTTTATCACTCCTAAATCATGACAGTGCAATGGTGTTAGTCACTCTTACACATTGAAGGTGCAGTGGTATTAGTCAGCCTTACACCATGGAAGTGCAGTGTTGTTAGTCACTCTTACACTGTTGGAATGGGTAAATGCGGTGTCAATGAGTACCATGATGTGTGCGGGCCCGACAATACCAATAAATGCAATGCCAACGTATGCCATAACCTGTGCCCGTATCACAATGTCAACGCTCATAAATACAATCTCAATGTATGTCATAATCTATGTCTGCACAACAGCGATGATACCGGCATAAGCAATGTGAATGTATACCATAATCCATGTACAGACGACAATGTTGTTACCAGTAAAAGCGACGTCAATGTATGTCATGATCTAGGAATGCATAACCATGTCAATGTGGGTAAAACAATACCAATGTATGCGATGACAACTGAACACAAGCTACTGAGAATGTCGATAAGAATGACACCAGTGACTACAATCTTATTCTTAGGAGTTCCAGTGAACTCATACCATTGCTGTACGATTAACCCAAAGTGACTGCCGCATCAACCTAGAGTCAGAGATATGGGGTGAGCCAGGCCCTGCGACCCGCACTCACACCTATCGAATAACAGGTCACAGATGGGGTCTCTCTGAACCCAAAGATAAACGCACGCTCAGGGAATACCTTGAGCGATCCCACAGATAGATAGTTGCACCACAACAAACAGGACCGTGGCAATTGGCCCCTAATAAAACACCATTGTACAAAAGACACGGTTGATGAGGGAAAATTAAATAAATAATTAATGTTCCCTGTTCATTGCCCATTGAAATCCCAGCTCCCACCTGGCCGCATGGCTCTTAACTGCACGCCCACGGGAGCGCAAACCTTTGTGCAGCGAGAGACTTTCCTCAGACGCATTCTGTCCAGTCTCTCCTGGCCGCTGCTTTTAACTTGTTACTGTTTTGCAAAACGCCTCTTGTCTTTTAATTTCTTTAAGGTAAATTCATATCTGAGCAACTGCATCATGATGGTGCAGAGGTGTTATCACTCGTACACCATGAAAGTGCAGTGGTGTTAGTCAGTCTTACATTGTGACTGTACAATGGTGTTTCCACAAGATGATAAGCGGATCGCTTAAACTTTTCAGACACTCACTCCCAGTCACAGATCTGGGTTGAATCCATCATCATTCTTTAGCTCACTTCGCCACCCCAGTTCAGACTCAGCCATATGCAAATCAGTCTTGACCCTGTGCCTCATGGGAACAGTCCAGCCCTCACTGTCAAGCCAGGTCTTCTTGTGGACTGGAAACAAGCATCCTGGGACCGGTTTCAGGGTAACACCCTCATCAGCCTGGCTAACTTGAATCCATGGCAGAGGGAGCAAGGGACCCACGTCTGGGCATATCTTGCCAACTTAGGGCGAACAAAGCAAACACAAGGAGATGAAGGATGTAGCGCTGAAACTTTTCAGAGACCCCCAGTCACAGATATAGGTTGAATCCATCATCGTTCTTTAGCTCACTTCGCCAACCCAGTTCAGACATGGACATATACAAATCCGTCTTAACCCTGTGCCTCATGGGAACAGTCCAGCCCAAACTGCCAAGCCAGGCCTTCCCTGGACCGGAAACAAGCATCCTGGGATTGGTTTCAGGGTAACACACCTCATCGACCAGGCTATCTTGAATCCAGTGGCAAAGTGAGCAAGGGGCCCACGTCTGGACGTACCCTGCCAACTTACGATGAACAAAGCAAACACAAAGCGATCATGGACGGAGCACTGGAACTTTTCAGAAACTCACCCCCAGTCACAGATTTGGGTTGAATCCATCATTGTTCTTTAGCTCACTTCGCCAACCCAGTTCAGATCCAGCCATATGCAAATCAGTCTTGACCCTGTGCCTCATGGGAACAGACCAGTGCAATGTGTTAGTCACTCTTACACCATGAAGGTGCAGAGGTGTTGGTCAATCTTAAACCATGACGGTGCAGTGGTTTTAGTTGCTCCTACACCATGAAGGTGCAGTCTTGTTGTAACTCTTACAGCATGAAGGTGCAGCAGTGTTAATCATTCTTATACCATGAAAGTGCAGAGGTGTTAGTCAACATTACAGTGTAATGGGGCAGTAATGTTAGTCACTCTTACACCATGAAAGTGCAAAGGTTTTATTCACTTTTACATCATGAAGGTGCGTGGTTAGTCACTCTTACACCATGAAGGTGCATAAAGCGGGATACACAGGATGAACTGAGTGTACTGGTATCCGACTACTCGCTACACAGGATGTGCTGGGTGAACTAGCGTGGAAGCTAAGTTTTGATAACAATGGTGGCATCCATTTTGTATAAGTTGACATTGTGATAATTCAATGATGATGGGAATTATATACAAATATAATAATTGCTTGATATCATGTGACAGGCTTAAATAAGAGTCAGAAGTTTGCTTTTAGTAAGCTGCCTGTAACGCGACACATTGCAAGACTTGCACAAAGAGTACATTTCCATGGTATTACATTTCTGTCTGCTTGCATTAGCAACAGGCCCTCTAGGCCTCAAAAGTGTATTCAGCCACATCAGCTAATGTAGGTCATTGTGACTGCCTTTAGGCATCAATGTAATAGTTATCCCTCTGACTTTAGATACAGAGGTCATGTGCACATAGGGTGATTTCCAACGTATTCTTGTGTAACGATGTACTGTAAGTTTCCGAGTACAAAATGTTTCTACACCACCTTGTTACAGATTACACTGAAACATATATTATTTTAAGTCTTTAATCCAGAGATTGTGGCACAGCAACGTACAGCATCAGGCTGGCAGGCAGGAACAGTGCAACTGACCTGGTGCCTAGAGGCAGTGGAGGTTCGAAGAAGAACCAAAGGAGCACTGAATGATGCACAAGGTTTAAAGGAACATTTACCAAGTAAATATATACAGTAAGAATGTAACACATCTCCCTCTTATAAATAAACAAAAAGAAAAGAACAAAAAAAGAAAATAATGAAACTAAGGAACAACAAAAATTTAAGTTACATAGTCAGCAAACCTAAGCGGTTGAGATCTAGAACGAGGAGACATTTTAACTCTTGAAGCACATTATCATTGGGTGTAAGCTGAACATCAGGAGCGGTGGAATTAAGCAATAAGGAATACTTAGGATGATGTAAAGAGGGACACTTAGCAACACGTCTAACGTTCCATAACTTACCACCCTGAGTAAGTAGACTATTTCTAAAAACCTTTATCACTTTCAAAGGTTTACCAAACTTATTAGAACATTTGGTGACAAAACCAGGTTTCCTAATCCTGACAAAATCACCAACAGCAAAATTGGGGTTTTTTACCTTCCACTTGTTATCATACCATTCCTTAACTTTAGCTTGTTTGCATTCAACTCTTTCTACAACATCTTTAATGAGATCATCAGAAAAGGATTTGTTAGAACACTTGTCTTTAAACCACCATGGACAAATGGTAGAGGCTGGATCACGCCCCTTTAGTAAACGGAAAGGACTAACTTCTGTTGTAGAATGCGGAGTTATCCTGTATAACCAAAGTTTCTCTCTCAACAAATTTCTCCATCCAGAACCCATCTTGAAAACATCAGCAACAAAACCCTTCAAAACCCTGTTGAAACGTTCAACTCAACCGTTTTCATGAGGTTCATAAACAGAAACTGTACAATGCTTTACATTTTGTAATTTGAGAACATTTTCCATTTCCAAAGAGGTAAGTTGCACCCCATTATCCGTTACCAGCACAGAAGGACACCCTTCTCTAGAAAAGACTTCTTTGAAGAACTCTATCACCACATTAGTGGAAACCGAGGAAGCGAATTTGACCTCCGGCCATTTAGAATGGTAATCCAGCAAAACAAGAACTTAGCGAGAATCCAGCGGAAGACACATAAAAGGACCAGAAATGTCAAAGGCAAGTTTCTTCCAAGGTTCATTCGGCCAAACAGAGGGTTTTAAAGGAGGAACATTTACTCTCAACATCTTTTCACTACCCATACACACTTCACATTCTCTAACCTTTCGATCTGCCATCCTATCAATCCCAGGCCACCAAAAATAGTTTCTTATGAGACGCTTCATAGCAGACATTCCCGGATGCATCTTATGAGCAATGTCTAAAATCACTTTCTGCATATCAAATGGCGGAACACACTTCCCAGACTTGAAAACCAAACCATTTTCCAAAGCTAATTCATCCAAAACAGATAACATTGGTAAAATACTTTCCGAAATATCCTTTTTTTCAGGCCAACCCTCAAGAATATACTTCTTGATAATTTGTAAAGTGACATCATGATCGTCAGCAAGATTCCAAGACTATTCAGAAATATCCTCAAACGATTCTGCAATGACATCTTGTAAACAAGTAACCACCTCTTTCTCAAGAGAAATTCCATCAGTAGTCGACTTACAAGGCATACGAGACATGAAATCTGCAATGACATTCTTTTTCCCTGGAACAAACTCTGCTGTAAAACAATATTCCTGCAATCTTGAAGTTAATCTAGCTACACGAGCAGTGGAACTCCATCCACCCCCCGTAGACAAAATATTTATCAAAGGTTTATGGTCAGTTCTCAATAGAAACTTACTACCCCAAATATAATTTCGAAAATGTTCTATGGCCCAGACACATGCCAAAAGTTCTTTTTCTATTACGGCATACCTCCTTTCAGTTTTACTAAGGGTGCGTGAAGCAAAACAAACATTCCACTCCTCCTTTCCTGAAATTTGAGAAAGAACTGAACCCAAACCATATCTACTAGCATCCACTGTGATTATGCACATTTTGTTCAAACAAAACGGTCTAAGAGTTGGAGCTTGGAGGATATCAGACTTAATGAGATCAAAAGCTTTTTGTTGATCCTGTTCCCAAAGAAACACAGCATTATGTATGAGAAGCTTCCTTAAGGGTTCCATTTTGAAAGCAAAATTATACACAAATTTGCTATAGTATTCGCACATACCTGCAAAAGAAAGTAATTGTTCCTTATTTTCAGGAGCAGGAGCATTAGTGATACCATCAACATTAGATTTTTTAGGAACAACTCCATCCCCAGACAACGTGTGACCCAAGTACTCCACAGAATGTTGAAACATTTTACATTTGTTAAGTTTCAAAGTAAGACCATTTTCTCTCAATTTTCCACAGACATACTTTAAATGTTGCAAATGATCATTGTTATTGGCTGAGAAAATCAGAATGTCATCCTGGAAACATCTAACAAACTGATCCAAATCTCTAAAAATATTAAACATAACTCTTTGAAATACTGATGCCGCCGATGCTAACCCAAACGGCATTCGAGTGTACTGAAATAATCCTTGAGGGGTAATGAAAGCTGTTAAACATTTGGAGTCTTCAGTAAGAGGTATCTGATGGTAAGCCGACCTTAGGTCTAAAGTAGAAAACACTTTTGCCCCCTCCAACATTGATACAACCTCATTTATATTTGGAAGAGGATGACAATCCACAATGATCCCTGCATTAAGAGCTCGAAGGTCCACACGCATTCTTAAACTTTCATCGGGTTTCCTCACCAAAACGATGGGAGAAACCCATTCTGACGATTCAATTGGCTCAATAATGCTCTCAGTCACTAAATCATTTAACATTTTTTTAAGTTCTTCTCTAACATTAATCGGTACACCTCTCAGTTTTTGTTTTACAGGCTCCACACCAGTCTTGAGTTTAATTCTATGTGAGTAATCCTTAATTTTACCCAAAGTATCCTAGAATACATCTTTGAACTCTTCTTTTACCAAACTCTGTAACTTAACTGAATCTTCTTCTTTTAATAAAGCAATATTCTCAAGATCAACCGTATTATCCAACATTACTGGCTCTGTAGCAAGAGGATTGAGAGTAATTCCAAACTTCCACTGGTCTCTCCATCCTAGAACATTCACACCTTTAACAGCCACGTACAACATGACACTCAAACATTTCGTTTTAAAAGTAAGATCCACAACAAAAAAACCTAACATGTCAATTTTGTCTTCATTAAAACTTACGGCTACAATGTCAGATGGAAAAATGTTCTTGATATTAAGAACAGAATTAAGTCGTAAATCAAAATACTCCTTTGTGACAATCGTCCAAGGAGAACCTGAATCAGCCATGAGCTCTAATTTGACATTTAAGACTTCAACCTCACAGACAGGTTTTTTGATACACATGCATTAGAGGAATCATTTACATTTGATACAGATTCCATCAAACATACCACAAAACCTTTAGTGTCATCACAGTGATTCCCACCACATTCGCATTTATTGACACTAGGCATCTCTTCCATGACAGCAGCAACTTTAGCTTGAGAGTTAGGAACACCTTTCTTAAGATCTCTACACATATTAGAAAAATGTCCTGATCTACCACACTTCCTACACTCTCTGTTGATCGCGGGGCATCCCCCATAAAAAGCTAAATGTGTTCTACTACCACATCTAAAACATATGAACGATTTATCAAATCTCCTAACATTTCCTTGAAAATTACCTCTGCTAGAATTGAAATTATAGTTTGAATGAGAATTTCCATTGGTAAATGATTCTGTACGTTTCACCAGACATACCTCATCTACCACATCTGCCTTTTGTTCAGTATGTTTCTTAACGGTATTCATCCATTTTTCCGATTGTTCTAAAGATTTTGCAATAGCAATGGCTTCATCTAATTTGGGATCACCCAATTCCCATAAACGTTCCTGTGTTTTTTTATTCTTAACATGAACAATAATTTGGTCTCTCAACATCTCATCACACATATTACCAAAATTACAATGTATGGAAAGTGATCTCAGAGCAGTAATAAAGTCATCAAACGATTCTGTTTCAAGTTGTGCTCTGGTATAAAATTTATATCTGTTTAGAGCAATATTTGTTACCGGTTTAAATCTCTTTTCTAATCTCAATAAGGCTTCCTTATAGACATTAGAGCCCTCACCCTCCCCAGCAGAAGGTGGAATTTGGGGAAGAGCTCTAAAAACTAATTGACCCTCAGAACCTAAACAATGTAATAAAATACTTTTTTTTCTTTCGGCACCCATACGCTCTCCATCGATAGCCTTCATATAATTAATGAATTCTTCTTTCCAGCGTGTCCATGGTAGGGGTGGATCTCCTTTATGTTGTAAAAATTTGTCAGGTGGGTCAAATTGCATAGCCATAAGTTCCAAGTATAAATATGAGATAAATAATAAGTCAAATGATGTAACAATTGATTTGAAAACAAATAAAATGAAAAGATGTTGTTTTGTTGAAGTGTTACTGAAAGCAAGTTATTTATGTCCAAAACCTTTTTGAAGTGATCTAGTATAAAACTAGATTATAGATTTCCTGAAATAAACCATATATTGAAAGAAAAGCAACCTTATTTAGAAGAATCCGAGCTGTAGATATCGTGGAAGCAGTAGAAATAAACCAGAATGAAAATCAAGTCACTCGGTAAATGGTTGTCATGGAAACGTGTAAACAAAATGGCCGCGACGTTTTCCAGAGCGTAGCACGTCACACGTAACGTGATCGTTGGGCCAGGAAATGAGGAACGTCTTCACAGGGTGCCAAGATGTGCAAGGTTCTTTTTCGACAGAATAGAGACGTCAGCAAGGCAAAGGAAACAGCGCTCGTGATCCTTTCTTTTCAGCGAGGCAAAGGAAACAGCGCTCGTAGAGAGACGTCAGCAAAGCAACAGCGCTTGTGATCCTTTCTCGAGCGATGAAAGAAAACGTCAGGATGTCGGTAAGGCACGCTCGCACAGCACCAGGCAGAGATTAAAAGTAAACAGTTCCTCAAGTTAGCGCAAATAGTTAAAATTCTCCTTCTCCCGACTCGATTAAGGTAGATTCCTTGAGTTTCCAGGAAAATAAGTAATGAAGGTTTCCAAAAAGTAATTTCCCAGTGAAATTGTTATTTTAAAAGGTAAATTGAAAATTGTTACCAAAAATCGTAATTCACTCCACACCTGTGCCACAGAGAGATTGATGGAGTCTTCAGTTTCCCTCGTCGCCAAAATTATGTTACAGATTACACTGAAACATATATTAATTTAAGTCTTTAATCCAGAGATTCTGGCACAGCAACGTACAGCATCAGGCTGGCAGGCAGGAACAGTGCAACTGACCTGTGCCTAGAGGCAGTGGAGGTTCGAAGAAGAATCAAAGGAGCACTGAATGATGCACAAGGTTTAAAGGAACATTTACCAAGTAAATATATACAGTAAGAATGCAACACACCTGCCGAGACATGAGGGCCTAGACATGACCTGTTAGGCAACTTATGATAAAATGTTGTGGTCTGTGTCTATAAATGCTTGTGTTTTACTTCTGCTATTCGAGCACCTAGCACCCATCTGAGGCTCCTGTGCACATTAAATAAAGTCTCTTTATTTTACTCAGGGGTTGTGATGGAGCATGATTTTGGGTTCTACAGATCTTTTCTCTTTCCACATTTGGGAGAGAATGCGACTCCAGAATGCATGTGTTTTGCTGCGGTGGGCTTCTGCCTTCCCCTTTGAGCGGAGGTCTGAGGTCCTGACCATGACGCTTCCCTGCCTTCGAGGTCTCTCTCTCTCTTCCTCCGCTCTGGGCTGGATGCTGCTGCTAGCCATGAGTAGCTGTCACATCTCTGGGCTGCTCTTG